>NC_061865.1:13061833-13811185 GCF_907164915.1 Impatiens glandulifera | reverse complement strand
GGCCACAGAAATTTGGAGCCTTTCTGAAAAAAAATATATTTATTTTTTATTCAATTTATTTGTTATATTAAAAAACATACAATATATTTATTTAAAATTAATAAATCTAACTTATTCTATTTGTTAAATATTTTATTTCATATTTTTTAGGGGCCAGGGAGGACCAGTGTTAGTTAGTGTTGTGTATTGTCCTTCACACAATTCCTTATTTTATTAAAAAGATATAACAAAAAAACTCAATTAATAATTGTAGCTTAGAATTTCATATAAAAAATACAGCACTTTGTATATCAAGATAATGAAAAAAAATTTATTTAACCCACCCCATGCTTATATTATTTTAAAAACATTTTTAATTATTTTTAGTTCACCTTAAATTAGATATTTGGTCACTTTATACTTACTAAAAATATTAATTATTTAAATTAATAATTGTATTTAAATGTCACTTTTCCTACAATAGAGATCATGGTTCTAATGGTACTCATACAAATTTATTTATTATTTGGAAGGAGAAAGCAGTAAAGTTCATATTTTTTATAAATGTGGAAAAATAATATATGTTTAAATGTCATGAGAGTGTATTATAATAAAAAAAAAAAGGTTATTTGTATTGTTATAGGATGACTGGAAATAAGAAGAGGAAATATTAGAAATTTCAATTTTTACAAATGTGAGAATAATATAAGAGTGATTTTATTTATTTATTTGTATTGTCATATAAGGACGGTAAATAAGATGAATTAAATTGCATTGGTTTAAATTACTATAAAAATAAATTCTAGAGATTTATATGAATATAAAATAACCGAATGTGAAATAGATTAAACTAAAAAATATAACTTATAATATATATAGTAAAAAATGAGGAAAAGAAGAATGGCTGAATTTATGTTAGTTCAAATGATTTAATATTCACATATTTCTTTTTTATAAAAATAATATAAATATAAATATTTTATTTTTATTATTTTATTATATTTAAATAATATATAAAGTATTGAATATATAAAAACTAATAAATATATTAGGTTAGTTTTATCAAAATAATATAAACCACTTTATTTTAATTATTTTATTATATTTAAGTGTAATATATAAAATATATAAAATATAAAATCTAATAATATATATATATATATATAATGCTTAATTTCAAATTGTCTGAATTGTCGGGTTGAGAGGGTTGTGGTTAATTTAAATATAATGTGAGAGTAAATGGATATTTGGGTTGAGTTGTGAGTTGATCTATTCATAAATTAAAATGGTTAAAAATAAAATAAAAAATAATATAAGTATATTTCGAACTTGCAACATAACAAAATAAGTACAATCATTAAACCAACTAGGTTAATAAGACTTTATATTTAAATTCAATACAAAATTGAATGAACATGCGACATTCTTAATCGTATAAGTTTAAATTTTTAACTAATATATAATATATATTTATATATATATATATATGCTAAATTTTAAAGTGTTTGGATCCCCGGGTCGAGAGTTGTGATTAATTTGAATATATATGTGAGAGTAAATGAATAATTGGACTGAGTCGTGAGTTGACTCGCCAATAAATTTGAAACAATTAAATTAAATATAATATATATAAGTTTCTAAATAAGTATAACATTTTAACCGACTAAGCTAATAAAATTTTATATTTTAAATTCAATACAAAATTTGATAAATATATTATATTACTAAAAATATAAGTTCAATATTTTAACTAACTAAGCTAATAATGATTTATATTTAAATTTAATATAAAGTTTGATAAATGAAACTAATTAAGCTAATAATGATTTATATTTAAATATAATTTAAAGTATGATAAATAGACGCCATTAATTTATATAATTTAATTTTTTTTATTAATTTCTTATAAATTTTGTAAGACATATTTATTAATTCGTGATATATTCGAATAAAAATAAATTTTTATTTATTTATTTATAATTTTATATACAAAATATATATACATATATAAAATTACAAATTAAATTCAATAATTACAAGTCATGTAATGGTTAAAATGTTTAAATTTTAAACTTGAGACAAATGTTCGAGTCCTAACTGATACAGATTTTAGATGGTGTATTATAAATAATAAAATAATAATGGTATAAGTGGGTGCTATGATGGATTAAAGGAATTGTCGGATTTTGAAGAGATATTATAAAGATTAAAATGTATATGTGGGTGTGATGATGGATTAAAAAAATGGTCGGATTTTAGAAGGGATTTATAAATATTAAAATGGGAATGATAGTTTGAATTGAAAAAATGCCAAAGTGAGGGGTAGTGTGATTGACAATGACAAATTGGATAGAGCAAAATGCTCAATATGAGAGTAGAAGGTTGCTCAATGCGTGGGTAGACGGTGATCGAAAATACAACGAGTCACAAATGAATTTGTTTGATTATTTGTCTCATTTTTTATGTTTTTACACAATATATATAATTATAAATTAAATTCAATAATCACAAGTGGTGCAATGGTTTAGGGTTCGAGTCCTAACTTATACGAATTTCAAAGAGGGTATTATAAGATTAAAATGATGATGGTATATGTGGGTGCGATGATGGATTAAGGGAATGATCAAATTTTAAATGTGAATGATGGTTCGTATTGGAACAAAATGCCCAAAATGAGGATGTAATGTGATCGATAATGATGAGTTGGTTAGTGCATAATATGACGAGTCTCGGATGAAGCAAAATATTCAAAGTGAGGATATAATTTGTATGTTGTGTTTAATGTTTAAAGTAAAAATATGTGGTGGTTAATAATGTTAAGTAGATTAGACATAATTATCTTTTATAATAAAGTCTTCGGCAATGTGAGTCATCTAATGAAACATAATTTTTGAAGTATAACTAAAAACTAATACGAGACGTTATCCGTTGTACATTGATTAAAATATTAAATAATGGTAATATTTTTGTTAAGTTATTTTATTATAATATTTTAAATATTTTAAATTAATTAGTATGAAATAATATTTGTAAAATATTAATGGATGATAATATTTATTATTTTATTTTATAAAAATAATTATTTAAATATATAAAATATAAATAATTAAATTTAGAATATTTGTAAAATATTAATTGATGATAATATTTATTATTTTATTTTATAAAAATAATTATTTAAATATATAAAATATAAATAATTAAATTTAGAATGTATTAAAATTAATATAATTTTTATATGTTCTCTACATATTTATTATTCATATAATTAAATTTTTTATTCATTTTATTAATTTATTTGACCATATAATATTTATTAATTTAATTAAATATTTACTATATAATTTTTTAATAATTAATTTTAAATCAAAAATATATCTTTTCAAATTATGAAATAAACTAATCTTTCCTAGTACTAGTTAGGTTAAATTCATATATTTTATTATATCAAAAGAGTATAAATAATTTGTTATAATATTTTATTACATTTAAATATAACATATAAAATATAAAAAAATATAAAATATAAAATTATATTTTGTTCTATCAAAATAATATAAAAAACTTTGTTTTAATTATTTAATTATATTTAAATATAATATATAAAATATTGAAAATATAAAATCTAATAAATATATTAAGTTAGTTCAAATGTATATATTTTGTTCTATCAAAATAATATAAAATTTAATTATATTTAAATATAATATATATAATATTGAAAATATAAAATATAGTAAATATATTAGTTTAAATTCATATATTCTATTCTATCTAAATCATATAAATAATTTTACTATATTTAAATATAATATATAAATATATATTCTTTTTTCAAACCCACAAAATATATAATTATAAGTTTCCTTATATGTAGTTTTGGGCCTAAACGCACAGGCCCATTGACTAAACGCTGCAGCCACCGCAAAAAATAAGGTATTTCCTTAGGGTTTCGCATAAACCTTATATATATATATATATGTGATCATCAACCTATCTTACCCATTGCTCTTCTCTTTCTCTCTCTCTTTCTTTGAAGCGGCCGCCTTGTTTCAACTCTACGGTATGACTGAATCTATGATACTTACGATTATCTTTCATCTTCTCATAAGCTCAATCTATTGTTTGAGCTTGTTCTATAGCGAAATCTTGTTTCTTTGATAGTTTTGTTTTCTATTGAGATTTTGAAGGCGAAGTTTTTTTTGTTGATTATCTTTTGAAAATTGTTGATTTCTGTTGAGTTCAGATCTAAGAGATCGTTTTTATATCGTTTGTTTGATTACTTTTGGCTACTTCTCGATTTTGTAGTTTTCAGATCTAGTTGTTCAGTCATCTCTCATACAGTTATTTGACGAAGATTTAGATTTATGAAGCAAGTTATTGTATGAATTTTATGTATAATAGCTAATCTTGTAGACTGTTTATTGTGCAGGAGTCTTTGAAACAAATTTTATTAGATCCGCTTCTCACTGAACCGTCAAGATGGTAAATACCTTTCTTCAAGTTGAATATATACGATCTGTTCATATATTTATCACATAAATTCTGATTATTTGTTGTTTTTGTCGTATGTTTAGGTTAAGTTTACAGCTGATGAGCTCCGTAGGATTATGGACTACAAGCACAACATCAGAAACATGTCTGTGATTGCTCACGTCGATCACGGTGTGTTATTTTCTCTTTTTATTAAACCCTTGTTAATATTTTACCTGAAAAATATAAACTTTCTTTAAACTTGTATTTATATGTTTAATGTCATGTGAAGCATATAGTCTTCCCAAATTTGAACTTTATTTATACCCCGAAATGTTTTTGTTAATCATCTTTGTATTCTTTCATCTCTAAGAAAAAAGTTCGACTCTTCACATAAGCAATCCTGTTTTAGTTTTCATATATTGTATAACATGCATATTGTTGTAACCATGTTGAATCTATCACTTTGATCTATATTTAGTATGTGAAATGTTAATTATGATGTTTGGGTTCTGTTTATTTGTGTTTTTGTTGAAAAGGCTAATGCTTGATTGTTAATGACAACAGGAAAATCCACTCTTACTGACTCACTTGTGGCTGCTGCGGGTATCATTGCCCAAGAAGTTGCTGGTGATGTTCGTATGACTGATACCCGTGCTGATGAGGCTGAGCGTGGTATCACCATCAAGTCCACTGGTATTTCTCTCTACTATGAGATGGAAGATGAGGCCCTTAAGAGCTTCAAGGGAGAAAGACACGGAAACGAGTACCTTATCAATTTGATTGATTCACCTGGGCACGTTGACTTTTCTTCTGAAGTTACTGCTGCTCTTCGTATCACTGATGGTGCCCTTGTGGTGGTTGATTGTGTTGAGGGTGTCTGTGTCCAAACAGAGACTGTCCTCCGACAGGCTTTGGGAGAAAGGATTCGACCTGTCTTGACTGTCAACAAGATGGACAGGTGTTTCCTTGAGCTTCAAGTTGAAGGAGAAGAAGCTTACCAGACATTTTCAAGGGTTATTGAGAATGCTAATGTCATCATGGCCACATATGAAGACCCATTGCTCGGTGATGTTCAGGTTTACCCTGAGAAGGGAACTGTTGCTTTCTCTGCTGGTCTTCACGGTTGGGCTTTTACCCTTACCAACTTCGCTAAGATGTATGCTTCCAAATTCGGTGTTGATGAGAGCAAGATGATGGAGAGACTTTGGGGTGAGAACTTCTTTGACCCAGCAACCAGAAAGTGGACTGGAAAGAACACTGGTACTGCCACCTGCAAACGTGGGTTCGTTCAGTTCTGTTACGATCCAATCAAGATGATTATCAACACTTGCATGAACGACCAGAAAGACAAGCTGTGGCCCATGTTGCAGAAACTTGGAGTCTCAATGAAGTCTGACGAAAAGGATTTGATGGGAAAGCCTTTGATGAAGCGTGTTATGCAGACATGGCTTCCAGCCAGCACTGCCCTACTTGAGATGATGATATTCCATCTCCCATCCCCCTCAACTGCCCAGAGGTATCGTGTTGAGAATCTGTACGAGGGTCCTCTTGACGATCAATACGCAACTGCTATTAGGAACTGTGATCCTGAAGGTCCTCTCATGCTTTATGTATCTAAGATGATTCCAGCTTCCGACAAAGGTCGGTTCTTTGCTTTCGGACGTGTGTTTTCTGGTAAGATTTCTACCGGAATGAAGGTCAGAATCATGGGTCCTAATTTCGTTCCTGGTGAGAAGAAGGATCTTTACACCAAGAGTGTTCAGAGGACTGTCATCTGGATGGGAAAGAAGCAAGAAACAGTTGAAGATGTTCCTTGTGGTAACACTGTTGCTTTGGTCGGTTTGGATCAATACATTACCAAGAATGCAACTCTAACGAATGAGAAGGAAGTTGATGCTCACCCAATCCGAGCCATGAAGTTCTCTGTCTCACCCGTTGTCCGTGTTGCTGTTCAGTGCAAGGTCGCCTCTGATCTTCCAAAGCTTGTGGAAGGTCTAAAACGTTTGGCCAAATCTGACCCTATGGTTGTCTGCAGTATTGAGGAGTCCGGTGAACACATCATTGCAGGAGCTGGTGAGTTGCATTTGGAAATCTGTTTGAAGGATCTGCAAGATGATTTCATGGGAGGTGCTGAAATCATAAAATCCGACCCTGTTGTGTCTTTCCGTGAGACTGTTCTTGAGAAATCTAGCCGTGTTGTGATGAGCAAATCGCCAAACAAGCATAACCGTTTGTACATGGAGGCTAGACCCATGGAAGAAGGCTTGGCTGAGGCTATTGATGATGGAAGAATTGGCCCAAGAGATGATCCCAAGAACAGGTCTAAGATCCTTGCTGAAGAATTTGGCTGGGATAAGGATCTAGCCAAGAAGATCTGGTGTTTCGGTCCTGAAACCACCGGCCCTAACATGGTTGTTGATATGTGTAAGGGAGTTCAGTATTTGAACGAAATCAAGGATTCAGTTGTTGCTGGTTTCCAGTGGGCTTCTAAGGAAGGTGCCCTAGCTGAGGAGAACATGAGAGGTATTTGCTTTGAAGTTTGTGATGTTGTTCTTCATTCTGATGCTATTCACAGAGGTGGTGGTCAAGTTATCCCTACTGCAAGGAGAGTTATTTATGCTTCTCAGTTGACCGCCAAGCCCAGGCTGTTGGAACCCGTCTATCTTGTTGAGATTCAAGCACCCGAAGGAGCTCTTGGTGGTATTTACAGTGTTCTGAATCAGAAGCGTGGACACGTTTTCGAAGAGATGCAGAGGCCAGGTACTCCTTTGTATAACATCAAGGCTTATCTTCCTGTTGTTGAGTCTTTCGGATTTTCGAGTACTTTGAGGGCTGCAACTTCTGGACAAGCTTTCCCCCAGTGTGTGTTTGATCATTGGGAAATGATGACTTCTGATCCACTTGAGACTGGTTCTCAAGCTTCGACTTTGGTTGCTGATATCCGTAAGCGTAAGGGTTTGAAGGAGCAGATGACCCCCTTGTCCGATTTCGAAGACAAGCTCTAGATTGTTTTGTTTCTTTTCTGTCCTGGTTATTATTGAACTTTCTTCTGGTTTACTTATGTCAAACTCTTATGCCTATTTGGTTTTTCTTTTTTGAGGATTTTGTTTGAGGTTATGTTTGGACAATTTGTTTTGTCATGTTATCTTGTTCACTGGTACTCTTTTTTCAATTTTTCTTATTAATGTATCACAGCTACTTTAATATTTAACTGTGTCATTTCAATATCTTAAGTGGTTTCATAATTTCATTATACATTGTTACTTATAAGATGAAACAAAAACAACCCAATTGTTTTATATCTTGTGAGGATGCAGATGAACATAGACTCGATGTGATGAAACAACAACCCATTGTTTTATATCTTGTGAGGATGCAGATGAACAGGTACTCCATGTGATGGTATTGGAGATGAATGGAAAACTATCCTCTCATCTTTCACAGCTTTCTCCAGCTTGAATCTTGTCACAATGTTGTGAATATAGACAAGTATTTCAAGCCTAGCATACTCTTTCCCAGGACACATTCTTGGCCCTCCTCCGAATGGCACAAATGTGAATGGTGCTGGTCCACTTCCGTCGAATCTTGATGGGTCGAACTTGTCTGGTTCGGGGAAGTAGTTTGGATTCCTGTGGGTAGTATGCACACTCCAGAAAGTCTGCAATGGATTAAGAGTTAAAATACTAATGTGTTATGTGTGTATAGAGGATTTGAATTGATTTTACCTTCCAGCCTTTGGGAATGGTAAAACCGCCATAAGTAAAGTCGGTTGCAGCCTCTCTAAAGGCACCCTGAGCTGGTGGTACCAACCTTAAAGCCTCGCGAGCCACATTCCATGAATACTTCATCTTCTCTATGTCTTCCCACGATAGCTGATCTTCTGATCCTTTAGATTTTGCAATTTCCATTTGTTCTGTCATAAAACAACCACTTGAGCCTTTTTGAAAAGTGTTTTTTTTCACCAAGTCACTTGTTATAAAAACTTTTAGGATATAATTGGAGTTATATGTGAGATTAAAATTAACAATTTCATTATTATGTTTCAAAAGAAAAGTTATCGTATTTATAATTCCTATGTTTGAACAAATTATAATGAATATTATTTATATTATATCAATTCAACACAACCCATTAAAGTAACTCATACTAGAGTTTTCATGAATTTATTTTCACTAAAAAAAAATATGTTCAATATTTTATTTTCTTAAATTAAAAATAAAAATATCGATTGAACAATTTAACTCTAATGTAAATGATAAACCAGTAAAATTTTGTTTAAAAAAAATAGAAAGAATGAATAATAGCATTCTAATAGCCATAGCTTAGAAGAACATAAGTGAATTAAATCATTCAATTTCAATTTTACTTTCGATTCTTAGTTTTAGATGCTTTAACCTTACTTTCGATTCTTAATAGTCATAGAAATTGAAATTAAACCTTCTAATTTCATTCCATTGTTACCAAAAACATCCTAATTAGTGAAAAAGTGTGATTTATTTTTTAAAAATAGATTGGGCTACTTATTGGCACAATTTTAACTATATAGATTATTTGTTTTTGGATTTGTCTCTTTTGCCAAATGTAGATACAAAAAAGGCTCAATATTGATGAGTTTAAGAAGAATTTATATACCTTTGTAGACCTCTTCATAGATATGTGGAAGCTCGGCAAGAAAGTTGAGAACAAAAGTGACTGAAGTACTGGTTGTGTCGTAGCTAGCAACCAACATTCCTATAATGTTGTTAGAAACCTCCATCTCATTCATAAGCTTGTCGTTATCTTGATCAACTGCCAACAACATTCGCGATAAAAGGTCCTTATAGTTGTGTCCTTCGTTCTTCTTATAGCTCTCCGATATCTCCTTCTCCCTTTGCTCGATGATGTCTAGAAGCATTTGGCGTACCCTTTTGCCCGCATTGCATGCTCGATAATAAGCTGTCCCGGGAAAATTCAAAGGGACTGAGAACATCCCCGAAATCAACTCGTTGAAGGAATCCGCGAGTTTCTTTACATGGTGAGGATCATCAATGCCCATGAATAGTTTACATGCTAATGAAAAGGTATAGTGTCTCGCGAGTGGTGAAATCTTCACTTGTTTGTTTGGAGCCCACTCGGATTCTATATGATCGCGTGCCATCGAGTCCATGATTGGTATGTAATGTTTTAATGCCTCGGGTTTGAGGATTTCTTGCATGAATCCCTTCTTAAGTGCGGCTATGTCTTTAAATGAACTTTGGGTGAATGAAGGAAATATGAGTGCTTTCTTGATAGACTTTGGCCACCATGTGGTTAGGACTTTTGTCTCGTTTGAAAACAAGAACTTGTTACCCGAAGCTCCACAAAAAACAGCCATTTTTTCTCCGAGTAAGGATGTTTGGAAAACCTCGGGCGAACGGTTCTTCATTCTTTCGCTCATGAACTTTTGCGGTCCTGACATGGCCATTGCCATGCTTTCTCCGAGAATTGGCCAACCTGTCGTGCCTGGAGGCACGACCATGGTTCGAGTGCCATTTTTGCGCATGCGAAAGAAGATTAAGGTTGATGTGAGGATGATTACAATTGGGTAGGAGGAGAAGAAGAAGGCATAAACATCCATGTTTGGTTGGTTTTGTTGGATGTTGATGAAGAGTATCTTGATGATGGTGTGTATTAATAGTATTGAGAAATAAGAGACAAGATAAAGAGGACAAATTTCTATAGAAACAAAGTTGAGTATTTATCATGTTTAGAGAATTTTTAGTAGATTTGTTTGTTTGTCTTTATGTTGTTTTGTTTTTCAATTCTAATATGATTTTAATTGTAAAATGGACTAGACAAGAGATGGCATATCATAAGGTTATAGCCTTATGTTTATTAAATACTAACCTAAAAAGGATCCATAATAAGGATGAATTTCAGAATTTTTTCTAATCAAATATTACCATTACACTAGTTAAACTTATATATATAATTTTGTAATTTAAGACGTTAAAATAATTTTACATTTCTCATCCACTTTAATTTAAGATATTTTAAGTGATAATTGAATATGTGATATTTGATTTTTTAAAATTAGACTTGTTAATATGAGTAATCTTAACGAGTTTAAACTCTTCAAATATATGTGCGTTAAAAAAAACATTTTCAAACAATTATTGCTTTTACTTTTCTTAAAGTGTTACTTTTACATTACATTTATTTAATCTAATTGAAGTAGAAAATTAAACAAGTACCAACCACTAGAAAGTATTTAGGTGATAAATAAAAGTCATCCAAAAATAAAGGTTCTCATTTAAACCACCACCACTGAGAATTATTGAATATAGCCCATAGGAAACCACTCAAAATTATTTTAAAGATATAAAGTTATTGGTATGGGAGTTATTTGAATTATTCTTCTTACATCATATATTTATTTCATTTTTATAAAATTTAAATTTTAAATATAATAAAATATTTTTATAATTTAACTCAAATAATCTATTTTTTATTAAATAAAGTTTTGAATTTATACGTTTGCTTTTATTTTATAATAAACTATTTTTTTATGATTAATTATTAATTCAATTCATTATGGGTTCATTTTTTTTAGCTTGTTTGGTGTATGTTATATAGTAAGAATTAGGGTTATTTACAGAATTTTTTTATTTAATTATATGTAAGACTAAAATATTAATTTTTATTTTATTTTTTAAAATAATTTTTTAATAATTTGATAATTTATACCTTGTAAAATTGCCATTTCTTTAGCTTCAATTATTTATTGTTATTTTATATTGATACATCTATAGTTTAATAACTTTTTCCACTTGACTAATCAAAATAATTATTATTCTGCGGATAATGCTTCATTGATGTAATGCACCTCTTTCCACAAATAAAAAGTTACTCATACTAAACCAAGTCACAAGACAATGAGACATCAATTAAACATTACAATGTTAAGAAACGAAAATGCATAGATAAAAAACGACAAAAAAATTGCGAAAATAAAAAGATACGAAGCGGCAAATAGTCTAGCGAAGACAAAGAATACCAAAAAGTTTAGCAAAGACAAAGAAGTGGCAAAATTTAGTGAAGAAGCGAAGACAATAAAATATCCGGGGTCTAACTAAAGCAAAATGTGTATTCTTTTTTTAATACAAAACAATGAAAACTACGAGTGCGACAGTTTTATTACGATCCAGTTACTGTTGGACCTTCTTTAGGTCATGCTATTGAGCGAGTTGCCTTCATTGGTTGAAGTTTTTGAAGGAGTAGAAATTTCCGTTGGAGTCTGGATGGAGGAGTCAAAAATATTCTATTGCCTCTTAAGTCTCGGTTAAACACTCAGATCGATGAGGGCAAGTTCCATAAACCATTAGGTATAACCTTAACGAAAAGAATGAATATATTAATTTGTGGGATAGAAAAGAGGAAATGAAAGCTTACATTACCAAAGGCTAAAGGAAATGTTGTAAATCTCAATTGGGAGATTGAATGGAGATACTTTATTTTTAAGAATAAAAAAGGAAAAGAAAGAGTGAGATTAGTGCTGCAAACGTATCTTTGAGTTCGAACGCGTTTATAAATTTGAGTTCGAGTTCGACTTGACTATTTATCTTAAAGCTCTTGAACTAAAATTAAATTTTTAAATATTTGTGAATAAAAAATATTTATTTTAAATTTTATGTTTTAATATTAAAATAAATAAATAAAATATATTATTTATTATCCGACTCGAAAAAGCTCAACAAGTCATCGAACAAGTATTATATGAGCTCGACTCGACTATTTACTTACAAGTTTAGTTTAACTCGAACAACATGAATTAAAATTAATTTTTTAAATATTTTTGAATAAAAAATATTTATTTTAAATTTTATGTTTAATATTAAAATAAATAAAAAAATACATATTATTTATTATCCGGTTCGAAAAAGTTTCACAAACTATCAAGCAAATATTATATGAGCTCGAGCTCGACTTGACTATTAAACGAGTCGATTCGAGATCGACTCGAACTTGATCAAAGTAAAACTCAAGTCGAGTTTTGATTGAGCATGACTCATTTGCAACCCGAAGTTAGACAACACATGTAAGATTGTTAGGTGCATAAATTTCAATAGTTTCATAAAAAAAAATGACAATTCAACTTCATGTTCGTTACAATAACCATGAATGACGAGTTTGAGTAAATTTAATGATAAAATTGTTTAAAATCAATTTTATAGTGAAAAATTAGTAAGTATGGATAGTTTTAGGGCAAAATTAGCTTTGTTTTCTAAAAAGAAAACTGAAATTAAAATTTGCTGAAAACCCTAACCGAACGTGAAGGCAAATGAGTTGATTATTTGTCTTCTTTCTTCCCCCTTTCGTTGATTGGTTTCATTTGATCTGGAGAAAATATAATCGTCGATTTCTTCATAAACAACTGTAAGTGATCTGTTCATTTCTCTCTCAATTGATTTGATTTGATTTGATTCATTTTCATACTGCATTTGATTACATATTGTTGTTGATTGTCCTGCGAATTTGCTGTAGCAGTAGATTTTACTATGGTTAATGAAGCACCGATCGAAGGCGATGAACGAACGGTAGATATTGCCGGAAATGACGATCGCGATGAGGATTTCGTTGATTTTGATGATAACAATGGAAATGCGTCATTCGCGTTGTCGCAGAAGTTTGAAGCACTGGAACTAGAGAAACGTGAATTGACTGAGGAGAACGAATCGATGATTAATAGAATTGAGAAACTGAAAGCGGAGATTCAAGGATTGGAGAATGATAAGGGAGAGTTAAAGAAGGTGATTGAAGTTTCTGAAGCGGATAAGAAGGTTCTAGAATCAACTGCTGCTAGGGCAGCGGAATTGGAGACGGAGGTATCGAGGTTGCAGCGTGATTTGATCTCATCGAATGCTGATGGAGAGGAAGTTGGTAAGGATTTATTTGAATTGAGGAAAGCTATGGAAGAGTTGAAGAAGAGTGAGTTGGAGAAGAGTTTAAAGTTGGATGTTCTTGAGAAGGAAAGGAATTCGTTAGTGGAACGTATTCATAAGGATGCGGATGGAGTTAAGGAAGCGAAAGCATTGACGGATGCTAGAGTTCGAGAAATGGAGAAGAAAATTGAAGGTCTGGAACAGAGAGAGGTTCGCGAGAAGAGTGATAGAATCACGATTGAGCAGGAAACGAAAGCTAAACTGGATGAGAAAGACGGTGAAATTCGAAGGTTGAAGACGCAGGTAGAGGATCTTGAATCGATTAGTATGGAGAGTAGTTTAGAACTGGAGAGGTTGAATAAGGAAAGAGAAGAGTTAGAGATTGTGAAGAATGAACTTGAAGCACATTTGAAGAAATCAGAAAGGAAAGTGAAGGAAATGGGGAGAAAAGCTGATGAATTGGTGAAGGAATTGGAATCGTCGGAAAGGATGATGATTGCTTTGAAAGAGAAAAGACTTGATATGAATGGAACCAAGTCTTCTTCCATTGATGATAGTCGTGATCAGCTCGAATTGAGTACCGGGTGGGAGTTGCAGTGGCCGGTGGTGGTTGCAGCATCGACAGGAGCTTCCATTGCAGCGGTTGCGGCTGTCTATTACCTTCGAAGTGCAAAGCTAAGGTGAGTGAATGAGCGAGTTTATACAAAAAAATGGAACATTGCAGGTTTGAGATTCTTCTCTCTTTTGCGGAATGATTTTAATAATTTTGATACAGATGGGAAACTGTTATTGTAGTTCTAAACTTTAATGTGGGTGTATCTTCAATTGTTTTCATTATCCAGATCATGTTAATCTTCATCTTGTTGTTTGCTTAGTTGATTCATCTAGAGTGAACATGCTTATGCTTATCGAATGGTTCATGTCACAGTTTGGAGCATCATTTTGCTTCAAAAATTAGTTTTTGCATTTACAGCAAAATTGTTAAATTAGAACCAATTTAGGACAGTTTAAGTGACGAGAATCGTTTCTAAAAACCAAATCTCACGAATTTGATTTTTGAAGTTTGAAGTGGTGTCGTGAAAGGTGTTAGAACCCTAGTTTTCATTAGTTCGAAATCCCACTATGACTTTGTAAGTCATCTTATCATGGAGCTACAATACATATCAAATATGGGCGACTTCAAGTTGGCTCGAACTCGATTCAGTTACTATTAGTTCAAATTAGTTTGTAAATTTAAGTTTGAAATTGATTAGACTATTTACCAATAAGTTCGAAGTTAATTCGAAAATCTTGAATTAAAATTAAGTTTACGAACTCAAAAATCAATATGAGATATTATATATTGTTCGGTTAGAATATTTTTGATACAAAAATCTTATTTATTTTCTTAAATAATAATTTAACTGTTTTTTGTTTTTAATAATTATTAATTAATATTTTTTAAATAATAATAACATGATAGTTTTATAAAAAAAACTCAACTATTATAATAATATTTTAATCTAACATAATTCAAAATATCAAAACTAAAAATTAATACATTATTTTTATTGATATTTTAAAACTACTAATTATTAGGATAAATATATTTAAAAATAAATCCAATTATATATATATATATATATATATATATATATATATATATATATATATATATATATATATATATATATATATATATATATATATATATATATATATATATATATAGGATTTAGCAAATTATTTTAGGTTAATATAAATGTTATTATAGTTGTTGATTTTAATATTCAGAGATACATGTAATTTTTTTTGTATGAATTATTCTATGTAGTAGAGAATTTTCAAATGTCATTTTACCACTAGAATGACAATTTTCCTTAAAAAAATTTCAGACATTATAATTACTCCAGTAGAATAATACTATTATAGAAAAATAAATTATTATTAAAAAAGTAATTGAAATTTAACTTAGAATAAAAAGATTGGTAACAATTTTTTTTTATCAAGTCAAGTTAACTTAGATTTTAATGTCAGCCATAAATATATGTATTTTTTTATAGTATAAAAAATAATATAAAAATTAAATTAAAGTTCATACAAAGGATCTTAAAATTAGCACAATTTAAGATTTTTTTTTTTATATAAACTTATTTTTTTACCCACCACATCTCAAATAGAGAAACTAACATGTGTTTTTTTGTTTAAAATACTATTTATTCAAATAATTTCAATTTTTTTTTACTGAAGTATTAAAATATTTTTTATTTTCTATTATTATATAGTGACGCATTTAAAAAAATTCACCAAGTATGTGAATGTTGCGGATCGGGCGGAGAATGCGTTTATCATTCCGCCCCATTCTACTATAGAGATATTTTTTATTTGGAGATATTTTTTACTACCAACTCCGTCTAATTCGGTTTCGTGAGACGGACACATCTTTCCATTCGATTTCGAGGAAAAACTTTCACTGACGGACACCGTTCAGGTCAACCATCATGGAACGGAATATAATTGACCTCTCTCATTTTCCACTTAACATAAATAATATTACATATAACTCAACAATTCATTTGAAATTATTGTGTAATATATTATGTTAAAATATATTTAGTTGAAAAAGAAAGAAAATAAATTAAGACAAAAAGAAGAAGATACATACTCAATGAAATAAACGGTAAAATCATTTTAGGAAATTATGGTTTAGATCAGCTACCAGTGTTTTGCTTCTGTAACTAGGGTTTCTCCTTCCAACTTCGTATCAGGATCCAATACATATTTGCCAGGTACATTCATCTGATTCGTCGTCTATGACTTCTCTCGATTCTGTTTTTGATTTTGTTTATCTCATCTTTCCGTGATATAATCTATCCTGATCTTAAATTGGGAGTTGAGCTTCAGTTGATTCTCTTACTCGGTATCATTTTCATTTAATTGCACTTATTTCTTCTTTCAATTACATCAAGCAGAAGCTGATTCTCAATGTCTTCACTTTCATTCTTGTCTTTCCGTGCAGGACAATTGGATTTGGATGTATTATTATCTTGATTTGTCACGATTCACGAGGTAAAGTGAGAGTTTGCGTAATTGGTGTTCCTTCTCCACTGGAAAAAGCTTCTGGATTTAGTAATTGGTTTCCTTTGTGTTGTTGTTACCTGTCCATGAAGTAACTCTTATAAGTTTAAGATTCTTTTCTTTTCAACAAAGGTTCTTCTTTCTTTGAATCATTATTAGGTAGAAGATGAAGTAAATAACTTAGTAAAGCAGCAGAGAGTGCATTCTATGGAAGGAGTTGTCGCTCAAGGTTTTTAATTTTAGTCTGATTCCAGTAGGAGAGTCTAGTATGTCCGATATGGAAACTGAAAACACAAATATTTCACGTGCTGAAGAGTTCAAGACTCGCGCTAATGAAGCTTTTAAAGGTGGTTAAACCGGAATCTTTAGTATTGATCATCTTACAGAAGCTAAAAGATTTTTTTTAATAAATTTTGCAGGCCATAAGTATTCCCAAGCTATTGATCTGTATACAAAAGCGATTGACCTAAATAGTGAGAATTCTGTATATTGGGCAAACCGTGCTTTTGCTCACACCAAACTGGAAGAATATGGGAGTGCTATACAAGATGCGTCGAAGGCTATTGAGATTGATCCCAAGTATACAAAGGCACGTTTTATAACATGCAATATTTTGAGCTCTGATATGTAATTAGGGGTTTTGTATTTAATTGTACGCTTTAGTAATTACAGGGTTATTACAGGCGAGGCGCAGCATATCTTGCCTTGGGTAAATTTAAAGATGCACTCAGGGATTTTCAACAGGTATATTCAGCAACTAAGCAGGATCATCACTCATAGTTTTACCACCTAAAAGAAGAGTATTCAGCTTTGTGAATGATAATTTCATTAACTACATTAGGTAAATAAAATATGTCCAAATGACCCGGATACAACCAAGAAGTTAAAGGAATGTGAAAAGGCTGTAATGAAGCTTAAATTTGAAGAAGCCATTGCTGCACCTGAATCAGGAAGGCGTTCAGTAGCAGATTCCATTGATTATCAAACCACAGGTACTATGTCCAATGATATTCCCATGTAGTAAGTTGTATGGCTATAGTCTGTGTTACTATCTTCAACTCTATAGAAACAATGTGTGAATGAATTCCTAACCATAAAAAGTCATCCATATATCCCAAAAAATATTAAATTTTGAGTATTTGATTTTTAAATTGACAATTGCTGAGTTTGCATTTTATATAAAATTTAACGTCCTTGTCATTCCTCTCATCTGCATGACCCTTATTTCTTATTAAATCTGAAAAGAAGCTTAATAAGTTCAAGGCTCTTATTCTTTCTTTTATTGTAAGCTATGTACATCAGCGTTGCCTATAGAATATAGATAGAGTTGGATTCTTGTAAAACTCATGCAGAGTATTGAATTTGGTCGTATATTTGGTATCCTGTAATATGGCGTAGCTCTTGATTCTGAAAATTGGAGTTTCTGAGACCCTATAAAAATGAACAAACTCTGGTGTTATGATTGAATTGCTTTTCGGGATTCTGATAAGGATGAATGTTTGCTGATTGGAGGAGCAAAAGTTGATTATTTTTTAGAGTGCATGTGTTGTTTTAAAGTATTTGATGACTGGTGTTTGAAATAGAAACTTCAATCTTCAGGATGATATTGGTTATTTCTGCTACTGGATAGGTTTTTAACCAAAGAGATTATGCTGTCATAATTGAGAGAGATCTTTGTTGAGAATGACATGAAATTTTGTTGGTTGAAAGAACGAAGTATAATTTGTTTTTAAGTGATATAGTGCATGGTTAAAAGGATTCTCCATTCATATTAGTTTAGTGGGTTGTGAACTTCCATCATTTCTCTTATAACCACTGTCGATTTTCTTGTGAACCCCAAGGGGTTGGTAAAAGTGGTGTTGAGAAGGTCAATACTCTCTTTTCACAAATTTATTTCCAAGGTGAAGATGGCTGATATAGACAAAATCTTCCTTCATTAATGGTCTTTAGAATCTGCCACCAAGACACACAAGGTTTTTCTTATTTAGTTATGTGCATTATTTGGAAGTCTACTTAAAAAAACGTTACCACTTAGGCTAAGTCATTCTGAACTTCTAGGTGCGTAATCACTGGGCTAGGAACAGGCTATGTGAAGGTACCTCTTCACTTGCCTACCAAAATGATTTCTGAATTTGTTTATTTATGGAATCTGTAGTTTATTACTCTTTAGGCTTAATGCATGTTAATAGTGTTATTTTTGCTAATCTTTTATCATTATAGGGTCTGGCAAAAGCTCATCATCTATTTCTCAAAATGTGCCTCCACTGGCAGTGGCAGTGGCAGTAGCGGTTATATCTGTCCTACTGCTGATTATAAGTACGAATTTGTCCACAGTGGTGTCAGCAGGAGGGGCGATTTTATTGATGGTCATAGGGATATGGTGGGCTGCCTCCACCGGTGTTTTCAACAAGACTCAAACACATGACGTAGGTCTGAATTCTTTAGACTAAAATCTTAATGGAAAGAGGAAAAATGAATAAATTATTGTACTATAGAGGTACTTATTTTGAAATTTAAAAAAATGATTAGTAGTAGTAATTCTAGATCAATGGCCATTACCAATATATTTATGTGAACAATCAATTCTCCATGAAACTGTTGAAAGCAGATTTTTGACCTGTTGCTAGAATTTTCCAGAAGGTGGCACCTGAAGATTCCTTCTCATAATATTCCTTGTCAAACTAATGTGCAATTGATTACTTTAGTTTAGTCAGCCATCATTTTCTTATTCTGGAATTTGGAACCTTATTCATTCAATGGTTAAATGAACCCAAACTATATTTTGTCCTTGTCTGGAATTTTGCGCTTTACTAACCTTTGATGTAGATACTTTTTAGGACATTCTAAGAGTTTATCATGAAGACTTTTATTAAGCTATACCTTTTGCACAACTATGATCCATATATCCTATATCTACTTTTACTGCCTATTATTTACATTATATTGCATGTGCTGTAAACGGTAAACCTTATCTCTGTACTTTACGAGTTTTCTTGGCTAACTTGACATTATGCATCTCTTCACGTATATTCATTCCTGCTATTAGTTGCTATAATAGAAATATTAATCTAATGTTATTATTTTCTATGATAGATGTGGGACCACAATATTCCGGGGCAAAAATAGAAGGGGACACTGTAACTCTAGATTTTGTGAAACAAATGATGGAAGACTTCAAGAATCAGAAATCCTTACACAATAAGTAAATGCTAGAAGTTTTTCATTTTTCTGGGATTTGAAACATGTTTCAGTTTGTAATACTGGACTGTTGTGTCTTTGCCATAGGTATGCATACCAGATTGTCCAACAAACAAGAGATCTGTTACAAGCCTTGCCATCTCTTGTAGATATTCATATTCCAGATGGCAAGCACTTCACTGTTTGTGGCGATGTTCACGGCCAGGTAATTATGGATATTACCATTCTTCGGTTTATGACTACTTTATTTTGGATCTGGACATAACTTCTTGAAATCCTGTGGTTTATTTTTCCTTTTTTCATGTAGCCATTTCTATAATTAGAGCCTCAAATCTTTTCCAGTTGAGGTGATCTTGAGTCTGCTTTATTTGACCATTCTTAGTGGTTCCAGCAAGATGGTTATACTTCCAAATTTCCTTTAGGCTATGTTTGGTTTGGGCTAAATTGGAAATGAGTGTCCCAATTTTGAATTCCAAATACTTTGTTTGTTTGACGACTTAAAATAAGGATTTGAAATTCTAATTCTACTATATTGAATGTGTGTGATTTTCTAATTTCAATTTCATTATTCTTACTTCAGAATTGCAATTTTATGATTCTCAAATTAAAGAGTAATTTAATTTCAACTCTTAATTAGAATTATAACTCTAATTATTTTTGGAGCTTTAAACTTTTTTTTTTCTCTTCTTTTGTTTTGTGGTTGCAGTTCTATGATCTATTAAACATTTTTAAGCTAAACGGGCTTCCTTCTGAAGACAATCCATATTTGTTTAATGGAGATTTTGTGGATCGGGGATCCTTTTCAGTTGAAGTCATACTCACGTTATTTGCTTTTAAGTGCATGTGTCCATCAGGTAAATAATTTCCTGCTTTGGAAGATTCCTGTTTTCTTAGTTTTTATATGGCTTGGGGTGTTTCGATAAAACTGAAATCAAGTACTGAATGTTGAATACTAAATTTTAGGTGTCAAAAGATTGATATTACATTCCATAAATGCTCTGAATAAACAAAATGATAAAACGTTGAACAAGTTTCATGGGAATGTAGTTAAAGACTAATTTGCGTAATGACATAAATTGAGTATGGTTAAAGTTATGTTTTGGATGCTCTCTTACTATAATATGGAGTTAAGTGTTTCACAGTTTACCGAATTAAGCAAGATTTTGTTTTAGCTTATTTTGAACATAATCTAAATAATAAAGTGAATTCAAGTTATTGTTTAATGTTTCATCCCTTCTTAACTCTTTTTCAGCTATATATCTCTCTCGTGGAAACCATGAAAGTAAGAGCATGAATAAGATATATGGGTTTGAAGGGGAGGTCAGATCGAAGTTGACTGAGTCATTTGTGGAACTGTTTGCTAAAGTATTTTGTTGTCTGCCTCTGGCTCATGTAATAAACCAAAAGGTTTTCGTAGTCCATGGTGGTCTTTTCAGTATTGACGGTGTGAAGCTTTCTGACCTTAAAGCAATTGATCGGTTTTGTGAACCTCCAGAGGAAGGTAAACTACAATTAACAATTTATGTATGGACGGATCGATCTAGCCATGATAAAGGCTTAAATCCTATTTTTTACTTTCTATTAGGTTTGATGTGTGAATTGCTGTGGAGTGATCCACAATCGCATCCTGGTAGAGGACCTAGCAAGCGAGGTGTAGGTCTTTCGTTTGGTGGGGATGTAACAAAGAGATTTTTGCAGGATAACGATCTAGGTAGTTTGATTTTTCACTTATTTATTCAAACAAACAAATTCTCCAATATTGGACTTTTTCCAGATTTGCTGGTGCGATCTCACGAGGTGAAGGAGGAAGGCTATGAGATTGAACATGATGGCAAATTAATTACTGTATTTTCAGCTCCTAACTATTGTGATCAGGTAATTCATTATATTTCATGTTATCTTCTTAAATTAATTAATGTTGAATGTGACATTTGTGTTTGTCTTTACGGTTATACAGATGGGAAATAAAGGTGCTTTTATCCGTTTTGAAGCACCCGATCTAAAGCCAAACATTGTAACTTTCTCAGCTGTGGTCAGTTGTTTTGTTTCTTCTCCCATTTTTGGCGTTTGTTTCAGCAGATCGATTGAAAATCTGATTTTTCTTTTTTCTAACCGCCTCTTGGCAGCCACATCCTGATGTGAAGCCAATGGCATATGCGAACAACTTCCTCCGAATGTTTTCATGATTATCATATTCTCGAGACACGGGTTTCTTCCTCAAAGGACTGCATGATTCTTAGAACATAGGTGGATCTACTAGCTGTTGTGGTTTATAATTATTCTTTTGGTTTGTGGATAAATTATCTAATAAGTGATCTAAAATCTCATAGCTATCTATACTTGGATTTCTTTCTTCTTCTTCTTCCTTAATGTTCATCACTGTGTAGCCAAATGAATCAATATCCTGACATTTGTTATTGTTTAGGTTGACCATTGTATTGAGGAATAAATTTCTTGATTTCTGTAAGTTCAATTTTTAATTTCATACATTTAACTTGATAAGTTTTATGTTTAATTTTAATTAAAAACATTTTAAATTAAGCTGGAGAAAGTTGTTGGAGACTTGGAGGGTCATCAGATTTATTAATAAATCAAAAGAATATTACTTATTAATGGGTGTTAATTGATACTTGAAATTGGGGAGTTTTTACGGGTTCGAGTTGTAACGTTTAAAAATGGTTTATATCTTAAAGCGTTGTTGATTTATAACTTATTAGAGTTTAACTTAATGTTGAATTTAATAAAACTTATGATTTATCCTTCTCTCGAAATTTTTAAAGTCGACTCACTTACCGTTTTAAAGTGAGGTTAAGATTTAATGTTATCGATAGACTAATTTTGACTTTTTAGAGTCATCACTCAATTTTCTTAAGAGAAAATTGGGAAAAAAGTTATTTTGCGTTCTTAAATGCAAATAAAAGAAATTTCGATTAAAGTTCGGTGTTTGGTTATACGTGAGAAAATGACATCAACACGATGATCTCTATTATAAACTCTTCACCATTTCATATAAAATAATTATTTTACATTTGTTTAATTATTCAATGATATTACATGTGTCTAAGGATAAATTAAAACCTACAAATGTGAATAAATTAAAACCTAAAAATGTGAATAAAGGTTTGTAACAATATGTTCTTAGAGCATTGTCTAACTTGTCATCATGATACATAAAATAAATAGCTAAAATTGAGATGAAAACTTGTATATGAAGGCATGATCTCAATAATACCTAGAAAAAAAATATATCAAAGTTGAAAAAAATAAATAAATTCCCAACAAGGTTTAGACAATTTCTTTTTTATTTATTTATTTATTTTTTTTTTTTTACTTTTTAATAATCAACAAAACCTAAAAAAATGCAGATAAATAGAACTAGGAATAACAAACCGGGCCTTAAGCCTCGTTTGCGAGTCAGCTAATCCACAAAACGGGTTTTGGCCCAGATTGCTGGATGGGGGCGAGATGCAGGTTGAGAAAACTACTTCCTATTCTATCTGCCTAATAAACTATTTTTCTCATTATATTCATCCTTTAATTCTCATACTTAAAATATTCATATTTCTTTATTTAAATCATTAATTAACATATTAATTACAATTTTTACATTAAATTCATTCATTACTTTATTTTATAAATATAAATATATATAATTAAAATTAATAATACATATATTAAATAAAAAGAAATGATAGAGAGTGGTAAAATATTGATAGAAATATGTAGGAAAATGATGTATCATTTCTCCATTGGATTGAATAAAAAAAGGATAGATGACGATTAAAACTACTAATCGGTATAGCTTATAAAAATAACGTTTGATATTGTATATAACCAATCGATATATATACTCTAAGAATATCTATGTTAAAAATGAGCGGCAATCTTGTCATGTTATTAAGTTATCACTAGTAAAAAATGGATTTTAATGAGGACAAAAACTCTCTGTGAGTTCTCAATTACTCATCAAATGGCACTCAGTTTATATCTTTAACATAATTGTCGTCGATGATGTTTTTCACCGAGGGAGACAAATGCTAACGGAAGGTGTCGGTCATTCGACTGCCACTGAAGAAAAAATTAGTATCACCGAGAGCATTTAGAGCCGTCGGAGATAATATTATTATCGAGAGCACTAATCACTCTTGAATGTCGATGATAATTTAATTCTTTTATCTAGAGCAGAGTCAATACTCTCTGTGATAATAAGATTCATCAACAAGAAGTTGTTTTTCCTCACATAATGCTTCTAGTCACTTCCTCCAACACCATTCATTTTCCTCCATTTCATAATCTTCATTCCCTTCCTTCATCAACATAATCAACAATTGATTCATCCTATCAAGGAAGAACTAAAGACCTAGATTCCTTGTTTAAAGCTTGGAAGGCTTGAGGAAGATATCGGGTGCAAACTTTTGAGCTGCACTCAAGCTACCTTTCACCTTCATTGTACCCCTGCATTCACCACAATTCATTGAATAACCCATAAAAGTAAAACACAATAGTACATTTCATGAAAGCCATTTGAGGCTTCATTTTTTCTGATACAACTTTGATAAAGTCATTATCAGTAAAGGAGAACGTTGCATCAGGTTTCCATCCTCATAAGGCCCTAAAATTCAAAATCAAATATCCAATTCTCAAATCAACTCAACGATTCAGAATCGAATTCAACAAACTTAACCTTTATTCACTTCTCCTTTCTTCATATAGACCGTATAAACCTCCTCATTGTTTCCAAGTTTTTGAAAATCGAACAGTGGATCATAAGACTCAGTGAAATGGAAAACAAACAAAATTGATCAAACAATGAGAGATAGAGAAGACGATATCAGACCTTAGGAGCAATGTTAATCTGAAAGATGAGGCTGATCTTGATCTTTTTGATGATTTCTTTGCCGACTTCAGATGAGACGTGAGCCTTCTGCTTAAAGATGCTTGCGAATTTGAGACACTCAATGAGTAGAATTTTATGCCTAAGAGAGCCGACGACGGAGAGAAAAGGAGCGGCCGAGAGGAAGAAGAAAGAGGTTTCCACATAATTAGGAAAAAATAAGAATACTTTTACCGAGCAACCGTCTTGGCTAGCGTCAATCGGACAACTCCCAAAACCTGTCTATCAAGGAGTTTCCATTCAGCTTCATCCATCTTCTATGGTTTCTCATTCAAAGAAACATGAAGCTTCTTTCCATAGAGATAATCTTCAATCTGCATTCTCCAGAAGGCACAATCTGTCCCATCAAATCTTCCAATCTCATGTCCTATACTGTTCTCACTTGCCATTGTTTCCAATGCTCAGATCTAGCCTAGCTGCTCTGATACCAGTTGTTAGGATTTGTATCTCCCAAATCCGACCTGCTTGAAAACAATCTGTAAAAACACAAGAAAGAAGAACACAAGAACACACAGATTTATAGTGGTTCACTCAAATTGAGCTACATCCACTTCAGCCACCACCAAATTTACTATGAAGAAGAAAAAAGAATATAGAGTTTTTGTCTTACACTTTATCTCTCTAGAATTTTGTCTTTTTTCATGTAAACCCTTAATAATCACATATTTATAGGGTAAACATTTACGTAATAAACCTAAATAACTTTGGTCAGGCCCAAACACAAAACTAAAAAAAGAAAACCCAATAAACTCTAATTAACAATGTAGAGTTTATTATAAGTGTAGGCTCCATAACTCAACACCGCATTCATCAAATTTGATGTTGAATTTAAAATATAAAGTCTTATTAGCCTAGTTAGTTAAAGATTTGTATTTATTTTTTTAGGTTGCAAATTCAAATCATACCTATATCATTTTTAATTTTATTTTTAACCGTTTTAAGTTTATGGGCGGGTCAACCCACATTTCGACCCAAGTTTTTATTTACTCTCACATATATATTCAAATTAACCACAACTCTCGACCCAACAATCCGTACACTTTGAAAACAAAGCATCATTATATATATATATATATATATATATTAGTTAGTTAATTAAAAAGTTAAATTTATATTGTTAAGAATGTTCCGCGTTCATCAAATTTGGTGTTGATTTTAAAATGTAAAGTCTTATTAACCTAGTTGCTTAAAGAGTTAAACTTATTTTGTTAGGTTGCAAGTTCGAGACATACCTAAAACATTTTTAATTTTATTTTTAACCGTTTTAAATTTATGGGCGGGTCAACTCACAATCCGACCCAATAATCCATTTACTCTCACATATATATTCAAATTAACCACAACTCTCGACCCGATAATCCGGACACTTTGAAAATTAAGAATCATTATATATATTAGTTATTTAAAAAGTTGAACTTATATTGTTAAGATTGTCCCGCGTTCATCAAATTTGGTGTTGACTTTAAAATATAAAGTCTTATTAGTCTAGTTGGTTAAACAGTTATACTTGTTTTTTTAGGTTGCAAGTTTGAAATATACCTATAATATTTTTAATTTTATTTTTAACAGTTTTAAGTTTATGGACGGGTCAACCCACAATCCGACCCAAGTATCCATTTACTCTCACATATATATCCAAATTAACCACAACTCTCGACTCGGCAATCCGGACACTTTAAAAATTAAGCTTCATTATATATATATATTAGATTAGATAGTTAAAAAGTTAAACTTATATTGTTAAGAATGTTCCGCATTCTTCAAATTTGGTGTTCTATTTAAAATATAAAGTTTCATTACCATAGTTGGTTAAAGAGTTGTACTTATTTTGTTAGGATAAAAGTTCGAAACATATCTATAACATTTTTAAATTTTTTTTTAACCGTTTTAAGTTTATGAACGGGTCAACCCACAATCCGACTCAAGTATTCATTTACTCTCACATATATATTCAAATTAACCACAACTCTCGACCCCGCAATCCGAACACTTTAAAAATTAAACATCATTATATATGTATATATTAGTTAGTTAATTAAAAAGTTGAATTTATATTATTAAGAATGTCCCGCGTTTATCAAATTTGGTGTTGAATTTAAAATATAAAGCCTTATTAGTCTAGTTAGTTAAAGAGTTGTATTTGTTTTATTAGGTTACAAGTTCGAATCATATCGATATCATTTTTAATTTTATTTTTAACCGTTTTAAATTTTTTGGCGGGTCAACCCACAATTTGACCCAAGTTTCCATTATTCTCACATATATATATCAAATTACCACAACTCTCGACTCGACAATTCGGACACTTTAAAACTTAAGCATCATTATATATATATATATATTAGTTAGTTAATTAAAAAGTTGAATTTATATTGTTAAGAATGCCCCGCGTTCATCAAATTTGTTATTGATTTTAAAATGTAAAGTCTTATTAGCCTAGTTGCTTAAAGAGTTAAACTTATTTTGTTAGGTGGCAAGTTCAAGACATACCTAAAGTATTTTTAATTTTATTTTTAACCGTTTTAAGTTTATGGGCGGGTCAACTCACATTCCGACCTAATAATCCATTTACTCTCACATATATATTCAAATTAACCACAGTTCTCGACCCGACAATCCGAGCACTTTGAAAAATAAGTATCATTATATATATATATATATATATATATATATATATATTCTATTTTTATTCTTTTGTTTTTTGAATTTTAAGAAAATAACATAAACTCACAATTATACTCTTAAAAATGAAAATTAGATATAGACAATCAGATATAAAAGCTCATATATAGGAGATCTTAAATGGATAAGAGAAGTTTAATAATGGACAATCAGATATGGCTAAGAATGTGACTATTTGAAGCAATAAGTTTTTATTTCAAACATACTTAAATTATATTATATTTGATATAAAGCTCATTAATTAAAAAAAACAAATGGTAATGGTATGGATTTAATTATTGTTCAGTCCCTACCCAATATAGAAAAACAAAATTCAATGTTTAAATAGCTTAATTAAATGAGACTTAAATAAGATATAAAACTGAAAAAACAGAAATATAATAAAAAAAATATGGTCAAAACAAAATTATTCAACAGGAACTTAACAAGATAACAATTACTTAAAGAAAATATGAGAGAAATATTACAAGTTCAAAACCCAAATATTTAATTTGGCTAATAGCTACCCAAAAAATCAAAGATGGTTTGTAATTTCTAGCGGGTAAGTATGCAAATCCTAGAGTAGAACACCTGTCCAAAAAAAGATATTGTTGATGATTCTAATTCAAATAGAAGGTAGTCGTAAACCAAATTATACATACCTTACACATAATTTTAGAGAACACTAAGAATAATATTGGTACGTTTCTTTAGTTATCAGAATCGTGCACTTAAACAATATAAAAATTTGATTATTTTTAAATAAGTTTAATTTTTTTACAACATTTCTTACTTGGGATGAATGAGAACCCCAAAGTGATGAAGACCCCCAAAATTGTGATGGATGAAAATCCCCAAAATGAGGACCTCAAAACTGCATTTAAAATACAAAAATAAATATAAGATATAAATTTTGATTGTGCCCAAATTTATCAAAAAAGATACCATATTGAAATGATTATTGTGTCCATACGAGAGATGTAAATTGAGGAAGTGCTAACATATATTGCTATATGATAGAATTTGAGTGTTGTTATGATGATATATAGTTTATTTCATGTGTGTTTGTGGCATCTTGTGAATTTTGACCCTTCTTTTATTTGTTCTTTTTGCACCTAACAAATAAAAAAGATTACAAAATTAATGGTAGATTAACTATATAACGAGTACATGAATAAAGTTGTGAAAAATTAAAACTTACATGAAATTTGAGCTTTTCTCTTTCCTTTTCCTTTTTTGCTTTTAGTATCCCAGTGTCGTGTAATATTTGTTTTTGTAACTCTTTTTGCTTTAGTAGTGAGTGATTTACGTACACATATTCCATCATTTTAAATATCATCACATGGTGCCTCATCTATTACATTTAAATTCGAGACAAGTTCGAATATTTTAACTTTTGCATTGTCAAGCAATCTATATAATATTTTTCTCGCATCCTCGTGAGGTTTCTCAGTTGAGTTAGATCATATATTGATTTCATTACTTGGTTAACAAACACCATCTCAAATACACGACCACCACTGTCACTTTCTTGAAAATTAGAGTTAACTATATTTCTTATATTTTTCGTCCATCTTTTTAAAATGTAACAGTTAAGTAAAATAGTGACATCCATAGAGTTAAACACCATCAAAACATGCTTAAAAAAAATTCTCATTATCTCAAACTTATTACAACTATAATTTATCTTATGGTTTTATTTGTTGAACATCACGTGTCTAACCCTTGAGTTTTCATCATGAAATTTTACCTTTATCTCAATCAAATTCCAATCATTACCAAAACAAGATGGTGATTCAACATATTTTCAATTCAAATAATTAACAAATTGAACTTCAAATAATTGGTATATGGTGAGTGTATAAACATCAGCAACATGAATCAATAATGAATGTTTTTTTTATTTGTGAAGGCTTACCATGACGACAACGAGTGTCCTCGATCTTCTCCTTTATCCGCAATTATCTTCAATCTTTAGATAATTTATCAAAAGTTCATACAAAGAACTCATTTTATTACCTACCTTTTTTAAAACCATATTTGTGACCTCACTCCTTGAAGTAGGCAAAAGTCTCGCACTGAACTTTTCATTACAAAAAGAAGTAGCCAATTTTCTCCTAAGTTTTATATTTCATTCAACCAATTATGACTATCCAGATTATATTTATCAATAATATATTTCCATGTGGTCTCAAATTCATCTTCAGATTCACAATATGTCATGCATTTATGCTATAAACCTTTAAAAGCTCGATCACCATTTAAACTCCCAAAGTGTGAGGGCGCATTTTGATTTATATGTCATTGACATAAACGATGATGTGAATCTTGAAAAACTATTTCAATGACATTCATTGTCACATCCCAAACTAAACAAATGAGGCATGTAGTCGTTGCATGTCATTATCCATACATAACATGCTAGGCTAACAAAAATATTTAAGCATTGACATAATAGACTAAGACCTTCATTCATCATCAAAAAATTTCAAACTTACATAATTCTTTTTCCATAGACTAAGACCTTCAACATTAGTTCAAAATACATGATAACATATCACATTCTTACAAAAACTATCTTTTCTTATTTGCACACTCTCTATACATCTATACTAATACAAAACAGAGAGTTAAACTTCTTTATCGGCTAGTATATATATATTGACTTCTTCCCAATTGTCCTCCTGACTAATCCTTATTCTTATCTGAAATGAATCCATTTAAATGGATGAGCTGAACACACTCAGTAAAAAACTTACATTTTCTACAATTGGATCAAAAATCATTTATAACTTGATAAAAAAAACTAATTATTAAATATATGTAGAAATTCTTTATCACAAAATAGTATATATATATTTATAATAGTTTTGGGATCAAGATAGTGACTGTTATATTCATCTACCAAGATATGAAAGACTTGTATAAATGCAATAGTCATCAAATCAAGACTAGGATCTTACATTGACGTAATAACCATCAACCAAGACATGAAAATCTTGCATTGACGTAATAGCCATCAACCAAGATATGAAAGTTTTACGTTGACAAATTAATCGGTATAAGCGACACTTGAGGCACAAATAGTCTATTATTAGATAAATAAGTACAAGATCAAGTCCAGAGTAATAAAAATAATTCAATCTTCATAATTATGCAAAACTTTATTTTCAAGTCCAAGTATAACATATTCCATTTTATTATCGAAATAAGAAGCTCAAACTGTTTTGAAAACCATTTATCATAAACTATTATTTTATCACAATCAATTCACAATCATATATCTTAAACTATCCTATTATCAAACTATTTCAAAATTTATCATCAATATATACATGCATTCTTGATCCATATTTTTATAGACCCATTTTGAATAAACATGTTCTATCTTGAAACAAAATATAAATATATAATTAAACTGTAGTAAGAGTAGATTTCTTACCTTTAACCCAGCTAACCCTTAGATTTACTATTTGTTGAACACATTTCTTTCACCCTCTCTATTTTCTCTAACATTTACTTTCTCACTGCTAAAAACAATTAAAAGATAACTTTTACCCATATATATAAACTTAAGTGACATTTTGAGGTGTCACTCATGTATTTAAATAATATATATATATATATATTATTTTTACAGTTATTACATTCACCATGACTTGACAATGGTTTGAAAGTATTGTTTGAGGTTGTTTGTTATTCATAGAGTCAAGAAATATTCTAAACATCAAAAGAATTTTCGGTTTCATCTGACATAAATACCAAGCCAAACAAAACATTCTACATATGATGATTTATACCAATAAATGGAGAACGTATCAAATTATATTTGTTTGCTCTATATATTGCATCAATCGATATGACATCACCAAAATATTCATAATCAACCGCACATTTATAGTCCCTAAAGAAAAAGTTCATCATCCAATTGCACATTCTAATAAAAGTTAAGTCTCTTTATTCGTTTTATTTATAAATATTGAAAAAGCGTAATAACAACTCCATTCTCAACTTTTGTATGTTTTCTCAACTGACTTAAATGATCATATGCATCCTTTCAAATAAAACCTAAATTTTTTGGCTCACATGCTTCATTTTCCATAAATGAAATAACACTAGAGATAGATATTCCAATATTACTATAGCTTTTATAGTAGACTTTTTTGCATATGATATATTGCGTGTTGATCTTAACAAATGAGTTTGATCAGATGCAAACATTTGATGGTTATGTTCCATAAAAAAAATCTACTCACCCTCTATTCACCCTCTTTCTCCCTTGTAATTTTCATTTTGGCTTTGTAGTTAGTTATAGTGACCGGGTATTGACAAGCTGGAATTCTTTTACTATAAATGTTTTCCTCTTTCAAACCTTGACATAAACAATTAAATTCATTTGATTAAAGCTCATTATTATGATGAAAATATTATTGATCAACCTTTCTCACACTAAATCTCTTGGCATGTGCATATTGATAATATAATAAATAAACATCTTCAAGATTATTCACAATCGCACTCACTAATAGTTTACTCTCCAAAACATTAATAACAGAGTTTTTACTTTGTTCCTCAATATTTTCTAACATAGATAAATTTGAGGCTTCTTGACCGTAGTGTCTCTCCAACTTTTCAAGAGACACTAAATTATCTTTCATTTTAAATCAAGAAATCAATTAATTTTCTGAAATCATACAAAAATTTAAAACATAAGAACCTAAAATAAAATATTTCAATCACATGATAAACAAACCGTAAATCATACATAATTCAATTTTTTACAAATAAATATAACTTTAAAAGTGCATTGGGATCTCAATTCTTTATTGTCGTCAACCTAAAAGGGTAAGTAATAATTTATTTGAACTTTTATTTTCTTTAATAAGCTAACAAAATCAAAATTAATTAAATAAATAAACAAACAAACTGATGAGAGATTAAAAAATAAGATGCCTAAACTAACCCGAATTAAAAAAGGCAATATTTGGGAGTAGATGGATAAATGAAACATCAATCATCTAAAGACTATATATAGATTCTTCAAGAACAACAACTAAAATGAAAATTTCAGAATTAAGGTTTGCAAATTTGATGAAAAAATGGAGTTAATGTAATGTAAGCTCTAAGACTACTTACTACTTTAGAACCTCAATGAAATCAGTAACAAAATTCACTAACCAGCAGTATCTGAGCTTTCTTCTTAGTTGTTTAAATGCTCCCAAATATGATTTCCAAGAAGATTAATGGTCGGCTATTCGAAGGAAACGGGTGCAGTGGTGATTCGAAGACGGTCGACAAAGTATCAACGGACGTGTAACTGATCAGCAAATACAACTAAGGAAGAAGACTACAGATATGGGTAAAAAGACGAGCAGCTGTTGCTGCTGGCATAGACATCCCAACCGGTTGAGGATGATCAAATTTACATGCTATACCAAATTTACATTCTCCCGTTCTAAAATAATACAAACATTATTGTTCACCCTGTTAAAGAGTAAATAATAATCAATTTAAACCATCCTTTTGTCATTCTATAGGTATCAAAAAATAAACAGATCAAGTGATGAAGAAATCCCATGTGAGTTGTTTTAACTTTTTACAAATACAAACAACAAAGCTTGAAAATTCTTCTTCATAAATCACATACTATTCTGGTTTTCTAACTGGACAACTTTGTAATGTCATTCTAGACATGGTCTCTTTCTATATTACTAGAAAATAGGTTCGACAAACACACACAAACACAATTATTTAGATCGGTTTAAGTGAAGACTTCAGAATTAAGGTTGGTAGATTTATCATTCATTTTATCTTTAACAGCAACAAAAATAAAGACTTTAGAATTAAGGTTTCCAGATTTAGTGAAAAAATGGAGCCAATGTAATATAAGCTCTTAGACTACTACTTTAGGACCTAATGAAATCAGTAATAAAATTCATTAACCAATAGTGTTGAAAAATAGGATATGAATCTAAGATAAATTATAAACCAAGAAAGTACGATAAATAACACAAGATTTACTTGAAAATCCAAGACGGGAAAACCACGGGCAGAGGATGAAAATTCACTATGGTTAAAGTAGAAGATTAAAAGTTAAAGAGAGAAAAATAATGGAAAATATTACGTGTGTCAAATTGTGATGACTGAATACAATTCTAACTAAGACCATATATTTATAGTCACATAATTGAGTTTAGTGGGCCCAATATCAAACAGATATGATTTATTTTATTATATCGCGAGTCTAGGCCCAAACTCCAATCAAAATCTATATGGGTCACCATAATCTAACAATCTCCACCTTGACACAGATCTAGTATGTCAAAAGAAAATTTTATTCTCAAAATATAGACAATAACAATAGTAGTCTTCACCTCTTCCAAAAGTCCTGTGGGCTTCAACAACCAAGACCAACTAAGTTTGAGCGCCTTTGTCATCATATCAATGGGAAGCAATGCTCAAACTTAGCAATGGAAAGCGCCTTTGTCATCATATCAACATGATTATCAATATTACTAATTTTGCTCACATCAATATCACCACGAGCAATAACATCACGTACATAATGAAATTGCACATTAATGTGCTTAGTTCTTTCATGAAACGTATAATCTTTCGTAATAAAAATAGCACTTTGACTATCATAAAAGTATGTCGTCATTTGTAAATCCTTCTTGAGTTCCCCGAATAGTCCTTTCAGCCAAATAGCTTCTTTACAAGCTTCTATAATGGTCATGTATTATATCTCTATAGTAGACAACGCGACTGTACTTTGTAGAGTAGATTTCCAACTAATCGCACAACCGCCAATACATAAAACAAAATATGTAAACGACCTTCTTCTATCAAGATCGCCAACATAATTAGAGTCGACATAACCGACATAACTCGATTTTGAAATTTTCAAAATCAAAATTGGGATTTCTGATTTAAGTCGATTGATTGAGTTTTGTTTCAACAAAAAGCTTATAAATGATCTTAGGATCGTTTTATAATCAAACAATCAAGCAGTATATGAAACTGACAAAACTGAAATATAAATTTTTTAATTCAAACTGATAAATTGAATTACAAGTGATTGAAAACTTACCTGGAGATGGAGAACACTCCTTAACTCTTAAGGAAGCTCCTGAGTGCCTAAACTAGAACCTTACAGCTTTATAAGAAAATTTTCAAAATTTTAGAAAAGCTTGAAGCTCTTTAATGACAGATTTGTGCTTGGGCTTGATTGAGAGGTGGAGAGTGGATCTCTTGATTTTAGTTTGCTTAGAGGAGTGTTGAGTTATGGATCATACACTTATAATAAACTCTAAAATAATTAATTAGAGTTTATTGAGTTTGTATTTAAGTTTGAACTTAAGCCTGGCCAAAAGTTATTTAGGTTTTATTACCTAAATATTTACCCTATAAATATATTATTATTAAGGTTTACATTGATAAGACAAAATTCTAGAGAGAAAGTCTGAGGAAAATAATATGTATTCCTTCTTCTTCTTCATAGTGAAATTTGATGGCGGTTCAAGTGGACGGAGCTCATTTGAGTGAACTACTATAAATTTGTATCTTCTTGTGTTTTTCTTTATTGTATTTTTACAAATCGTTTCAAGTAGGTCTCAGATTTGGGGATCCAAATCTTAACAACTAGTATCAGAGAAAGGTTATGCTAAATTGGAGCATTAAAAACAATGACATATGAGAACAGTATAAGACAGGGGATTGAAAGATTTGATGGAACAAATTATGCATTTTATAGGATACAAATTGATGATTATCTCAATAGAAAGAAGCTTCATATTCTTTTGAGTGAGAAACTAGAGATGATGGATGAAGCTGAATGAAAACTCTTTGATAGATAGATTTTGAGAGTTATCTTATTAACGTTAGCCAAGATTGTTGCTCACAACATAGAAAAAGATAAGACCACCATGAGTCAGCTCTATTTGATATGTATGAGAAACCATCTTCTAACAACAAGGTACATTTAATGAAAAGACTCTTCAATTAAGAATGGTTGATGATACTTATATAAATACTCATTTGAACGAATTTAATATAATTGTGAATCAACTAATATCTATTGAGATTGATTTTAGGGACGAAGTTAGTTTCCTGATTTTGTTAGCATCTTTAACAAATAGTTGAGAACTTATGATGACAACAATTAGTAACTCTGCTAGAACTTATAAATTAAAATTTATTAAAGTTAGAGATCGAATTATTGTTGAAGAGGTTTGTAAAATTGATTCTTGTGAAATCTTCAAAGGTTCTGCTCTAAATGTTGAAAACAAAGGCAGAGGTAATGATAAAAATTCTAACCGAGGTAAAAACAGATATATGTCGAGGAACAAGAGTAGTCAGTTCATGTATGGACGGACATTTGATAGTTGGAATTGTGGTAAGTACGGTCACTTGAAAAGGAACTGCAAAACACCAAAGAGAAACGGTGATTATAAAAATGATGCAGTCAATGCAATTACAGAAACTGTTACTGATGCGTTGCTTTTGTCTATGAGTTTTGGACTCGGGAGCATCTTTCCACACCACTTCCCACAAAGAATTAATGGAGAATTATGTGGCTGAAAACTGTTGGAAAGTTTATCTCGTAGATGGTGAGCCACTGTATATTGTTGGCATGGGGGACATTAAATTGAAGATGACAAACAGTTTTGTTTGGAAGATTAATAAGGTGAGACACATTCTATGTTTAATGCGCAATCTGATTTCTGTTACACAATTTGATGACGAATGTCATAGTTTTAGTTGTGGAAATGGTGCGTGAAGGTTACTAAAGGAGCAATAGTTGTTGCTCGAGGTCACAAAATTTGAACTTTATACACAACTTCAACATGTAGAGACACAATTGATGTCGTTGTTGATGACTCAAAGAACAGTGAGCTATGACATTACAGGTTAGGCCATATGAGCAAAAAATGGATAAAAATTCTTTTAAAGAATGGTCAGATTCTAGAACTGAACTTTGTTGAACATCAGTTATGTAAAACTGCAATCTTGGAAAAAACAGAAACGGGCGAGTTTCTTAAAGATTGGGAATGAGCTCAAGAAAAAAATGTTAGAGTTGGTACACACTGATGTGTGGGGACCTGCACATGTTTCTTCTATTGGTAGATCACGCTATTACGTGACATTTATAGATGATTCAACGAGAAAGATATGAGTATATTTTATAAAGAATAAATCTGATGTATTTGTGATTTTAAAAAAGTGGAAGACTTTGGTTGAAAATAAAACAAATTAGAAGGTTAAATGTTTAAGATTCGACAATGAAGGCGAGTACATTAGTTCATATTTCAAAGAATAGTGTGATATAAATGGTATAAGTATGGTGAAAACTGTTCACAAGCGCTTCAAGAGAATGAAATAGCTAAACGGATGAATCAAACATTGAACGAGTGTGCTAGAAATATGAGACTACATGTTGAGCTGCCTAAAACCTTCTGGGTAGAAGCTATCAACATTGTTGTCTACTTGATAAATAGAGGACCCTCTATTCCTCCTAAAATCAGAATTCATGAAGAAGCCTGAAGCAATAAAAATGTAAACATTTCTTATTTGAAAGTGTTTGGTTGTTTATCATATGTTCATATTAATTAATATGATAGGAGAAAGTTTGATACAAAGTCTAATAAATGTTTTTTCATTGGTTATACTTATATCGAGTTTGGTTATCGTTTCTGGGATAATATCAAATTGGTATAGTCGATTTGAGATATTTTTCTACTGAATATATATACAGATTGTCGAAAAAGACCAATGTGTTGTTGAAATTGAAATCGCTGAGAACGTGGCCCTAGAGGAAAATCAACAAACACCGATTATACATTTGAGAAGATCGTCAAGAAATCGAAAATCAGTCGAGATGTGGTCCCCATCTTTGAACTATATATTGTTGATAGATAGAGGCGAACCTGAATGTTATGAGGAAACAATACAATCTGATGAATCGGTTAAGTGAGAGTTTGCGATGAAATATGAGATGGACTCTTTGACGTTGAATCAGACTTGGGAGGAGCTCACTATGAAAAACACTTCACAACAAATGGAACCTCGGAATTAAAGAAGAACATGACAAAACCATGAGGTATAAGGCAGGTTGTTTCTGAAAGGATTTCAACAGAAAAAATGTATTGACTACAATGAGATATTCTCTCAAATGATCAAATTAATGACAATCAAAACTATTTGAGTTTGGTTGTAAAAAAAGACTTTCATCTTCAACAAATGGATGTCAAAACTGATTTTCTTCACGGTGAGTTGGATGAAAAGATTTACATGCGACAACCACAAGATTTTGAAATCAAAGAAAAATATGAGCTTGTGTGTAAACTCTGTATGGTTTGAAATTAATTGAATGTTATTATAATTTAGCTAACTCATTTCTCTTATTTAAATGATTTTGTTTTATATAATTTTTTTAGAAATATTAATATTGAATAAAAATATATTTTCTTTTATAAAAGAATAAAAATTATTTTAATATTTTAGTCAACTCTCGACAATGCAAAAATAAGTGAGTTGTCGATTCAACCTACTCGTGACACATACGAAAACGACTTACTATAAGATATACAATATTTTTTTTCATGCAAATGTCATCAATAAAAACTAGCATTTAGCCCGTGCATTTGCACGAGTACTAATATAAAAAACCGTGAAAAAAATTACGGATAACATTTTTAATTTTATTTTTAACCGTTTTAAATTTATGGGTGGGTCAACACATAATCCGACCCAAGTATCCATTTACTCAATATTATTATATATTAGTTAGTTAAAAAGTTGAACTTATATTAATATTAAAACGTCCCGCATTTATCAAATTTGGTGTTTGAATTTAATATATAAAGTCTTTGTACCCTAGTTGATTAAAGAGTTGTACTTGTTTTGTTAGGTTGGAAGTTCGAAACATACCTCTAGCATTTTTAATTTTATTTTTAACCGTTTTGAATTTAAAAACGGGTAAACCCACAATCCGACCCAAGTATCCAAATTAACCACAGCTCTCGACCCGGCAATCCGGACACTTTAAAAATTAAGCATAATTATATATATATATAGATTTTCACCGTGAATAACACTCCATTCAAAAAAAATTAACTAATGTCTCACATGTAAAAAATTGACTCTTAAAATTTTACCCAACAAAAATTATTTGAAATCATCTCTAACAAATAACATTTAACTAATATCTCACATGAAATTATCTCTGTTTTTTTTTTTAACATATAACAAATTCAAAATGATATTTATATTAGGTAATGTATTAATTTGGCCTAATTTCATACATCATACGTTTCTGAAATAATGAATGAAATTGGACCCCATTCCAATCAAAACTGTGGCGGCGGTTAAACGACGAAAATGTTGTTCATCTATATTTGATTTGTTGAAACCAATTAACTATTTTTTTTATTTATATATGAAACGCGTTAAATTGAAGTTATATATATGTTCATCATGAATATATAACTTCAATTTAACGCGTTTCTTTTGGAATTGAAGAAGCAATCGCTACCAAAATGAAGAAAATATGCATGATCACTTCTCTGATGCCAACAAGAGTGATAATTCTCTACCTCTTTATAATATCTTCTTCTTCTAATCCTATGGCAATGGCGGCAGATTTACCCAATTTTAATAATATTAGTTCCGACCAGTCCGCTCTCCTGGCCCTGAAATCCCACGTTACTTCCGACCCATTTGACATCCTCAAAAATAACTGGACGGGCAATACTGACGTTGTCGGAGATTCTGTCTTCTGCAGTTGGGTCGGAGTTACCTGCGGCCTCCGCCATCGTCGAGTCACCTCCGTTGACCTCAATGGCATGGGTCTCGTCGGCACAATCCCCCCGCAGATGGGTAATCTGTCGTTCCTCTTGCGGCTCAATCTCTCCAGCAATAGATTTCACGGGGACTCTACCGGAGGAGATGTCTGGGCTCCGGCGGCTGAAGTATGTCAGCCTGGCTTTTAATGATTTTTCCGGGAAAGTGCCCCTGTGGCTGGGAAACTTTACCGAGCTTGAACAAATACTTGTTCAGAATAATAGCTTCTCAGGTAAATAAATGAAAATAAATGTAAGCAACTTGCAATGATCAACCAGTCAAACTGTAATACAAAGTTGGTATAATGGGTACTGATTGTGGGTCTGCTCGTGGGACAGGAATTCCGGAAGAGATTGGGAAATTGGAGAAGTTGAAAGTGTTGAATATGGGGAATAATCAACTGCCGGGCACAATTCCGTTATCTCTTTTCAATGTTTCGAGCTTGCAAACTATCATACTGACCGACAATGATTTGTCTGGCGAGCTTCCAGCGGATTTGTGTCATTATCTTCCCGAGTTGGAAGGCCTCTTCTTGTCTTTGAACCAGTTTGAGGGACCAATCCTATCATCCATCGGCAGTTGCTCCAAGCTTTTGCTTCTCGATCTCTCGTTCAATAGATTCATCGGCCAGATTCCCATGGAGATAGGAAACTTGACCAACCTTCAGGTTATCAGAATTACCTCTAATAGTTTGACAGGTACTTTCTTCTTTTGTCATGCTAATATTATTGTTTAATTAAGTATCCACAACAATTTCCAAAGGTGCAATTCCACATGAGATGGGAAAACTTGTGAATTTGAAACAACTGTATCTTTGGCGCAATGGCCTCACTGGACCTATTCCAAATGATATTTGGAATTCTTCGTCTCTCAGTTTAGTAAATCTTGGGGAGAACAACTTCACAGGTTATTTTTACTTTGAAGTCTAACTCGATCTATTTGTACTCCATTCATATCTTATTAACTAACAAACATGAATCATGACAGGTGCTATCCCGGAGGAACTTGGCAGGCTTCGAAATTTAAAGACATTGTCAATAGAAGTCAATAAATTAACTGGTTCTATTCCTGAATCAATATTCAACTCCTCCAAATTGCAGATACTTTCATTAGCCAGCAACCAGCTTTCTGGCAATCTGCCACCAAATTTAGGCCTTTCTGCCCCCAATCTTAAACAAATATATTTGGGCATAAATCAGTTCAGTGGTGTCATCCCAAACTCAATCTCTAATGCTTCAAATTTGATCTTTCTAGAACTCTCTCTAAATCAGTTCAGCGGTCCAATTCCTAGCTCACTCGGTGATTTGAGGCTACTTCAACATCTAAACTTATATTGGAACTACTTAACTGGAGATCCTTCTTCTCAGGAGTTGAAATTCCTCGGGTCCTTGACAAACTGCAGGTACTTAACAAGACTCTGGATAGCTGAAAATCTTCTAAATGGAATCCTCCCATCTTCCATTGGCAACCTCTCCATGTCTCTCCAAAGCTTTTTTATCTATGGTTCTGGAATTAAGGGCCAGATCCCTCCAGGAATTGGTAACTTGACAAGATTAGAGTCTTTATATATTTACAACAATGATCTGACCGGTTCACTTCCAGGGACTCTCAAGGAACTAAGAAATCTCCAAGCCTTGAGTGCCGATAATAACAGGTTACAAGGATCCATTCCCAATTGGATTTGTGTTTTAAGGGCATTAAGCTTTCTAACCTTAGATGAAAATGAGTTTTCTGGCCCGTTGCCGTCTTGTTTGGCAAATATTAGCTTTCTTAGGCAATTCCATGTATCTTCAAATAGACTAGTTTCCAACATTCCTTCAAACATTTTTAGTCTTCCCAACCTTTTGGAGCTTGGTTTGTCAAATAATTCTTTCAGTGGGAATCTGTCCCCTGATATTGGGAACCTAAAAGCTGCTACAGATATAGACATGTCCTATAACAAGCTCTCCGGAGAATTGCCGAGCACAATTGGAGGTCTAACGAACTTGATTGAACTTACTTTATCAAATAACAAATTCCAAGGAACTATTCCTGAGTCACTTGGTAACATGCTGAGTTTGGAAGACCTTGATCTATCCGAAAACGAACTTTCAGGTGCCATTCCCAAATCTCTGGAGGCACTTATTTATCTTAAGTCCTTTAATGTTTCTTTCAATCACTTGAGAGGAGACATTCCTTCAAAAGGGCCTTTCCTAAACTTCAGTAATGCGTCGTTTATAGGCAATGAAGCGTTATGCGGATCTTCCATCCTGCAACTGCAATACCCCCCATGCACGACCAGTTCTCTTCCTTGGAAGAAAAAACACAACCATCTTATTATTCTATACATTCTGTTGCCAATTGGCGTGGTGTTGTTTATCATTTTCTTAGTAATGCTTAGAACATGGTCGTCTCAACGGTCAAAAAACAAGATTGATCAGCAAGGAAGTCTCCCCTCACCTCTAAAGCCTCTTGAAAGGATATCGTACGATAACCTGTTTTGTGCAACCGAAGGATTCAGTCACAGCAACTTGATCGGAGTTGGCGGGTATTCTTCAGTGTATAAAGGGCTGCACAGAGACGGAACCATCATAGCAGTAAAGGTATTTGACCTGAAGGTGGAAGGCGGTTTTAGGAGCTTTGATACCGAATGTGAGGTGTTGAAAAGCATTCAACACCGTAATATTGTGGGAGTGTTGACTAGTTGTTCTAGACCGGATTTCAGGGCACTTGTGTTGGAATACATGCCTAATGGGAGTCTTGATAAGTGGTTGTACTCTCACAACTATTTCTTGGACATGTTGAAGAGACTAGATATAATGATCGATGTTGCATGTGCTTTGGAATATCTGCATTACGGGTTTATAAGTCCGTTGGCACACTGTGATTTGAAGCCGAGCAATGTTCTTCTCGACCAAGACATGGTAGGTCATATAAGTGACTTTGGCATTTCTAAGCTTTTAAGTGTGGATGATAGTATTGCTCAAACCAGGACATTGGCTACAATTGGATATATTGCCCCAGGTAGGTATTGACTCATCTTTTGGTAATGTGATTTGAATGTTTTAGCTTACTATATTTGGTTTGATTGTGTAGAATATGGGAGGGAAGGTTTGGTTTCCATAAAATGTGATGTGTACAGCTATGGAATCATGCTAATGGAAACATTTACAAGAACAAGGCCAACAGATGAGAGGTTTGATGAGGAGGAAGGGTTAAGTTTGAAGAAATGGGTGAAGGATTCTTCAGTAGAGGAGATAATAGATTCCAATTTGGTGAGGATGGGGGAAAAGAATATAAATGGTAATCTGGAATGTGTATCAGCGATTATGGATTTGGCTTTGGCTTGCTCTGCTGAATCTCCTGGAGAGAGGGTCGACATCAAAGTGGTCCTGACGAATCTGAGGAAGATCAGACATTTTATTGGCTAAATCTGAACCAAGATTGTGGACTATTTGATAACATGAAACTTTGATGAAGAAGTCTGTATTAATAGCAACTTCTCATAGATGTGAATTCAATTTAGATGGATGGATTGATTGATGTATGTATGGTTCAATTTCTAACTATTTAAGTCATGTTCAACATTTCTTTTTTTTTTTCAGTGTTCTATTGTTTGATTTTTTTTTGTTGCCTGATTATTGAATTTTCTAAAAAATAGTTATTAATAAATCAAACTCTGGAAAATATATAAGGACAATAATATTTATTAAAAAGAAAAAAAATCTTAAGAATCTTAATCTTTACAATCAACTCTTATAAAAGAGTAATTAGCCTAAAAAATTTAAATTATTTGTACATACAAGTCAAAGCCTATTAATAATTAAATAAGTCTTAATTGCATAAAAGACAATAAAGGTCAACAACTTTCAATTTTCTGACAATCAATGCTTAAACTTACAATCTCCCCCATAAATTTGATTTAGTTCAAGATTCTTCACGCCAAGCAGCTCTCGCATCCCCACAAATTTGACTCTTGCTAGTGTCTTGGTGAGAATGTATGCACGTTGCTCTCTGATGTTTTCAAACTCTACAACGATCTTTTAGTTCTCAATGCATTCACAGATGAAGTGGAACTGAGTGTCGATGTGTTTGTTGCGTCCATGAAACACCGGATTCTTCATTAATGTTATTGCAGACTTGTTGTCGACATAAAGGGTTACCAACATCGGCTCGTATCTGAGCACCTCGCTCAACAAGTTTCTCAGCCAAAGTCTTTGACACGACGCTGCAATAGCTGCCATAAACTCTGCCTCATATAAAGATAAAGCAACAGTTTGATGCTTCTGAGATTGCTAGGTGATCAGATTTTCGTTGAGATAAAACACCATCCCTCCAATACTTTTTGTGTCGTTTGTGTCACTATCTAGGTCGTTGTCAGTAAAATCAACAAGTTCTTCAACTTGTCGTCCTCTTCTTAACTAAATCCCATAGCTTGTCGTTCCCTTCACATAACGAAAAATGTGTTTTATTGCATGTTGGTGTAGAGTGGTAGGTTGCTCCATCTATCGACTCACTATGCCAACTACATAAGAGATATCGGGTCGAGTGTGCCTCGAGTACCTGAGACACTCGATGATACGCTTATACTCATTCGGATCCACTAAGCTTCCTTCCACATCCTTTCCGAGATGCAACTTTGCTTCTATCGGATACTTGCTCAAGTTGCAATCCTCCATTACAAACTGTTTTAACACCTTTTTTTTGCATAAGTTGTCTGCTTCACCTCGATTCTATCTTTTTTCTGGTCCACCTCAATACCAAGATAGTACAAAAGTAGCCTGAAATCACTCATCTTGAACTCCATCATTTGTATTTTGAACTCCTCAACACCATTGATGCTTGATCTTGTCACGATCAAGTCGTCGATGTATACGCCAATAATGAGTACTTCTTCTCCATGGTTTCTCGTGTACACAGCTTTATCTTGAGAATATTTCACGAAGCCGAGACTCATCATTCTCTTGTTGAAGCAAGTGTTCCACGCCCTTGGTGCTTGACGTAGTCCATAGAGAGCCTTGTATAACTTGTACACCTTGTGCTCTTTATTTTTTATGATGAAGCCTTCAGGTTGAGCGACGTAGACTTTTTCTTCGATATCACCATTAAAAATAATGATTTTACATTCAAGTGGTGATTCTCCCATCCACGGTGAGCTGCGATGGCAAGAATTAGTCTAATTGTGTCATGTTTCGCCATCGATGCAAATGTCTCCTCAAAATCAATGTTTTGCTTCTGCACATAGCCTTTCATTACCAATCTCACTTTGTTCTCAAGAATGTTGTTTGTTGTCTCTTTTCAACTTGAAAACTCACTTTAACCCGATGGTCTTGTGACCAGGTGGTAAGTCGGTGAGCTCTCATGTCTTGTTCTTCCTGATAGACTTGAGCTCTTTGTTCATGACCTCATTCCACGACCCTTTGACTACCGCCTCGTGATATGTTGTTGACTAGTCGGTGGTGAGCAATAATAATTCATCAAGATACATCTCTACCAATGGTGCCTCCGAATAAACATCTCGTATAATTTCGAACTTCGGGGAATTTTGTACGAGCTTGTTGTTGTCATTGTACCATTCCCACTTATTCTCCTCCTCGATTACGACATCTCTTCTCACACAGATTTTCTCACAAGCTGGATCAGATCACTTGTGCGCCTTGCTTCCGTCTTCGAACTTCACATTTTCGATAATTTTCTTGTCGAGCTCATTGAACTTCTCTCGAAGGTCCGTCATATGGTTGTTTACTCAATTGTCAAGGTACCACACATCGATGTGATTACACTCATCGCCACTTACGAGGAGTTTCTCCATGACTTTCTCTTCATTGACCAATAACACCACTAGTTCCTCCTTGGACGGTTCTTGTATGAACTCTTCAAGGTTCGTCTCCTCGTCTCCGGGAAAAGCATGTCACTCTCTTAACAAACATTAATATTATCTCCTCGTAATAGAAGTTAGTGAGGTTTGTCTCATCGTGTTCGGGCAAAGCATTCCTCACTACCTCAACAAACATTAATGTTGGCTCCTCGTCATAGAAGCTAGTGAGGTTTTCCTCATCGTCAGACCTTTTGTTAGGGCATTGAGACGTATAGTGCCCGTACTTTTGACAAGCGTAACACTTCACTATGCTCTTGTATTTGTGGGGCTTGACGTCTTCTTATCGATGTAAGTTTTCTCCATGACCTCGACCTCCACATCGCCCTTTACCACGACCTCGATTATATCCATCGTTACCGCTACGACTCGACGATCTAGAAGAAAAATTGGCTTCTCTGTTTTTCTTCATTCGTGATATCCATTCATTATGCGTGAGCAATATGTGCTCCTCCTCTTGGTCTCCATAGCCGCAAAGTCTCTCCTTATGGACTTTGAGACAACCGACGATCTCCTCGACGATCATAACCAAATTGCTCGATCGTTGTAACGATCTGCATGTAGTATTATGGTAAGGCTCTAAGGAACTTTTGACGACGTAGATCTCCTCCATCTTCTCTCCCAAATGAGTGGATACTAGTCACGATGGATGTCAATTTCATGGCGAAATCATCCACCGATTCTCCATTCTTCATGTGAATCGCCTCGAATTGTGTCTTCAAGGTTTGCACTTTTGCCTCCTTGACTCTCTCCACTCCAACATGTATTGTCTTTAATGTCTCCCATGCTAGCTTGGCAGAATCCTTCTCAGCCACCATGAGAAGGACATCCTCGATGAGCGCTTGATAGATGGCGGTAAGAGCCAATCTATTCTTCCGTTCGTCGACCTCGTCGAACATCACGGCTTCCCACATTCCTTTTACTTGTAAATTTACCCGCATCTTCAATGCCCACACTGAGTCGTTATTTTTCGTGAGTAACGGATAGGAGAGTGTCATGTTCCCTTCTCTTCCAATCATCATTATCGCCGCATCTCTAGTTGATTTTGACGACATATTCTTTAGATAGGCTCTGATACCAAATGTTGACTCTGACTATTGAATCTTCTAAGAACAATTATGAAGAAATGAAACTCTAAAAATAGATAAAGACAATAATATTTGTTAAAGAGGAAAAAGTCTTAAGAGTCTTAAGTGTTATATATCAACATTTACAAACAACCCTTATAAAAGAGTAATTAGTCTAAAACTCTACATTCCTTATACATAAATGTCCAAGCCCAATAATAATTAAATGCCCTAATTGCATAAAAGACAATAAATGTCAACAATTTTCAATTTTCTGACCATCGATGCTTAAACTCACAATTTTATTATAAATTGAATATATACATAACTCTAGCATAAAATAAAAACTAATTTAATTTAATATAACCTCTCCACAATTGATAATTCATTACATTTTAAACCAAATTTCTCTTATATTATAATCATGGCCGGCCAAAAGGGAGACAAAGTAGGCAATGGAATAGGACCATTATAGACTAATCTCAATATTACAATTTATATTCTAACCTTCTTCGATAACACGAATCTCATTTTCTCCATCGTCTTCATTTGCTTAGAAACTCAACCGTCAATAGCTCCTAAATTCACCCATGAATATCATGTTACAAAGAAAAATAGATATTGTTTAGGAAAGACAACTATTTTCATAAAAACAAATTAAAAGTGGATAAAAAGAACATACTACAATAAGTTTTTCGGCATTTACATAACCATTAATGACGAATATCAACTACATCAAGGAAGAGGCTTCAGATTGCAGATTAGGTTCCATTTCTGAATAACACAAGATTCAGATTCATCTCTCAAACATTCGATCGAAGAAACCTCTAGTGTTAGCTCTCTTATATAAGGCTTATAACAACATATATGTTTTTGATAATATCTTATGAATAAATGAGAATAATCTCATATATAAAATGACCTAAAAGATCTAACCTTTTGGATACACAAATCTTTACGAGAAACAAAACGAAATAGAACAAAAATGGCAGTCAGTTTCCAAGTAGAATAAGAATGCGACTACTGACCTTAAATTTCTGAGAATCCTGAATCCCGGTGTAATTTTCCCTCATGGTTAAAAAAATATTACTTTGCATCACTTTAAACCCTAAAATGTATATATATATCAAATAAATAAATAAATCATGGTTAATTATTCTTGGGTTTAAGACAATTTAATGGTTAAAGATAACTAACATGAATCCCGTATATTTGCACATGTAAGAATATAAACAAAATATCCTAATTTCGACCAGTAATCTCGTGAACTCGCACACGTTTATACTCCGGTCAATTAACATCTCATTTAAATATTTTTAACCGTCGATATCTCCTTTTACTATCGGCTTCTTATCCCGACAAATCAACCACAAATCCTTACTTCACATCTGATCATACTTACTCTTATCGTGACTTTTTTACCCCCACTTCAACAAATCAACATCCCATCCATATTTTTAACCACTAATATCTAATTTGTTAAGAAGTCCACTTACATTTACCCCTCACTTTGGCAAACCAACCATCAAATCCCAATCGACATTTCATCTCGTGACATCACACACTTTCACACACCTATTATTCCCTTGGAAAACCATCTACCAATCTTAGTCGTCATCTTGTGACTCACACTTTTTCATATGTCTTTTTATCCACTTGACAAACCACCCACCAAATCTTAGTCGAGCTTTTGTGACTCACACTTTTTCATATGCCTCTTTATCCCCTCGACAAACCACCCACCAATCTTAGTCATCCTTTTTTACCCTCACTTCAACAAATCAACAACCAAATTCAATCGATCAAACACCTCTTAATCCTCGTCAAACCAACCACTAATCCTCCAATTGACCATCATTTTGTGACTCACTTTTTCATATGTATTTGTATCCTCTCATATGCCTTTTTACCCCCTCGGCAAACAACCCATCAATCTTAGACGAACTCTTTTACCCCTTTTCAACAAATGAACAACCAATATCAATTGATCACACACCTCTTATACCTCGTCAAACCAACCACTAACCGCTAAACCATTTGAGATTATAGAAATAATTTTATGTATGTATATATATTTTGTATTTTGATATTTATTACCAATTAATTGATTAGTCGACATTTTGTGACTCACACTTTTTCATGTATTTTTATCATATTTTCACACACCTCTTATCCCTCGGTAAACTAATCACCAATCTCAATCACTCAAACGTTTGTTATTCCACAGAAAATCAACCATCAATTGCAATCACAGTTTCACACGCATCTTATCCTTCAACAAACCAACCATCAATCTCAATCGACATCTAATCTTGTGACATCACGATCTTTTATTACCCACCTCTTATAACTTGGCAATCTACATCTCAATCACACTTTTATATGTCTCTTATCCCTATGATGGTAAACCACCAATCTCAATCGATATTTAACCTCGTGACCTCACACTTTGCTTCTAATATTTTATTCATATTTTTTTAACCATTCTCATTTGTTACCGACCTATTATCCCTCGGAAAAAATCACACTTAATCATACTTGATTAAAGGGTTGTACTTATTTTTGTTAGGTTGCAAGTTCGAAACATACGTATATCATTTTTTATTTTATTTTTAATCGTTTCAAGTTTATGGCGGGTCAAGTCACGATCCGACCCAAATATCCATTTACTCTCACATATATATTCAAATTAACCACAACTCTCGACCGGTAAACCAAGTAAATTCAAATTAAGCATTATTATATATATATATAGATTAGTTAAAAAGTTGAACTTATATTGTTAAGAATGTCGAACGTTCATCAAATTTGATGTTGAATTTAAAATGTAAAATCTTATTAGCTTAGTTGGTTAAATGGTTTTACTTATTTTTGTTAGGTTGTAAGTTTGAAACATACATATAGCATTTTTTATTTTATTTTTAACCGTTTCAAATTTATGGGTGGGTCAATCCACGATCTGACCCAAGTATCTATTTACTCTCACATATATATATCCAAATTAACCACAGCTCTCGATTCGGCAAACCAAACAAATTCAAATTAAACATTATAATATATATATATATATATATTAGTTAATTAAAATTTTGAACTTATATGATTAAAAATGTCGCACGTTCATCAAATTTGGTGTTTAATTTAAAATATAAAGTCTTATTAACTAGTTGATTAAATGTTTCTATTTGTTCTTGTTAGATTGCAAGTTTGAAATATACTTATATCATTTTTTTTATTTTTAACCATTTCAAGTTTATGGACGAATCAACTCACGATCTGATTCAAGTATCTATTTACTCCTACATATATATATCCAAATTAACCATATCTCTCGACTCGACAAATCAAAAAAATTAAAATTAAGCATTATTATATATTATATACGCGGCAATTATCACATAATCATAACAAATATAAAATAAGAAGTATATAATCATTTATTGACCGTTTCTTCTTTCTTCCCTCTACACATGGTTAGGGTCTCGAATAAGTCTTCTTTTTCAATTATTAAATGAGAGTAGTTTTTTCTTCTAAATCTTTGCACATGGTGTAAGCAAAGATAGCAGGAATCCATTTTCTTACTATTTCAGACAATTTGATATTGTTGAGATTAATCCTTGTATTGAGAAATCAGATAATTGGGTTTTAAAATATGGAACCCTAAATTAAGAGGAGATTTATTTTTATTTTTTGAAGTAAATGTTTTTATTACAATGAGCCACGTTTGTAACTTATCTCCCAACAGTGTTTGTAATAGTTGTTTTTACCTTTAGTTCAAGTTTATATATAATTTTAAATAATTTTAAAATACTCATATTTGGTATAAAAATATAAATATCTCCTTACTTACAACTTACAAGACTAATCAACTACTTCATTTTAATTTTTGATTATATTATTTATTAATATTATTATATAATACATTAACTATATATTTTATTTAATTTTAATATTATTATTAAAATATTATACTATAAAAATAATGATATTTTTATTAATTATTATTATTAGTTTTTTCTATAATTTAATTAAATCATAGATAATATTTAATCATTGTATTTTATTACAATCAACAACTTATATTTAAACTATATAAATATAATTCACATAAAAGTTTATATTATAATTAATTAGTAAATATAATAATTAAAATATTAAATAATATTTTATAATAATATTTAAAAAAAAATTGTTAACCTCCTTATACCATATCTAAACACAAACATTATATAACACATTCAATTTATAATTTTATAACATTTTTATATTATAAACAAGACAACAAAATTTAATTTGAGGATTGGAAATTGTTGGAGGGCCATAACAAAAATAATGATTTGACTGAAGTATGTTAGGTAGGTCACATGTTTATTAAAAACTATCCTTATTTGGATTTTTTTAGTGTTTAGATAATTATGTGGCTTAATATATATATATATATATCTTAATTACATTATTAGTCTTTAATACCAAACAAGGCAAAATGCATGGGGGACAAAACACCTAGAACACGTAAGCAAATGATCTGGACTTTTGAAATGCCCAAAATATACTAACCAAATTAAATGATGTCATTATGTTAATATAATTTTAGGTTTATGGCATATAAATTAAATAAAATAAGAAAGGATTTGGGCAACAAATATAACCAAAGTAAAAGTAAGGACACGAATCCTACTAAATATAAAGAAAAGTTGTCATGTTCGGAAGTTTTTTTTTTTTTTTTTTTTTGTCATTTAGGAGATTTTTGTCCCATATTTAAGAGATTTTTGTGGCCATGGGTAAGAGAGAGAAAAAAAATATTAATTAAATTTTTTTTTAAAAAAATGATCATGTTCGGAAGATTTTTTGGCCATATGCAGAAGGGAAACAAATTTTCGAAAAAATGATCATGCTCGAGAGATTTGTGTATCCTGAAATGGCCATGTTGAAGAGATTTTTGTGTCCCAAACATGGTCATGTTCGGAAGATTTTTGTCGTCATGTGTAGGAAAGAGAGAAAAATATTATTATTATTTAAAAAAAAAATTGCCAGGTTGGGGAGATTTTTTGACCATGTGCATAAGAACAAATTTTCGAAAAAATGACCATGCTAGAGAGATTTGTGTATTCTGAAATGGTCATGTTCAGAAGATTTTTGTGTTCCAAACATGGTCATGTTCGGAAGATTTTTGTCGTCATAGGTAGGTAAGAGAGAAAAAAATTATTATTATTTTTTAATAAAAAAATTCTTGTTCGGGAGATTTTTGTAATCATGTGCGTGAGAGAGAAAAAAAATTATTATTATTTTATTTTTAGAAAATGATCATGTTCGAGATATTTTTATCCCGAACATGACCATGTTTAGAAAATTTTTGTGGTCATGTGCATGTATAGATGGAAAGAGTACTTGTATGCTCAATACCCGTGGATACCCATGGTATTTTAAATCGGGGTGGGGTCGAGAATGGGAGAGGAGAAGGTACACGGTCGTGATGGGAGTGTGCAAAACCCGATACCCGACTAGATTAATATTAAAACTATTTTTTTTTATTAAAATTTAAAACTTAATTTAACTTTTCAAATTCTTCATCATACAAATATCTTATAAATATATTATTTAATTTGGTCTTATTTACATTCCATTCCAAATATCATCATAAATACACTACACTCCATTTTTAAATTTCTTATATTCTTAAAAACATATTTTTATACTTAAATCTTGATTTACAACTTTATTTTAATATCAAAATATTACTTTCTATTGTCTTCTTCCTATTCAATTTTTAACTTTTTTTCAACTTTCATTTTTATCACTCTAGTTTATCTTTATTAACCTCTATTAAATAAGTATGCTAGTATTGTTTTTATTTTTATTTTTAATATTTCGATATTACTAATTTTAAAATTATTTATAATAATTATATTTTTTTTTCTTCAAACCTTATAATCTCATAATTAGTTTTTAATCGGATAATGGGATATTTATCGGGAATCAGGTACTTGACAAATCGAGAATGATGATAAAAGTAGAGATACCCATCAGGTTCGGATAGTAAATATAAATTGAGTTCAAGAATGAGTACTTTACTCCACGTCGAATAATGTACCCGTTGTTATCCCTATGTGCAGGAGAGAATAAAAGAAAAAAAAAATCAAAAAAATGACCATGAGAGATTTTTGTAGCTATGAAAAAAAAAATTTGCAAAAATTGAAATTATTCTTAACCGATAAACTCTGAAAAAAAAACAATGTATAATTTACCTATAACATGAAAGATGAAATAAAAAAAATGAACATGTGATATGGAAATGAGTGTGGGTCTCACCTTATTAGCGGCGGTTACCTATAAAGGTAGAGAAGATGAATGAATGAATAGTCAAAAGTCAACATATAATATTGTAATCGCCAAAACAAACCAGCAGCAAGCTCTAACCTTCCATCATTAATGGCGCCCACCCATTTCTCTCTTTTCCATCCCATCTTCTTCTTCTTCCTCTCTCTTCTGTCTTTTTTACTCCGACAACCCATTTCTCTGTTCTCTCTTCTTCTTCTTCTTCTTCTTCAACTCATGCTCTCCGGCATGACCTCACTTCTCAGAGCAGCCATCATCATCATCACCACCTTCATTCTTTCTTTCTCCCACGCCTCCATCGACACCGAATTCGTCCACCCAAATCGCACCTACTCCTATTTCAAACTCATAGACCAGTCCGGCGTCTTCTTATCATCCCCCACCGCTAAATTCATAGCAAAAATTACTTCAAAACCCACATCATCTTCCTTCTATTTATCCGTCGTCCACTCCTCAACCAACACCCTAATCTGGACAGCCAACCGCAACCAATCCATTTCAGATTCAGGTATAGTCAACTTCACTTCCAACGGAATTCTCGTCGCCGACGAATCAGGATTACATGTTTGGTCCACGCCGCCCTTCACTTCCCCTGTTTCTCTCCTCCAGCTTCAAGATTCAGGAAACCTTCTTCTTCTCGATCAATCAAATAAAACCCTCTGGCAAACCTTCGATTGGCCTACGGATACAATCGTTTCAGGACAACGTCTTCTCGTCGGAAAATCACTGATAGCCGACGTTGATGATGAAAACCAATCGGAAAGTGCTGCTTATAGATTTACCGTCACCGGAACTGATTCAATTATGCAGTGGCATGGATCGAGTTATTGGAAATTATCGATGGAAACATTAGGGTTTAGGGATTCAACTAATTCCCAGGTTTCGTTCATGGAGATTAACGGTTCAGGTCTGTATTTATTCGGAGGAAATGAATCAGTTATCATGATTCAATACCCCCTTGACAATTCAAGTTCAATTCGGATCGCTACTCTTGAATATACAGGTCGATTTAGGATTGGTACACTTGGAAGAAGAAGTGGAGAGATATTCAACGACTTAACTTGGCCAGATGAAGATTGCAGGATCCCGTTCTTCTGCGGCGGAATGCGCCTCTGCTCCGGCGGCGTTTGTTCTTGCCCGTTCGGTTTCCGCGCTGGATTACAAACGCCGAATAGTTGCGTTCCGTCTGACGCTTCAATCTCTCTGCCGTCAGCCTGTAACAATTCAAGCGATGGTGAAAACGAAATCGAAAACGAGATCAAATACATAAAACTCGTGAATACACAGTATTTCTCGAATAATTTCATCGATCCAGTGATCGAGAATGTAAATCTATCTACCTGTGAAGATCTCTGCTCCGGTAACTGCTCTTGTTTAGCCGTTTATCACAGCGAATCATCCGGATCTTGTTATCTGATCCAAAACTACATCGGCTCGTTCATTTCATCTTCTTCAAATAAAGATCTGATCGGCTACGTTAAAGGTCAGGTTCAACTTCTTCCCTCCGCCGGAAGTAATCGTAACTTCTCCACAGCCGCATTGATACTGATTCCTCTCTCCGCCGCGTTTCTCTTGATCGTAGTAATAACCGTCGGTCTCCTCTACAGACGAAGAAAACTTCAATCGAAATCGAAACTTACTCGTAACCACTCCTTTTCATCATCGGAAAACGAATTCGATACCTTCGCGATCCCCGGCTTGCCGGTGAGATACGATTACGGCGAGCTAGCAATTGCGACTGAGAATTTCAAAACAGTAATCGGTTCAGGCGGATTCGGAACAGTCTATAAAGGAACGCTCAGCGATCAAACAGTGGTTGCGGTTAAGAAGATGAAGAATTTAGGTGTTCAGGGTAAAAAAGACTTTTGTTCAGAAATAGCGGTTATTGGCAACATTCATCACGTAAATCTAGTTCGTTTAAAGGGTTTTTGTCTTCGATCGAGACAGCGGTTACTCGTGTACGAGTACATGGACCGCGGTTCGCTCGAGAAGACTTTGTTCGGGTTAGGCGCGGTTCTAGAGTGGTCTGAGAGGTTCGATATTGTTTTAGGTATGGCTCGAGGTTTATGTTATTTGCATTTTGGTTGTGAGCATAAGATAATTCATTGCGATATAAAACCGGAAAATGTACTATTGCATAGCAATTTGCAAGTGAAGATAACTGATTTCGGTCTTTCGAAGTTGTTGGGGCCAGGGCAATCTGGTCTTTTCACGACGATGAGAGGTACTCGAGGTTATTTGGCGCCCGAATGGCTAACGAACTCTGTCATCACGGATAAATCTGATGTTTATAGTTTTGGAATGGTTGTTATGGAAATGATTCGAGGAAGGAAGAATTGTTCGATTGAGAAGGAGATTTCCCCTGTTTATTTTCCTTTGCTCGCGTTGGAAATGCACGAACTTGGGAGGTACGAGGAATTGTTGGACCCGAGGTTGGAGGGGCGGGCGATGGGATTGGAGTTGGAGAAGTTGGTGAAATTGGCATTGTGTTGTGTTCATGAAGATCCGGTTTTGAGACCGAGTATGGCCAATGTGGTGGGAATTTTGGAAGGGGGGATTTTGGTTAGTGAACCGAGGATTGCATCGTTGAATTTTTTGAGGTTTTACGGGCAGAGATTTGTCGAGGCGTCGACGGTTCAAGGGAGGAGCGACGAGCTCGAGTTCTTGATGTTCCCGCAGCGGCAGCAGCCGGATTCGAATATGAAGAGCTCGACTAGTGGCTCTAATGGTTCACAATCTTACATGTCGGCTCAACAACTTTCTGGTCCAAGATAATGTAATGTAATATAATTTTTTGTAATTAAAAGCCTTATTTAGTTAGATTGCAAAATTTAAGGGTGATATTTTTAGTTGTATGTCAATAGAACAATTGTGTATCTTATGTCACTATATCATATAGAATTATTTATTTTTAACCTGTACATGTATTATATATATAAATAGGGCCGATAATGTTGAAATCAGAACATTGTAGGCTTGTTTGATGTTTGTATGATAAAAATAGAGTAAATTATTTAAATTTTTATTTAGTAAAATTATTAAAATATTTTTTATTTAAGTAAAAAAATGATTAAAATCAAATATAATAAAATATTTAGATTTTAATTAAAAATATATATTAATCAAACTAGCTTAGATGCTTCCAAATGGATGGAGTTATTTAAATAATAATGATGAATTATTTAAATAAATGATTGACTCATTTGAAAACACCCAAAATTGTTAATATATATAACTAAGATATATGTCAAAATATTATTTTATATGAATTAATATTATAATAAAATGTTGAAAAAAATAAGGTTTTTAAATAGATTTTTAAAAAATATTTAATTCAAACCCTTTGAATCTAAAGATTTCAAACAAGGTCATTTAAATAATCTTTAAATAACCAATCATTTTTTTTATCAAAATATTGAAATACTTTTTAATTTATTATTATATATTAATATTTTTCAAATCTTTCACAAATAAATTAGGTAAATAACTCAATTCAATCAAATAAAATTTGTTTAATATTTTATATTTTTTAAATTATCAAATCATTTAAAATATTTCCCCTCTATATTTTTTTTAATATTTTAAATTATTAAATTTTAGAAATATTTTTAAAAAATAACTTAAAAAAAACAGATTTTCACCTACACAAAAAGTCACCTCTTAGTTTTTTCATTGTTGTGTTTGAACAAGAATTGGTCCATAATCATGTGAAAATCTAATTCATGTGGATGACTAAAAAAAAAGTCAAAGTTAAAAAAATTGACATTACACCAATAACTTGCTCTTGTTTTTGACATAATTTCTAACACTTCCTTAAATAACAAAAAAAAATGCAAATTTTAGAGCTTTTCAAATAACACCTAATTATGGTATAAGTTATGCTTTCTAACATGATGAACAATTAAAAAAACCAATAAAAATAAACCAACCAAAATATTGACATTTAACAACCCATAAAGAATAAAGAGAAATTTTCATATCATTTATTAAAGATCAAGAAAATGTCAAAAAATATATATATAATTTCTAGTAGAATCAAGATCTCAATGGATTTTACTGCATATGGAAAAAGAGGGTTTAGATCTATCTATATACCACCACCTCTATTATGTTCACAAATGAATGGAAATAAAACAAAACAAATCAAAACAAAACAAAAAGAATTACCTCTTTTGAAAAGGTTTTTTTCAAGAAGAATCAGCAGGTACTTGGCAAAAAATATCAGGACAACCTTCCCAATTTCCCGATTCCCTCGCCTCCCAATATCCCCCGTTATAACAATACGTATTACTTCCTTTCTCTTTCGAAAACCAACTCGGTTTCCACCCTGTTTCTTGCATCTTCCGAGCCTGCCCACACAACAACACAAATCTCCCGAAATCAATAATCAATAATCGTTATTAATAATAATGACAATAATACAATTATAACCTGGCGCTGCCTCTGCTCCAATCGAAGCTTTTCTGTGTTTGCCATAGTGTATTCTCCGTTCTCTAGACATCTTTGATCCGGTCTTAGTCTCGAGTCTGTTGGTGGCAACTTCTCCTGCAAACACAACAAAAACAATTCAGTACAACTTCAATCATGGCGTTATTAGTGGGAATCAAAATTGTTGCTGGAATGTTACTTTTCATTTCATTATTCTTTCCACATTTACGGGAAGATAGCATGTTTGTGGTGAAAAACAACCCGAGAAAAACAACTAAGTATAACATGAGTTAAAAATAAGCCAAATACATCAAAAGAGAAACATTTGAAAAGAAATGGTAGGCCAAATTAACTAACCCTCAAAGCTCTATAATGGAAGGAGGAGCTGATATCAACTTGGGATACAATGAATGATTTGTCTGTCACTTTTCTTCTTTCATCATTCTTTTTCTTAGTATTTCAAGGATATTAGCATTTCATTGAGCCATAAATTTTACGAAGATCGCAAAAATATGGTGAAAATCCATAAGAAATCATTCAGAACAAGTTATGACAGAGTTTGACATAAATTATCCTGTTATAACTCAAAACCCATCAAAAGATCGCAAAAACAGTAAAAGAAACTCACAAAACACTCAATTTTCGAGGATTTTCAATTGGTTAATGTTGGATTTTCATATTGTTCCATTGAACATTGAGACCATGGCTCTCTTTGTCAAGAACTTCACACTATGTACAATCTCTAGAATAATTCTCATCATGAAAACAGAAAAAAAACAATAAAAGCTACCTTCAAACCAGGGGTAAGCTCGTTCACGCCGATGGCAAAGCTTGTCAAGTTGTATCGGGTAGGAAATTTCGAAGGCTTGCTTCGTTTCCAAAGAGTTTGTGCCTCAGAAGCATCTATTCCTTTTCCCTTACCCGAACTCTCTCCCATTACATAATGCATACTCTCGTCCCATTTTCCAATCAACGTTGCAGCCGACTTACCAGCCTTATCAAGTACGACGCCTTGCACCTGAAATTATTAAGAGGCTAAAATTAAGAAAATAAACTAAACAAAAGATTAATATAATCCTGTTTCAGAAAAAAACAAAATAAAAAAGTATCAACCTGGTGAGGATTTCGATCGATGAGTGACTGCTCCTTAAACTTTAGTTTGCACGAGTAATCGCGGTTACCCTCGAGGGTCATCGTACCATAATGATCACAATAAAGCTTTCCCAATATCAGATTGTAAATGGACGTCGTTACCTTGCTCCACTGAAAAGTTTCGCCATCATCAAACTTAAGTGTCAAAACTCCAACCGGATCAAGCTGAATCGAACGACCCCAAAATTTACTCTTCAAATTACTGTCTCCCCAAAACTTCCATCCTCGGCCATCGCAGTGGCATGCTACAACCATTGGATGATGACTAACCTGTATTTGAAAATTCGTGTTGTTCCTCAAACTTGTTGCAAAACAAATACAAAAATTGTTTGAAACATGAAAATACCTTTTCAGAGATGAACCGGACACCCTTATCAGGGTAATCAGCTTCATAAGTCTCTCCCAACAAAGGATTAAAAGGCTTGCAGTTTCTCCCAACAGTAGAAGAGTATCCTGACACAGCAAATGCTGCTACATTAAGGATCCTCATAAGACTATTTCCCTTTTTACCATATTCATATGCTCGATCAAGTAGGTAAGAGTATTCGAGATCTTCGAAACATTTCTGCAAAGAGGAGATGGGTTCATTGAAGTAAACAGGAAGACAGACTTTTGTTAGATCCTTCCCAATATTATCTTTGATCATAGCCCATAAGCTAACTCCAGTCTCCTTCTCAACCGGATCTGGCAATTTCTTCCTTCGTTTAATGGAAGATGTGTGTATCCTATTCCCAGGGTGATGTGCATCTTCTTCGTCTTCTTCATAATCGGAATCTGATGAAGATCCTTGATAATCAGATCCGTTACAACTCGTTGAAAGAACATCCTTAGTATCGAAATATATATTGTCTTCGTCGTCAGTGTCAACATTGTCATGTCTGTCGTTATCAGCATCCGAATCACTTGCAGTTCCCTCTGATGAAGAACACCCAGAAGAGTTGAATTCAATGTATGAGCATTACATTACATTACATTACAAAAACAGAAGAATAAATCATATACCACTTCCATTCTCTTGAGGAAATCTTGATGAAGTTTCTTGAAAATGCTTTTGGCTTTCATCAACAACTGTGTTCTCCAAATCAACCTTTTCAGACTACAGTGTGAGAAAGAATACAAATTATCAGTACAGATGAAAAAACAACTTAAGGGTTCCAAAGATTTCAAATAATACCTCTAATTGTCGCATTGTATCAATCAAAAGCAGCTGCTTTTGTTTAAGAAGTAGAAGATGATTATGCAATGATGAGAATTCCTTCTTCATAATATACTCACTATCTTGAATAGCAGCATCTCTAACCCCTTCCTCCAATAGCCTCTGCCTTAATTTCTCAGTCGAAAGGGTTACATTATCCGCCTGAGCCATAAGCTCGCTGTTTGAAACCCTAGGAAACATATCCTTCACCGCCTGCAACGCAACCATCCACGTCTCTCTATCATCTGTCGTCTCCCCCCTCAAATGCATCCTCTTCGTCCCGGTGAACACTGAGAACTTCTTGTCATCAGATCGACTCTTTCGAATCGAAGAAACCTAAACAATCAATCCATTTCCATCAATCAGTATTCATTAACGATAAACATTGATAATAAACATATACCTTTAAGTGGATCTCGCCACACGGCTTTCGCTGTTGAGAAGAACGAGAATGACTGATCTTCATTCGACGAACACGACGAATAGATTCTTCACCAATGATTTTACATCCTTTCTCAGTATCTCTATTAATCACGATCTTATTAGGACCATGGATCTTATAATAAGAAAGCACACCATCTTGAAGAACAAACCATCTAGGACGCCATCCACGTCCATAGTTCACCCATTTATAAAGAATTCCAGAGATTCCATTCCCAACAATATCATTAATCTTAACCTCGCAATGGTCACGAACAGAAGGAAACCGCGAAAGCGATTCCAACGAAGACGTCAATGATCGATTAATCAATGGACGATGATGATCATTGTTTCCATTATTGTTACTACATCCATCATTGTCATTAACAGAATGAAAACTAGAAGAAGAACGACGATGTGTTACCGAATTGGATCGGATTGAAGTAGTCGGCGCAGGAGGTACTGGCATTGGCGGCGGCATGTCAAGAAGCTTTAGAAGATGAGATTCCGGTCACCGGATTCCGGCCGATTGAAGAAATTCCGGCGTAACAGGTACATCTATCTAGGGATTAACAAGTAAAAGAGAAATGATTGATGAAGAAGAGAGAGAGATAGAGAGAGAAAAGGGATCATGATAATCAACCAATCACATAGCCGACTGAAACGGTGGTGGTATGCCGGAAAAATCGGCCGGTTATATTCGGTTTTTGTAAGAAATTAATTAATTAATTATAATAGTTTGGTAATAAATTTAATTTAAAATTAAAATAATACAATTTAATTTAATTGCAATTAATGTATTCCTTTATTAAGTAATTTAAACAAAATAATGAATTGTTGACTATATATTAATTTGATCTCTCTTGTTAATTCACTAAGATTTGCATTTATATCAAATATTAATTATATACAAGTTGTCCCTATCCCTTTTTTAATATTGTTATTTATTAATTATTAATATTTGATTAAAATTGAAATTTATGAATTTAATTAAAATTAATATAAATTTAAATTTATTTATAATATATAAAATTTTGGTAAGTAATAATTTTTTTTAGCATTTTTAAGTTTCATAGAATTCCTAGATATTAATTTATATGTGATTATAAGTTATTCGTTTTATAACTATTATATTTTATTAATTATATTAAATGAATTTTTTTATATATTGACATTTTATAAATTAATATTAATTTATTAATTAAATAAAATATATATGGAGAGAGTTTTAAACTTGATTGAAGCTTTAATTCACAGTTTTTTTAAAGACATTTCTTATTTTCATTGTCTTTTTAAGTAATTTTCTCTGTCATCTAATAATTATTAATTTTATTTTAATTACATTAATTTTTTAATTCTATATATTTTAATACTAGATAAGATTATATTTATATATTTTGAATACTCAAGCTAATTTTTTTATTTTATCTCTTCTAACTAATATTTTTATTTTTTTCTTATCTTATTAATTACTTATTTTCTAAATTTTCATTTCTTTCCTTAAATTTTTTTTTCCACGTTAATGTTTTTAATTTTGGGGTAATCATTTATTATCTAATTAATAGTTATATATATAATTATATATATTATAAATATTTATAGTAACCAAATAATTAATTGAATTTATTTATTTTGTTTCAAAAAAAATATAAATATATATATATATATGATTTATGTAAATATTATTTTTTAATTTTATTGTTGATAAAAATACATATATAACTGTAACCCGGACTTGGCCTTTCGTAGTGGCAATACGGGGAGACCCGATGTGGTTCGAGATTTGATGTGTTTTAACCTTAATTTGAGTGTTATGCATCTTTTTAAAAGATTTTTGAAAATACATGACAACTTTAGAAACTAATTATGTAAAAATAATTAATTTTATTCAAATCTTAATAATTTAGGATCAAATTAAAACATGGTTTCTTAAGTGGTTCGTCTGTTGGTTACGCTTAGGAAAGGGCTTTCGGATTATGTCATTTACTCCCGTCAAATGACGGTTTTATTTTCTTAAGTAAAAGTCTAGCTATCAAAAAAATTATTTATAACATTTATTTACTTTAATTAATAATCTAGGGGACCTAACAATGATACGTTTAGATTACATAAATAATTATACAAATTATTTAAAAGGGCGTATATGCAATTGTGTTGATATAAGATTAAGTATGACACCTAAAAAATATTAGAAGAGTGTTAGAATTTAAAAATAAATTTCAAACAGGGCCTTATCCAAAATATTTGTTTGGGAAATAACCCCAAAATATTTAAATATCATTTTTTGACATTTCGGAATTATTTGAAAATTGATTGGGGTTCAAAATTACAAAAATACTTTTAGATTTTGAAAAGTGGAACCAAATAGACTTTAGAACCAGAGTCCTAGGGCTTGGGTCCATTTTTACCGATTTGGGCTTGGATGGCTTGGCCTACACCGGGGTGGTCTAGATCGGGGCTTGGGATGCTCGGTCGAAGGACCAGAAAGCTCGGTCCTGAACTCAGGTTATTCGGTCATATGTCTGGAAGGCTCGGTCCCATGTCTAGCTTCCTCGGTCGTGGGACTTGGGAGTCTCGGTCCTAGGTTAGAATCCTTGGTCAGATTCATCGGTCTTTGCTCAAGAACATCGGTCCTAAGTCTCGGTCCTAACTCCTAACTCAAGAATATCGGTCATTGGTCTCGGTCAGGAACGAGGATTCTCGGTCCCGATCCTACAAGACTTGGTCGTCGGGGACCGAGTATTCTTCATTTGGTATGAAGAATTGCAGGTTTGTATCTTTTGATACAGATAATGAAATCATTATATGTAAGTTGTAAGTAACTTATATGAATGTATGGATCATAACCCCTGTACCCAATCATGATCAATCGATCTTTACAAAGATCAATTTCTCAAAAGCGTTTTTAGGGCAAATTTTGGGATCTTTTGAATTAGGTCATCTCATGACCTAATTCTTATTCCAACAGCTTTGAAATGATGATTATAGTCGATCACAACCAAAACAAAAATATCAATCAAGCTCTGTAACAACTTTTAAAACTGAAATTCAAATTTATTTATTTTTTAATTTCAGTTGGATCAAACATGATTGGGGATGTTGTTTTTATGATTTGGAAATTATCCTAACAATTTTACAAACATGTTAGGAAACTATTTGAATCAAAATTCAAGTAAAAAAACTCAAAAACACGCTTTTTCAAATTTTCAAATCAAATTTGGGTCGATTTAGTTTGAATTGATCAAATCTCTTTCGACAGAAAACTTATAAATCATCTAGGGATTGGTTTCAAATAAAGAAAACATAAAATTGAACCCTAAATATGATTAACCCGATCAAACTTGGAAAAATCCAATTTCAAATTACAAATCGAATTACAGTAGATCTGGAAGTTTACCCACGATTAGAGAAACTCCAATGATATGTAAGAAGCTTTCTAGAAGTCTGGATCAAAACTTGGATCACCGAAGTGAATTTTACAAAATTTTAGTTCGCCGGAATTTTCAAAATCTTTTATTTAAGCTGTAATGTTTGATGATTGTTTGATGGATTGAAAGAAGAATGCCTAGCGAGTATTTATACTCAGCTAGGTCAGTTATGGAGATCGAATTCAACTTCAATTTGTCTACTGAAATTATATCTTTCGAATTTAATTTTGTCTTCGACTAGGATTTAGGATTTGAATTCAAAATATAAGGTAATTGAAGGCGAGGTAAGACGTGCACGAGGGTGAAAAAATGAGAGTATAATGTTGAGTATCGGAGAAGATATGATTTCTAGAAGAATCATCTACGCGGCTTCCGGAGTTCGCGAAAACAAAGAACAAGATGACATCGTTTTATTAAACGGGAACACTTTGTTGCGTTCCGTTGGGCGTTGGGCGATCGGGATAACGGGGTTATCGATCATGTTAGTTGATCCGATGTGGATTGGTTGTGTGCGTACTTCTGTTACAGCGGGGTGCGTGTCGTGATCATTTCATCTAACATTGATATGAAGGCTCAAAATCCTACTGCAATAATTAAACACAATTTCAGCTACACATAATTATCATTTTATATTTCTAGTAAAAAGGTTATTTGAAATCAAATTTTTAACCATTTCTTTCATTTTTCTTCACCAAAAATTAAAAAAATATTTATTTTTGAAAACATAAAAAAAAAATTATGTTCGTTATTTTTATTATGGGTATTTTGAAATATTTATTTAATTACTTTAAGTCATAAATTATACATAATTTATGTTTAAAATCCCAATTAAATCATTTCAATCTTTTTTAGGTTTAATTTGGATAAAATAAATACAATATTTCAATTTCAAATTATTTTTAAATTTTTAATTAATTTTTCTATTAGATTTATTTATCTCAATAATTAACCATACTTTAATTTTTAATATAAATTAGGTTAGGTCAAATTTCATGCTTACAATAACAAATTAATAGAATTGTTTTTATCTCCAATTTAAAAAATTTGAGTGGGGAAAATATTTTATTAAATAATTTAATTAATTAATTTAATTTTTATTAAATAATAAATTAAAATTTTAAAACGGACTATCAAAATTTATTGAAAGATTATTTATAAAATAAATAATAAACAAATAATTACTAAAAGAAATGTAATTTAAGATTATATATTATATTTAACATTATTGTATAAATCTTTTTAAATTATTAGTTAATGTGTATAAATAAAATTATATCTTTATATTTTAACTATTAGGCTAAAATAAAAATATATATATATATATATATATATATATAATTCATCTAATTTTTTAAGATAACATAATTATTTATAAAATTTATATAAAAATAAATAATTACATTAAAAAATTGTTATTTAATGTAACACACAAAATTAACAATGTTTATATATATATATATATATATATGTTTAAAATAATAGGCAAATAAAATATAATTTTTTTTAAATAAATGTATATAAAATTGATATAATTTTTTAAAGATTACTACAGTATGTTATTATTTATAAAAAGATATATAATAAATTAATAATTATTATTTGAGGTTATATTTAAATTTGAATATGATTGTATAATATTTTTTAAATTAATAGTTATATGTGTATAGATAAAATCCATTTAAATATTTTAATTACAAATGAGAGAAAGAGATATTTAATTATTTTAATGAATTATTTAGTCACCTTCCTATATTTATATATTTAAAATAATAAGTTAAAATTAAATATAATAGAATTTATATAATTCATGTAATTGTTTTTCTTAATACAATTTCAATTTGAAGTAGATGCACACAAATAAGATAGGTATTGGTTAGTATGTTTTCCAAGTTGATACTTAATTGAATTTTGAGAATTTTCTGAAGACTATTTTTTTTTTCATTTTTTTTATAATATTAAGCAAACAAAAAAAATACAAATGAGTAGATACAACTATATATCTTTATTAGGTTTATCAAAATCATTTATTTTTTTATTGTTAGACCATCTTTATCCATGACCAAATAATGGGTCATGATCAGGGGCGGAGCCAGGATGAAAAATTACATAGGACTGACTCTAACTTGCATCTCAGATTTAACTTTCTATGTTCCGCTTTTTTTTCAATAAAATTTCCACGATTATTAGAAGATGGAAACTTGTCATGCCCTCTCAATGCACACGCTTGCAAAGTGAGCCACCGAGTGCTTTCAATAGTTGTTGTAAGCCGTAATTTGTTATTTTGTTTTTCATCTGAAGACTGTGCATTTAGTACTTTGTCAATATGACAAGGATATTCATTAGATTATCAAGATATTCAATTGCCCTATTATGTGGTGAAATATTATATCATATATGCATAACAAAAGAGCATTTATCCTCATCATTAACTCGTTTTCAATATTTGAATCCATCTATTGTAAATGTAGGTTTTTAGGGTTGCTTATGTTAAAACAAGAAACATGGGAAACAAAAAGCAGCATCTTTCAAAGGAGAGTATTCTAACCAAGTAAATTTCTTAAACCAATGACTTTGGAACCGTCGATTTTGATTTCCAAATTTGGTCGGCAGATACTCATTCTTAATAGGTTGATATGACCCCATCTTGATATAGGCTCGTCTAATTTCACCCCTTTGATTAAAAGGATATTTCCATATCGGAATACGTAATGTTGGATCAAGTTTAAGAGAACTTACATCAACATCAATTCTAGGAGATTTGTTAAATTCTTGAGTAGGGATATCAAATTCTTTATTTTAACTTGTTTATTAATATTAATTTATATTTTCTTATAAATTTTTGAAATAGTTTAAAATTAAGAAATATTTTCTTACAAATTTATATTTTACCCTTATAAATAATTTGTATTATTAATTATATTGAAATAAATAAAAAAATAAGTTAAAGGTGAGGCTAGGGTTTGATCACATGACCTTATATTCACATTTCAATAGCATAGCCAACTGGGCTAATATTCATATGTCCAACACATATATAAAAAAATTTCTTTTAGGATTTTAATTTAGGTGGGGCTGGAGCCTACCCTAGCCCATGGGTGGCTCCGCCCCTAGTCATGATGTTGGTCATGAATGATCATGTCAATTTATCGTGACCAAAGGTTTAGTCATTCCATGACCAAAACTAAAACCAAGTCATTGGATCTTTGTTTTTGTCATATGACAAAAATCACAACCAAGGTCATCTAATCAAATGCGACCATTTGTCAGCATTTGATTGGTTATCTAGATTTTCTTTATCTCTTATCTTTAAAACCCGGTTTTAATATTATTTATAATTTTTTTAAAAAAAAATTATATCAAAATTCATAATTTTTCGAGATCTATAAATAGAGACCACTCTTGCTATATTTCGGAGCACCAAAAAAATCACCATTTTCTCCATTTTTACTAATTATCCTCATTTGTTTACAATTGTCCATAATTAATATGTATAAAAATATTATTAGGTATAAAAATTATAAATTAAATATTATTATTATATTTAAAATTTATTATTTATTATTTTAATTTAAAAATAAAAATAATATTTTTTAGTTCATGATCAAGATTTAATTGGTCATTGATAAGCACAATGACCAAAATCTTGGTCATAAAACTGTTTTTATGATCATGACCATAACAAAAAAAAAATGGGTCATAGATAAGGATGCTCTTAGAGATAAACTTAAGAATTTTCTTATTAAATGGATACATATTTTTTATAAATCAAATATTAACAAAAGAAAAATATAATAAAATAAATCATTTATTGGGCAGTCCTATGGTGAGGCGAACTGCAAACCTTAATAGAATGGTCTAATATTTTAGACCCCTAATTTATAAATATTAAATAATTATTTTAAATAAATAAATTTAAAGTAATCAAAATTAAAAAATTAAGATAAAATCAAAATAATTAATTAAAATAATTATTGTAATAATTAATCATAATTAAAATAAATTAAGATAAAAAGTGTATTTATTTTATCTAAATTAATTAAAATGACTCAAATAAATTAAATAAATAAATTGAGATAAATTTTATATTCATTTAAATCCCAAATTAATTATTTATGGAGTCTAAAATTATAAAAATAAAATAAAATAAAATAAATATTTATGTCTATTTAAATATTTTATAGGTTAAAAATAAAATAAAATAAAATAAATCAGATTCAGTGCAACGTCAAGAAGAGTCCTTATTGAAATTCATAACGACATTTGGAGAGACATCTGGAGAGACGTTACTAATAGGAATGATAACATACTATGAGTTAGTGTTAACAATATCTCTAAAGGAACTTACGTCTATTTATGTATACAAATATATTAATTTTAAAATAAAAATAAATTTGCATCTCTTTATTCAAATAAATAATCTTTTAAATTAATTATTTCGAATTGATTTAAAACAAAGATTTTTTTTACAAATGGTAGTTTGATTATCTTTAAATCTAAAAGATTATTTAAATTTGATCAATAATTAATTTTAAAACATAAAAAATATGTATAAATACTTTTTAAAGACTTTTAGACACAAACCAATGTTAAAATTTCTTGAATCTCAAGCAGGGAAAAAGAATTTCGGGTGCTACAACACTATTAAACATTTAACCAATTAAACTATATTAATTTTATTAATTTAAACACAATACTATTTTATAATATTAAATATTTCAAAATAACATATACCAGATAAATAAAATATAAGAATAAATATTTTTTGGACTAATCCCAAACTTCACTCAAATTTCAAGAAAGATGAATAGGGCACCATATTTTATTGCTAAAAAAACTTTTTTTTATGATTTTTTATTGAGCATTTTCAAAGTGATTTGGTCAATATTTTATATAATTACTTGTAAATCTTGGATCTGCTTATTTTGACTTAAAAGATATTATGTTTTAGTGGTGCTAAATGGGTCCAAGTTTTAGTTTAAATATAGATGCGTATGTATTTCGCAATAATCACATTATTTATAAAAACAATCAATAATATATCAATTCAAAATAAATGTTTTTTTTATGAATAAATAAAAAAATCTCAAGTTTTTTCCTCTTTTCACTTAACATTTTTTTTTTATTGATTTGACTTTAGTTGTATTTTAATTTTTAAAAGTGCAGAGAGTGTGATACAATATTTGTTAATTTGATTTTTGCTGGGAAATAGTAAACTTTTTTATATTTTTCACTTGTTTTATAGTATTTATTTAAATAATTTTATTTGATAAATTAGTATGAAAAAATAGTATTTTTTAAAATATTAATATTTAATAAATTAATTGATTAAGAGATAAAATGAGGATATATTCTTCTATTTAAATAACTCCTAGGACTCTTTTAATCTCAAGTTTTTTTTAGAGTTTTAATAAATTTTGTTAAAAAAATTTGTTTGATAAACTATATTATTTTATATTTAAATTTTAATAAAAATAAAGTAAAAATATTTTAATGCATTGTTGTGTTAAATGTTAATTTAAATTGTTGTGTTTGATGTTAAAATATATAATAAAAGAAAACTAGAAGTGACAAAAGATTATTCTCTTTTGTTCAAAAATGGGCTCCACAAAAGATTCTCAAACAGTCTCCAACTCTTTTTACGTGGACTTATTTGGTTTGAATTATTAATCTTGCACAATTAAAAAAATCTTACATTTTAAAGAGAAAAAGTTAAATAAATAACATTTTACTTTAAAAATAACAAAACTATTTTCAAAAGTTTATTATATTTTTGAGCATACTAATTATATAATCTCAATAACAAAATTTTATGTCCATGCATTTATCTAAGTTTTATTTTTTATTTTTAATTTTTGTTTGTATGATCTTGTTTGAAAATGTTCTTTATATATTTATTTTTGTTTAAAATTGTTCATTTTAAATTTATTTTGGTTTGAATTTGTTCATTTTAATTAAATTTTGTTTGAATTTATAATATAAAATCTAAATCCATTTTAATGTTATAACTTATAACACCATTAATTTGTGTTGAAAATATGCATAACATATATGTGGTATATTTATTTTTTATTTTTTTAAGTTTTATTGGCGACAAATTTTCCACATTCGTATTTAGATAACTTTCTCAACTTCATTCTCAAATAACGATGCATCTCACATATGATAGGTTCCATTTCCAAACATGATATTGAAGAATAAGATGGCGACGATGTTGTTGTTCATTCGTTTTCTTCATATATATTTAGATATTGTGTGTTTGTGTTGTGTCCTTAAAATCATTTCTAAACAATAAAAAATATTGAAGTTGGAAAGATAAATATGTCTCTTAATCCGATCATACATGATTTACACTAAAAAACGGTTATATTTTTAGTGATAATGATTTGACAGTGATAATAAATGTTATTTGATTTGAAGACAAAGTGAGTTTGTTAATTAAAATAAGGCATAACCCAAATATGATAAACACAACATAGTTGGAGTTAAGTTTTTTATTTTATCTCATTTTTTAGCCTAGCGACAACAAGACGTGAATATCTTCAGCATCTCTAACGTCCTGAGTTTGAACTCGTTAGGTTAGCCTGCAAGTTTCGATAGCCTAATTAACTAGTTAAGTGTATTTGTGAGTTATGTGCTTAACCTACGAAAAATAGTCGCACTCCAAATGTGAAGCAGAACCCAATGTTAAAAAAAAAAAAGAGTTCTTCATTTTGTATGGCTTAAAAGGGTGGTTTCTCAATCTAACTTTATTTGTAGTTCAATTTCCCAAACTATCCTAGCTACTTGTTAAGTTATTATAAAAAATAATATAGTTTATTATTCAAACTCAAGTATCTTATTTATTTTTATTAATATTATATCTTACTATCAAATATATTTAAATAATTAATTTTATATAATAAATGATATCATCTCATAATATTTTTATAAATATTTACTTAAAAAATAATTAATTTAAAATATTTTAATAAGATATTTTCTTCAATCTTTCTCAAAATAATTTAATTTATTATTCAAAACTTAGTTATCTTATTTTCATTTAATTTAATTTATATTTTAATATTTTATTAATTTATAACTTATTATTAAATATATTATAAATTTAATTATTTTTATTATTTGTAGGTATATTTACATGTGTAAGCATGAAAATTTGACGCCCCAATTTATAATAATATTAATAATTTAATATAATAATTATAATTATAATTTTTTAATTTAAAATAATATTTTAAATTTTTTAATTCAAAATAATTCAAAAGAAGATGTTAAAATTAAATTAGGATTAATTATTGTGATAATTAAATCCTAATTACAAAAATTAATTAAAAAAATAATAATTTGGAATTAAAATATTGTATTTATATTTATTTTACCAAATTAAATTCAAAAAGAGTTTGAAATAATTTAATTGTGATTTTAAACATAAATTATGTATAATTTATGGCTTAAAATAATTAAATAAATACCCCAAAATATACTCAAAAAGAAAAAATATGTAAACAATTTTTATTATGTTTTCAAAATTATTTTTATGTAATAATTTGGTGAAGAAAAATACAAGACATAGTTAAAAGTTCAATTTAAAATAACTCTTTTATTAAAAATATAAATTGATGATCATGTGTGGTAAAAATTATCTTTAAACTTTGCAGCAGGATCCGTGGCCAGCAGATGAACACCTATGCCTCATCCAACGACTCAGACACGCCCACGTAACTGACTGTAATAGAGACAACGTGCACTTGGGCCGTAGCGGAACAAGCTCACACCTGTTAGTTAGGATGCTAACGGAACGTCAACAACCAACAGAACACAACTGCGCGTTTCATTTAAATTTTAAACAAAACGATGCCATTTTGTTCATCTTCTTCGGGAGGTCGGAGAATCGCGCCCGACATCGGCGACCTTCTAGAAGCTCTATCTTCTCCATCTTTCATCCTTATCCCTCCAAAATTCACCACGTGCACGTCTCTCCATCGTCTTCAATTACCCTAGGCTAAGAATTCAAACCCTACCCTAGAACTAGTTGGCGAAGACAAACATAAGTCAAATGATAAGGTTTCAGAAGCCAAATTCGATATGAATTCGACTTCGAAACTGACTTAGATTGAGTATAAATACTCCATAAATGTTCTTCTTCCAATCCATTGATCAAAATCCAATAATTACAGCATGTTTGAAGAATTTCGAAGAAGCTTCGGCGATTGGTTTTTGAAGAAATCATTCTGGCATTCTAAGCTTCGATCTAGAGCTCTAGAAAGCTTTATAAAGATTGTTGGAGTGTTCTCTAATCACTAATAAGCTTCCAGGCCTTCTATAATTCAAGTTGTGATTCAAAATTGGAATTTTGCAAGTTCGATCGGGTTGATCTTATTTAGGGCTCAATTTTATTCTTTCTATAGTCGAAATCAATCCCTAGATGATGTTCAAGCTTTCTATTGAAAAAGATTTCATCAATTCAATCCCAATAAAAAATTCCAAATTTGATTTGAAAATATGGAAAATTTAAAATTCGTGTTCTTGAGCTTTTAAGCTTGAATTTTGATTTAAATAGTTGTCTAACATTTTGTAAACGTGTTATGATGATTTTCAAATCATAAAACATGTATTCTAATAATTTTTTATCGAACTGGAAATTTTGAAATAAAAAGTTTAAATTTCAATTTTAAAATTTGTTACAGAGCTCACTTGATGTTCTTGTTTTGATCGTGTTCCATCGTAAACATCACTTCAAAGTTGTTGGAACAAAAATTAGGCCATGAGATTGCCTAATTCAAAAGATCCCAAATTTTCCCCTAAAAATCGTTTTGAAAAATCAATCGTCTTAGGGTTCGATTTTAGGATTAGGGGTTATGATCTCTACATCAAATGGAGTTGATAACAACTTACAAATCATGTTTTCATGATCTCTATCAAAATACACACTTTCAATTTTCATACCAAATGAAAAACATTCGGTATTCTTGGACTGAGTCTTGTAGGATCGAGAAGTAGGATCAAGAATCCTCGATCCTAACCGAGATGAAGGACCGAGACCAAGGACCCATGTTCTTGAGTTAGGACCGAGCCCTGGGACCAGTGTTCTTGAGCAAGGACTGAGAAATCCGACCGAGGGTTTTCACCTAGGACTAAGAGGTCTAACCTTGGACCGAGACTCCCATGACCTATGACCAAGAAATCAAGATTTGGGACCAAAACTCCCAAACCTAGGACCGAACGATCCGAGTTCAGGACCGACCCTCCCGAACCCAAAGGCCTAACCCTCCAGTCTTCCGACCGAGTGTCTCAATCCCCGATCGAGAGCTTCCTTAGTCTAGACCGATCCCATCCGGTCTCCGACTGGTAAAAACGGATCCAAGCCCTAGGACTCCGTTCCTAAGGCCTGTTTGGTTCCACTTTTCAAAATCCAAAATTATTTTTGTAATTTTGAAACCCCAATTCATTTTCAAATAATTCTGAGAGGTCATAAAATGATTTCAAAATATTTTCGGGATATTTCTCAAACAAATATTTTGACTAAGGCTCCGTTTGGAATTTATTTTTAAATTCTAATATTTTCTGATATTTTTCAAGTCTTGTACTCAATCTTAAATAACCGCAATCGCATGTACGCACTTCTAAATAATTTTGTACAATTATTTATGTAATCTAAATTTATCTTTGTTTAGGATCTCTGACTACTAGTTAAAGAAAATAAATGTTATAAACAAATATTTTGATAGCTAGACTTTTAAAAATTAAAACCATTTTCAACGAGCGCGAAGGATATACCGCGAAAGTTTTTTCTCGAGCGTAACCAAATAACGAACCTTTTAAGAAAATTCTGGTATAAAGTACGTTTATACACGTATATTTTACTAATTTTCTAAAATCATTTGACGACTTTGTTTTTAAATAAATAATCATTTCTTAAATTAATTATATTTAATTTAATTTAAACTGGATTTCAAATCAAATTGTCATTTGGTTACAACAAATCCCATATTATTATAATTTGAACAAAATTAATTATTTTTACATAATTAATTTTAAAAACAGTGTGGTACTGTCAAAATCTTTAAAAATAATGTAGTATTTTAAAAAGATGTCTGACACGCAAATTAATGTTAAAACCATCAAACTTCGAGGCACCCCGAATCCTCGTATTGCCACGTGTCATCCGACACGTTCTAAGCTACGGAACCAAGGATTTTCCCGGGGTTAAACATTATTAAATTATTATTTTTATACAATATAATTATTATCTTAACTTTAATTATAAATAGTTTATATTTTATTTGTGAAATTTTAAATTTTATATTAAATTATATTTATAAAGAGAAATAGTTGGAGATAGAATTTGAGTATGAAATGAGAGTGGAAATGATTGAAAAAACAATATATTTTTTTATTTTTTCAAATTTTTTCATTTTTTAAAGTCATTTCACAGTATTCTCTATTTCACTCTCTCTTCAAAATTCCCTCTTTCTCTCCTATATTCATAAAATTAATAATTTTGTAAAAAAACTAAAAAAAATAAACCTGTCAAGTTAAGTTAATTCAGAACTATCCTAAAATAGGATAATTATAATAATTTTTATTCATTACTAAGTTATTATATTTTAAAAATATTTTAAATTAATTATGTATGAAGTAAATGTTTATAAAAATAGTAATATTTATTATATTATAATATTAATATGGTAAGATCTCCACTAATTTTAAAATAAAATGTTTGTAATAATTTTATTAATTATTTGATTATTGGATTATAATTATTAAAATATTTTAAATTAATTATGTAATAAATAAATATTTTTAAAATATCAAGGGATGATAATAATATAATATATAGAAATAACAATTTAAATATATGAAAATATAAAAATTAAATTAAAATGTATTTATAATAAGATTAGGTGAGCTGGTGAGGGAATTTGGTGAGAGAATGACTTGGCATAATCTTCCCTTAAAAAAATCAAATAATTTCTCTCTTTTCTTTCTTTCCTCCCACTTTTACATTTTTCAACCATGGGTGGGTGATGCCAAGTCATTCTCTCACCAAATTCCATCTCTCTATCACTTCTCAATAAAAAAAATAAATAAGTTTGAATAGTAAATTAGATTATTTTGAGAAATTACCACTTAATTAAATTCGTTTTAAAAAAATATTTAAGAAATCAAAATTGAGATCTATAACTAGGATTAAAATAGATTTTGATTAGATCCATAATTATTAAACTCAATGATTAAATTGTTGATTATAATTTGAAAATGATTATTTGAAAATGGAGAGTTTGACTATTTATTATGGCCCTTTAAATTTTGTCTGATCCAAATACGGAAATGGACTTCAACCTGGCCACCACCCAAAAGTACAGGTAAGAAAAAGAGGTAAAAATTTTCAATCCACAAGAATGGCGGACAAATTTCAAAATCCCAAAATCTCAAGAATCGATGATGGCGATACATCTCTGTAGCTCATTCAATCGCCACGATTACTCTCTCTTATCCCTACACTTCTCACCTATCATAAATATGCATGGTTGATGACTTAATTCACTATATATCTCTCTAATTCACCCGCCGCCGGTTGCTGTATAACTAATCTGATGGGCCGTCGTCTCGAACTTCCTGCCGTTTCCGCCGATTCATCTCATTCTTCTGTTGAATCAAGTTTTCGGGAGCTAGACGATGTGTTCTTGCAGGTATTCTCACACTATCTTTTACTGTATTATATAATCAATGAACTTATTAGGTCAATTTTGATTTGCAGACTCAAACTAGAATATGGCTTGGAGAAGTCCTAGGTACGAGAATGGATGATCAAATCAACATTTCTGACCTACTTGCTGATGGAGAATTGCTGTATGTTTCTTAGATTTCATCTTAAATTAGTCTCTGTTTTTGTTTATGATCTGGTTTGATCGATCTTATTGGTATAAATTATAATACAGGTATAAACTCTCTAACGTAGTGTGGTCAATGTTGCTGGTGAAGTCTAAGGAGTTGAGAAACCACAAAAGTATATTTGGGAAGAGGATGAGTATTGGAAGTTATAGGCCGTATTCTAATGTTGACTCGTTTTTGAAGGTTTGCAAATCATATATTGTCTTATTTGATTTATCTGTTAATCTGATTGATGTGGTTTTCGACACTATTTGTATATTATATAGTCTTGTTTCTTCCTTCCGAATTTCGTAGATGAATGCTGCAAATGTATACTTTTATAAAATTGAGAAGATTTTGATATGATTTAACTCTTCGATCATCATACATATTATTTAGGTTGGATCAAATTTCAACAGTATAGGAGTATTCAAACAGAAGATTTTCTAGTGTTTCTCTTTCTTTTCAGCACATTTGATATGAAACATCTTTTAGCGATTTAAACCTACTAACCTTATACTTCATCATGATCCCGTTAATGCAAATAAGGTAAATTGGTGTTAGGCACCATCTTTTAGGAGCAAACAAGTTTCACCTTTGTTTCTGATTACATCCCATGTTTTAGAAGTAAAGAATTTGTTCCCATTTATGTTATATACTACAACTGTCTCTCATGCTTCGATTTGTATTCATGGAAAGTACGTTTTGAAGAATCTTCTTCATTCAAATTTCCTTCCAAAATGTCTGAAATATTTGTTTATCTGTATTGATGCCTTAGATTTCTTTATGTGAGCTCTGATTTCAGCATCATAGGTCCTTCCTCAAACCAAGGATCATTCCAAAAGAAGTGTCTATGCATTACATAAAAAAAATGTATTTGCAATCATTGAATATCGATATGTTACTTTCTTTGTTAAAGTTGGTATGAATCCATCTAAACCAAAAGGAATCTTGCTTCTTTGCAATTACCCAAACTTTGCAAGCATTGAACTCTCTTTGTTTTAGTGTTGATTTGAAATTGATGTTGCAGATATGCAAAATTCTGGGTTTGAAAAGCATTGACCTATTCTCCCCATCAGATGTTGTTGAGAAAAAGAACACCAGAAAAGTTTGTATGTGCATACGTTCACTCTCAAAGAAAGCCAGGTCTAAGCAGTTAAACGTAAGCTTAGCAAGAACCACAGTTACATTTCCTTTTGACATTGTATATGCAGTCGTTAATGTCGTTACTCTTTTACTAGGTTCCTGATTTCGAAAAGGTTACGTCTGCTGTTTCAATGTCTACTGATATGGTAGGCTGCCTTCGCCGGAGCTGGGAAATTTCTCCATCTAAACATGTTAAAACAAAGAATGGCAAGGTATTATATGATATGTAGTTTTACTTATTCCTTTGTATCTGATTGAAATGGAATACCATAACTGATCACTTTATCTAAAGTATTAAGTACTTATTTTGAATTTTGTCCATTTGATAACTTTTATCCAAGTAACTTCACTTAATTATTTTGATTAAACTCAAATTAAGCTAGAAAGTCGAGCTGAATTCGGTAAGCTGAGAAGTACTTAACTCGGTAATATAGTAAGAGCGTATAAAATGTAATTTTAACCATGTAAACTAATCAAATTACGTTACTATAAGGGTAAAGTAGTCTTTTAGTATTTTCCTGACATTTAGTTTCACATATTAGCGAATCAACTTATATATCAAAATTTTGATGTCATTGTAGATCAAGTTTGGTGTTAAACATGGCATGAAAGGATCCGATGAAGCAGAAAGCAGTGACTATACGCGAATATCGTCTCAATCAACGAGCTGTTCTTACGATTCCGATTTGGTGGAAATTTCAGACTCTGAAAGCTCGCCCGAAGTTTCTTCGAAGCTCAATTCACATGATGATGACACCCCTGAAAAGATTTACGATTCAAAAGGGTTGGCATTTTCGGATCTAATTGCCTTTGGAAAGGATGACCATTTTCTGTTTGACGGAGAAAACATAATGTTTGATTCCCTCTTCAAATCAGAATCTCTAGGCTCTAACTTCTCTAACAAAAAAGGTTCTCAAAATGGCGACGAATTTGATGATGTGGAAGTTTCCTCTGTGGCAAGCATGAGCTCGGTTGTAGGTCGAGTACTGAATCTGGATTCTGATGACCAATTTGACATCATGGATGATGTACGAAGTGTGAATAATTCGTCATCATGGGATGATGATATTAACGAAATTTTGAGCAACCCAAACTTTGTCCAGATGGAAGATGATGGCATTATGGACGAGATGGGACATAATAATGAACAAGGCAAACATCCTTCTCTATTAAAAAAAGTTGTTTCTCTGGATTAATTTCCCTTATTATTATTAGATAGAAGTTGATTCAATGCAGGTGAAATGGGAAAGAGAGAATCAGTCGAGTTTAATGGAGATAACCCAACCGAACTTGTGCAGTCGAGTTCAATGCAGGAAGAAGATGAAGAAGCAGTTGCTAAGGTTTTGCCAAAGATTGAGAAGAAGATACTCTTGAAAAGAGTTGCCAAAGGAACTGCTGCTCTTGGCATGTTTATTCTAGTCCTCCATCACTTAAGGCAAGTTGCTTTCTTAAAAAGAAAAAAGTATTTGAGCTATCGGTTTCATTACACTTGTTATTGATTGCAATTGGCTCGTCAAACTGCAGGAGAAATGGAAGAAAGAAGACGGGTGAGGTGAAATGGCGATCTGGGATCGATTGTAGAGAAAACGAGAAGCAGAAAGCTAAAGGTAGCGGGGCTGCTTATCCAGCTGAAAGACTTGACATTTGATGTTTATTTGATGTTTGTAACAGGCAATAGCTCGCAGGATTTAGTTTCGGTTTTGGCTCGTTTATGTAGACTCGGGTCACTCGGGGGAGCTTGTTCATGTACAATGATAGACTTATGCTGTTTTATTATGAGGCATATAGAAGGGTAGAAGAAAGACTTGGTGCCTTTTGTTGTGCTATAGGTGAAATAATAACATTGCAACTTCCTTATAGTATAAATCATTGTCAATTGATCATTTGCTTCTTTAATATCTTTTTAACCATTGAATTAAATAACATAATACATTTTATAGAAAATCAGCTTAATCATTTGTAATAATCTTTTGTGATTAAATAATTGTAATACTTCATAATAGCTATATAGAATCAAGGTAATACCCACATTATTTGTAACAACCAAATGAAATAGACAAAATTAGTGTCTTGGGTTGACTTAGTAATTAACAAAGATATTGATTTGTCTCAATACAATAAGCTCATGAGCTAACATTTAGTTATCAAATATGCATGTTCGCCTCAATAGTTTTTCAATAATTTGTCACCATCAATAATAAAACAATAAAATGTTTGAGTGTAAATGAGAATGAATAACTCGTCGTAAATCAATTCGCGGTCACATAAATAAACAATTTTAAGTGATTAAACGATATAAACATAAATAAACATGCTAAGGTTTTGATCATGGTGAACATATCTAATGTTATGACATGAATTGTCTTTCCTGTGGGATAATGTTATAACTTGTTTGTTGAGTTGTTTCTTACGATTATTATTGAGAGAAGTTGTAGGAGTTCAAAATTTCTTTAAAAAAAGTTGTTCGTTGGCTCGAGGTTTATTCACAGTAGAATTTTGACGGAAGAAAAATGTATGAAAAATGGTGTATTATGATTAGTAGAATGTACTTTATGGAGGTTAAATCGATGTCTCGCCTTCTTCTGTATTGTATTGTTGTCGGATACTCGGATGACGGGTATTTTGAGTCTTTTTTGAAGAATGACTGAAATCAAGTGGTTGATGCCTAAATCTCTTAACAGTTGTTGTTGGGAGGTTTCAATTGACTCAACAAATATGATAACTAAATCTTTATGTTACTATCCCTATTTTTAGATCATTTAAGCAAAATAAAAAGTTTATTGAATTTAAGATTAATTTCGTAATAATATTTTCAAAGTTTTTATGGTATTAGTAAAGGGGGATAATAATTTTTAAAAATGGCAAGAATTTGTGATTTTACCTAAACACCTTTAGCTTCTAAACAAACTCTAATGAGTTTAAATTAAATTTATTAACTTCAAATTTTATAAATTTATAAATAATTTGAATTTTATACTATATTAAAGTAAATTTATATTTATAAATAAATAATAACTAAATGAATCTATGTAATTAATTTAGTAAATATAGTTGTTTATAATGTTATTTATTATTATTATTTAATTAATTTATACTTAATTATATATTTGTTTTTGAAAATGCTGTAGGTATAAAAATAGTTAATTATATATGAGAAATGATTAGGTGAGGGAATTTGGTGAGGGAATTTGGTGAGGGAATGACGTGACATAATTTTATTTGATGAAAAAATCAAATAATTTCCCTCTTTTCTCTCTTTCCTCCCACTTTTACATTTTCCAACTAATGAAGGTAATGCCACGTCATTTCCTCACCAAATTCCCTCACTCTATCACTCCCCATTATATATATATATATATAATATTAATATTCTTATAAAATAAGAAGTGAAGTTTTGATTTTACTTAGTTTATAATTGAATAACTATTTTAAAATAAACTTTCAGATTTTTATACTTCTTTTTTTATTTGATTTTTATTAAATTAATGCCAAATTATAATATAAAGTAAGAAATTAGAAAAACAGTGGCTAAAATTGTAAGTAGTTGTTTGACTTGTTTCCACCCACTTCATAGCCTTCCCGCCCTTCTGCCGCCGGAGAGCCACTCCGACGACCGAGAGATGGACGGTGACTGATCGGAAAACGTGCATCGATAATGGCTGGAGAAGTAGAAGAATGGATACGAGGAGATGAAACTGCATTGAAAATGCTAACGAGGGTTCAAAGGGAGCGACCTCTGTTACTCTTACCCCCACTTCACAAAGTTCCTCTCCGTCTCGGAAACATAGTTGAAATCGCCGGCCCATCTCCTTCTTCCAAAACCCAGATTCTCTTACAGGTTTCTCTTTCCGGATTGATACATCTATGATGGAATTAGGTTTTGTAGATATGATAACATGTTTTAGTTATTGCTATAATGGTGTAAATGTAGGCTGCTATCAATTGTATACTTCCTAAGGAATGGAAAGGTGTTAGCTATGGTGGGTTAGGTCATCTTGTGATCTTCTTTGATTTGGACTGTCGTTTTGATGTTTTACGTTTGTCACAATTGTTGAAGTATCAAATTATGAAAGCAAATGGTAAGCTACCCACCTCTAGAAAACATATTTAGTCTCATTTTTTCGAGTAATGTTGATGTTTTAGCTTAAATTGTTTTTAGGGTTGAGAAATGTTAAAGAAGAAGATCCCATTTCAAGCTCCAAGATGAATGATAAAGAATTGTTTGATTCATGCATGAGAAGGTTTTTGTATATGCGTTGTTACAGTAGTTCAGAATTCCTTGCTTCTCTTAAGGTCGGTTATTCAGTCATTTAGGTTTTCTTCTTCTCGTTGATCGTTCGATACTTCATTTGTTCTTCTAAAACAGACAGTGCAATATCAAGTTCAGAAGGAAAGAGATAAACATGGTCATGATGTTAAGTTTCTTATGATTGATAGGTCTGAAGTAAACTTATATTTACCTTTTAGTGATGAACTTAACCAACTTTCAAGTAAAATTATCTTTCGATTCTTGTTGCAGTATTGGTGCTTTTTATTGGATAGATCGAGCTTCAACATCTTTGCCGGTAATAGACATTAACAGGTCCATAAAAAAATGTTTTTCATTCTCGAAATTGTAAATTTTCTCTAGTTATGAGTCATGACAGATAGAATCTCGTTTTTACTTCAGGAAACGTCGTTCTCTTCAAACTGTTTCTGAAAGTATAGTTCAGGAGATAAGGAAACTTCTTGTTGTTAATCCCATGCTTGTTTTGGCTACAAAGACAACTAGTTTAGGATACCGAGAAACAATGCCTTCAATTTGGCAGGTAATTTTTAGAAACTCTGTTGAAACTTTTTTATTTGAAAAATGATGACCTGTTTTGGTTGATGCAGTCTTTTGTCACACACCGAGTATTTGTTCGAGATTCAGGTTTGTTCAGGTTATTGTTATATCGTTTTTTTTAAGGTTGTTTCGTCCATGATGATTTTGCCTCGTTCCAGATCATGTTAGCAATAGTAGAAACTGCAGATCGTATCGTTTGGAATGGTTGTTGCCTGCAGTAAGCAGCTCAACAGTAGAGTTTTTAGTTACAGATGTAAGATTTACAATCAAATTGGATTTAGTTTTGTTTTTCGGCGTTTAAATTAATATCTGGTTGACTCATTGCGTATTTTCTTGATACTGCAGGCTGGTATTGTAGTTATTTCATGAATATTATAAATAGAAATCTGCTTTCAGTCTTTATGAGGAGAAGAAGATGAAGGTACTGTGCCAAACTTTGCATTTTTATTCTAGAGGAATACAATTGGATTGGAATTATGTGGTAAATTACAATTAAAAATTGCATCCGTAGCTCTCGAAATAGTTCAGATAGATACACACAAGTATGTAGACATTTTGGTATCGAGAGAAAAAAGGAGGATTGAAACGAAATCGCGAAAGTTCATCAAAGAAAGTACTCACCTTTGAATATTAGTGGAATTTTCATTTTGTATGAAGAAATCGTGAAAGTTGATAGAAGAAAGTACTCGAAAACAGAAGCCTTTGAACATTAGTGGAATTTTCATTTTGTATGAAGAAATCGTTAAAGTTGATGGAAGAAAGTACTCACTTTAATGGAAGAAAGTACTCGAAAAACAGAATTCTTTGAACATTAGTGGAATTTTTGATTTTGTATGAAGAAGGGTGGATGGTGAATGAATTATATATAGTAACAAAAAAGAACTTTTGTCACATTTTAAATTTTAAGCTAAAAGTATTGTAGTATATTATTTTATTTTTTATTTTTTATTTATTTAGTATCCTTACAATAGTTGACCCTTACTTCATGAATTTGAAATATTTGGTCTATTTAAAGTTAGCATGTAAAATTAGAAACATATTTACCGGCGGTGTTTGATAACTTAACTTATCACTTAATTTAATATATTAAGAACTTATTTAAAATAAGCCTGTTTGATAACACATTTTTATAACCACTTATTTTTATAGACTTCAGTGGAAACAGGTTAAAAATAATAAGCTAAAATAGGAAGCTTATTTTAAAAGTCAAAAAATTACTAAACACGGAACTTTAAAAATAAAAATGCAAAAGACCTCTTTACCCTTTGAATTTTAATAAAATTACCTACTATATAAAATGAATTATTAGGTTTATCTTTCATTATGTTTATCTTTCTTCTCTATCTTCTCTCTCGACTCACGGCGCACAACAGAAGAGTTTCTTCATTGCAATTCGTCAAAGGTAGAGAGAAGCAGGAACAAGATCAGCAAGCGACGGAGGGAGATCTGGGCTTGATTGAGCTTAGGAAAGCGTCGGAGGGAGAAAAGTTTATATTAGGGCTAATTGATTATTGATCTACCGATCTATCATTTAGATGTCTTTTAACATTTTTTTGTCATTTTTTTTTTTAATTTTTCAGGAATATTTACAAAATATTAATGTTGAATACTTCAACCTATCATAACTATGTTTATTATGAAAAATAAATAAAAATAAACCTAAAATTTTAAAAAATATATATATTTATTTATTTATGATAAAATATTTGTTATATTATAAATTTACAGATTGTTTACCAGTACTGGAAACTAATAGGGTATTTAATAATATTGTATCACTTAATGTTGCCATCTAAGAATCATCTCTTCAAATTAAATTGTCATTCAAGAATTTTTACACTCCAAGTGATCTAGGTTAATCTAATAATTTAAATGAGAATAGTTTATTTAAGATCTTTTTTAGGTTCATTTCTCATTCAAAAATGATTTTATAATAATATGACTGCCAGTCATAGTCTTGTTATTCAAATAAAATAAAAAGACTAGGATCTCAAATTATTAAAAAAAACAAAATCTAAATGACATACTTAGTGCAAGTTTTGACGTATGTAAAGTGCTAAGAATGAAATAATTATTTAATTCATTTGATGTTACACATAAAAAGTTAATTATTAAACAATATAAAATAATATTTATAAAATAAAAATAATAAATAATAAATAATAAATAATTTAGATATAATTTGTCATTAAAAAATAAAATTTAAAGTGGTTTCACGAACTAAATTAAGAATTAAATATTAGATTTTAATTAGAGTTCGTTTCATAATAAAGTTTTGTTTTTGGTAGGATGATCATGTGAGTTACAATTTGTTTACTAAGATGATTCTATCAAGTTTTGGTTTTTTTGGATAAAACGTTATTTAATATAGAATTCCTACTAATGAAATATGGGAATGTCACGAAGACTGTTGAATAAATAACTCACTTATTTTTACATTATTAAGATGTGACTAATAAATGAAGTTTTTTTTGTGTGTGAAATATTACTTCGATTAATTAGATAATGCTCGGATAGTTACTTATAAGTTTGAATTGATGTGACTGATGTGACATTCTACATAGTTGGGTACAATCCCGATTATTTTTTGGTGAAATATCTGGTTAGAAAAAAATCGTCGAACTTTCAATATTGGTAGTCGTCCGATGCATATTAATCATAGTGATATTATTACGACGCTTTTTTAGATTCGTTTCGGAGATCCAATATAGTCCCGTTGAGGGAGTTAATCGTTCTTATCGAGTATTTACGAGTCCAGCATGATTTTTTTAATGTTTAAAGAAAACAAAGGAAAGGTCAACTAATTTCCCGCGAAATATTAAAAAGAAAAGAATGAATGGTCATAGGCGTCCAGAAGCATAGTTGTTGGTCTTCCTTCCCCACTGTGGAAGCTGACGTGATTTGCGTTTTCTTCTTTGACTCTCATCTCTTCTCGCCGATCAAAACCATCTCAACCTGCCGGAGAATCGCCGGCCTTCTCTGTCGCCGTTGTTGAATTCCGATCATACTTCAGGTATTCACTTCAACTCATTTTCCACTTTTTGTCAGCAGTTTATTCACTTCCACATCCTGTTTATCTTTGATTAGATTGCGTTTCCGAAATTCTCATTTGAAAAATGGGGAACAATCATTCAAATAAAGCTAGCCCTAATGCGCAGCAACCTCCGTTTGCTTTAGTGAATGAAACTGAAGATGAATTCTACGATGGAATTCCAATTATGCCAAAGTCTCTATTTCAGAAATCTAAATCATCTAGGTCTACTCAAGCTGCAGTCTCTAGAGTAAGTTATTTTAAAAATTCATCTTCCCCTGTTAAGTCTTTATTCCTTTACAGTTATTTAGTTATCCTTGTAGGTTGCAGGAGTGAGTTCGCGTATAGGAAAAGCTGGAATTGGAAAAGCTGTTGATGTTTTGGATGCATTAGGAAGTAGTATGACTGGTTTGAGTTCAACAAATGGATTTGGTTCTGGAACAGCTAACAAAGGCGATGAACTCAAAATCTTGGCTTTTGAAGTAGCTAATACGATTGTTAAGGGTTCACTTCTTATGCAATCTTTGTCGAAACAAAATATAACACAGTTGAAGGAAGTTGTCCTTCCTTCTGAAGGAATGCAACAGTTAGTTTCGGAAGATATGGATGAACTCTTTACAATTGTTGCCATTGATAAGAGGTTTTTGCTGCATCTAATAAGTCAAATATATCTTGCAATCTTTTTGTGTTTTATAGGAATTGATTCTTACTGGTTGTTTTTGTGTGTGAAAGGGATGAATTGAAGATCTTTATGGGAGAGGTGGTTCGTTTTGGAAACCGGTCTAAAGCTTCTGAATGGCACAATCTGGATATTTACTTTGAAAAGTAAGTTCTTTTGCTTGATTGATGAGGAAGAACACCATTCTTATTTTGTTTGCTCTTTCCTTTTGTTTTTCTTATGTTTGTCACAGACGCAGCAGAGATGAGAACATTAATGAAAAGTTGAAAGAGGAAGCAGAATTGATTAGACAACAATTAATATCCTTGGTTCAATTTACAATTGTGAGTATTGTTCTTCTTTTGGTCATTTGGCTATGCTTGATTAGGGTTGAATTGGCAATTAGAATTGATGGTTCAATTCCAAATCATTTGTTTGTTTGAACTTTGACGACTTAAAATATGCAATTGAATTTGAATTACAGTTCTAATGCAATTGTATGAATATGATATTTCATGTTTCAATTCTATTATTCTGAGAGTTCATTAATGTTGGGGTCGAATCAGGTTTCCAAAATAAAAAAAGGGGTTTCAGTTCCATCATTCCCACTTCAAAATTATATGATTTCTTCAAATATAATAATTATTTCCAATTATAAATGGTTTTGTATTAATATTTCCCGATGATGCAGGAGTTATATCATGAGATGGATATTTTGGACAAAATCGAGCAAAGTTACCAGCATAAAAGACTTGATTCGACTCGGAGAGGTAAAAAATGTTATTTCAGTTAAGATTCTCTTTTCATTTTTGCTAAGTATCATCCTTCACACATATATGCAAATTTCTACAGAACTAAAAGGCCAAATGAAGATTGTAAAAGGGTTAAAAAAGAAGTGTCTTTGGTCAAAAAGTTTGGAGGAGGTAATGGCAAAACTTGTTGATATCGGTTCATTCCTGATTCAAGAAATGAAGGAGGAATTTGGAGACTTGGGTATACTGGAAGAAGAAACACTAAAATATCAACAAAGATTGGGACCTTCAGGTCTTGCGTTACATTATGCTAACATCGTTTTGCAGATCGATGCAATCGTGAGTAACCCAATTTCTTATAAGCGAATTGATGAAATTTTGGCATAAATTGAAACTAGAAATAAACTAAAATTGTGTTGATTATTGATCAGGTTGCTCGATCTTACTCTGTTCCGGCAACTTTAAGGCATGTTTTGTATGAGAGTTTGCCGCCAAAAATGAAGTCATCTTTTAGATCAAAGCTTAAATCTTTCCAAGTCAAAGAAGACGTAATCTTCTGAAAATTTTCATTCAAGAAGATTAAAGTTTTTTAATAATCATCCATTAATCTTGTTCAACCTTTGTCTGGTTTGCAGCTCACTGTTTCTGAAATCAAATCGGAAATGGAGAAAACTTTGCACTGGCTAGTTCCCATTGCCATAAACACAGCCAAGTAAGATTAACCCGTTTGTTTAAATCTCTAACCGGGCTTCTTTTCTCTGATCGTTTGTAAATATTTTCAATCAGAGCTCACCACGGTTTTGGTTGGGTTGGAGAGTGGGCAAGTACCGGGTGAGCATACGAAATTCAGTTTTTTTTTTCTTCTATATAAAAATTATTCTGGAAAAAAAAGTAAAAACTTTCATCCACTCTAGCAGATCGGTTGGGAATAGAACGGTCAGTATGAATGAGGTGATCCGGATAGAGACTTTTCATTATGCAAACAAGGAGAATACAGAAGCATGTATTGTTGATCTTCTTGTATGGCTTAATCATTTGATAACCACATCAAAGAGTATTGCAGCCAAAGATCGACAATGATTCTACTTCAAAACCGAGCAATCTGAGATCTCTCTTGTAAGCCTAAAAAACGGTTACATATTATTGTTTGCTTTCTGATTGTAAATAGGATTCAATAATAACAGTGATCAATAAATTCATTTAAGTTCGATTGTAACTAAAACTAGACAACGGTTGGGGAATTCAGAATCACATCAAAGTCACTTAGAGTCCATTCAGCTGTTTCATCTTTGTGACTCACAAATACTTCAGTCCCCACATCGAGCGATGTCCATATCCGTTTTGCAGGTTTCGAATCCGGATCCTGCAAAAGAAAATATTTAATTATTTCATTCATTTGTCTAACTAAGCTCTTGTTAGACCATTTAGAAACACGGATCTTGATTGGGAGATAGTTGAGAAAAGTGTTAAAAGACCTGATAAAAGTAAAGTCTACTCGAAAGGCCGCCAACATCAAGCTCCCAAGTTCTAGCATCCCCAACCCAACCATCACCTTTTTTAGTCGGATAGCCATACTCAGCCCATATAGGATGAGGCAAAAGCTGAACAATTTCTTGAGCCTGAGGATTACTATAAGGATCACAAGTGCTATAAGGTTTCTCCAAGTACTTTCCATTTCCAGGTACACAATAGTAATGATAAGCCCCATAAGGAAATCGTGCAGTGTCGTTCCTGTAAATCTTGATATCGCTAGGTGTAATATGGTAAGGCGGGCAATTTTGCAGCCCGGTCGGGCTGCAAGTAGCTGGTGTCTCAGGGTTGATAATCATCTCGCTATATCGAGTCACGTCGGTTAGAACATCGCCATTGCATGGTGAACCGTCGTTTTTCCAACAACTTCCCATATCTATTAAGTAGAATTGACTCTTTGGCCCCCCTCCTTGTTTAATGTCCAATGTCAACTTCACTTTGAAGTTTGGCGACTCCGGTAACTGTAGAAGAAACAAACAGACATTAGTGTTGTTCAAAGTTCAAAAACTATTCATCAAAACCTAGATTAGGGTTTTGATTGAACTTACAGTTTTGAGCATTCCTCTAGTATCATAATGATAACCACCAGAAAAACCTTTAGTTGCATCAGCTCTTAAATACAACATCAACCATGGATACTTCTTAGAAGTCTTCAATTTATGATAAAAAACCCAACTCCCAATTCCAATCTTCTTCTCCCAAACAACCTCAAAGTAGGAGGTATCATTATTATTAACAATAATATCTGAACCCAAATCATAACTCCCCTTAAAACTTCCAATCATAGTATTAGTTTTCCTATCATACCTTGTTTGTTCATGATATAAATCTGGCTGGTTCATACATCCATTTCCAAAACAAGGAAACCTTCCTGGTTTAAAAGGAGAACCCTTCTTCCCATTTTCAGGACATAAACCAGAAGTTGAATCATAATTACCATTCTTCAACATAATCATCCAAAACTGCCATGGATTTTCTGAAGATTCTTTAACTTCACATAATGAAGCTAGATAAATCTCCTTCTCAACTGCATATAAGTCTGTATTGTTCATAGCTGATGAAGTTAATCCTGGAAATGACTGACCAACTCCAAGCTTGTTGATTTTTTCACTGATCTTGTGATTCAATGAATAATCTTCTGAAAGGTCGAAACAGTCGGCTGCTCTGGGACTACCCATGGAAGGAGCTTCTTCATGGCCGACTTCATTACAGAAGTTCCAAGCTTCGAATGCAATTCTTAAACCATCTCTTCTCATTCCTGGGTCTCCAACTGCAGACGCCATTGATGATATTTCATTGCTTAATTTGCCTATTCCTTCACAATGGAAGATCATAACATTCAAACAGAATGTTATTATAATAAGCTTAACACCCATCACCATTGTTGGAGAGATAATCTAGAACAGAGGATGGATGATGATGATGATGAAGAAGAAGTACAGTGTACATAAAAGCTTTCTCTGCCGGAGAGAGAGATTGGTGCTTAATGAAGAAGAAGAGGTAAAAAGATGGCCTTTTTTTATGATTTGTATAAAGACTATGTCTTTATCCATTTTTTTCACTCTAAGATCTTGTTTTTGTTTAAATATAACTATAAAAAAACCAAGATCAAACAAGACCTAAGTAGTCGTTAGCGTGTAAATCTCTTTAGTGTTTTGGGTAATTTAAAAAATTAATATGTTTTTTTTGGGAAGAGACTGTCTTTAATAAAATATTAATAGAAAGCTACAAACTTGGATCCCCAATATCTCATTAAACTACTTTTCCAAATCACATTCAATCTCTTAATAATTTTTAGTTCTATTTTTTTATGCTTGTATGTTGATGGGTTATTTGATATGAAGATTTTAGTTAGGTGAATAAAGATCCTAATCTTAAGAAATCCCAAATAACTGCTACACTTTTATTTTAAATAATTTTAAAATTAAATAAACTAAGATTCAATATTTAATACTCGGATTTGTGTCTATCACAAATATTCGTTTAAAGATTATTTATTTTTTAATTTTCTGAAATTTTATTTTTCATAGTTAGAAATGTAATATAGTAATTTACATCATCATGACAAGTAGTAGAAACCTAAATATTGTTAGTTTTCCATAATAGAGACAACATTCAAGTTAATCAATTTGTTTAGATAGGCACCCAAACATATTTAGTTGTCATCTTTCTATAGTAATGAAAGAATTTGTCTTTCCCAAGTTTTGTTTAATTTACATTTTTCAAATATTTTTTTTCTTCCTCTATAAATATATTTAAGAGATTAAAGATAATAAATTTTGTTCATTCTAAATGACTTTAAATTAAAATGCATAGCCCTCTTTTTTTATTATTTTTTTTATATAAGAAGGGTAATAATAATTGTGAAATTATACAAGCTTTCAACATTTATAATATTATTATAATTTAAAAAATTGACTTATAATAAAAGAAATATGTTACAAAATTCATTATCTTGTGATACATAGATTTCACATGTTGTCACTTAAAGTACCAATCTTTTGAAAGTCTGGCTGAATTTAAAGCAATGTACTACTTATACCATGAATATTGGTCCTATTTTGAAAACATTGCTCACACAGCTGTATATTATTTTATTTGAATTTATTCTAATATAAAACAACTTTATTCTATTAGAGATTTTTTTTTGTTCTAATAAACAAAATATAAATATAATACATCTTTTTAACTTTAAAGAAAAAGTGGACCACACAAAGGTCAATAATACATTTTTTCCATTCACAATTGAATATGACATATTGGAATTTGGGACACAAATAATAGCAAATTGACAATTACCCTTCTCTTCAATTTCCACCGCCCACCCATAAAAAGATCATTTAAATAGTAATATATATTATTTTTATTTACCAGACATAAATATATAAAAAGAAAAAGAAAAAGAAGTTCATTTATATAATTAAATCATTTTAACATATAATAAATATTTTTTTAAATGTGATAACTATAAAAAAATAACTCATTTTTTTAGGTAGGAAAATAAATAATAGTTTATAGTTGGGAACCAAAAAATATATATATATATATATATAAAATATTATTTTATGTACAACAAATAAGCCTAAAGAAAAATAGACCATTAAATGAGAAAAGAACTCAAATACTTTAGTATATGTCGTCTCCAAAATGTTTTTCATTTCTCTTCCATTTTATCTGTCGACAACTCACTCAAATTCATCAAAATATTTGTGGTAAGTGAGAAGTAGGTTTTTAATTTGTTGAAAATTAAGCTCATTCCAAGTAAGTAATCGGTGATTTTTTTTTTTTTTGCATTTCATTATAATTCAATGTACATCATAGTTGAACTATCTCTTAGTCCAAACTATTTTGAAACCTTGTTGATTTCTAGACATTTAAGAATGTCTATTTTTATCGATTTCGCCTTCTAATATGTGTTCAATTTGAGATTTTTAATAGCCAATTGACAGTAAAAAAAATATGATAATTTCATTGAGATGTAGTTCTTACGTCCTTTTCGTTGTTAGTCTTAAAATCTTCATTTTAACCATTGTGACAACAACACTCTTACAAGATTTTGTCCCTCCTTTAATAATTTCTCTACTAGACATGCACAATATCATTACAACATAATTTTTTTCATACTCTTTTTGGTGGCCACATCCACATGTGCAATGATTTAATTTGAATGAACATGTTTTTGTGCTTCTTCTAACTCTTACTTTTTTGCGGTTTTTCTTTCAGGTTAGTATGACCATATGCTTAAAATCCTTGTGCGCCATTTGTAATAATTCGGTTCTCGTCCATATTATGATTTCTGAAGGTAAGATTATTCTTGTTTCCACAACTCTCAGCATATCCAACAATATTTTCCAACTGATCATCCTCTCGCCTTTAAATGTTTTTCAAATTTAAGAGTATCAAATCTTAAAAAAAAAAAATCATTATTGTGATGATACTTAATTTATGCCAAATATTTTTGACAAAATCACAATCAAGAATAACATGTTTAGTTGTTTCAGGTGAGTTTTTACATTGACTATATATAATGTCAGTGATAACATTTTTTTTGAAAAATTCATTTTTGATGCTACTACTTCATTAATGACTCTTTACATAATTTTTAATTTATTTTTGGTGGGCACATAAAGTTTCAAATTTCCTCCCAAATATCAAAATTATTTTGTAAATTATTTTCATTATTGATCTGACTAGATAACCAAAATTAATGTTATATTGTCCATAATTAGACTCATGTTAAATTTTAATATCTTCCTCTATCCCTGCTAAAGGGATTGACAAGATTTTTGACATTATATCATTATTGAAAATTTGTGCAATAATTTTAATATTTTAGTTTTTTCCATCATCAAATAAGAGTTCATTAACATAAGTTTGAAGAAAATTACGTTTGTTGTTTAGTTTGGTACTTAATAAAATCTATTTAATCTTGATTTTTTTACCCAATAAAATTTGTCATCTCATATTATCATCTAGAAGACTCTTGTCCCAGATAATTTCAAATCTATGATGAATTATTTTTGTCTATAATATCCCAAAATAATGAGTTTGAAAAGTATATAATCTTAAAAGTTTTTACCCACAACTAGACTTGATTGTGTGCTAATCTCTATGTTCTTTTTCCACCTAACTTTATTCATAATTTTACCATCTTTGAATAACATACCTCATTTTTTTTTTCAAAATTTGTTTTCATAAAAACAATAATTTATTAGTGAAATGATTGTTTAAGGATTGAGATTGAAAATTTGAAAACATTATTAATATAATTTGGAAGTGATTATAAAACATTATAAAACACTTTTAATTAGAACTTCATTTTCCTTTGGTGGTAAAAGTTTGTCTCTCCACCCATGAATATATATTCTTCAATTTTTTCTAATAAATTATTAAACAATTTTTTTTATCTCCCAAATTCAAGTGAAATACTAAGATAAAATCTTATATTTAGGCTAAGAAAAATGTTTATTAATCTTGAAAGATTCTGTTGGACTATTAGAGGTGTATATTAGAGGTCTATTTTGACTAAATGGTAATTATTAACTTATTAAAATTAATGAGTTAACCTGATGCATGATAATACCTATTGAGAGTATCTATGATTTTTGTAACATCCTTTATATTAGCTTATTCAAATAAAAATGAATCATCTACAAATATTAGATTTGAGATTTTTGGTGTACTTTTTCCAATTTTGATCATTGTAATATCACTATAAACAATTAATTTATCAATAAATTTCATCGAACCTTCTGTATCAAAAGCAAAAAAATACGGGGAGAAAGTAGATCTCTTTGTCGAATGACTTTAGTGAAGTAATTGTTGGCAATTTGATATGAGACTGATAATATGCATTCAATAATCATGTTGGTCATTTATAAAAAAAAAAGTCATTTTAATTATGGTTTGGCAAATGAAATTTGCATCATCGTATACTTTTGTCATATTAAGAACAAATTCAATTTTTTTACCTCTTTTCTTTTTCTGAATATATAGATGATTTTTGTACAATGAATTTGTCTTCTTTTAATAAATCCTTATTGATAAATTGATTAATTCATGAGTGTAATCAGTCAGTCACGAATTTTATGATGATTTTATATGCAAAATTTCATAAGTTAATTGGTATAAAATGTGCAACTTTTGTTGAATTTATCAACTTTAGAATTTTGGCATTAAAAAAAACTCTGATGGGAAGTTTGGTTAACATTTCATTCTATTATTCCCTTAAAACAATTGACCTCTTATATAATACACAGTTAAAACAATGTTACATATATATATATATATATATTTAATCTTTTGTTTTCTTTTTCCCTTCTAAGTATTTTTTTATATTAATTATTCTTTCATCCATTAATAACTTTCAATTCATCAAAATTTAGAGGGTTTTCATTCTTAATAAAAAATAACTAATACAATATTAATTCATAAATATATTTATATTTAAAATAGTGAATTAAATAAAGAATGGATTGTTTTTTAAAACAAAATTAGAAAGGAGTTAAATATACAGATATACATATTTAAATATATAATATGTTTATGGGGATAGTTATTTGAAATGAATTCAAATAATCTCTCAATCACATTATTTATATTTTAAACAATTAAATTATTTAATTCATTAACTAAACTATATTAAATTATTCCTACTTTACTTTTTTATTTATTTATATATATAATTTACTAATTTAACATAAATAACAAACTTTTTCATCAATCAAATTTTATTCAAATAACCCAAAATCAAACTCAAGAACACAAGAAGTTGGTTCATTTCAGACTCATATAAATAAAAAATTACATGTAATTCCAATAAGTGATGGATTCACAAGAACAATGAAGTTTAAACATTGATTATTTTCATAGTACATTTGCTTAATCAACTTATCATACATTAAATTCCTAACTCAAGTGAGAAAACATACTTTATATAATATTTTTTATATTACATGCCACATATACAAGATACATCAAATAATTTGAGAATGAATGATACGCCGTCTTTAATAAAGAAAGGGCTTGTTCGATCCAGATTATTTAAATAACCTGGAAAGAGAGAAAAATGATTATTGGTAATGATTGGTGATAATTTTGAGCAAATGATGATGTTTTTTTTGGTAAAAAGACTTCAAGGATATTGATATATATAAATAAAATAAATAATTATAATTTAAAATAGAGAATATTTTAGTATTTTGGTTAATAACTTGATTGATTTGAAGGATGAGAGGGGGAGTGAAGTGACAATTGATTTGATTGAGTTATTTTGAAAACCCAAATACGAACAAGGCCAAAGAGAATATTAAATAATTTTTTTTTGGTTGTGTATAATCTTAATACAATAAAATATAATTAATAAAAAAATTAAATATTTGGTTATAGTTATACAATCAAAATATATGGTGACAATATTTTAGAGGCTCTTGCAAAGTTAGGGGTGTAAACGAACCAAGCCGAGTTTGAACTTGCCCTGACTCGAGTTCGGCTCGACTCGTTTTTTATTGGCTCGGCTCGAACTCGAGCTTGATCAAACTTTTAATAATAAGCTCGAACTCGGCTCGATCATATAATCATAGGATCGAGTTCAGCTCGAAAGACTCGAATTTAAATATATTTATATATTAATTTCTTATATTAAAAAAAATAAGTGAACAAGATTTAGGATTTTACCAGAGCGAGATTTAGGGCTTCGAAATGAGATATAAGTTTATTGAAGAAGTATCAATAGGAAGTCTCTTGAGTCTTTTTACAAAATGAATTCTTGAAAACATATTAGACTCTATTAGGTTTATTTTGAAAAATAAAATACTTTATAGTGAAATAAAAATAATTTTATATCTTATAAAATATAATATATTGAGATTGCATATATTAAATAATATTACAATACAATTATATTTTTTTTATTTGTTTTTCAAAAATTATGTTTATGTAATTAAATTAATATGAAATCTATTTATTTCCTTATTAAGTATTATATAATATATATTTTTTAATTTATAAATATTATTCTAGTATATCTTGATATACCAAAATATTGAAAATTTCATACATTTTACGTACCAATAATTTTGATATCGGTATCATAAGTAATAAGTCCATAAATAGTCTTATGGGTGTTTCAAATTTTGATTAAAAAATAAAATTATAATAAAAAAATTATATGATTAGGTTCGAAAAAGCTTGAGTCTTACCTAAGTTCAAATTCGGCTCGAATCTTAAACGAACCGGCTCGAGCTCGGCTCGAATTCAATTTTGACCAAACTCGAATCGAGCTTTGACCGAGCGGCTCACGAGCGGCTCAGCTCATTTACACCCCTAGCTATAGTTGAAAAATTTTGTCAAATTTAGGCCTCGCCTAATCTTTTGTCGTTTATAGAACTCTACTCACAATATTTTTTTTATATTTAAAACTTCGTGTAACGCTGTTAATTCAGTTAAAATTCTTTTAAATTGTTTTTTACTTATGTAAATAATTTATTTAAATGTTAATATAATAAAAAATTCCCCACCCCCCTCTATCGTTCTCTCTCTCCTCCCAGCCGACAGATTTACCTCGGTCAATATCTCCCCCTCCTCCACTCGCTATTGTACCATCTCACTGTTCCTGCATTTGAATAGGGAGTTTCTTGCGCATGGATAGGGAGGAGGTGGTTCTCGAGTTCTAACTGTCAATGTGATCTTCAACCGCCTAGGTGCGATGCTGTTGGATCGACCGTTGTAGTGGCGTTGGTCACACCGTAGAAGATCGTCGTCTCTAATTGCGGCGACCCTCAGGCCGTAGCAAGAGTGCTTGGCATTCTAGCGATGTCTATTATGATTGGAGATCAATACCTGAAACCGTTCGTGATCTCCGAACCGGAGTAACTGTAACACATAGAACTAGTGGCGGACCTACTAGGGGTCGGGCCTCCCCCAAACTTAAATATTTTTTAATATAATAATTGGGCCCCAACCGTATGGCCCATCTCTGATCTCTCCTTCTCTCTATTCCCTAATCTATTTTCCTCTCTGTCCTAATTCTTATCCATCTGATCTCTCATTCTCTCTCATCTCTATTCCTTCATGGCTCTAGCGGACAACAATCTCTCTTTCTTCTCCAGGCACCAGCGGCAGCAGGCAAGAAATCCAACATCATTTCATTTTATTTCCACCATCATTTCAGCTTCAAGCCTTCAAGCTTCCCTACAATTTACGTTTATTACAGGTTTTTCCATTGTCGACTTGTTATTTGTGCATTTTTATTTCAATTTATTGCTTACCATTGAAATTTGATTATTGAATGATTGATTATATGGTCTGAAATTAGGTTTTATTTTTGAGTTTGTTGAAATCAAGTTTGACTATATTTTTTTATAATTTTGATTATTATATAAATTTTGGATTGTAATTTGTAATTAATTTTAGATAGTTTTTCCAAACCAATAGGCAATAGATAGTTTTTGGTAAGGCTCATGTGCAACAAATAAATGTATTTGTTATATTTCATTTATGGGCCTAAGGTTGTGACACATATTTATTTTTAGTTATTTATTTTATGTAGGATATGGAATAACGGAGAGGTTCTGTTAGGATCTAGGTCGCGGCTGGAGGACCGGGGTTGGGCCGGTTAGCGCGTCTCACTCCAAGAGTGGTGATTAATCTGGTTAGAGATTAACACCGGAGTTTCAATACTACACAAACTGTCACAAACCCTTGAACCAGGTTCAAGCGCGGAAGAGGTTTGTTTCAGGTTGAAAAAGCACACTCACGAGATAGGCAGGACCAGTTTTGGATAAGACAGGTTTGGGGGTTGCTGGGTCGGTTTTGGATCTTAGTGATTCGGTTTAGGTAATGTAGAGTCGATCAAAGCGGTGTAAGTAGGTTAGTACAGATCGGTTAGAATGTAGAACCGGCAGAAAGTAAATAACAAGACAGGTTTTATGGATGTTCGGAGATAAAACTCCTACGTCACCCCTTCCTCTCGAAACCGCGAGAATGATATTCACTAAGGAATACAAACACAATCCGATCGAGACTTATTTCCTGCTCGATAACACCCGTACAATTTTAACCGAAATTGTAAATACACACTTCAACTTAGCACTTAAGCTTTTTAGAGATAGAACACAATCTTATCACTTGTAAATTAATTGTCCACTGTGTCTCACATTTACTCCTCTTCAGCTCTTCCTTTTATAGGTGAAATGTGCCAACGGTCACATTTCATTTCCTTGAATTTGATTGGTTGAGCAGAGGTTCAGTGATTCAGACCTGACGGTCTGTTCTTCCAGTATGTAGGTCAAACCGGCTAGGTTTGTCTTTTACTTAATGTGGTAACTGTCGGTTAGACAGTTGTCTGTACTTGGGAGATTGTCTTTCTGATTTATCCTGAAGTAGAAAGATCTTGTAGGACTGTCTTCTGCAGCCTGCAAACTGTCCTCAGACTTGTATGGATATGGCAATGTTCAGTCTGTTCCTTTGGTATAATTCTCAACAGATACCCGAAGTATCTTCTTATGCTAGTCGGTTATTTGTGTTAACCGGATGGCTTCCGGTTATTCCTTGGCGACTGTCTAGTGTTTCTGGCCTTCTTGTTTTGACCGATCTTACCTTCTTTGTGCGGTCATGTTTCTAGTCAGTTTAGGTGTTTGACCGGTTGAGTTTTTTAACCGGTTTAGTGATTTGACCGGTCCGGTTCTTTGTCTGTTCCTGCATAGGAGATTTGTTTGTGTTAAGTTCTATTAACCGGTCTAATTTTATCTAACAATTTCTCCCTTTTTGATTATTTTATTTAAAATATTCAAAATCATGTAAGATTGCAAATGTAGGCCGATCTTGTGAGTTTTATTTGGCCGGATTTTTGGAAACTGACTTGGGAGGATTTTTCGAAAAATTTTTGGAAATTTTTGAAAAATTCTATCTTTTATCTTATCAATTTCTCCCTTTTTGATTATTTTAATTAAAATATTCAAAATCAAGTCGGAATGTAAATGTAGGCCGGTTTCCAAAAATAACTTTATATATATATAAGTAAAGATAACCGCAAAAGGGCAAAATATTATATATGTAAAAGACCGAAGTAAACATAAGTAAAGGCGGAAAAGAGAGCCCATATTTGTTCAATTTGGATGGCAGGAAGTCTTCCATCAGTTCATCTGTTGGTTGTCCTTTAGCCGGTTGAGCCGACCTTGAAGAGGAACCTTCAGCTCCCGTGGTGTCCGGGTGAGGAGAGAACTGTTGACCGACCGTTCTGACTGGAACTGCTTCGAAAACTCGCTGTCTTGTAGGTCGCGGCTCGAGATCCTCTTCGAAGTCATCCTCGGTTTGCAAAGCCGGGTTTAGTGGAGGGTCAACAATTGTCTCGGTGATTCTGCCCAGCATCTCGGCGACTTGAGCCTTCCTTGATGGAACTTTCCTTTTTCGTGTTGCCGGAGCCGAAGAGGAGGGAGCCACCTGGGTCTTCTTGTGAGCTTTTTCGAAATTGTGGTATGTGTCTTGCTGAGCTTTTAACCGGTTGGCCTCTTCGGCTTGTTTGGCCGCCATGATTTTTGCGAGTTCCGGATTTTTGGCCGTTAAATGTTGTATATGTTTGGCTAAGTTTGCCTCAAACAATGCTTCCCCCTTTTGGGTCCAGTTCTGCTCATCCAGCGCATCCTGAAGTTTCTTAGCCGCCTGAGTGTTTGCCTCCTCAACCGCTTTATCGGCAACCAGCCTGTTCTTTATTAACTCAGTCACCTGCTCGGTGACCGTTTTGAGGCGGCTTCAAGATTGTTGTTCCTTTCCTCAAGACTTGCATTATTCTCTTCAAGATTTGTGACCCTGTGGAGTGTCGAACCGGCTTGGATACTTGACCGCCCCAGGTCCTCATCGACCTTTGTAAGCCGTTGCTCGGTCTTTTATTGGGACCGTTCCATCCCTGCTATCCTTCGGTTAACCGACTCGAAGTCATCCACCAACTTCGAAGTCGTTTCCTCCAAGGCTATGGTTCGCTTAAGATGAGCGCCGTACAGAACATCGGCGTCACGGTAGTTGGTTTCGACCGATGTGATCCACTCGTTCGCCTTGCCAAGATCATCCCTTGTTGTCTCGGCCATCCTGAATGCTTGAACCGCGACCCTCTTAGTTTTCTTCTTCCAGGGCTTAACCACGTCGTTGATAAACTCTTCAATGAGAGACTTGACTCTTTCTTCTGTGACGGCCGGTTCTGAGTTCCCGGTTTGAACGGTTGTGCGTAGACCGGTGGGAGGAGTCTCTGTCCTTTCGTCGGTTACATTGATAGCCTGATCCGCTAGAGGGGAGACTGCCTCATTATCGCGTTGAATTTGACCGTCAACATTCTCATGACGCGGAGAGTGCGTTGTATTTTGTTGTTCGGGCACCGCTTCAAGCCGCGCCACTTCGTCGATGAACTCTCCTTTCTTTACCGCAAGTAACTCCAACACCAAGAGTTGTAGTGGAGACTTCGGTGTTCCTGGAATATACCTTTCTGTAAGTTTTCGAATATGTTCGGCTAGCTTTTGTAGCCAAGGACGCGGTCCCACTATTGCGTGTCGGTCCAAGGCTTCGCTGGGATCCTTAGTTTTTGTTAGGTTGATGACGTCCTCCTCTATCTCCATCAACCTTTCGAATCTTTGTCCAGCGGTTAGTCCCGGTAGCATTTGTTTGTAGAATTTGTCACACCGGTACCGAAACCACTCACAGTATACTTCGGATGCCTCGTGAGCCTGCATATCGATTTCCTCCATGATTCTGCGCACTATATTCTCGGTCACCTCCTGGTCGTTGTTATTGTGAACGTCTTCCTCCCCAGGGCCGTGTGCACCGGTATCTTCATGTTCAAGACTGGCCGATTGTTCCTCTTCTATCGGTCATTTTTCTTTACCGGACAGATTTTCTTCGGTATCATGTGAAGCCGTTCGTTCGGAGCTGGAGGCCGAATCGTCCTCATTTTGCGTTTCAGAGGGAGGATCCGCGAATTCTATTGGTTGTTTATCCTTCTTGCTCCCGGATCTACCCTTTACCGGAGCCGGTTTCTTAGCGGCAGACTTCTTCCTTCGGCCACCTGTAGAACCGGAGGCCGTCCTCTTCTTTTCCAAAAATTGGCGGGATCTTATTATTTTGCTTGACAAAAGAAGAACACAAGGACCGGTGTTGATGTTGTAGTGGAGCATGATCTTCCCGAGTAGGATGGCGTATCCCCATGACCGGGTGGAATCCGGTCTCACCATTTCCTTTAGGTTGTTGAAAATCTCCTTCGCCCAGTTAATATTTATGCCGTTTAGTAAACCGGTAAGCATCTCGATTTTTGCCTTGGTGAGGTTGTCGAAATTTCCCCCTCTCGCCTGGACCGACTTGGTGAAGATGTCACATAGCGGTATGTATTCCGGTCGCAGTGATGATTTCTTTCCGGAGACTTCTACAGGAACCGCGGTTGCCGAGAGAACCTGGAAAGCCGCCTCGAAGGTTTCTCGATCTAGATCCGTCAAAATGTTGCGTCCATCTGTTGGTAGGCGTAGGATTTCAGCAACCGACTCTTCGGTTAGGTCGAACTGTTGACTGCCGACGGCTGCGGTTATTGTTCTGCCGGAGAGAGATGCGGTTTTAAAGAATTCTTCAACCGCTTCTTTGTATAGAACAAACGGACCACCTAGGAAGTATTCGAGGCCGGCCTCAGAAATCCGGGATAAAACTCGCTTTGCCGGAGCCGAACCGTTTTCTCTGATTTCTTCAAAGTCTACTTGGACGATATGTTTGAACAATGCGGAATCACGACCCATTGGTGATAATTGAATTGAGAGAGCAAGAGAGTTGTGTGAAGAGAGTTTGAGAAAGCTAGAGAGAGAAAGGCGTTTCGCGTAAGAATGAAATGAAATGGCTAAGGACCCTTTTTATAGTTGCGGTTTGGAAACCCAACCGTCGCAAACCGTCCCATCACCTTTAGGCGAGAATTTTCCCTCCAAGTGAATTGGGCGGCAAACCGTGGGTGGCAAACAAAAAAGCGGCAAATCAAAGCGGGAAACCAAAGGCGGGATATTTGAGCGGGAGTTTTTGGGCGGGAAATTTCCCTCCAAAAATTTCGAGTGGACTTTTGATTTCAGTTTTAATGAAGCGGTCCCTTTTCAAAGCCGTTTATGAAGAGATGTGATCTATTAACCGCGAAGATGCGGTTTATGACTTTAACCGGATTTTTCAATGAAGACAAAGTGATTTATTGATATTGACCGGTTAGTTGGATGGATGTTCAGATTTTGCAACTTTTGACCCGGTTATTAAACTGAAATAGATTTTTATTGAAGGAACAGTACATGATAGAAACCGAAAAGTAGATCGGTGTAAAAATAGACATACATAAGATAGAAAGATACAACTTATGTAATAACTACCCTAGAAAGCTTTTCTTCTACCCCATCCATATCAAGAATGTTCGAAGGAGATGCCGGTGTGCCCGGTCCAAATTCTGGACGGTACTTGAGAATGAGCCAACTGATGTGAGGAGCATAACCGAGACCTTTCTTGGTCAGCACCATGGTTTTCAGATTTTGGAAGATGACCGATGACCAATTGATAGGCGTATTGCTAACAATGTAGGTCATCATGTCAAATATTCTTTTTGAGTAGCGTTGATTAGGGGATTGACATATGATTGATCGGTTAACGATCTCATAGAGGAGTTGGATGTGATGGGCAATGCGAGTTTTCAGCCCGTAGTTCTCCACCGGTACATCGGTTCCGGAGAAGAATTCTGAATAATTGGTTGCTGCACTACCCACCCGGGTTGGGAAGTCGGAAAACCCTTCTGTGGGCAAGTTGAACATTTGAGCAAATTCGGCTTCATCCAGCCAGAAAGTGTGATCTCTCATTGTGGAAACAATGTAGTTTCCTCTTATGCAAGCACTTCTGAAGAAGGTCTTGACATCCTCAAGGAGTATGGGACCAGATTCTTCGAGAAAGGTGCGAAGACCGGTGTCAACGAGAGATTCAAACATGACCTCCTTGGTTTCTAGATCCCAATGTTCCATATAGGAATCGAAATCGACGCTTAGGAAGTTGCCTAGAATTCGGCTCGGCATGATTCAAACTTTGCTAAGAGAGAGAGAGTTCAAGAAATTTTGTTTTGAGATGTGTTAGGTTGATTAGAGGGTGACTCCTTATATAGATCCGGATTTGGAGGGAAAATATTTGCATTTAATGTTGAAGATCAATTTTGTCTTATTAGTGAAGAGAATATTTATGTTTTCAAAACGTATTGGGAAGATGTTACTTTTGACCGGCTACGGAGCTTGAGGTAAGAATCTAGTTGAAAAGTAACCAAGTTAGTTGGATAGTAATTACTCACGTAGTTGGGAGTTACTTCATTAATTGAACGTTACTTTTCATTAATGACGGATGTGATAAGAAAAGTAACCGGTTGAAACCGAAGATAACATAAACTAAGTCGAGATGATCATAAGGAAGTTGAGCAAAGATGCAACCGGTGCGTACAGCAAAATGACCGGTTGTAAGAGGGAGTGACTTAATATCCACTGGAGTTGGCGTGACCGTTGGAGTTGATGTGGCGGTTCCTCCTCTTCCAAGCCTTTTTAAACCGCTCATAAAATGAATCGGTGACTTCCTTGGTGAGTACTTGGGCTTGGTTCAACCCTTCGCCCGGACATGTTGGAACTCCAAGCTCCAGAAGCAGACAACTTAGTTGAGGAACGAGACCGACTGTTCGAACGCCAATCATCCAGATTAGGACATCGAACAACACTCTTGACCAGTTGACCGGTGTGCCAGTGGTTATAGCGGCCATGATGTTGAAGGCAGCGGTGCAATACGTGTTGGTTACATCCTTTCCCAGGATGCCTCGACCGATCACGTTTTGAGAAGCTGGTATTCAGCTTTCAACAGTGACTTGGCACCGTGGTCATCAACTGGTTGACTTGACCGGGCAAAGGCTAAGGAGATCTCGGCTTTTAGTTCAGTCGGTATATTAAGGTCGGTCAGCTCTTGCTTTGGTAGGTCAAAGCATCTTGCAAAGTCATTTTCGGTAAAGTCGAATACAATCCCTCCCACTTTTGACTGAATATGTGTGTCAAAGTGAGGAGTTCCACGAAAAACCCTGGCATTGTAAAAGAACTCCAGGACCGATTCAGAATAGATGACATGTTTGTCATCTAGAAAGTGTTGGAGACCAGTGTCTTCAAGTGACTTGATCATCTTGAAGACATCGTAGTGTTCAGTACTTAGAGCAGATTTGAAGTCCACTTGAAGGATGTTTGGAAACTGAGACATTTTGTCTTAGTGAGAGAATGAGTTATATCTTGTGATTGTTTTGTTTAAGGTGTGCTTAACTTATATACTAGTGGAGAGAGGATCTTATTATCCAATGTGTCACAGGTAATAATGTCTATTAACCATATGATAAAGTATTTTGCATGAAATAAGCATATCTACAGCCTAGGATGTTGGTCATAGACCTAGACCATGAAAGATATCAAATCTTCACGTCTTTTGAGGTGTGACCATTTTACTTTGAAAAGGTAATTTTTTAGGATAGATAAGTTTAAACGCAAGTAATTATTCCACTTTTGTTCGAATGCCAAATAATCTAAGATAAACTATTTCTGAACCGGTCAGTTATCAGTTGTTCGTCCCGATGCGGTTATTTGGTGCATGCACTAAATAACCGGTCAGTTTACTCTGACTGATAGACCAGGCGGTTCTTCCATAGATACCTTGGGAAATTTGAAATCCGACAATTTAGGAGGAACTACCGGTTTTGTCTGTCTGAACCGATTTCCCTTTTTAAGCATCCTTAGAGATAATTTGATTAATATCGGTCAAACCGAGTGTGAGTCTGAATTGAGAAAACTTAGCTTCCAGTAGGGGCTTTGTGAAGATATCGGCTACTTGTTGATCCGTCGATACGTATTCCAGCCGGATATGCTTCAACATGACATGTTCCCGGATAAAGTGATGCCTTATGTCAATGTGCTTGGTTCTAGAGTGTAGAACCGAATTGTAGGTAATTGCTATTGCACTTGTGTTATCACAGAAGATTGGAGATTCTTCGGCTATGACACTGAAATCCTTCAGTTGTTGTTGAATCCAAAGAAGTTGTGAACAACAGCTTCTGGCCGCCAGGTATTCAGCTTCTGCGGTTGAGGTGGCAACTGATGTTTGTTTCTTGCTATGCCATGAAACAAGCCGATCACCTAGAAATTGACATGTTCCGCTGGTGCTTTTTCTATCGACCTTGCAACCTGCATAGTCTGCATCTAAATAACTCGTTAGGTTAAAAGATGAGTCCTTTGGATACCACAAGCCGACGTTAGGAGTTCCCTTTAGGTATTTCAAGATTCGCTTTGCGGCTGTGTAGTGAGACTGTTTTGGGTTGGCCTGAAATCTTCCACACACACCGACTGTAAATAGAATATCCGGTCTACTTGCTGTCAAGTATAGAAGAGAGTCGATGATGCCTCGGTACGCGGTCAGGTCTACTGCTTGACTCTCATCATCTTTGTCCAATTTGACCAATGAACTCATTGGAGTAGCGGCTGAGGAGCATGTATCCATCCCAAATTTCTTTAGAAGTTCCTTAGTGTACTTGGGTTGACTGATGAATGTTCCTTCTTCGAGTTGCTTAACCTGAAGACCTAGGAAGAAACTTAATTCTCCCATCATACTCATTTCAAATTTGTTAGTCATCAGGGTTGAGAATTTATCACATAGCTTAGGATCGGTTGAACCGAAGATGATATCATCTACATAGATTTGAACAAGTAGGATATGTTCCTTTTTCTCAAACTTAAATAACGTTTTATCCACCGAACCGATGGTGAAGTCATGTTTTAACAAAAATGCGGTTAGTGTGTCATACCAGGCTCTAGGAGCTTGCTTTAGACCGTATAAAACTTTATTTAACCGGTATACATGGTTGGGTAGTTCAGTATTTTTGAAACCGGGTGGTTGTTCAATATATACCTCTTCACGTAGGTCACCATTCAAAAATGCACTTTTAACATCCATTAAGAAAACCTTAAAATTTTTGAAGGCAGCAAAAGCTAGAAAAATCCTAATAGCCTCAATCCTAGCTACATGGGCAAATGATTCTTCAAAATCAATGCCTTCTTCCTGTTTGTAACCTTGTGCCACTAATCTGGCTTTGTTCCTCGTGACCAAACCGTCTTCATTGAGTTTACTTCTAAATACTCATCTTGTTCCTATGATCGGTTGATCTTTCGGTCTAGGGACTAGGTACCAGACTTTATTACTCTCGAACTGGTTTAACTCTTCTTGCATTCCCAAGATCCAATCCGGATCTGACAATGCTTCATCCACTCTTTTCGGCTCAATCTGGGATATAAAGGCGGAATTGAAGTATTCCTCCAGAATTTGACGCCTAGTTCGAACAGGTTTTGAAGGGTCACCTATGATTAGCTCAGGAGGATGTTTAGTGTTCCTTTTGAGGTTCGGTTCAGGGATGTCTACCGAATTACCGTTTACTTGATCAAGGTTAGACATATCGGTAGGCTGAGCAAAGATGTCAGACCGACCGATTTCCTCGGTTTGGACCGAAGTGTCAGCTTCCTGTCGTGGGACAGCTTGATCCGGCTGGGTTTTATCATTACCCATTTGGTCATGGACAAACCGCCTGAAAACCGGAATTTCATCTTCACTATCAGAATGGATATTGTTATTTTCTAGTCTGTTGTGTATATCAAAGCATGATGCAGTATTACTTTCAACCGATTTATCGAAAACGACATGAAGTGATTCCTCCACGGTTAAGGTTCTATTGTTATACACTCTATATGCTTTACTCACTGCTGAGTAACCTAACATGATCCCAGTATCGATTTTTGCATCAAAAGCAGATAGATAGGTTTTACCATTTATGTGAATATAGCATTTAGAACCGAAAATCTTAAGATACCTGAGGTTAGGAACTCTATCAAAGTATACCTCATAAGGTGTTTTGTTGTGAAACTTGTTAATCAAAGACCGATTTTGTGTGTAACATGCAGTATTGATAGCCTCAGCCTAAAATTTTTGAGCAATACCCGAGTCGGCTATCATGGACCGTGCGACTTCCTTGAGAGTTCGGTTTCTTCTCTCGGCCAGGTCGTTCTGTTGAGGAGTCCTAGCACTAGACAACTCGTGTCTAATACCGGATTCATCAAGATATGCAGTTAAAGTGCTATTTGTAAACGTTTGCAAAATTTTTCATTTTGCAAACGTTTAAGCAGTGTAATCAAATTTGATGCGGTTTCACGTTTGGATGGTAGAAATATTACCCATGTATATCTAAAGTAATCATCAACAACTACCATAGTGTAAAGCATACCTCCTAGGTTGATGACCTGAATCGGTCCAAATAGATCCATGTGAAGAAGATCTAAGCATCGGTTAGATTGAATGTGTCCTTTACTCTTAAAGGTTGACCTAGTTTGTTTACCCATTTGACATGCTGAACAAACCTTATCCTTATTAAATACTATGTCAGGAATTCTGTCGACTAACTTTTTACCGCGAATATAATTTAAGGTTTTCATGTTCAGATGGTTTAGTCTTTTATGCCACAGCCAGGTTTGATCGCTTTTAGCTATCATGCAAACATGATATTCTACTTTAGTTTTCCAGTCTACCTTGTAGATATTTCCTAGCCTATTTCTGGTTAGTAGTATGGTACCTTGAGAATTCTTAACTAGGCATGCATGTTTTAGAAATTCTACAGTGTATCCAACATCACACATTTGACTAATGCTTAATAGGTTAAAACGTAGATTTTCAACTAAGAGTACATTATCAATTATTAAGTTACCATGGACAATCTTACCCTTGCCCACAGTTCTACCTTTTGAGTTGTCACCGAAGGTGATTAATGCACCGGTTTCTATTCTAATGTCGGTTAGAAGATTGTTGTTCCCAGTCATATGCCTGGAGCAACCACTATCCAAGTACCATTCAGAGTTACCTAGCCGTTTCTTTAAGTCCTGCAAAATGTACATATTTATAACTATTTGGTACCCACATTTACTTGGGTCCACATGCGATTAGTCCCTTGGGTATCTAGACCTTGACAAACCGGACAACTTTCCTGGTCAATGTCTTAACTACTTTTCTTGCACTAGGTTTTGAATCTTTCTGTTTTCCTAAGAAGGCCCTGTGTGGGGATAATCTTTGGTTTGTCCTATGCGGTTGTGGGTTGGCTTTCCTATTATTGAACAGTTAATTCCTCTTCAGCGGTTAAGGAGCTTCTTATAAAACTTACAAAGGGAAGATCATCATTTGTGAGCCTTACATTATCTAAGTGTTTTTGGCTTTGGGATCTATTGTTTTTGTAACCTAGACCAAACATGCAAGTAGGGTGTCTTTTATAACTACATATTTTTCTTACCATTTCACTAGATCTCTTATATACGGCCATTTTATACTGGAGTCGGGCATTTTCTTCCTCGGTCAATTCTTAAACTGGCTCATTAAGCTATTCGGTTTCAGAGGATAGTTCAGGTGCTAATTCGGTTTCTAAGGTAGGGGTTTCATCAGGTTGTATGATCTTTGGTTCGGTCAGAATGGGTACTATGAGGCCGGCTCTAAAATTGGGTTGCTTAGGTAATAAGGTTAATAGGTTCTTATACTCTGCTACAATATCATTCAATGCATTATATAACTCATCTTTAGTAAATTCTTCACAAGGAGAGTCAAATACATGTTCCTCATTTGCCATAAGGCATGTGAGTTCATCATCACTGTCATTGTGAGCCCATAGGCTTCCTCCATCATCGGCTATCAGTGCTTTCTAAACCTCACTTTCTTCACCGGTTTGTTGGTAGTTATTTCGGTTATTTTGATTGTCCGGTTTCCGGTCATCCCTCCTCGGTTTTCTGCATTCCCACTTGAAATGTCCCAAACAGTTACAGTTATAACATCTTACATTAGATTTATCACCATAGTTGTAGTTGTTTGTCGGTTGGCTCCTTTTCATGAACCTCCCAAATTTCTGTGCAAGCATTGCCATGGCATCCTCGGTGAACTATTCGGCGGTTCTGATCGGTGCAGGTGCAACCGGTTTTGTGGATGTGATCAATGCTCTGGTTGAGGTTGAGGCTGAAACTTCTTCTTCAGTCCTAGATCTCATTTCGAACTCATATGCCTTAAGGTCTTCGAATACATCGTATAGTTTCATCTTACTTAGGCAGTTTGATTCCCTCATTACCATTGTTTTATGTCCCATGCACTTGGAAGAGATCTTAACGCTTTCATGATGACCTCCTTGTTATCATACCTCTTACCAAGAGTTGCTAGCTCGTCTAACACACCTGTGAACCGGTCATTGTATTCTCTCATTGTTTCTCCCGGTTTCATCTTGATGCTTTCAAACTTCTGAGTAGCTACCATTACCTTGTTTTCCTTGGTTCTTTCATTTCCCTCATGAATCTGTATAACCGTTTCCCACGTTTCCTTTACGGTTTTGCAGTCTCTGATCTTGCAGTACGTGTTTCTGTCCACACCGTTGGAGATCCGGTTTCTGGCATGATTATCCAGATTGTTTCTTCTCCTATCTTCAGCTGTCCAATCCTTCCTATCCTTATCAATGCTTATCGGTCCTTCGGCTATTATGAACTGCATCTCCTCATCCATGGTGATTAAGTGCAGGTACATGCGTGCCTTCCAGTTGGCAAAGTCATCACCTTCTAGCATTGGGGGCCTATCGAAAGACATGCTTGCTTGAGTATTGAAACTAACTGCTCTGATACCAATTATTAGGATCTAGGTCGCGGTTGGAGGACCGGGGTTGGGCCGGTTAGTGCGTCTCACTCAAAGGGTGGTGATTAATCCGGTTAGAGATTAACACCGGAGTTTCAATACTACACAAACTGTCACAAACCCTTGAACCAGGTTCAAGCGCGGAAGAGGTTTGTTTCAGGTTGAAGAAGCACACTCACGAGATAGGCAGGACCGGTTTTGGATAAGACAGGTTTGGGGGTTGTTGGGTCGGTTTTGGATCTTAGTGATTCGGTTTAGGTAATGTAGAGTCAGTCAAAGCGGTGTAAGTAGGTTAGTACAGATCGGTTAGAATGTAGAACCGACAGAAAGTAAATAACAAGACAGGTTTTTATGGATGTTCGGAGATAAAACTCTTACGTCACCCCTTCTCTCGAAACCGCGAGAAAAATATTCACTAAGGAATACAAACACAATCCGATCGAGACTTATTTCCTGCTTGATAACACCCGTACAATTTTAACCGAAATTGTAAATACACACTTCAACTTAGCACTTAAGCTTTCTAGAGATAGAACACAATTTTATCACTTGTAAATTAATTGTCCACTGTGTCCCGCATTTACTCCTCTTCAGCTCTTCCTTTTATAGGTGAAATGTGCCAACGGTCACATTTCTTTTTCTTGAATTTGATTGGTTGAGCAGAGGTTCAGTGATTCAGACCTAGCGGTCAACCTTTCAGACATGGCGGTCTGTTCTTCCAGTATGTAGGTCAAACCGGCTAGGTTTGTCTTTTACTCAATGTGGTAACTGTCGGTTAGACAGTTGTCTGTACTTGGGAGATTGTCTTTCTGTTTTATCCTGAAGTAGAAAGATCTTGTAGGACTGTCTTCTGCAGCCTGCAGACTGTCCTCAGACTTGTATGGATATGGCAATGTTCAGTCTGTTCCTTTGGTATCATTCTCAACAGATACCCGAAGTATCTTCTTATGCTGGTCGGTTATTTGTGTTAACCGGATGACTTCCGGTTATTCCTTGGCAACTGTCTAGTGTTTCCGGCCTTCTTGTTTTGACCGATCTTGCCTTCTTTGTGCGGTCATGTTTCTGGTCAGTTTAGGTGTTTGACCGGTTGAGTTTCTTAACCGGTTCAGTGATTTGACCGGTCCGGTTCTTTGTTTGTTCCTGCATAGGAGATTTGTTTGTGTTAAGTTCTATTAACCGGTCTAATTTTATCTAACAGGTTCTATAAACGAATTTGTACTTCTACATCATATGACTAGTCTGAGCCTTCTCAATCAATTAATGAGCCTACTAATGAGTCTAATGTTACTAATTAAATAGGAAATCAATCACGTGTTGAATTAAATTTGAATGATATTATTAGTGATCCGGGATTAAAAAATCAATTGAGAAATTTGATATTGCTATTCGAGATCAAGCTCGAAGAGAATATGTACTTCGAGGGCCTTGTCAATTAAATGGTCATTTGTATCCGAAAACATTTTTTAATAATCATGAAATGAGCTTTCAAGAAAATTGGTATCCAAAATATACATGGTTAGAATATAGCATATCAAAAGATGCAGTATTTTATTTTTGGTGTTATTTTTTCAAGCCTTTAAATAGATAAAACGTAGATGATACATTTATAGGAGATGAGTACAAAAATTGGAAAAAGGCATTTGAAAGATTCAATCGTCATATGAGAACTTCAAATAGTTGTCATAATGAAGCTATAATTCAATTTGAATCATTTCAAGATTAAAAAATAGCGTGATAAACGTTTTATGACGGACACATGGTCGTGATATATAAATAAATTATCGCACTCGTTTAACGACAATATTAGATGTAACACGCTTTCTATTGAGGCAATGATTACCTTTTCGAGGACATGATGAGTCAAGTTGGCTTTAGTTTTACCAGTTGCAACTGCATCTGTTGAAAGAGTTTTTTCTGCAATGAAGACCGTGAAGATTGATTTGCGTAATCGAATGGAAGATGAATATATGAATGATAGTTTAGTTGTATATGTTAAGAAAAATATTTTCTCAACAATTGAAAATGAGCCAATATTACAATATTTTCAACAAATAAAATCTCGTAGAATAAATTTGTCTTTTTTTTTGTCGACTAATGAACAAGAATAATTTAGTAATTGTGCTTGTTAGTATTTTGTAATTGTGTTTGTTATTATTTTTATGTAATTATCGAGTAAAATTTTAATTAGAAAATACATTTATTTGATCGCAAAAAAAATGCTACGTTATTATATATTTGGCTCCGATAAAATATTTCTGGACCGGCAATGCATAGAACGGCTAAGAAGGGAAATTGGACTAAATGACCCTAAAGATAGGGTCATTTGCATCCGTGGTCACTGATAATAAAATTTGATCTGGTGACCACTTTATTTTTTTTTGACAAAATTACCCTTTTCGCGTAACGCGAAGGGAGTTCGCGTTTCGCGAAGTGAAACAGTATTGATATATATACTCAAATTTTTTCATTTCTCTCATTTTGTTTCTCTCTCATCTCAAGGTGTCCTCTCTCTCATTTTGTCGGCGGTGGCGTAAACTCCGGCGACGACGACTACTATAACCTAAATCTACAAAGATAAGAAACCTCATCCCTGAATCTATGTTTATATAACAGATTTATGTTCTTATTTGTATTTCTTCATTCGAAACCCTAACCCTAACCCAAATGGTTTTATTTTCATGTTTCCAGTATCTTTATCTAAAACCCTAAATGAATTTATGTTCTTATTGTCTATTATCTTCATTTCAAATGATTTATGTTCTTTTTAATGAAACCCTAACCCTAAATTAATTAAATTTGTTAATATTGGTTCATATTGGTTCATATTTGTTCATATTTGTTCATATTTGTTAATATTGGTTCATACTGGTTCATATTGGTTCATATTGGTTCATTTTTTGTTCATCTTATTATTCTTATGTCGATGATGATATTTGCAGATCACATGGGTTCCGTTTCACGAAGGGCTTCTCGTTACGCGAAGGGCTTCTCGTTACGCGAAGGGCTTCTCGTTACGCGAAGGGCTTCTCGTTTCGCGAAGGGCTTCCCTTTATGCATTCATAAAGTATGTGCACACAAGAGGCATGAAAGGTCTGTCTGTAATTTGTATAGATCGATGTTATATTTTATATGTGTGTGTTTATTTCTTTTCCTGATTCCTAGGAACAACCAGGATTGGAGGTGAAGATGTAAATAAAAAACAATTGGGGAGGTAATTGATTATGATGCCTTTTACTTTCACAAGCCTCTTTAGAAACTCTATGTGAATTTTTTCTTTATATGTTACCTTCTCAATGTATTTGTTGAACAACTTGAGTTAAATTTTGAAGAGGAAAGAATGCAATGATGGTTGTATATCTAATAGAGCTTGCATCCACTACCTATAACAAGTAGACAATATGAGATCTTTTAATCTGCATAATTTTTATAATTTTCTTCACTTTCATTTCCCATCATGTGTAGGGAAAAATCCCGTGAAAAGGGAAGAGATAGAGAGGATGATAGGGAGAAATCTCGTGAGCGATCTTATGAGAAGCCAACGAATCGTGATGAACCGGAGGATGAAGTGGAGGGATTGTATGAACATGAATGTCGTCAACGACACCATTTCCTCCATTTTTTGTTTTTTTATAGCTATATATATGATAACTCTCTAGTCTAGTTTGAAACTTCTTGGTGAGTATGAATGATAAAAACATTCCATTTTGGTGAGTTTTATCTTAAATTTCTATCCCAAATTGTAAATAACAAAAATATGTTTATCATTTAATTTCTTTAGGTGACAGGATGAAAGTACAATATTACATTAATAATTAGAAAAGTTTCATATATATTTGATTATAAAAATAAAACAGACAAAAGAAATGAAGCTTCCTTTTAATTAGAGTATCTAAGGAAATGAAGCTTATTTTAATTTCCATTAGGATTAGGTTTAATAATGCAAATTGGATTAAAGTCCCTTAATATGAAGGGAAGTTTATCCAAGTCCAATCTCAATTTCTCTATGTCTCCCCCCTATCAAAATGCAATTCTACAAACAAACCCTTTAACATATAATTATAGAACACCTAAATGAAAACAACTCAATTGTATTAACTATTGAGAAAACCCTTCATCCATAACGTCGGCACTTAGCCGGTTTTCGTCTTGCTGTAAGTACTTCTTCACTGAATTCCGACCCATTTCTTTCAATATCTTCGCCCAAGATTAGATTCGTGAAGCCCTTCGCGAAACGAGAAGCCCTTCGCGTAACGAGAAGCCCTTCGCGTAACGAGAAGCCCTTCGTGAAACGGAACCCATATGATCTGCAAATATCATCATCGACATAAGAACAATAAGATGAACAAAAAATGAACCAATATGAACCAATATGAACCAGTATGAACCAATATTAACAAATATGAACAAATATAAACAAATATGAACCAATATAAACAGATTTAATTGATTTAGGGTTAGGGTTTCATTAAAAAGAACATAAATCGTTTGAAATGAAGATAATAGACAATAAGAACATAAATTGATTTAGGGTTTTCAGATGGAGATATTAGAAACATGAACATAAATCGATTTGGGTTAGGGTTAGGGTTTGAAATTAAGATATGGAAATAAGAGCATAAATCTGTATTATAAACATCGATTCAGGGTTAAGGTTTCTTATCTTTGTAGATTCAAGGCATAACCGAAGTCGCTGTCGCCGAAGTTTCGCCGCCACCGCCGTTTCGCCGCCGCCGACGAACAAGAACAGAGAGAGAAGAGAGAGAAACGAAATGAAGAAAATGAAAAAATTTGAGTATATATATTCACACTGTTTCACTTCGCGTTTCGCGAAGTCCCTTCGCGTTACGCGAAAAGGGTAATTTCGTCTAAAAAAAATAAAGTGGTCACCAGATCAATTTTATTATTAGGTGACCATGGAGGCAAATAACCCCATTTTTAGGGTCATTTCGTCCAATTTCCCGCTAAGAACCAGTTTCTAATACTCGCAAGGACGGGCTATAGGACGTAGTTTTCAATGAGATGGGAGACTTGCATGCGCTTGTAAGAATGTGCTTGTTTGTTATCTGCAGCAGGGGATTCAATTGGGACTTGGGAGAGAAGGGAGAATCGGAGATGGCGGAGAAAATCGGAGAATCGGGCTCGACCTGCGGAGGGATTAAGAGGAGATTAAATGGGAAAATTGGCAAGAACTGTTTGAAGCTAAATTGAGAATTGGCAAGAAACAATCATTAATACAAGTAGATGAAACTGCGTTGGAAATGCTAGCCAGGGTTCAAAAGGAGCGACCTCTGTTACTCTTACCCCCCACTTCACAAAGTTCCTCTCCGTCTCGGCAACATTGTTCAGATCGCCGGCCCATCTCCTTCTTCCAAAACCCAGATTCTCTTACAGGTTTCTGATACACAGTTACTAGAAAAAGATGGGAAGAGAAGATAGTTCTTCACCAGGAAGATGAAGAAATCAGGGTTGTGATAGAGAGGAGGTGAGATAAAAGAAAGAGCTACTGCTCATAACATTCAACATGCTCCATACGTGAGAAATCTATCTGAGTATATAGTGCTCAGAAGATTCTCTTAATTTGGTTACAAACTAACTGCTGAGGTGGCCTAACAAACTAGGGACCACTTTGTAAAATGATAAACAGTACAGGGAAATAAATGCAGAAAGGTAAAACAGAATAACCAAATGGTTATTTAAAAAGAAAGAAAAGATAATGTTGCTCTCCAGATCCAACGGCTTCAGCAGCTCCACGTGTAAGATTCTCAGCCCTTTGATATTTTTAATTGTGTCTTGTAACAATACCCTCTTCTTCAACACTTCGTTGACCTCAACGAAGTCTCACCGACCTCTTCCTTGTCTGCCCCCATTCTAGGATTTTCTCAGGGTGTTCCATAGCCAGCGTCTCAGCATCCTCCCAGGAGTTTTCTTCTTCTTCTTTGCCTGACCATTTAACGAGCAACTGACGACGCCGAGTGCCTTCCTTCATCAAGTGTTTTTCAGCTCGAATTTCTTCCGGGATACAGTCTGGAACCACCAAACTAGGTATGTCTTCAATCCTGTTCGGTGTTCCATGATAACTTTTCAGTTGTGATATGTGGAAAACATTATGAATTTTAGCTTCCTGCCCTAGATCCAACCTATAGGCTACTTCCCCAATTCGTTCTGTTATACGAAATGGACCAAAGAATTTGGGGGAAAGTTTGTGATATGTTTTCCTTACAGAAAGTTGTCGATATGGCTGAAGTTTAACAAGAACCCAATCTTCCACCGAAAACTTTGCTTCTGTTCGATGTTTATCATGAATCTGTTTCATTCTGTTTTGGGCTCTTTGCAGGTGAAACTTGAGCAATTGGAGGGTGGCTTCCCTATTCAACAAGGTGCGGTTTACTTCCTCAATTCGAGAATCTCCTGCTAGATAGGGTGTATGAATTGGGGGTTTATACCCATATATAGCTTCGAAAGGAGAAACCTGAGTGGCTGAGTGAAAGTTAGTGTTGTACCACCATTCCGCAAGGGGAAGCCATTGATCCCATTGATTCGGGCGTTGTCCTGCCATACAACGCAGATATGTTCCCAGACAGCGATTGACGACTTCCGTTTGACCATCAGATTGTGGGTGATAAGCTGAAGAAAGGGCTTGATGCACACCCTGCATTTTGAGGAACTCTCGCCAGAACATGCTAATAAAGATTTTGTCTCGGTCACTTATTATTGATAGCGGCATTCCATGGAGTTTGAAGACGTTGTCCAAGAACACTTCTGCAATCTTTTTAGCTGTGAAAGGATGGTGTAAACCCACGAAGTGTGCCATTTTGGATAAGCGATCAACCACCACAAAAATCACTGTTTTTCCCCCTGCTTTAGGTAAGTGTTCTATGAAATCCATAGATATTGATTCCCAGAATTTATTAGGAATAGGCAGTGGTTGTAGAAGACCCTTTGGAGCCTGTGTTTCTCCTTTGTTTCTTTGACAAACATCGCATGATCGAATATATTCCCTAACATCTCGTGTCATTCCTGCCCAATAATATGCCAATTGCAGTTTTTTACAGGTGACAAGAGTACCTGAGTGACCACCAGTCGGGCTAGAATGCATTGCAGCAATGAGTATCGTTCGAAGCTCAGGATCATAGCCCACCACCAGCTTACCATTTTTCCTCAACGTACCATCTATGAAGGTAAATTCCTTATGAACTTCTTCATTTTCCTGGATTTCCTGAATGATCTTAATTAGATTAGGATCAGTGGCCCATGTTACATTAATCCTCTGGATGACTGGTGAATGGTAAACTGAAATACCCGCACATTGCACTTCATTACCCCTTCTAGATAAAGCATCCGCAACTACATTATCTTTGCCACGTTTAAATTGTACTGTAAAGTCAAACCCGATCAGCTTGTAAAGCCACTTTTCTTGGGCGGGTGTTTGTACTCTTTGTTCCAGCAGATATTTGAGTGATTCATGATCTGTCTTAACTACGAATGGTTTGTATCGCAGGTAGGGTCTCCACTTCTCGACAGCAAATGTGAGGGCTAACAACTCCCTTTCATACGTTGAAGAAGGACTGTTATCACTCGGAAGGGATCTGCTGATGAATGCAATAGGACGGTTTTCCTGCATTAGTACTGCTCCAATTCCACTTCCGCTAGCGTCTGTTTCAACTACAAAGGGAATAGCAAAATTAGGTAATGCTAGAACAGGAGGAGACATCATCAATTGCTTGAGGTGTTTAAAAGCCAGCCCTGCTTCTTCAGTCCAATTAAAATTCCCCTTTTTTAGCAAATCTGTTAATGGTTTTGCTATCAATCCATATTTTCGAATGAATCGACGATAATATCCCGTAAGACCCAAGAACCCTCTGAGTTGTTTAATCGTCGTAGGAGGTGGCCAGGTTTCCATAGCTTTCAGCTTTTCAGGGTCAGCTGCTACTCCCTCTTCACTTATGATATGTCCCAAATATGCTATCTGGATACATCCAAATTCACATTTTTCTCGGTTGAGAAACAGGGTGTTGGTTCTTAGAATCTCCAGAATTTGAGTAACATGCAGCATGTGATCTTCCCAAGTGCGGCTATATACCAGGATGTCATCAAAGAAGACCAATACGAACTTCCTCAAAAACGGTTTAAGAATAGAGTTCATCAGACTCTGAAAAGTGGATGGAGCATTAGTTAACCCAAAGGGCATTACCAGGAATTCATACAATCCTTCATGTGTGCGGAATGCTGTCTTGTGGCAGTCACTCGTTTTCATACGAATCTGATGATAGCCCGAACGCAAGTCGAGTTTTGAGAAGAATTTAGAACCATGAAGCTCCTCCAGTAACTCTTCGATGATGGGAATAGGAAATTTGTCCTTGACTGTAGCTGCATTTAGTTGGCGATAGTCAATACACAACCTCCAAGATAGATCTTTCTTTCTTACTAAGACAACTGGTGCGGCAAAAGCGCTATGACTATGTTGAATGATTCCTTTTTCCAGCATTTCATCCACCATTGTCTCAATTTCGGTTTTTTGTAATGCAGGGTAACGATATGATCTTAAGCATATTGGTTCTGTACCTGCTTTCAAAAGGATTTGGTGATCATGGTCCCGGCCTGGTGGGAGTTCGGTGGGTTTCTGGAATAGGTCTTCAAACGAAGCCAAAATTTCAGCCAGGCCTTTAGGGGCCTCATGAAAACTCACAGCAGCAATCGCAAAGAATTGTCCTCCTTCATCAAGTGAGTTCCTTACTTGTACTAGCGCTGCCATATTTCCTTTTTGCAGTAGTTTAGACAGTTTGTTACCCTCCATTATGTTGATCTTTGTTTGATTAATTCCCTGCAGGCATTTAATATTCCCTTCTCGTTCATAAGTCAATGTGAGTTTCTCAAAATTCCATGATGATGGCCCTAAGGTTATAAGCCATTCAATGCCCAAAACCACGTCATAACTGGACATAGGTAACACCCGCATGTCAGCTGTATATTCATCACCGTTCATGGTCCACTTCAAGTCTTGACAGCAACGGTCACTTACCAGGTTTGATCCATCAGCTACCTTTACTTGTAGAGCTTTAGTTGTAACAATAGGGTGGTGAATGTTTTTGAGAACCCTACTGCTAATAAAATTATGAGTACTACCAGTGTCTATGAGAATAACAACTGATAGTAGCCCAATCTTTCCCAGAATTCGCAGGGTTTGATAGTTCTTCGATCCAGACAAGGCATGGAGAGATATGGAAGGTTCTTCACAGTTCGGCGTGGACATAAGAGTATTCAGGTTAGCGGTTTCAGTTATTTCAGGTATGTTCTCACTTTCTCCCGTTTCATTCACTAGTATCATAAACAACTTGGCTTTACACTTGTGATTGGAATCGTATTTCTCATCACAAGTATAACAGAGACCTTTCTTCCTTCTATCATCAAGAACTTTAGGATCCATTTGTTGCATATACCTCTGTCTGGGATTTGGGTTAAAAGGGGAAGAGTAAGAGTAAGAGGGGTTAGGGTGATATGGTTTGGGATGATTAGACAAGGTAGGTTTCGGATAAGAGGGTGTGGGTAAGATTGGTGGACTAGGACTGTATAAGTAACCACTACTCATCAATGATTTGTAGGTGGCTTCTTGAACCTTGGCTACTGCCATAGCATCGTTTAGAGACTGAGGTTGCAACAGCCGTACCGAGTTAGCGATCTCTTCTCTAAGACCACTTAGATAGCAGTCTAATATATATTCATCCGGCATGTGTATAAGTTTCTGAGAAATAGTCATGTACCTTAGATTATAATCTTGAACAGTTTTGGTTTGTTTCAGATTCATCAGTTGCCTGATTGGGGTATCACAAATCGATGGGCCAAATTGCTGAAGCAGCGACTGCTTGAGATTTAACCAAGTTAATGCTATTGTTTGATTTCTGGTTTGCAGAAACGACCCGTACCAGTTTCGAGCATCCCCCGAGAAGTGAATAGGAGCGATCTCCACCTTAGTTGCATCTGTGGTGTGATCGACTCTAAAGAACTGTTCTGCCGCTATAATCCAGCCTTCAACGTCCACTCCATCAAATTTAGGAAAATCAACTTTCGTGAGTCTTGTAGGCGGAACATACGGCCTATCTCTTGGCGCACCTGTTCGTGAAGACCCTGCACCATCTTCCGAACGATCACCGTTATCCTTAGTTGCCAAGGTATGTAATTGTTCTTCGATGTATCCGACTTTAGTCTCCATCCATTTACGTACTTCCATTATCGTCTGGTTCATTGACTCTACCGATACACGCAGGGAATCGTTATCCGATTGATGCCTTGTTTCGACCATCGTGAAGATCGACTGCTCTGATACCAAATGATACACAGTTACTAGAAAAAGATGGGAAGAGAAGATAGTTCTTCACCAGGAAGATGAAGAAATCAGGGTTGTGATAGAGAGGAGGTGAGATAAAAGAAAGAGCTACTGCTCATAACATTCAACATGCTCCATACGTGAGAAATCTATCTGAGTATATAGTGCTCAGAAGATTCTCTTAATTTGGTTACAAACTAACTGCTGAGGTGGCCTAACAAACTAGGGACCACTTTGTAAAATGATAAACAGTACAGGGAAATAAATGCAGAAAGGTAAAACAGAATAACCAAATGGTTATTTAAAAAGAAAGAAAAGATAATGTTGCTCTCCAGATCCAACGGCTTCAGCAGCTCCACGTGTAAGATTCTCAGCCCTTTGATATTTTTAATTGTGTCTTGTAACAGTTTCTCTTTCCGGATTGATACTTCAATGATGGAATTAGGTTTTGTAGATATGATAACATGTTTTAGTTATTGTTATAATGGTGTAAATGTAGGCTGCTATCAATTGTATACTTCCTAAGGTAACCTCTCTTTATCTTTGATTAGATTGCGTTTCTGAAATTTTCATTTGAAAAATGGGGAACAATCATTCAAATAAAGCTAGCCCTAATGCGCAGCAACCTCCGTTTGCTTTTGAACAACCTAAGTTAGTGAATGAAAATGAAGATGAATTCTACGATTGTTGCCATTGATAAGAGGTTTTTGCTGCATCTAATAAGTCAAATATATCTTGCAATCTTTTTGTGTTGTATAGTAATTGATTCTTACTGATTGTTTTATGAATTGAAGATCTTTATGGGAGAGGTGGTTCGTTTTGGAAACCGATCTAAAGCTTCTGAATGGCACATCAAAGAGTATTGCAGCCAAAGATCGACAATGATTCTACTTTAAAACCGAGCAATCTGAGATCTCTTGTAAGTTTAAAAAACGGTAACATAAAATTGTTTGCTTTCTGATTGTAAATAGGATTCAATAATAAGAGTGATCAATAAATTCATTTAAATTCGATTGTAACTAAAACTAGACAACGGTTGGGGAATTCAGAATCACATCAAAGTCACTTAGAGTCCATTCAGCTGTTTCATCTTTGTCACTCACAAATACTTCAGTCCCCACATCGAGCGATGTCCATATCCGTTTTGCAGGTTTCGAATCCGGATCCTGCAAAAGAAAATATTTAAATATTTTGTTCATTTGTCTAACTAAGTTCTTGTTAGCCCATTTAGAAACACGGATCTTGATTGGGAGCTAGATGAGAAAACTGTTTCTAATCGCGAACTGTTTCTCATCCAGACCCAGATCCGTGACACTAAGCATTTGGTTCTCAACCCATATCCAAAATAGTGTTAAAGACCTGATAAAAGTAAAGTCTACTCGAAAGGCCGCCAACATCAAGCTCCCACGTTCTAGCATCCCCAATCCAACCGTCACCTTTTTTAGTAGGATAGCCATACTCAGCCCATATAGGATGAGGCAAAAGCTGAACAATTTCTTGAGCCTGAGGATTACTATAAGGATCACAAGTGCTATAAGGTTTCTCCAAGTACTTTCCATTTCCAGGTACACAATAGTAATGATAAGCCCCATAAGGAAATCGTGCAGTGTCGTTCCTGTAAATCTTGATATCACTAGGTGTAATATGGTAAGGCGGGCAATTTTGCAGCCTGGTCGGGCTGCAAATAGCTGGTGTCTCAGGGTTGATAATCATCTCGCTATATCGAGTCACGTCGGTTAGAACATCGCCATTGCATGGTGAACCGTCGTTTTTCCAACAACTTCCCATGTCTATTAAGTAGAATTGACTCTTTGGCCCCCCTCCTTGTTTGATGTTCAATGTCAACTTCACTTTGAAGTTTGGCGACTCCGGTAACTGTAGAAGAAATAAACAGAGATTAGTGTTGTTCAAAGTTCAAACACTATGAATCCAAACCTAGATTAGGGTTTTGATTGGACTTACAGTTTTGAGCATTCCTCTAGTATCATAATGATAACCACCAGAAAAACCTTTAGTTGCATCAGCTCTTAAATACAACATCAACCATGGATACTTCTTAGAAGTTTTCAATTTATGATAAAAAACCCAACTCCCAATTCCAATCTTCTTCTTCCAAACAACCTCAAAGTAAGAGGTATCATTATTTTTAACAATAATATCTGAACCCAAATCATAACTCCCCTTAAAACTTCCAATCATAGTATTAGTTTTCCTATCATACCTTGTTTGTTCATGATATAAATCTGGCTGGTTCATACATCCTTTTCCAAAACAAGGAAACCTTCCTGGTTTAAAAGGAGAACCCTTCTTCCCATTTTCAGGACATAAACCAGAAGTTGAATCATAGTTACCATTCTTCAACATAATCATCCAAAACTGCCATGGATTTTCTGAAGATTCTTTAACTTCACATAATGAAGCTAGATAAAGCTCCTTCTCAACTGCATATAAGTCTTTATTGTTCATAGCTGATGAAGTTAATCCAGGAAATGGTTTACCAACTCCAAGCTTGTTCATTTTTTCACTGATCTTGTGATTCAATGAATAATCTTTTGAAAGGTCGAAACAGTCGGCTGCTCTGGGACTACCCATGGAAGGAGCTTCTTCATGGCCGACTTCATTGCAGGAGTTCCAAGCTTCGAATGCAATTCTTAAACCATCTCTTCTCATTCCTGGGTCTCCAACTGCAGACGCCATTGATGATATTTCATTGCTTAATTTGCCTATTCCTTCACAATTGAAGATCATAGCATTCAAACAGAATGTTATTATAATAAGCTTAATACCCATCACCATTGTTGGCGAGGTAACCTAGAACAGAGGATGGATGATGATGAAGAAGAAGTACAGTGTACATAAAGCTTTCTCTGCCGGAGAGAGATTGAGGCGGGGCGGGATGGATGATCTATGATTTGAATAAAGACTACATCTTTATACATTTTTTGATTCTATGATCTTGTTTTTGTTTAAATATAACTATAAAAAAAAAGATCAAACAAGACCTGGAAAGAGACTTTCTTTAATAAAGTATTAATAGAGAAATATCCCAATATCTCATTAAACTAAATCACATTCAATCTTTTGATAATGTTTTAGTACTATTTTTTTAATCTAGATAGATTTTTTGGAAAGAGACTTTCTTTAATAAAATATTAATAGAAAGCTATCCCAATATATCATTAAACTACTTTTTCAAATCACATTCAATCTTTTAATAGTTTTTTAGTACTATTTTTTTTTAATTTAAATAGATTTTTTTATGCTTGTATGTGTATGGGTTATTTGAAGTTATTTGAATAAAATAATAAAATGTCTACACTTTTAAAAACACTTTTATTTTAAAAAGCAATTGTCTTGGCGGTACTCTAATTACTCTGATCGATCATTTATAGTCTTTAAAGTATTTTTTAAAACAAATCGTCCTTCAACTTTTAGAAAAGTCACCAATGACCATCCGTCAACTTTTTGGTTAAATATAAAGGTTTAAGCTTAATTTTTTTTTTTTAGATATAGATATAGATAGATAAAAGATATATATTATTTATTTTTATCTATATCTATAAAAATAAAGTTTAAAAATAATTTATATATAGTATCTTTAATCATTAATTTTTATATATATATATATATATATATAAATTTATATAATATATATTTGAAAAAATAATTTGAAAGAAGTAAGTCTCACTTTCCAACTACTCAATTATTTTAAACCCTCAAATTATTTATAAACTATATATTATAAATATTATATATAAATGAATGATTAAAGATAATATATATATAAATTTATATATAATATTATATATAAATTAATGATTAAAAATAATATATATAAAATAATATTTTAAGCTTAAACGGTTAAGTTTAATCAAAAAGTTGACGAAATGACCATTTGTGACATTTCTAAAAGTTGAAGGAACAATTTGTTTTAAAAATTAATTTAAGGACTAAAAGTGAGTCATCGGATTAATTAGAGAACAGCCCAGATAATTTACCCTATTTTAAATAATTTCAAAATTAGATAAATTAAGATTCAGTATTTAATATTCGGATTTGTCTGTCATAAATATTTGCTAAAACAAATATTCATTAAAGATTTTTTAATTTCTGAATTTTTATTTTCATAATTAAAAATGTAATATAGTAATTTATATCATAATGACATGACAAGTAGTAGAAACCTAAATATTGTTAATTTTTCGTAATAGAGACAACATTAAGGTTAAACAATTTGTGTATAGTTAGAGGGTAAATTAGTTTTTTTAATTTTAAAAATCAGTTTTTTCTTAATTTTGATAAAAAAAAAAGGTTTTTAGAATTTATCCCAGATAAAACCCAAAAAACTCTTTTCTCAAACAAGCCCTAGAGGTAATTGAAAGAATTTGTCTTTCCCAACTTTTGTTTAATTTACATTTTCAAATATAATATTTTAGTATAAATATAGTCATATTTAAGAGATTAAAGATCATAAATTTTGTTATTACTAAAAAAAATATTTAAATTAGAAAGTATAACTTTTTATTATTATTATTTATTTTATATAAGAAGGGTGGTAATAATAGTGAAATGTGTTTTTGTTTGATTCAAAGGCCTCAGATATTTTATTATAATTTAAAAAATTGACTCCCAATTGACTTATTTTCACTTATAGTAAAAAAATGTTATAAAATTTATTATCATGTAGTACATAGATTTCACATGTTGTCACTTAAAGTACCCATCTTTTGAAAGTCTGGCTGAATTTAAAGCAATGTACTACTTATACCATGAATATTGGTCCTATTTTATTTGAATTTCTTCTAATATAAAAAGAATTTTATTCTATTAGAGATTTTTAAGTAAAATATAAATATAAAGAAAATACATCTGTTTAACTTTAAAGAAAGAGAGGACCCACACAAGGAAAATTTGATGAAATGGCTCTCATAAGAAGTCTAATTCCAAAAAGGTCTACGGTTGATAAAGTTAGCAAAAAGGGCCTTTTTGCCCTGTGAAAAGTCTGTAATACCCTCACGCGCCTGTTTTACCGCTCAATTACGAGAAATGTATTTCTCGTATTTGGTATTTCTCGCATTTGCCTCAATTACGAGAAATGTATTTCTCGCATTTGGTATTTCTCGCATTTGGCTCAATTACGAGAAATGTATTTCTCGCATTTGGTATTTCTCGCATTTGATAAATATTATCTGGCCACGAATCCTAAATTTAGGGTTCTCATATAAATACTCTAAAACCCTAATTTCACATTGTCCTTGTATTCTGAAGCTGCCAAAATGTTGAAGCGATGTTAGTTTTTTCATCTTCTATACAATTCTCTGTTAACTACATGCTTGATACTTGATAGTAATTCAATGTTGAAAAACAACACGTTTCAGGTCACGGAGGATTGGCGGGAAACAAGTTCCGCATGTCACTGGGTCTTCCTGTGGCGGTTACGGTCAACTATGCCGACAATACCGGCGCGAAGAATCTCTACATCATATCAGTGAAGGGGATCAAGGGTCGTTTGAATCGATTGTCGCCTACTTGTGTGGGAGATATGGTTATGGCAACGGTGAAGAAAGGGAAACCTGATTTGAGACAGAAGGTCATGCCTATTGTCATTGTTAGACAACGCAAGCCCTGGCGCTGAAATGATGGAGTGTTCATGTATTTTGAAGGTGATTTAGTAGATTCTGATTTTGTTTTGTGTTATAACTTGTTACTTGTTTAACCAATTTTTTGTTATTCTTTACTAGAACAGTTAGACAAGAACCCACTCTTTTCACGATTTGATTGATACAATCCCTTATTTGTTATGCTGAGGATTTAGAAATAGTTTTTCTTTAGTATTGGTTTTCAAGGGTGTTTGGGTATTGTATATACCCACTAAGATATTAAAGAAAGAGTTTAGGGATAATGAATAAAGTTTATGGTATGATGAATGATGTATTTAGAAACACTATACTCACTTATTTGCGTTCTAAGTCTTACATACTTCTCGGTCTTTTTTATATATGAAATTTGTTGATTGTAATATGTAAATATCTTGGTTGATAAATATGTTGTTACTATGCAGATAATGCTGGTGTGATAGTGAATCCTAAGGGAGAAATGAAAGGTAAAAAATGTCTCAAAATGTGTTAAATTACTATATCATCTTTAGGCCTCATTCATTCACTCACAATTATTTGTTTAATGGTAAAAAAACCAGGTTCTGCCATTACTGGTCCAATTGGGAAGGAATGTGCTGATTTATGACCCAGAATTGCAAGTGCTGCCAATGCTATTGTCTGATAAAGCCGGGGGACTCTTTTGCTTTTAAAAACTTGTCAATTTTGTTTTTTGATTCACAACTGAGATTAGAATCATATACCCTTTCAATTTTTGTGATTTTTATTGATTTGATTTTGGTTTTATGCATATGCTTTGCTCACTACAAGTTGGATCATTCCTCTTTAAGATTTGAGATAATGGTGGTAACAAGATATATTACTGCAACATATAATATATTGAAACACAATGCAGAAAAAACTTTGTTTTCTTCTTGTCTGGTAGTACACTTTATTATCATTATTATTATCACCAAACAAGACTAAGAAGTTCTTCATCTTCTTCTTAGTACATCTTCCTTTCACTCATCTGCATCTTTGCAATGTAATCAAACAAACTCCCATCAAAACACCTTACCGCCTCTTTAGACAACATTCCTTCACTATCCCGAGCTAGAACATACAACATTATCCACTCCACCTTAGCCGCAAACCTGTTTAGCGATTTCAATATTAAAACAATACCAAAGGAAAACAAAAATCTCTTCTTTATAGTTCATACATACCATCCAAAGAAGTCCAATGCTACTCGATTTGCTTCGGTCATCGCCCACATCTCCCCAAAAGTGAGCCTATCAGGTATAGTGAGTGCATACTTGCTAAACATGTTCTCAAAGTTCACCGGCATGTACCTTCCTTCTGTATCATAAGTTCCAGAAGCACTTCCATGTTTGTCTTTATGGATGTTGGCTATGTATATAGGAAGGAATGAAGAAGGTATCCATCTCTTCATGCATCACAAAATATGTTAGAAATGGATACAATTTCACAAGATTGGTTGATTTAAAAGCAGAAAAATACTCACAGGAAGAGAAGGATAACTCATAGCTCCGTTTATAAACATAGACATTACAAGAGATACAATAATATTGAAACCCAATTGACGCAAATCTGCATCTCAAACAATATCATCAAAATCTAAAGAACCCATATTTCAAAATTGACAATTTCATTTGAAAATCTAAATTTTAGAGTATTTATATGAGAATCCTAAATTTAGGGTTCGTGGCTGGAGAATATTTACCAAATGCGAGAAATACATTTCTCGTAATTGAGCCTGCTGTCATTGTTAGACAACGCAAGCCCTGGCGCCGAAAGATGACTATTCCATTGTCATCTTGATCAAATAAGGAATCATGTTGCTGGAGGACACTCATGCCATATTGAGGGTGCCCTATTGTTCCTTGTGGATGGTCCATGTCAGGAGCAGTCGACCCTCTAGCCAAGTCTGCATATTTGATGAAAAAAGACCCAATCTCAAAGATCTGATAATTTGAAAGAACAAGATCTAGCTAGAGAATACATACAAGGCTTTGGAAGTGTGGTGTCGAGGTCGGAGCGAACTTTGCGTTCGACGGTGATGGGGCAAGTGGAGCCTCCGATGATAAGGCGTTCTTGTCTTGAGTCGTCGTCATGTATGTGTGTTAATCTGATATCCAGAGATGAATGCATCGCGATAGCGTCCTCCATTGGAGATTGTTCTTTCGTAGTTTATTGTAGATCGATTCGAAACCCTAGCCGTTTTCATATATTTTACAAATGTCCGAATCTCAATATATACTCAGATATACCAAATGCGAGAAATAACAAATGCGAGAAATACCAAATGCGAGAAATACAAAATACGAGAAATACCAAATGCGAGAAATACATTTCTCGTAATTGAGCCAAATGCGAGAAATATCAAATGCGAGAAATACATTTCTCGTAATTGAGCCAAATGCGAGAAATACCAAATGCGAGAAATACATTTCTCGTAATTGAGCGGAAAAACAGGCGCGCGAGAGTATTACAGACTTTTCACAGGACAAAAAGGCCCTTTTTGCCAACTTTATTAACCGGGGGCCTTTTTTGGAATTAGACTTCTTATGAGGGCCATTCATCAAATTTCCCCAACACAAAGGCCATTAATACATATTTTCCATTCACAATAATTGAATATGCCATATTGGAATTTGAGACACAAATAATAGCAAATTGACAATTACCCTTCTCTTCAATTTCAACCGCCCACCCATAAAAAGTTAATTTAAATAGTAATATATATATTTTATGTACCAGACATAAGTATATAAAAATAAAAGTTCATTTATATAATTAAATCATTTTAACCTATAATAAATATTTATTTAAATGTATTAATTTTAAAAAAAATAACTCATTCTGACCCAAATGATATATATTGATATATATTACATAAGAAAATACAATAATAATTCACCGTTATAAAAAAAAATATCATGTAAATGAAAAAGAAAAGAATTAAATAAGGCATGGCCTAGGGTCCACGGACCGGTAACTCAAGTGGGAGAGTCGTGTTATGGGTGACCTTATTGCACGGTACATAAAGCACTTGTGTTTGTGATGCAAGTGAACGTCTACGAAAAAGTTGTATTACTCTTACTTTAATTGCATATATATATATATATATATGTTCTCTGAAAAATTTCATTTCCGCTCTAATTTATTTGTCGAGTTATCTTGATTCAATTCGATTGTCGAGAATTTGATTCGTCAACCACTCGTTCAAATTCACCAAAATATTTGTAGTAAGTGAAAAATAAGTTTTGAATTTGTCGAAGGTTAAGCTCATTCCATATAATCGGTGAATCAATTTTTTGTTTGCATTTCATTTTTGAAACCCTTGTTCGATTTCTAGACATTTAAGAATGTTTATTTTTATCGATCTCGTCTTTTAGTACATGTTTAAACGTTTCAAGATTTTTAATAGTCAATTGACTGTCAAAAAAATATGATAACATCATCTCAATGTAGTTCCTAAGTCATTTTCGTTGTTAGTCTTAAAGCGCCTTCGTTTCAGCAATTGTGACATCAACACCCTTAAAAGATTTTGTCCATCATGTAATAGTTTCTCCACTTGACATGCACAATATCACTATAACATAATTTTTTCGTACTCTTATTGATGACCGCATCCACATGTGTAATGATTTGATTTGAGTGAATATGTTTTGTGCTTTTTCTAACTCTCTTCCTTCTACGACTTTTTTTTCAAGTTAGTTTGACCATATGTTTGGAATCCTTGTGCATCATTGTGGTTCTCGTCCATATTTTGATTTCTGAATGTAGAATTATTTATTGCTTCCATATCTCCTAACATATCCACGCAATATTTTTCAACTGACCATCCTTTTATCTTAAATCTTTTTCAAATTTAAGAGCATCCAATCCTGTAAAAAATAATTATTATTGTGAGGATAATATTTGATTTATGCCAAATATTTTTGACAAAATCAAAATCACAATGAAGAATAATGTGTTTAATTGTTTCATGTGAAATTTTACATTGACTATATATAATGTCAGTGATAATATTTTTTTTGAAAAATTCATTTTTGATGCTACTATTTCATTAATTACTCTCCACATAATTTTTATTTTATTTTGGTGGGCACTTAAAGATTCCGAATTTTCCCCAAATATCAAAATCATTTTACAAATTATTTTCATTATTGATTTGAGTCTCAAATTAACGTTATATTGTTCATAATTAGACCAATTTCAAACTTTAATATCATCTTCCTCTACACCTATTAAAGGGAATGACAAATGTTTTGACATTATATCATTATTAAAAATTTGTGCAAGAATTTCAATATTCTAGTTTTTTCCATAATCAAATAAGAGTTCATTAACACAAGTTTGAAAAAAATTACATTTGTTATTTAGTTTGATATATGATATAATTCATTTATGTTTTCAAATCTTTTTTGTCTTACCCGATAAAATTTGTCATCTCATATTATCATTTAGAAGACCCTTGTCCCAGATAAACTCTTCCAAATCCATGATGAATTAGTTTTGTCTCTAATATACCAGAATGATAAGTTTGAAAAGTATATAAACTTAAAAGTTGTTTTCCACAACAAGTCTTGATTGTGTGTTGATCTCTAAACTTGTTTAGCCAACATAACTTTATTCATGTTTTTACAATCTTTGAATCACATACCTAATTTTCTTTTATCATATTTTTTTTATTTTTTTTATATTTATTTTTCATCAAAAATGATTTATTAGTGAAGTGATTCGTTTAAGGATTGAAATTGAGAATTTAAAAACGTTAATAATATAAATTGGAAGTGATTATAAAATACTTTTAATTAGAACTTCCTTTTCTGCTTGTGGTAAAAGTTTGACTCTCCACCCGTGAATGTATCTTTCAATTTTTCCTAATAAATTATTAAACATTTTTTTTTTATCTTTCTAATTTAAGTGGGATACAAAGATAAACTTTTGTATTTGTGCTAAGAATTTTTTTTTATTAATCTATAGAGATTTTGTTGGATTATTATGGTATATTTTGACTAAAAGTGATTATTAACTTATTAAGATTAATGAGTTGACCTAATGCATGATAATACCTATTAAGAGGATCAATGATTTTTGTAATCTTCTTTTTATTAGCTTGTTCAAATAGAATTGAATCATCTGCAAATAGAAGATTTAAGATTTTTGATCCACTTTTTCCAATTTTGATCTTGCAATATCACTAAAAACAATTAATTTATCAATAAATTTCATCAAACCTTCCGAAGCAAAAATAAAAAGATATGAAGAAAGTAGATATCTCTATCAAATGCCTCTAGTGGGTAATTGTTGATAATTGCTCTCCATTTAGATTAATTTGATATGAGACCAATACTATGCATTCAATAATCATGTTTGTCCATTTGTCAGAAAATCTCATTTTAATTATGGTTTCACAAATGAAATCTCACTGCAATATATTATATGCTTTTGCATATCAAGTTTAGCAAATTCAAATTTTTTTTTTTTCTTTAACATATGCATGATTTCTTGTGCAATAGATTTGTCTCTTTTATTCGTGGTTGTAATCTGTTAGCGACTTTTGTGATGATTTTATATGTAAAATTATAATAAGTTGATTGGTTTAAATTGAGTAACTTTTTATTGGATTTTTTACTTTTAGAATGAAGCTGATAATTGTGTTGTTGAGGCTTTTGGCATTTAAAAAAAAAAAAAATTGGTTTAACATTAATCCGTTAAAACAGTTGACCAATGTTACATATACATTATTTTTTTTTCTTTTTCCTTCTAATTAGTTTTTATATTTATTATTCTTCCATCCATTAATAACTTTTAATTCATCAAAATTTAGAGGTTTTTTCAGTCTTAATCTAACTAATACAATATTAATTCATAAATATATTTATATTTAAAATAGTGAATTAAATAAAGAATGATTTTTTTTTAAAACCAAAATTAGAAAGGAGTTAAATAGACAGATATACATATTTAAATATATATAAATGTTTATGGGGTAGTTATTTGAAATTAATTCAAATAATCTCTCAATCAAATTATTTATTTTTTAAACAATTAAATTATTTAATACATTAACTAAACTATATTAAATTATTCTTACTTTACTTTTTTATTTATATATATAATTTAATAATTCAACTCAAATAACATATTTTTTCATCCATCAAATTTGATTCAAATAACCCATAATCAAACTCAAAAACACAAAAAGTTGGTTCATTTCAGACTTATATAAATAAAAAATTACATGTAATTCCAATAAGTGATGGATCCATAAGAACAATGAAGTTTAAACCTTGATTATTTTCATAGTGCATTTGCTTACTCAACTTATCATACATTAAATTCCTAACTCAAGTGCGAAAACATACCTTTTTTCGAGCTTTTCCTGAAAGTCTCATAGAACTGATTATGTATACATGAAAAATGAATCAGAAGAAAGACCAACCAACCAACTAGACAGCTATTTCGGTGCAGAGTTTGATGATTCCTCAGATTCGACAAGTTTACGAAGCCTCTCCTGAAGAACTCTAACCCTATCCTCAGTTCTACGAAGCTTCCTCCATCTATAAGCAAACCAAAGACCAAATCCACCATAAACAACAATATAGGATCCCCATACATATGGGTAAGCCTCTGCATTTTGTTTCATCTTCCTATATTGTTCCTCAATCGTCCCTACCCAGCTTACAGATACAGGGCTTGCCTCTTTCTTATCATCTTCACAAGTTGTTGCCATTGTATATTGTCTATTTTCTCCCCCTTTTCACTATAGACAGAACAATTTAAGTTTCAATCGTCCCTCATGTAAGTTTCACCTCTGCAGGACAAAAGAGACCATATCAAAATGACATGAAATGAAACCCTAATAGATAAAACTAAACACCTTTGTCAATTAGTCATGATTCATGAATGAATACCTGTTAACAGATAAACTCGCAGCATATACTCTTACAGTTACAACTCAAGAACATCAAAAGTATATGTGAATTATTCAGATCATATCATGATTCACCATGATCATCAATAAACAGACAATCTTGTTTCCATTTTCCTTTATCTAATAGCTTCAAACTGCACTTTGACCATGATTTAGCAGTACAAAGTAAGTGGTTTCTAATTTCTATACATGGGATGTCATTCAATCAGGTTAAATATAATATTGATCTCCATAATCATGATAAATGAAGAAGTTGGGTGACTGATAAAGATAAACACAATCCAAATTGCATGTTATGAAGAAAAATGATTCATTTCATTAATACTGCATCAAGTTAACAACAAGGAAGAAACGGAGCGGAGCGAGAGAGATAACCTATCCAGAGACAGTGCCGCCGGCGATAGAGACGATTAAATGTCTGAGCTCCGGCCGACGATATTGTAATTGTGATGCTTTATGACCAAATCTCAGCTTAGTTTACTTTGTGCAGGGGAATCTAGGGTTTATATAATACATAAAAATTGTTACTTTCTAAATTCCTATCAGACTAAATTTATTTTTAAATGGCATCTTAATTATTTATTTTATTTTTCTCTTAGAAATATATATAATTTTTGAATATGGAAAGTCAGTATTACTCAAAATAGGGACTACTATAATTTGTCTGAAACCATTTTTTTTTTCAATTTGATCGGTAGTTCAGCGGAGATCAAATTTGTGTTGTTGTTCCGACTTCACCATGTTTCACTCAATTCTACCTGAATATTATAAAAAATAATTAAATATATAAAATCACCGGAGTTTAAATTTAATTCTTTACATATTTGGGTTACCAAATAAATTATTTTTTTGTTACACTATCTGGTTAGAAAAAATTTGTCGAACTTTCAATGAACGTAGTCGTTTGATGCGTATCATTCATAATAATATTATTACGATATTTTCTGAGATTCGTTCAGAAAACCAGTAGTGTTTGTCGGGAGTTAATTGTTTTTCTCAAAAATTTACGAGCTCGATAATTTATTAAGTACCATTTTTTTCCTTTTCGTGTCATGATTTTTTTGTTAGGCTTAAATAATTTTTTTTTTCATTTTTAATATTAAACTCTTTAAAAAGTAAATAATATGAGTTTCTTCTATGCGACATATATTATATTAAAAATTCCGTTAAAAAGACAAATTTCTAATTGAATCAAAGTGTAAGAAAATATATAAAAATAATCTAAACATGAACATGCTAAACTTTTAATTAGGTTAGTTAGTTTGCTAATTCAAATATTTGTATATTTTTTCTAAATAATAATTTGCTTATATGGCAATAACAATTTAGTAACATTCTTAAAATTCTTACATTAAACAAATTAAAATCTCAAAATTCAACTATAAATCTAATCTATTGTGCAATTTTATTTTCCTTCAACATAAAAATTTTTAATTTGATATCATCTAAACATTTTACAGTTTTGTATAAAAAATATAAGCTTATATAATTACTAATTATATAATTATTAGTGTTGAAACATTTTAAGTTAAAATAAACCTAGATAGATAAAAATTCAAATCAAAACCTTAAATACCAATTTTAAGTATTTCCTTAAACCAACATAGTCTGAAATGAAATATTTAATCATTTATAAAATATTCTTACATTACAAAAACATTTCATAAACCAAAATCTATTTATAAGGACAAACAATTTCTTAATGATCACTTTAAAAGAAAAACTTCAAGTTGGCATCAACAACAAAAATAAATATCAAAACTTCATCACTTTTATAAATAGATTATTCAATATTATTACATCCTAAAGTTAACAATTCAAGAACACTTTCTCTTTAAATTCTTTATATTTCACACAGATTATTTTGCCCTCACCAATCAAATTTCAAATTAAAACAAACTAATTCAATGATAATCTGTAAACCCGAACGCAAGCCCTAGTGTTCCAACTTGAAGGAGTCGTCGCCATCTAGTTTTTAAGTTGACACAATGGTTCCAAACATTCCTTAGCCCTGTGAACTTTTGATTGAAGGTAAAAACTTCCATTCTTGGCGTTCTTCTCAAACAGTTTATTATATTTCTGCATTTTAAGTAATCCCGAAAAGTAAGAACCAACCAAATCTATCGTAACCCACTTTGGAAACTCTTACTGGAGTTGGATCTGTGTTTATCGATAAATTTCCTTGAAAACACTTTTTTCCTTAAGGTATTTTGATGTTAATTTAGATGAAATAATGTTATGAAACGTAAATTAGTTAGATATTTATTCACAAATTGTTTGATCCAACTCCAGAAAGTGTTCTGAAACGTAAACTAATCAAACATTGGAGAAAGAAACTAACCTGCATAATTTCCTCCCATGACGTTTTCTCAGCAACTCCAAGAATCTGCCTTGCCTCCTGCTCTGTCATGGTTTTGCTTACACGACTGGCAACGTTCTGCAACGTCTCCTGAGCTACACCTGTCTTAGACGCATCTGAAACCACGAAAAATAAGAAAATCACAGCCATTTACCATCATGTTCATTAATCTTGGATTCAAACTTCAAAAACCAGACATAATTATGAACAGATTCTAATTTGTTGCTATATGGACAATTTTCCAACAGGTGATGTTAGGAATTGAGTTTCTTTGAGATTTGGTTTGGAAACACTTATTGGAGTTGTAACAATTTGTTTGCATCTTTGTATATGCTTTTGTTGTTGTACTTAAACAATAGTCTATCAAATATCCACAAGTAAGCAAACGAATAATTCTGCATTCGAAAAAAAAGAATCAATCTGAACTTACTTGTAAGTGCTTGACGATAAGCTTGAATAAAAGCCCTAGCAAAAACCCCAGACCCAATTACAAGCAGATTTGCAAGAATCTTGGCAGCCTGTAAAAAGGGGCAAATTTCAAACCATTTAATGCTAACCCTTCACATATCTGACCCCAATTCATATGAGACACAATCATACATTTGAAAATAGAAAGATTCAGATAACCAACAAGTTGATACTGAAAATAAAGAATTGGGCATAACCATCTTCAGCCAGTCTAACAAAGGATTCAGAGATTCAAAGTAAATTCCCCCAGTTTGTAATCAAATTGGGCATATCTAGGTTCAAAATTAGCAGAACATCCTCAAAAGAACATTGCCCTAGTCAAAACTCATCGAATTTCCTTCTGAATCTGTCCTCAATACCTTTTATATTCTGTAAAAATCAATACAATCGAATCTAGGCAATGATAATCACAAGTTCAAAGATTTCTTTTCCTACAAGTAATCACAGAAAACACCCTTTTCGTCAAATCAAGTTAGGCGTCAGGCTAAGAAGAACCCATCTATTAAAAATCAAACGAATATGGTTTCATGATTCCGATTGAGAAACAGAGAATTAGGGCACTTAATTTGGAAGAAGATGAAACAGAGAATCTAACCATTGTTTCTTCTTCTCAGAAGAAGATTGTGAACACCAAGTAGTTGTTGATTCTCTCGTCGCCGCTAACAACAGCTTCTTCTATGGCCGCCGCTCCGATCTCCCTTTTGATGCTCTTGTTCTTCTCCGGTCAATTACACTATTTGCTTGTTCTTTTTATTTTTCAAATAATAAATAACTAAACTAACAACCGACTCTTTATGGCTTAATTATTTAGATTAAAATTTATTTAAATAACCCAATTGATTCTAAAATATATATATATATATATATATAATATATAATATATAATATATAATATATAATATATAATATATAATATATAATATATTGGTAATATATTATAAAATTATATATATATATATATATATATATATATATATATTAGTTTCTTTATAAATCTAATTTAATTTCTAAAAAGCTTAGAATTTAAAATTTGTGATGAGATCTAACTTGTATAATTGAAAAATTATGAAATAGAATCTCCTTTTATATATTTTTACATAATGTTTAATTTTTAAAGTGTCTGAATTGTCGGGTGGAGAGTTGTGGTTAATTTGAATATATATATATATATATGAGAGTAAATTGATATTTGGGTCGGATTGTGGGTTGACCCGCATAAATTTAAAACGGTTAAAAATAAAACTAAAAATGTTATATGTATGTTTTGAACTTGCAACATAATAAAACAAATACACCCCTTTAACCATCAAGACTAATAACACTTTATATTTTAAATTAAACACCAAATTTTATAATACGCGAGACATTTTAACAATATAAGTTCAATTTTTTAACTAACTAATATATATATATAATGATGTTTAATTTTTAAATTATATGGATTGTCGGGTCGAGAGCTGTGGTTAATTTGGATATATATGTGAAAATAAATTGATACTTGGATCGGATTGTGGGTTGACCCGTCCATAAACTTAAAACGGTTAAAAATAAAATTAAAAATGTTATATGTTTGTTTCGAACTTGCAACCTAACAAAACAAATACAACCTTTTAACAAAGTATGATTGAGATGTGGTTTGCCGATGGTTAATAGGGCGATATCAATTGAAAGTGGTTAAAAAAATATGAATCAAATATTTAATTGACCAAAGTGTGAGGTCACAATGTTAAATATTAAAAAATATGAATCAAATATTTGATTAACCAAAGTGAAAGTGTAAGGTCATGTGATGAGAGGTTTATTCGAAAAAAATATGTGATGAGATATGTGAGAAGATAAACTATTTTACCGAAGTGAATATAATGTGCAATGAGAGCGTTCTATTTTTTATTGTTATATATTATTCGTGATTTATTAAATTTTTTGGACATTGAATACATATTATTATTATTATTATTATTTTTTTTGTTAAATTTATTTTATTTAAATTGTTATCCGTGTGCATCGCACGAGAATCTTCCTAGTTGTTGTTAAAGTTAATACCAAATGATATTTTATTTTAACAGTTTTAAACATGTACTTATTATATACATGATATTTATAAATATATAAATAAAATATTAATGCTATTAATTTAACTACCGAATTTCAACGAATTTAGAGTTTTAACTACAATTTTTAAAAATTTGGTAGTTAAATTTTTTCTTACACTGAAATTCGATAGTTAAATTAGTGATATATTTTATTTATAAATATACGTGTGAGATTTGAAAAAAATATTCAAAATCTCAATTATTAAAACCAAGAGCCCCAATTTTACCATTCATACCTGATATAATAAAAATGTCAACTATGAGTAGCATTGAATTGTTTGTTACAAGAAAAATGAATATTTAAAAATAAATTATATATTTTTATATAATCTTGATATAAGAAAATAAAATTAACAAAAATAAAAAATATAATATTTTATTATAGTAATACAACTAAAAAATATTGTGACAATATTTGGTAGAATCTTTGTCAAAATATTGATGTTGATCTAGTTAAGGCTTATTTAAAAATGTAGTTGAACACTTTAGAAAACTGAAGTCTTTGTCTTAAAATTTAAGAGCATCGTTTTCAGTCCCAGTTATGTATCGTTAGGGTTTTAGGGGACCAAATGTTATATAAACTCGTATCAAAACTCTACACTGGTAAAAAATGGACCTTTACCGACGGTTTTTCCCGAAGGTTTTGTAAACCTCTCCTAAATACTCCCGAGAGGAACAAATCTTTCGGGATTAAAAATAGATTCCGAGTGGGGTGTAAACCCTTCGGGTTTATTAATTATTACCGAAAGTTCTACAAAGAACTTTCGGTTTTTACCTTCCCAAAAAACCCCAAAAAATTCTAAGTGTTGGGTGTGGGTTATTTGCGAAGGTTTTAGGAAAAACCTTCGGTTTTGAAATCCCTTGGTTTTTGAATTGCGAAGGTTTTTCAAAGAACCTTCGGTTTTGCCTTTTTTGAAAATTTCATTTCCGAAAGTTTTACAAAGAACCTTCGGTTTTGCTTATTAAAAAAATTCAAATTTTTGAAATTGGTTTTTCCGAAGGTTTTTTTAATAAACCCTCGGTTTTGACTAATATCAAAACCGAAAGTTTTATGAAAACCTTCGGCCTCAACCTCTATAAATACAAACCATAACCCTTCTCTTTTTCATTCCGCTCATCTCTCCTTTCTCTCTCTTCCGCCGCCGCCGCCTGCCTTCTCCAAGCCGCGGGTTCTTCTCCTCTCTTCAGGTAATTTGTTTGATTTGGTTTTTTTTGTTTTGTTTATTGTAAGATTTAGATTTCTTAAGTTTATATATATATATATTATATATAGATCTAGATTTATGTTAGTTTACGTTATTTTGTTTGATTAATATATATATATACATATATCTGAAATGCATTTAGGATATGGGTGATTCGACATGGAAGAGACTTCGGCGTACACCGGAGAAACTGCATCCGTGTTACCAGAATCTGATAACACAATTTTATTTGAAAACCTTCGGTTTTTACCCCTCTTTAAAAAAATCTGATTTTTTTCTAAGTATGGGGAAGGGTAAAAACCGAGGGTTTATTTGAAAACCTTCGGTTTTGACCCCTCTTTAAAAGAATCTGATTTTTTCTAAGTGTGGGGAAGGGTAAAAACCGAAGGTTTATTTGAAAACCTTCGGTTTTGACCCCTCTTTAAAAAAATATGATTTTTTTCTAAGTTTGGGGAAGGGTAAAAACCGAAGGTTTACAAATAAACCTTCGGTTTTTACCCCTCTTTAAAAAAATCTGATTTTTTTCTAAGTATGGGGAAGGGTAAAAACCGAGGGTTTATTTGAAAACCTTCGGTTTTGACCCCTCTTTAAAAGAATCTGATTTTTTTCTAAGTATGGGGAAGGGTAAAAACCGAAGGTTTATTTGAAAACCTTCGGTTTTTACCCTTCCCCATACTTAGAAAAAAATCAGATTTTTTTAAAGAGGGGTAAAAACCGAAGGTTTTTAAATAAACCTTCGGTTTTAACAATTCCCCCAAAACTTCTGATCAAGCTCAAGACCGAGAGGTATATTTCGAACCTTCGCAAATACACATCAAAACCGAAAGTTAATTTTATAACTTTCGGTTTTAACACTAAATAGTTTGTTAAATAATTTTGTTTTTGACCCGCCAATCTTAACTTCTAACTAATATAATCAATTTTGTGTTGTATTTTAAGAATTAATATTGTGTTTCATGTTCAAATATTTATGATTGTGTTTGATTATTATAGAGAAGTCTATATGAATGTTCATGTTTGATTATCTTATGAATGTATGTAATGTTTGATCATATGGATTGTGCAATATTTGAAATACATCAAATGTGTTAAATTAATGTTGTTAAAGCTCATTAGAAGGTGAAAAACCAAAGAATTTAACAATTTGTCAAGTTCTAATTACGAAAGTTATATAATTAACTTTCGGAAATAACCCTCAAAACCGAAAGTCTTATATAAACTTTCGGGTTTTACATTTCTCAAGAACGAGGGTTTTATATAAACCCTTCGGTTTTGATCGATATTTCCGAAAGTTAATTATATAACTTTCGGAATTATCATTTCACAAAATTGTTAAATTAATTGGTTTTCCACCTTCCAATCTAGACTCTAAGTAATATAGTTTATTTTAAAAATTTATATTGTCTTTAATGTTAAAATGTTTATGAATGTGTTTGATTATATATAGAAGTGTATATGAATGTTCATGTTTGATTATCCTATGTATTTGTGTAATGTTTGATCATATGGATTGGGAAATGTTTTAAGGATATCAAATGTGTTAAATTAATGTTTTTCAACGTTATTAGAAAGTGAGGATCCAAATAATTTTACCATTTATCATGTTGTAAAACCGAAAGTTAAATATACAACTTTCGGAAATATGCATAAAAAACGACAGGTTTACAAAAGCCTCTCGTTTTTGTGAATTTAAATTTAATTGCAAAAATGTCCTGAAAAATCAAAAACCGAGAGTTATATTAAAACTCTCGGAATTTAAACATTAAAAACCGAGAGTTGTATATAAAACTCTCGGGTTCTATAAGGGTAAAACCGAGAGTTTTATATAAAACTCTCGGGTTCTATAAGGGTAAAACCGAGAGTTTTATATACAACTCTCGGGTTTTAATAAGGGTAAAACCGAGAGTTTTATATACAACTCTCGGAAATTACATCATCAAATTAAAAAATCGCGCCTCTTCCTCTTCTTTTTCCCGATTCATTTCTCTCTTCTCCTCTCATCTCCGCCGCGCTCCTCTCTCCCCGACGAACAAGACGCCGCGCCTACTCCCTGCCGAACACCTTGCGCCGCCGCCCTGCCGAAGACCTTGCGCCGCCGCCCTGCCGAAGACCACCGAACCTTTTGAAGAATCGCCCTCTGCCGCCGCCGCCGAAACGTGAAGAATATCTGCCGCCGCCGCCGCCGCCCTGTAAGGTTAGTTTATTATTTATTTTGAAAGTAGGTTAGATTAGTGTTAGATTGTTGCAATTAGGTTAGATTAATTTTAGATTCTTGTTAGATTTTTCAGATTAGGTTAGATTAGTGTTAGATTTTTGAAATTAGGTTAGATTATTGTTAGATTTTTGTTACAGTTTTGCAATTAGGTTAGATTATTGTTAGATTTTTGTTTTAGGTATTTTGTTTGTTATTAATTTGTTTGATTTTAGGTTATATTTGTTTGATTGGGTTGAAAATTTGGTTAATTTTGGTTAGTTTAGGTGATATTAGTTTGATTTTGGATTAATTATATTGAATTGTTACATTAGGTTTATATTATTGTTAGATTGATTAGTTTAGATTATGTTATTGGATTTGATTTTTGTAATTGGTTGTTGGATTTGGTTTTAGGTTATATTGAGTTTGGTTGTATGATTTTGTAAGATAATGTTAGATTAGGTTGAAAATATGTTTGATTTTGGTTAGTTTAGGTTTTGGATTGATTATTTTCTTGGATTGATTTGATATATGTTTGGTTTGATTTTGGTTAGTTTAGGTTTTGGATTGATTATTTTCTTGGATTGATTTGATATATGTTTGGTTGAATGTTTGTTGGTTTGATTGTTTTTTAATTGAGGTTTGATTTAGGTTAGATATGATTGAAGTTTAGGTTAGAATTTTAGGTTGAAATTTTGATTTTGGTTAGATTGAAGTTTAATTGGAGTTTGATTTGGTTAGATTTATTGGTTTGAATATTTGGTTATATTAATGTTGGTTATTGTTATTAGGTTTGGATTAGGAATTTCAGCCGCCCGCTGTCCGCCCGTCGATCTACATCCGCTGCTCATTTTTATTAATGGTGTGAATTAAGAATGTGAATTAAGAATGTCTGAAGGTCCTAAAACAACTTGGAAGAGTATGAGGAAGACACCCAAGAAATTGGATAAAAGTTACCAAAACCTACTTGCCCAATCCGAGTCGTTAAAGCTTCGAGGATCGTCTTTTAGAGACCAACCACCGATTCCTGTGGTCCCGATAGCTACTGCGCCTCCCCGAACATACGAGACTGAAGACGATGATGATCTCCACGAGTTTATAGAGAGCACATACGCTGATAACCTACCTAGCGATGAGGCTGAAGACGAGGGTCTTGAGGAGCCTATCGAGGAGCAGGAAGACGAGGAGGAGGACGGGACCACTCCCGACCCATCATCGACAGGTATTTCGTTTACAAATTAGTTAGTGTTTCAATTGATTGACATATTTAATTAAGATTTTGATAATTTTGAAGAATCTTCTGCCCGCAAAAGACGGGGGAAGAACAAGAATATTGCGCTGTCTAAGAGGCTAGCGGGGACGAGGATCCCTCTAACGTTTAGAGAGAAGGATGGGAGGCCAGGCGGTACCAACGTGGGAAGGACACGGTGGTCTAGACATGTGGGGTCGATTATCCGGGACCCCGCAGCCGTCTCACACCGTCTTCTCAAGTGGAAGGCTTTAAGTGCAGACCAATTGGATTCACTGTGGACTGCTATCAAGGTAATACTTATAACTTGATTATACATTACGTCATTAAATAATTATTTGTAACATTTGGATGTTATTTTTTTCAGGATCCGTTCGAAGCGACTAATGGCGACATTGAGTATTTTCGAAAGACCGGGTTGGGACACGCCAATCAGATATGGGATAGATGGCGGTCGGATTTGAACAAGAATTATATCCGCGTCCACAAAGGAGACGAGGCGGCGGTACTGGCTAATCCTCCACCGGACTACGATCGAGATGATTGGGAGTTTGTGTGTCGCAACCATTTCTTCACAGAAACGTTTAAGGTACGGTTTCATAATTCAAATAAAAGTTGATATTAATTAATCTAACTTCATTTGTTATTTCAAATACAGAGACACAGTACTACAAATATGAAGAATCGGAAGAATCTGAAATTCCCGCATCGAACGGGAAGTAGACCGTTTGCACAAATTGAAGACGAGTTGGTAAGTACATTATTTGTAATAACTTAATATAAAGATTGTTATTAATTATATAAATCATTTATTTCAACAGGCGATTGAAATGGGATGGCCACCGTCTGTAATTGAAGTATTCAAGAGGACCCGTACACCAAAACCGACACAAGAAAACCCAACACCCGTCCCGGACGAACACGTGCAAGAGAAAATTGTAAGTGAATTGAATATGCCTAGTTTTTTTTATTATAGAAATGATATTTTATTTGAATTGTGCAGGCTGAGATGGAGGAGGTTGTTAAGAACGAACCGGGAATATCTGATTTTGAATTGACGGAGAGGGTGTTCGGACAACAAAAACACGGGGTAGTCTTCGGAATGGGATCAGGCGTCCGGCCCACACACTTTCGTGAGGATCGTCGTAGTGGAAACATTTCACAGCGAAACAATGAGCGATTGTTAGAAGAGAATCAAATGATGAAGCTCAAGCTGGAGGAACTGGAGAAGAGGGATGAAGAAAGAAGGCGCAAAATGGATGAAATGAAAGCGGAAAATGAAGAAATTGTGGAAAGAATGGAGAGGGAGAAGTCAGAGATGAACGCAAGAATGGAGAGAATCGAATTGTATATGAGGCAAGGACCACCTCCTCCCCCCACAAGCTAAGGTTGTTTCGATTCAAAACATTTTTTCATTAGTGGTTGAATTTAGAACAGATTGTTCGGAATATTAGTTTGGTGTCGAATTTTGTAATGTTCATGATCAATTAATGTGATCGTTTAATGTATGTTGCATTTCTTTTATCATTGATATATTGGTTTGGTGGCTGAACAGGTTTTGGTTGCGAACAAAATAATCCGCACATTTTTAAAAATTTACAGGAAAAAACCGAAAGTAAAAATGAAATCTCTCGGGTTTTCTCTTTGTGGAAAAACCGAGAGATATTAGAAAACTCTCGGTTTTTAGCCGAAGAGAAAACCGAGAGTTATATGAAAAACCCTCGGTTTTTCCTCTTTTGGGTAAAAACCGAGGGTTTTTCATATAACTCTCGGTTTTTTAGTTTGTGGGAAAACCGAAAGTTTTGTAATATCTCTCGGTTTTTCCACAAAGAGAAAACCCGAAAGTTGTTTGCAAAACCCTCGGTTTTTCCACATAGAGAAAAACCGAAAGTTATATGAAAACTCTCGGTTTTTCCACAATGAGAAAAACTGAAAGTTGTTTGCAAAACCCTCGGTTTTTCCACACAGAGAAAAACCGAAAGTTATTTGTACAACCCTCGGGTTTTTCAAAAAGAGAAAAACCGAAAGTTCTTTGTAAAACCCTCGGTTTTTCCAAAAGAGAAAAATCCGAAAGTTTTCATATAACTCTCGGTTTTTCTCTTTGTGGAAATCCCGAGAGAGTCAATACCGAGGGATGGCGAGAATTACTAAAACCTTCGGTAAGGTCTCTTTACCGAGAGTTATATGGTCAAAACCGAGAGTTTTAACTCTCGGTTTTGACCACTTTTTCACCAGTGCTAGTCTGTCATAATGTTTATATTCTCTGTTCTAATCTTCTCAATAATATTATATATTTCTGATCGATGTAGACAAGTTTATCTCCATGAATTATGTTAAATTCTATGTCTTTTTATTATTTACACCAACGTAAGTCGAAAGATAAACGTCACAGTGACAATAATTACGATTGAAAATGAAAATAAAATGGTCATACAATAAAAACTAGGCAGAATCTTGGATTTTTCGATTTTTTTTACTGGGTTTTAAGGTTTAAGTACTGACTTTTTTTTTTAATATATTTTTTTTGATGTTTTATTTTTATTATTATTTTGAGAACTTATCATGAGTCAGTCATGATTTTGTAATTTAATATTTTATTGGGAAAGGTTTTATCATTTGGTTGTGTTTCTTACTATTAAATGAATCAAAAAAATATTTTACTTTTCTAAAAAATATGTCATTATGGACCAAAATCCAAACACATCCCTATTTTTAGGAGATTTGCCATCATTCAAACTTTAAAAACATCTCTAATTCTTCTCAAATCTGTTTTTTAGTGTTTATATTTGTATCTAAAGGTGACCTTTGAGACATAATATGTTTGGATTTAGGCAAGATCTTCATTTGGAATATTTGTTTCAATCAATGAACTTCAACATTTGAAGTTTTTGTTCTTGGACGGATGTATTGTCAGTCTTCTCGACAAAATTATGTTGAAATAAGTTTTGGATTTTAGTGTTCTCTCTTTTGAGGTTTAACTAGAAAATATAGTTTCGTGTATAATGTAAGTTATTCTTTTGGGGGTGTTTTAATATGTTTTGAACCAATTTATTCAAGATTACTGGTGGTTGTGATGCGGTGCGAGTCGAAGAGATTGGAAGATAATCTAATTAAGGAAGGGATTGGAAGATATATTCTAATCAAGGAAAGGATTATAATATATATTCTAATTAAGGAAGAGATTACAAGGGATATTCTAAATTAGGTAGGGATATTCTTGTTATGGAAGGAATATCCTAAATTAGTGTAATTAAATTGTAATTAGACGTAATTCCTAATTTAATACGTGTAAGTCCTATAAATACCCTGAAGGTATTCCATTGTAAGAGAGAAGAAGATTATTAATCAGAAAACGAGGTTTCCTCAATATCTATCGACTTTCGGTATTCGTAAGAATCAACGAATCTTGATAAAGATTCATCCTAGCCACGCACGCTGCATCAGTTGGTATCAGTTTCCAGTCGACCCTGAGGTATGCCGCCCCGAAGACAGCCGCACAACCCTACCCCTGGTGCTGATGATGGTGACCTTGCTGAGTTGCGACGTGAAAACGCTGAGTTTCGCCGTGATAACGACGATTTGAGGCGGCAGGTTGAATGGTTGACGCAACGGATGGATGCATCTATGCACATGCACCACCCTGAAGATGATGTTACGATGACAGATGAAAACCCTTTCGGTGGTCTTCGGAATCGATCCCCTGAACGCCCCAATCATCGCTGGGAGCAGGCTTTCAGGGTGGACATCCCTAAGTTCGATGGTAGTCTATCACCGGAAGAGTTTATTGATTGGCTTTCTCAGGTTGAAGAGATTCTGGATTTCAAGGAAGTTCCTGCAGATCGTCGTGTACCCCTTGTTACGATCCGCTTACATGGTCGTGCACAAGCATGGTGGCAGCAGTTGAAACAGACACGTGTTCGTCATGGTAAGGCAAAACTCACGAATTGGGACAAATTCAGGAAGCATATTAGGGCTGCGTTTCTACCATATAATTACGAACGTAACCTGTACCAGCGGTTCCAGAATCTTCGTCAGGGTTCTCGTTCCGTGGATGACTATTCCACTGAGTTTTACACCTTTGTGGCTCGTGTTGACCTGTCTGAGTCCCCTCTCCAGTTGGTTTCTCGCTATATTGGTGGCCTTCGCCTCCAGTTGCAGGATATTTTGAATATGTTTGATCCCTTGACTGTTTCTGAGGCACATCAGCGTGCTTCACAGGCTGAGAAACAGCTAGCCAGACGCGGTTCGGGTAGCTTTGGAAAACAGGTTGTCCCCACTAGTGGCATTGGTTCTTCTTCCCAGCCGGCCCATCCCACCCCAGCCCCCCCTCGCAGCACTACAGCCCCCCCGCAGGGACGTCCCGGTGGCTTGCGTTGTTTCAATTGTGGTGAAGTTGGCCATCGCCAAGCAGAGTGTCGCAACCCAAAGTCCACCAATCGTGGTCTTTTTACTGAGGTGGAGGATCCTGACTCTGCTCTTCCTTCAGATTCAGCCCCAGTGTATGATGTTTATGATGATGAGGCAGCGGAGGAGTATGTTTCTGGTGATGTTGGCCCCCTTTTGGTGATTCGTCGATCATGTTTAACCCCTCGTGCTCCTGACAACGAGTGGTTACGTAATAATCTGTTCCATTCCACTTGTACCATCGGTGGCAAAGTTTGCACCTTCATCATTGATGCTGGGAGTTGTGAGAATGTGATTTCTGAGGTTGCAGTTTCGAAGCTGGGTCTGTCCACTGAACCTCACCCCAAGCCTTATCGTCTGTCCTGGCTGAGTCAAGATTGTGTTGATGCCAAATCAGCCCAAGAAGGGTGCTGCCCCCACTCATCATGTGCCCCCCCTACCACCTTGTTGTCTCGGGGTCCTTTTCAGACCGCCATGGTCGAATCGGGCATGGTGTTTGCTCCATTTTGTTCGCTGATTACCTGTGGTGCTAGTTCTGAAGTGCCTATTCCAGTGCAGCCGCTGTTACAGGAGTTTGCAGATGTCTTTCCTGAGAATCTGCCTTGTGCCTTGCCTCCTTTGCGTGATACCCAACATCACATTGACTTGGTTCCAGGTGCTGCCCTACCCAACCGTCCTCATTACCGCATGAGTCCCAAAGAACATGAAGAGTTGCGTAGGCAGGTGGAGGACTTACTGGCTAAGGGACACATTCGAGAAAGCCTTAGTCCTTGTGCTGTCCCGGCCCTTCTTACCCCAAAAAAGGATGGGTTCCTTTTCCGTGGTGTGCAGCTGTGCATTCCAGATTGCAGCCTGCGTTTGAGGATGATTCAGGAACTCCACAAAGAAGGCCATGTTGAGCGTGATCGTACCTTCCAGCTTCTTGCCGCTTCTTATTTCTGGCCTTCGATGCGCAAAGAGGTGGGGCGTTTTGTTGCTCGTTGTCGTGTTTGTCAGTTGGCTAAGGGCGCTTCGACTAATGCCGGGTTATACTTGCCTCTGCCTATTCCCACTCAACCATGGTCTGATGTCAGTATGGATTTTGTCCTTGGGCTGCCACGTACCCAGCGTGGTTCTGATTCGATTTTTGTGGTGGTTGACCGATTCTCGAAGATGGTTCATTTCATTCCCTGCAAGAAAACCTCTGATGCTGTGGCTGTTGCACAACTTTATTTCAGGGATGTGTATCGCCTTCATGGACTTCCTGCCTCCATAGTTTCTGATCGGGACACTCGCTTTGTGAGTCACTTTTGGAGGAGTCTTTGGCGTTTGGTTAATACTCAGCTGAATTTTAGCAGTGCCTATCACCCGCAAACTGATGGCCAAACTGAAGTTGTTAATAGGTCTTTGGGGAACCTTCTGCGCAGTTTAATTGGGGATCATCCTAAGGCTTGGGATCTGAAGCTGCCTCAGGCCGAGTTTGCTCACAATCATGCTGTTAATCGCTCCACTGGTTTCAGTCCTTTCCATGTGATTTACGGGCTGTCTCCGCGTGCTCCTCTTGATTTGTTAGCGCTGCCCAGCAAGGTGCGTCCTCATTCCACTGCTGCGGATTTTGTTGGTCAGTTGGCTCAGGTTCATCAGACCACTCATGACCGCTTGGTTGCTGCTACTGCCAAGTACAAGGAGAAGGCTGATTCGAGAAGGCGTGCTGTTGATTTTGAAGTTGGTGACTTTGTGTGGGCTATTCTGACTAAGGATCGTTTTCCAGCTCATGAATATAGCAAGCTTGCTGCTAAGAAGATTGGTCCTGTTGAGATTGTGGAGAAGATCAACCCCAATGCTTATCGTTTACGCCTTCCCAGCCATGTGCGTACCTCTGATGTGTTCAATGTGAAGCATCTTGTTCCTTTTGTGGGTGAGCCTTCTTCTGATGAGGATGATGCGGTTCCAGATTCGAGGACGAATCTTTTCTACCCTGGGGGGAATGATGCGGTGCGAGTCGAAGAGATTGGAAGATAATCTAATTAAGGAAGGGATTGGAAGATATATTCTAATCAAGGAAAGGATTATAATATATATTCTAATTAAGGAAGAGATTACAAGGGATATTCTAAATTAGGTAGGGATATTCTTGTTATGGAAGGAATATCCTAAATTAGTGTAATTAAATTGTAATTAGACGTAATTCCTAATTTAATACGTGTAAGTCCTATAAATACCCTGAAGGTATTCCATTGTAAGAGAGAAGAAGATTATTAATCAGAAAACGAGGTTTCCTCAATATCTATCGACTTTCGGTATTCGTAAGAATCAACGAATCTTGATAAAGATTCATCCTAGCCACGCACGCTGCATCAGGTTGCTACATTCATTTTTCAGAAGATTATTTTGATTTACGTGACGACTCAAAGTAATGAACCCGATGGAAGCCGATCATAGATCATTTAAAATCATTTAACAAAATATAAAAGAAGACAAATATAGAAATATAAACTAAGTCGTTTTTAAAATAGTACATAAAAGGGGGAATGGGTAAGAAACAACTTATCTCATGTGATATTTTTCATTTGTTTTCACTAGATTTGTTCAAGTAGGTTTTTTGGAGCATATATATAGATGCCTAGGACTTGTTTGGGTTCACTTTAGAATGGTATGATATTTTGACTCCATGCTCGGACATATTATAGAATTAGGGATGACAATGAGGCGGTTCAGAGCATGGAATACACTTATTTTTTTGGTTATATCATTCTTTATTTTGAATTTTTATTTTTTATATGAAACTAATTTTATTTATTTATTTTAATGAATAATTTTGTTTAAAAAAAATAATATTTAAAGTCCAATGGGCAAGAAGTGTAACAATCACAAGAGTTTGTTTAATATTGGATTTTTTAAAGATTTTGTCGAATGAATTTTTTTTAGTCTTCATGTCTCTTTGTCAAACTTTAATAATGTCTTTCCCACATCATAATATTGTTAAATAAGAAAGATGCGGTTGGGCAACGAAAAAACTTTCTTATGTAGGGAGGATCGAACTTATCAAAATCGTGGTCATGAGCATAGTTGGTTACTGGACGCAACAAATAGTCATTCTGAAGAAGGTAATGAAGGAGCTCGATACACTGTTGAGGAACTTTATCTGGGGCAGTAGCGGAAGAAGAAGAAAAAAAGTCAAATGGACCGCTATCTGCAAACCGAAGGACGAGAGAGGCATCGACTTGAAGAACTGTATCGAGTGGAACAATGCTCTCACCTTCAAGCATTTGTGGGTTTTGAAGCGTAATCAGGAGTCACTATGGATCAAATGAGTGCACACGAAGTTTATGAAATACGAAACCAGTATCTGGACCTGCAAAATTCATGAATGTATGAGCTGGTCTCTAAAAAAGATTCTTAAACTAAGAGCGATATTGTAGATCTTTATGACATTCGGCTAGGGGACGGGAAAAACACTCTATTCTGGCACGACTCCTGGTTCGAAAACCAGTCTATCATCCACAAGGAGGAGTTTCAAAATACCCGCATCAGAAGGGACTACACAGAAGCGAAAATCAGAGACATTAAAGACGGGAATTGGGAATCACTCCTAAGAAGAAATCCAGAAGGACAGAGGATACTTGATCATATAAGTAACATACAACTACACGACATACCGGATATTTATGAATGGAAAGCTGAGGACAATGGGAAACTGGTATCGAAGAAAATATGGGAGGTAACACGGGAAAAAGCACAGAAAGTAGAATGGGCTCCTCTTGTATGGTCAACGAAGATTATCCCTAGACACCAGTTCATCATATGGCTCGCCTTCTAGGAAAGACTCAACACTCGTGATCGTATCAGCAAATATATGAGCATCCCGGACACGAACTGTCTTCTATGTAGAGGAAATGAAGAAACCATAAATCACCTATTTGGGAGCTACTGCATTGCTTCATAGCTTTGGGACAGATTCTATAAAAACCTGGAGCTGATCAATTTCCCGAGCGAATGGAATGAAATCAAAGATGCAGCACTACTCAAAGCCAAGGAAAATAGATTTGCAACAAGCGTGTTCAAATGCGACTTTGAAGCAGTGGTGTATAACATTTGGCAAGAACGGAATGCAAGGGTATATGGCAGAACCCGCAGGAGCGTTGAAGAGTTATGGAAATACATTGTATCGGATTGCAGCGCCCTTGCAGAAACATGGACAAGAATTCTAAGCACGGAGCAGAACTGGAATATCTGTAGAAACTGGAATTTACCGTTTTTTAAACTCACTAGAATTGAAAGTATTGTAATCAGATAATTCATTTACGTTTTTAGTTTTTTAGCTTTTATTCAGAATGTTAAGACTTCAAAATCATTTTAGGCTTGTCTAGAATAATCTCTTAAACTCGTGGTTTTTTTCTTATTTTTGGGATTTTTTAATTAAATGTCGTTTTCTCAACACAAAAAAAAAAAAAAAAAAAAGAAAGATACAAAACTCTCTTATATTTGGTATCATCTCGAAATTTGGGGGTACAAAGACCAAAATTTATTTGTTCTTATTATTATATTTTTTTTTAACTTATTATATATTATATTAAAAATATATAATAATTTTGTATTAAAATTAATAATTTTTTTATTATCATTTAAGAAAAGGTAAAAAATAAATACTTTTAGACCAATTAAATAAATATAATACCCTAGATTTGTTCAAGTCCAAACCTAATCCTACCAAAACTAATGAATTTCTTTACCTAAGGACCTTTGAATATGCATATTTTATTGGTTTTAACTTTTAACCTTATCTTCATATTATTCTAAATAGTCATTCTCAATTGTTTAATTTTTTTGTGTTTTAATTTCTTTTTATTCTAGATGTTTTTTTATAGCATAAACTCGCGTTTTATTTTCTCACCTCATGAATTTTAACCATAAAAAAGAGGAGTTTTAATTTCATTTCAAAAATCATAATTTAATTTTAATATAAAAAATAATGTATATAATTCCAAAATTAACTTCAATATTCATCACTTAATTTTTAATTTTATTAAAACATCCGGGTTAAAATATTTATAGATTTAAAGTAAAAACAAATGACAACTTTGCTTCAAACTCAGCATGTAAATGCATGCTTATATTTTATTTTGAGAAAATATAAACATGCATATTTAAGTTCTTGGAACTAGTAAATTCATTTTTATTGAAACCAAAGAGCTCTCTTATTAAAATATAGTAATTCCTAAATCAGTACCATCGATGAATTAAAGAGTTTTCTTTTTGTCCAAACAAACATATCAATGAAGACTACTTCAATGAATAAAGTCATTATTGATGTTCATTTTGAAGAATAAAAGATGTAAAAAATCAAAGGTGCGTCATATGTGACAGTTGAAGAACAAGTCCAATTTTGATCCAAATTAGAAGAAGCAAAGTATAATATAAAATATATACGCATATGAAATCATGAAGGACTTCCATCCATGCCTATAAATAACATGATTCTTCCATTCCCATATTCACCAATTCATCCAACTTTGCTTTCATTTCATATATCTTTTCCAAAACAAAAATTAAGATGAAAGGACAATTCCTTGTTCTTGTAGCCCTCGTCGCATTGGCTTTCACTCTTGCCCGAGCTTCCGACCCAAGCTCTCTTCAAGACTTTTGTGTCGCAATTGATGATCCAACCGGGGCTTGTAAGTAGTTATATTTATATATACACTTGATTATTTTCTTCTCATCTAATCGTATTAATAAATTTCTTGTATTTTATCGGCAGTATTTGTCAATGGGAAGTTTTGCAAGAACCCAAATCTCGTGAATGCAGACGATTTCTTCTTTTCTGGACTAAACAAGGCCGGGGATACGTCAAATCCTCTTGGTTCAAATGTTACTGCCGTGAATGTCAATAATTTGAAAGGTATTAGTTTGTAACATCACAAGAGTGTTTCTATAGGCAATGTTTTCTTATAACTTATTTTGGTTGTGATATAGGACTCAACACATTGGGTATTTCTTTGGCTCGTATTGATTTTGCTCCTTATGGATTGAATCCACCACATACACACCCTCGTGCTACTGAGGTTCTTGTTGTCTTCGAGGGTACTCTTCTCGTAGGCTTTGTGACATCAAACATTCCTAACCAAAAGAATCGACTCTTTACCAAGACGTTATACCCGGGAGATGTTTTTGTGTTTCCCGAAGGACTCATCCATTTCCAACAAAATGTGGGGAAGACTAAGGCGGTTGCTGGAGCGGCCTTGAGTAGCCAAAATCCAGGAGTAATTACCATTGCAAATGCCGTGTTTGGATCAGACCCCAAGATTTCTCCCGATGTTTTAACCAAGGCTTTTCAAGTGGACAAAAACGTCATCAACTACCTTCAATCTCAGTTTTGGTGGGACAACAATAACTAAACTTAATTAAGTATCATTTACAGCATTTATTTTATACAATATTTACTATATATATTCAATAAAATGATGTATGAATAAAGTTTGATTTTGCAATTATATGCAATCAAGTTATTATGTTTGTTAAAACATATAATTGTTATCCAAGTCTATGTCTATTTCTCTAAAGTTAAAAAAATACATTCAAAACCAATTCATATAAACAATGTTAATATTAAACACAATAATATATACTTGCACTATATATTTAAAGTTAAGTTTTTTTGGTTTAACACTATATATATAATCATCCTGTTAAGGAATTGGAATTATAATTCAATTCCACCCTTATAAATTTGGGATTATAATTTCATGATATATAATTGATTGTAATTCAATTTTAATTATAGAATTGGGTATTGGTGCAAATTCTGAAAATTGTGCTCGCAATATGAAAACATATCTGATCTGTTAAATAGAATGAAAGTTCAAATAAGAGAATATATGTAAATACTAATGTGAGAATCTTTCAATTATGATCAAATAACCACTATAAGATGTCATGCAATGTTTTGATCATAATAAGAATTCAATTATGATCAAATAACTGAGTTGAGTCAATTTTGCAAATAACTGAGTTGAGTCAATTTGCTAACTCTTTATTTATAGCCAAAGATTATTTTTATTTGAAATATATTAATTTTTGGATTGACTTAAATTTTACAAATATAAACCAACTTAAAACTATATATGTAAGTGGATATGTTATTTTCTTCTATCATCTTTTCATGAAGACTTGTTTAACTGAATGTAGAATGCAAGAATTATGACCATAATATATGGTTAATGGCTCAAATTTTTATAATATATTTTGAAAAATAAAAAATATCTTAATATTGAACTTGTAAATTATTAATTTTTACTATAAAATTAATATTAATAAAGTTAACTGTTAATGAATATTAACTAAGAACATAAATAAGTACACATACACTTTGCTTATTCATTCGTGATCATATTTGTTTGAAATTGCTGTGTATTCCTTTAAGGTTGTCTTTGTTACATTTTATTTGTGGATATTGTGCCGTATGATTTTTTATAGGAGAAGTTGCGGGATTCTAAATTCCATTTAAAGATTTTGTTTTTGAATAAATGAATCTTGACGGATATAAATGCAAAAAATGTATTATGAGTAATCGTTACATAATGTGAAGATGACACCTCACTTAGTTTTGAATTGTAAAGGAGTGGCTACAATTTGAAGCCTATTTTGGAATATGATTGATATTAAGAGGGTGATACCTAAGTCAATGGTTGAATGTTGGGAGGTTGGGATTCTATCCCGATTATTTCTGGTGGACCATTTGACTCGAAAGAAACCGTAGGACGTTGAGTGATCGCGATCGACCGATGTATTTACTCAACAACGTTATTATTATGACGATTGCGAAGGTCTGTTCTCGAAAACTGGTAGAGACGGTCGGTGAACTCATTGATCTTTTTGAAGATCTCCAAGCTCATTAATGCAAGATTTTATGTTGTATTTGTTCGTTGGAGAAATTTTTTGACTTATGTGTTTCATTGTTGTTTCCCTAAATAGTCAATCTCGTCGTGTTTCGGGTGTTTGGTGACACTTTAGACCTTCGTGTTTTTATAATGCTTTTGTCATTATCCTTAAACGACTCCCGTCTATATCTTATTATAGAATTATTTTCATAAAAATAATTATTTTAAAGTTAATTAGTTCATAAATACGTCAATCCTAAATATGTAAGATTTGATATCTAGGAAAATCGTTTGGTTAGTGTTTTGGTTATATAACTTGGTTATTTAAAAAATAATGATTTATAATGATTAAGTGATATATTTTTTTTTGTTAAAAATTTAAAAGTATTAATTATATGACAATAAAATAATAAATAATAATATAAAATAATAAGTATTTTAGTATTTAACTTTGTGATTATTATAAATAATTTATCATAATAACTTCAATAAAAATAAAGTTATTTGACTATTATAGTCGGTTCAATCGATAAGATCAAAGGAGTCATCAAATAAAACAAAATAAACTGGCTGGAAACAAACAGCACCTTCAGTGTCACACAATTATAAGTGTCGGAGTATATCTTCTACCGGCGTAAAAAGGAGAAAAATGTTCAAATCGTTATTCTTTACCGACGTTTATTCCCGAAGTTTATGTAGCACTCCTGACGCCACTTTTCCAGATATTCTAAATTGACAAGGGTGTAATTGAAACTTAAAAATCATATATTTATAATTCCAATCCCTTAACAGCATGATTAAATATATATTGTTAAACATAAATTCCTAACTTTTAAATATATACTTTTGAATGTACTTTTGTAACAAAAGAGAAATCAACATATATAGTGTAAAATTGGCTTTGAATGTAAATGTTTTAGCAAAAGAGAAATAGAAAGACTTGAATCATGATAATAAGTTTTCAACAAACATAATAATTAACTTTAATTATTGTATGTATATAATTGAAATATCAATTTTTATTCATACATCATGTAATCTAATAGTAATGATAATGCTTAAGTTTTACATAGTCCATTTTATTTAGTTGTTGTTGTCCCACCAAAACTGAGATTGAAGGTAGTTGATTACGTTTCCGTCCACCTGGAAAGCCTTAGTTAGCACATCGAGAGAAATCTTCGGGTCTGATCCAAACACGGCATTAGCGATGGTAATAACTCCTGGATTTTGGCTACTTAATGCCCCTATTGCAAGCGCATTAGTCTTTCCCACATTTTGTTGGAAGTGGATGAGTCCCTCGGGAAAGACAAAAACATCTCCTGGGTATAATGTCTTGGTAAAGAGGCGATTCTTCTGGTTTGGAATGTTTGATGTCACAAATCCTACGAGAAGAGTACCCTCGAATCTCGATGACGACAATAACCTCCGTAGCACGAGGGTGAGTATGCGGTGGATTCAATCCATAAGGTGCAAAATCAATACGTGCCAAAGAAGTGCCAAAGAAATACCCAACGTGTTGAGTCCTGTATAATTAACAAATAAATAACATAACCAAAATTAATATACAAAAAATACCATGTGGAAAGAAACACTTTGGGAAGTTACAAAATAATACCTTTCAAATTGTTGACATTCACACCGGTAACATTTGATCCAAGAGGATTTGACGTATCTCTAGGTTTGTTCAGTCCGGTAAAGAAGAAATCGTCTGCAATCACATCATTTGGGTTCTTGCAAAACTTTCCATTGACAAACACTGCCGATAAAATACAAGAAATTTATTAATCCTGTTGGTTAGATGAGAAGAAAATAGGCAAGCATATATATATATATAACTACATACAAGCACCGGTTGGATCATCAGTTGCGACACAAAAGTCTTGAAGAGAGCTTGGGTCGGAAGCTCGGGCAAGTGTGAAAGCCAATGCGATGACGGCCACAAGAACAAGGAATCGTCCTTTCATTTTAGAATGCAGAAGAATAAAAAAAGTAAAGTTTGATGAATATATATAGGAGTGGAAGAATCATGTTATTTATAGGCATGGAGGGGATTACTTCGTGACTTCATATACAATGGAGTGAAATATTTAATTTGTATATTATAGTTGCTTGTTCTTAATTTGGACCTGTTCTTCACCTCTTTAATCTTCAAAATTAAAATCAACAATGACGTTAATCATTGAAGTAGTCTACATTGATTTTTACATTATGATAAAAGAAAACTCAGATTCATCCAGGGTGAAATTACTAGAAACTATCTACACTAAGTAAACTCAGTAATTACGATAATTTAAAAAAAATGGATTTACTAGTTTAATTCCGAAAACTTAAATATACATCCATTATATAAAAAATTGGGAAACCATAACATTTAGCCTGTTTAGAAGTACGTAGCTATGTAAGTTTTCATTGTTTATGTTTTTGTTGTTTTAGTTATTGATTTTGAATGAAAATTGCCATTTTCCCCCATAATTGAAAATTTCCATTTTTTCTTGATTTAATTTTCATTTACGCAACAAATGTTGTGACTATAATGATGATCAAAGTAGTGACATATGTATTTCTATGCAATGATATCGAAAGTTTGAATCATTCGTCTATATATCCCGAAAATAAGTGTCAAGATAAGGTTGAAATAATTGGTCAAGAAAACATGCATGGAGTAAGACCTTCCTAGACCAAGTCTCCTAACTAGGTTTATTTGATTAATTAATACATAAGTATGTTTATAAGGTTTGCTATATATGATTACGTACGTTAGGACTTGAACAAATCTATATTTACTTGGTCTAGAAATTAAGTTTTGGATTGACTACTAAATTTCAGAAATATAAATTTAAAACTAGGAAGTGGATATATAAACTATTTCCTTCTAACATCTTTTCATTAATACTTGTTTAACTGAATGTAGAAGGCAATAATTATGACCATAAGTTTAATGACTCAAACTTGTATAATAATTTTTGAAAAATAAAAAATTCATTAATATTTAACTTGTAAATTATTATTTTTTACTATAAAAAAATAAAAGTTTATATTCAAGGAGATACACGTGAATTCAAATTAATTAACTAAAACATAAATAAGTACATACATTTTGTTTATTTGACAACATATTTGTTTAATCAATTAATTAATTTGTTTAAAATCCTTATTTGTTAATTATTATTTTTTGTATAAATAATTTTTTAAGATATATCACAAATATGTCGAATGTGAGTTCTAAATATACACTACACAAAAAGGGGGATTTTGGTAGAAAATTATAATCTAATCTTTCAAATCTCAATTATGATTATTCTAAATGCAATTTAGTGTTAGTCTTATTTTAATGTTTTCAATGTTTTTCTTGATTTAATCTTCATTTACGTGACACATGTTGAGATTATAATGATACGCAAAGCAGTGACATGTATTTTATGGAAAGTTTGAATCATTCACTTATCTTAACATGCATGGAGTGACATCTTCCTAGCTAGACCAAGTCTCCAAGGTTTATTTGATTAATTAATACATAAGTAAGTTTACAAGGTTTCGTATGATTGGGTTAGTCCCGAAAATAACTGTCTAGAAGATAAGATTGAAACTGATACAATATTGGCCAAGAATACATGCATTGAGTAACACCTGGTTAGACCTAGCTCCTAGGTTTCTTTGATTAATTATTATTCACACGCCATAAGGTTGGGTATTTATTCTTCAAAAATTAAAGCTTAATTCGATCATCAATGGTGAAATTACCATAAACTAGTTACAAGAGATAGTTATAATTACCATCATTTATATTAATACAAGATGAGATGTACACATTTGTTTTGCATTCGGATACTAGATTATTTAGGGGTGAGCAAATGAATAATATGACTTATATGGAAATAAAAACCCTAATTGAGATAATTATGAGCTATTATTGATTGTAATATTTTAGTTTTTAATCTTTGTTGTATGGTTGTGTGAATGTTACTAATCAGATAATGTTTTTTGGATTGATTAGTGGAGACAACGAGAACATCCACACTTTCGTACTCATTCTCAACCTCTTGAACAACCGTCACTTTTCCGCTCTTCTTACTGTCATTACTCAAATTTGGACAATCTCGCTTAAAGTTCCCCTCCTTGTCACAATTGTAGCACTTAGTATATTTCTCCCAAGAGACTTCGAATGTCTCTTCTTCTTGCTTTATTGTCTCACATCTCTGTTTCCCTCGAACCAAGAGTCCATCTCCACTTACATATTGATCTCTTCATTCTTCTTCTTTTGGTCATTCGATTTCAATGTACTCATCACATAATCGAGGGTAAGTTTCATTCTCTCATGCACAAGTATGTCTACGAACGTCTCATATGACTTCGGAAAAGAATTCAAAAGCATCAGCGCCTTATCCTCATCTTTGTATTTCTCCTCGATGTTTTCCAAATCAAGGATAATCTTGACATAATCATCGAGATGCGTCTGCATGTTCTTCCCCTCAGTCATTTTAAACTTGAAGAATTTCTATTTGATGTAGATCTGAGATGATAGTGCTACAGACACTCCAACTAAAGTCACACCTTTGTTATCGTCGTGACACTAGCAATCTCTCGCAGCACCTTATCATTGAGACTAAGAATCAAGGTGTTATAGGCCCTTTCCAACACCTCCATCTTTTTCTCCGCATCCATCGAGGATGGTAATTGCGATTCTCCTTTGAGTGATTTAGCAACTCCCATGTTGCTTAAGTGTGCCCTCATCTTCCACGACCCAAAGTCTTTTTTCCCATCTGGTAAAAATTATCACCATAAGAATGTAAGCGGAATAATAGAAACCATAGTGGAATTCAGAATAATAGCGTAAAACTAAGAAAAACAAAATAACGACACAAGTATCTTACCTAGGTTCGGACCAACAATGTCATACGTCCTACTTTCGAAAAATCGATTCAATATAGTTATAATAGGGATTACAAACTTTAACTCTCTCTGTTTGATTTAGGTTTTAGTCTCACATCTTCTTCCTCGTATATATATAAATATAAATATATATATATGCGATTTTATAATTCATAGTTAGGGTAAAGATCATTTGATTTATTTGACATTTTAACTATAATATGATCTCGTGGCGATTGATATTTCCATAATAATACGATTTGATTGACATTTTCTCCATGATGTGATTTCATGCCTTTTTTTTTAATTCAACAAATTATCGCAAATATCTTTTTCCTCCTTTTTACTTAACATTGAGACACACCAAATTGAGCCTCAAAACTCTAGCCCAATTTCACACTTATAATTCCAATTCTTAACAACATTATTTAATAAACAAAAATGTCTAACTTGTAAATATATAGTGCAAGTATGAGTCCGATTGTTCAGAATGGTTCAATATTCCTCAATCGATCAGGTTATGACAATGAGCTATATATGAGTTTCCACAATATTATTTTGTTTAATATAAATATTTTTTATATGAATTGTTTTTAATGTATTTTTTTTAACAAAAAGAGAAATAGACAAAGACTTGGATAACATTAAAATCATGTTTTAACAAACATAATAACTTTATTGTATTTAATTGCAAAATCAAACTTTATTCATATATCATTTTATTAAATAAATATAGTAATTATTGTGTAAAATTATAAAATGATGCTTAATTAAGTTTTTCATAGTCTCGTCCAATTAGTTATTGTTGTCCCACCAAAACTGAGATTGAAGGTAGTTGATGACGTTTTTGTCCACTTGAAAAGCCTTGGTTAAAACATCGGGAGAAATCTTGGGATCTGATCCGAACACGGCATTTGCAATGGTAATTACTCCTGGATTTTGGCTACTCAAGGCCGCTCCAGCAACCGCCTTAGTCTTCCCCACATTTTGTTGGAAATGGACGAGTCCCTCGGGAAAGATGAAAACATCTCCCGGGTATAACGTCTTGGTAAAGAGGCGATTCTTTTGGTTAGGAATGTTTGATGTCACAAAGCCTACGAGAAGAGTACCCTCGAAGACAACAAGAACCTCCGTAGCACGAGGGTGTGTATGTGGTGGATTCAATCCATAAGGAGCAAAATCAATACGAGCCAAAGAAATACCCAATGTGTTGAGTCCTATATCACAACCAAAATAAGTTATAAGAAAACATTTCCTAAAGAAACACTCTTGTGGTGTTAGAAACTAATACCTTTCAAATTATTGACATTCACGGCAGTAACATTTGAACCAAGAGGATTTGACGTATCCCCGGCCTTGTTTAGTCCAGAAAAGAAGAAATCGTTTGCATTCACGAGATTTGGGTTCTTGCAAAACTTTCCATTGACAAACACTAACGATAAAATACAAGATATTTGTTAATATTATTAGATGAGAAGAAAATAATCAAGTGTATATATATAAATATAACTACATACAAGCACCGGTTGGATCATCAATTGCGACACAAAAGTCTTGAAGAGAGCTTGGGTCGGAAGCTTTGGCAAGAGTGAAAGCCAATGCGACGACGGCCACAAGAACAAGGAATTGTCCTTTCATCTTAATTCGTGTTTTGGAAAAGATATATGAAATGAAAGCAAACTATTTATATGATGAATTTGGGAGTGGAAGAATCATGTTATTTATAGGCATGGATGGGAGTCCTTCATGATTTCATATACATATATATTTTATATTATACTTTGCTTATTCTAGTTTGGATCAATATTGGACTTGTTCTTCAACTGTCACATATATATGACACCTTTGATTTTTTACCTATTTTATTCGTCAAAATTAACATCAGCAATGACTTTATTCATTGAAGTAGTCTTCATTGATTTTTATGTTTGGACAAAAAGAAAACTCTTTAATTCATCGATATCGATGGTAATTTAGGAATTACTATATTTTAATACGAGAGCTCTTTGGTTTCAATAAAAATGAATTTACTATTTCCGAGAACTTAAATATGCATCTTTATATTTTCTCAAAATAAAATATAAGCATGCATTTACATGTTGAGTTGAAGCAATGTTGTCAATTTGTTTTCCTTAATTTCTATTAACTATTTGAAATTTCTAAATATTTTAACCGAATGTGTTTAATAAAACTAAAACTTAAGTGATGAATATTTATATTAATCTGGGAATAATATAAGTTTAAAAAGTAAATAATATATAAATAAAATGAAAATATTTTAATACAATATTTGATAAAATGCCAAAAAAAAAATTAATAATTATTTATCTTTACAGATTAATTAATTTGTAAGTGTTAAAATTGTTTTTTATGTTCATATTATACTATTGAGATTGTTAAGTCATTCATATTTTAATTTAATTATTTTAATTTAAATAGAAAGAATTAAATAATTTTAAATTGCACTTATCAAATGATATTTATTTTAAATAAATACTTAATTTTTCGATGAAATGATAAGATGTATTATAAATTATTGATAAAACACGAGTTTATGCAAAAGGAAAATGAGATTAATAAGGGGAAGGTAAGGTTAAAAGTTAATACCAAGACATATTCAAACGCCATATATAAAGAAAATCATTAGGTTTGGACTTGAACATATCTTGGCTATTATAATTAGTTGGTCTAAAAATAATTTATTTTTTTTATCATTTCTTAAATGAGAGATTGAAAGTAACTTTTTTTTAATGATACTTTAATAAAATAAAAAAACGTTAAAACAGCAAATTCATAAATAAAAAACATATAAAATTAATGACTCAAAAGTCTTAAAGAAGAGTAACGAGGTCTCCACACGAATTCACATATATTCCGGATCTAATCTTTGACATCGTTATGCTAATGACATTGTGAATAATTTTTAACGACCTACTTTGGTTGTTATATGTTTTCTGATTTTTTTTACCAGATAATTCACAAGAAAATTATAGGTATCGAGAGAAACTCGACGATTATCATATGCGTGTTGAGGAACAACAACTGCGGTGAAGACGATGTCAAACCCACAAAGTGACGATCCCGGGCCGAATTAGAACTAACTTATAAAGTGGTATGTCTATATGTGAGTCTCATAGGTTTGATAATTCTACACTATTATTACCATTTTATAAGTAAAATGAGTTCGTATAAATTGGAAGAGTTGAATTAGGTGACTATTAATTAAGCTTGGACATTCGTTTTCATGAACTTGAATGTATCATCCAAACTTTGTGTAAGATGGGTATTCTGTAGACTCTCAAATTTGTGTCCCCTAATTTTATACATTTAAATGATTGAGAGCCAATAAATAAATTTTCTAAAATTTATATATGGGTTTATTACACGAATTTTAAATAAAATATTATTTTAAATACAGATGTAAGATGTTGTTATTGTTTTTGCATTATGAGATAATTCATCTCCTGGTATCTCAGCAATAAGCCCAATCAGTGATCAATCGAAAAGATAAGCTCTAGTTCAATTACGTTTCTACTCTCGATTTAAATTCATATATAAGACTTTAAAACATTTTTTCTCAAAATTGTGATGTAGTGTTCCTCCTTTCAAAAGATTTTTTGAAATAAAAAAAATGAATTATATTTTTTAAATAATAAAGATTAACTATTTTCATCTCTCATTATAAAGAGAAACATTAATTAATTGATAGACAATACAAGATTTTATGCCAATTCGTTAGCTCTAGCAAGGAATTGCTCTGAGAAGGGTAGTGGGAGCACCTTAATTCTGCTAAAATGGACCTCACAGGGTACAAAGGAGGTAGTGGTTCAAGCTCAATATCTTCCTTCACATCACACCCGACAAAGGATGTTCGACGATAAAACTCATATGTTACCCCTTCTTCTATTTCCAGAAGAATTCCACTAAAAGACTTTGATTTGTATAACCTCTACACAAACTCACTCAGATCACAGGTCTTAACGATTGACTATCTGACTTCCTAGCTCTCACACTATCTTTATGAACAGAAAACGTTATGTTCAACTTACAATAATGAAATCACTATCTAATGATACAAAAAATTATCTCTATGTATATCGTCTCGTGTATGCTTAACGTAGTAACTTGTAAATAACAGTGAATATCACTTTTTAATCCAGAGAGAACCGAGAGAGATTTTCATGAACGAAGCAACAAAGAAGATTCACCGTTGTTCTCTGATATCTTTTTATCCTTGAATCATGACAATGGTCGAATCCATTTTGTTAACATGTGGTAGTGGTACATTTGTCGTACGCCTGGCATACGGGGTAATGTGCAGGAGAATGAAATATTCATTAGTACGGGGTAGTGCGCAGGCGAATGACATATTTATTTGTACGGGGTAGTGTGTAGGTGAAAGGAATATTCGTTTATCATTTTGTATGTTAGAATAGAGAGCTGATGTGGAACTCGGCTGATATTGAGCTCTGGTGATGAGCAACACTGCTGATACTGAACTCAGTTTTTGGCTCAATAGCAACACTATTGTTGGCGCAACACTGTTGATGGCAACTCAGCTGTTGGCGCAACACAAATATTGATGCAACACTGATGTTGGCGCAACATTGCTGATGACAACTCAGATGTTGGCACAATATATTGCTGATGGCAACTCAGCTGTTAGAGCATCTCTGTTGTCAGCGCACTCAGTTTTACCAGCATATTAACACATTATTGAACTTAGTTTTATTTCTTCATCAAATCATCATCAAAATTATGTGTGTTCATTTTAATTATCCTAAGTTTATTTTGATTAATTGAAACATTTTTCTTAATTCAACTTAATTAACGATTTCTCCTTTAATCTTAATTTACAATTTCCCCATTTTTTTCTATTTTTTAACTTAATCTTGGACTATGTAAAACTTAAGCATCATCCCAAAATCTTATTCTACTCAACAATTACTATTATATTAGATGATGCATTAATAAAATTTAATATTGCAATTATATACAATAAAGTTAATTATTATGTTTGTTGAAAACTTATTATCATTATTCAAGTCTCTCTAATATTTCTCTTTTGCTAAAAAAAAAAATACATTCAAAACCAATTATATACAATAAAGTTATAATCTTTGTTAAAACATTTTATTGTTATCCAAGTCTATGTCTATTTCTCTTTTGTTAAAGAAGATGCATTAAAACCAATTCATATAAATAATGTTTATACTAAACACAATAGTATATATAATTGCACTATATATTTAATCATGCTGTTAAGGTATTGAAATGATAAGTATAGTGGAATTGAAATGTAAATGATTTTTTATGTTTCAATTCCACACTTATAATGAATTTAGAATAACTGAAGAAGTGGCGTCGGAAATACTACATAAATGACGGAAATAAACGCCGGTAAAAGAAAAACAATTTGAGCAATTTTCTATGCTTTGCACCGGTAGAAGGTACGCCGACACTTATAAGCGTCGGAAATTGAAGGTGTTGTTTGTTTCCAGTTAGTTTATTATGTTTTTTACTTGATGACTCTTTTGATCTTATCGATTGAACTGACAATAATCGTCAAATAGCTTTTTTACGATGACATTTAAATAGAATGACAATTAAAAAAGAAAATAAAAAGTATTAAATAATTATAAATAGATTCACACTAACTGAAAAGAATCGACCTAAGGATAAATGTCAAGGGTTCAATTCTCACTTAATCACTTTACAGAATTTTGTAAAAATATATAGTGCAAGTATATATTGTATGTTAATATAAACATTGTTTATATGAATTGGTTTTGAATGTATTTTTTAACAAAAGAGAAATAGATATAGATTTGGAAAACAATAATATGTTTTAACAAACAAAATTACTTTATTGTATATAATTGCAAAATCAAACTTTATTCATACATCATTTTATTGAATATATATAGTAATTATTGTGTAAATTTATAAAATGTTGTAAATAATACTTAAGTAAGTTATTTTCATAGTGTCGTTAATTTAGTTATTGTTGTCCCACCAAAACTGAGATTGAAGGTAGTTGATGACGTTTTTGTCCACTTGAAAAGCCTTGGTTAAAACATCGGGAGAAATCTTGGGGTCTGATCCAAACACGGCATTTGCAATGGTAATTACTCCTGGATTTTGGCTACTCAAGGCCGCTCCAGCAACCGCCTTAGTCTTCCCCACATTTTGTTGGAAATGGACGAGTCCCTCGGGAAAGACAAAAACATCTCCAGGGTATAACGTCTTGGTAAAGAGGCGGTTCTTTTGGTTCGGAATGTTTGATGTCACAAAGCCTACGAGAAGAGTACCCTCGAAGACAACGAGAACCTCAGTAGCACGAGGGTGTGTATGTGGTGGATTCAATCCATAAGGAGCGAAATCAATACGAGCCAAAGAAATACCCAATGTGTTGAGACCTATACGTACAACAAATAAGTTATAAGAAAACATTTCCTAAAGAAACACTCTTGTGATGTTAGAAACTAATACCTTTCAAATTATTGACATTCACTGCAGTAACATTTGAACCAAGAGGATTTGACGTATCCCCGGCCTTGTTTAGTCCAGAAAAGAAGAAATCGTTTGCATTCACGAGATTTGGGTTCTTGCAAAACTTCCCATTGACAAACACTGCCGATAAAATACAATTAATTTGTTAATACGATTAGATGAGAAGAAAATAATCAAGTGTATACATATATAACTACATACAAGCACCGGTTGGATCATCAATTGCGACACAAAAGTCTTGAAGAGAGCTTGGGTCGGAAGCTCGGGCAAGAGTGAAAGCCAATGCAACGATTGCCACAAGAACTAAGAATTGTCTTTTCATCTTAATTATTGTTTTGGAGAAGATATATGATGAATTAATGAATATGGGAGTGGAGGAATCATGTTATTTATAGGCATGAATGGAAGTCTTTCATGATTTCATATACATTTGTGTGACATATATATTTCATATCTGATTTGGATCAATATTTGACTGGTTCTTCAACTGTCACTTATGACTTTATTCATTGAAGTAGTCTACATTGTTTTTTATATTTGGACAAAAAAAAATCTTTAATTCATCAATGGTGATTTAGGAGATACAATATTTTAATACGAGAGGTCTATGGTTTCAATAAAAATAATTATTATTTTATCTTTACAGATTAATTCATTTTTAAGGGTTCAAATTGTTTATTATGTTCATATTATACTATTGATCAAGGTTGTTAAGTCATTCATATTTTAATTAATTATTTTTAATTAATTTGATTTAAATATAAATAATTAAATAATTTTATATCGCACTTATCAAATGATATTTATTTTAAATAAGCACTTAATTTTTCGATTAAAGATAAGATTTATTATAAAATATTCTTTAATCTATCCATCTAAATTAATTATGATCTTTCTATAATATAATATAGTTTTATTTTGTAAACTTTACATGTATTTGAATACATCTGGAAGGATTTTTACATGATATATATATATTTATGAATTGTTTATCTTGTTACCTTCCAGATAGCTAATTATGCGTCTTTTTTTTATTAAAAGTAAATTATGACTTTGAAATGAAATTATGGTCAAACCTTGAAAAAGTAAAATAGTGTTTATGTTAAAAGGAAAATATTTATAAAAAACGTCAATAAGAAGATAAAACACGGGTTTATGCAAAAGGAAAATAAGATTAATAAGGGGAAGAAAATAAGATTAATAAGGGGAAGATAACGTTAAAAGTTAAATCCAAGACATATTCAAACGCCCTGTATAAAGAAACTCATTAGGTTTGGTTTGGACTTGAACATATCTTGGGTATTGTATTTAATTAGTTGGTCAAAAAGTAATTTGTTTTTTTATTTAAGGATCCATTTAATCAAATAAAAATGGTTTTAGCACAATAACAAAATCATAAACGGAAAAAAAGAGTTCAAAAAAGTAAGGAAAAATAACATATAAAATTAATGACTCGAAAGTCTTCAAGAAAAGTAATAATGTCTTCACACGAATTCACATGTATACGAATCTAATCTTTAACATCGTTATGATAATGATATTGTGAATAATTTTTAATGACCTACTTTGGTTGTTATATATTTTCTGATTTCTTTCCACCAGATAATTCACCAGAAAATTATAGGTATCGGGAGAAACTCGTCGTCTATCATATGTGTGTTGAGGAAAAACAACCGCCACAGGCGCCAAATGAATAAAATGAGTGGAAATCTTCATTTCCCTTCCAAACTAAAAGCTCCTTCGTTTGTGTCCCAACGATCCAGCATCTAGCTAATAAAGACTCGAATTATAACTAACTTGTAAAGAGGTCTGTCTATATGTGAGTCTCATGTGACACTCGACAAGTTTGATCTATTTACAGTATATTACCATTTTATAAGTAAAACAAGTTCAGAGAAATTGGGAGAGTTGAATTAGGTGCCTATTATTTAAGTTTGGACATTCGTTTTCATTAATTCAAGTGTATCATCCAAACTTGGTGTAAGATGGGTACTCTGTAGACACTCAAATTTTAGTCCCCAATTTTATATTTTAAAATGATTGAGAGCTAATAAATAAATTTTCTAAAATTTATATATGAGTTTATTGCACGAATTTTAAATAAATAATTATTTTAAAGCCACATGTAAGATGTTATTCTTGTTCTTGCAATAAGAGATAATTCTAACTCCGGGGTTTCCCAACAACATAAGCCCAATCGGAGATCAATCGACGAGATAAGCTCTAGTTCAATTACGTTTCTACTCTCCATTTAAATTCATAAGGTTTTAAGAAATATAAGACATTCAAACATTTTGATAGCAATTATATATATCCTATCAAAAAGTTTTCAGAATTAACGGATTCCAATATCCGAATTAACGAAAAATCACACGGGTGTGCGACCTGCCTAGATTAAAAAACCCAAACAAACCGCTGCCCATAATAACAGGAGCAGTGGCGTCGGATGTACTACATATACGACGGGAATAAACGTCAGTAAAGGAAGGACAATTTAAGCATTTTTCTTCTTTGCGCCGGTAGAAGGTTTTCCGACGCTTATAAACGTCGGAAAACTGAAGGCGCTGTTTCTTTTTAACTTATCTACAGTTAAAAGTTATAAATTGTCAGCTTTTTTTGAACGACTTATTTTTAATATGACATTTAAAGAAAAATAAGAAGCAGTGGTAGTGATAATTATAAATATTACAAGTTGATGAAATTAATTGTCAAAATCAAGTACTTAAGAAATTAAGTGGCTAAAATTCATCTCAAGTAAAAGTTTATGGTCCAAATTATACTTTTGGACATATTTTTATTTTGAATAAAGAGCATATCCGCCCCTCAAAAAGTGTTTTGAATTTTGACTTACCTTAGACTTTGGAGCCTGTTTGATCTAGCGTTTTTTAGGGTAAAATCTATGGTTAACTTAAATTTTTCGAAAATTAGTTTTTTAAATTTAATAATTATTTTACACTTTAAATAATTGAGATTAAAATATGAGAGAAAAATATTAAATAAATGGTATTTTGATATTTTGACATATAAAAAGAGTGATTAAAAATAGATAAAATGAAAGGAGATAAAATATTCGGTTTAGATAAAAAAAAAATACTTCAATATCAAACAAGCTTATTCTACTCAATAATTACTATTATATTAGATGATGCATTAATAAAATTTGATAATTCAATTATATACAATAAAGAAAACTTATTATCATTATTCAAGTCTCTCTATTTCTCTTTTGCTAAAACATTTACATTCAAAACCAATTATATACAATAAAGTTATTACGTTTGTTAAAACATTTTATTGTTATCCAAATCTAAGTTTGTTTCTCTTTTGTTAAAAAAATACATTAATTGCACTATATATTTAAAAGTTAGAAATTTTTGTTTAACACTATATATTTAATCATGTTGTTAAGGAATTGGAATTATAAATACAGTGGAATTTTAAAGTATATGAAATTCCACCCTTGTCAATTTAGAATAACTGAAGAAGTGGCTTCAAAAATGAACGTCGGTAAAAGAAGAACGATTGTGCAATTTTCTCTGCTTTCGGCCAGTAGAAGGTACTCCGACGTTTATAATCATCGGAAACAGAAGGTGCGGTTTGTTTCCAGCCAGTTTATTTTTTTTTTACTTGGTGGCTCCTTTCATCTTATCGATTGAACTGACAATATTCGTCAAATAGCTTTTTTAGACGACTTTTTTAATAGAATGACAATTGAAAGAAAAATAAGAAGTATTAGACAGATAATTATAATGAGATTCCTCGAGTGACTAAGTGAAAATAGTTCACTTAAAAGACCAAATTATCACGAGTTCGATTCTCATTGAAAGCTCTTTGAATGAAAGTGGAGAGTCATGTCAATGGTTGTCACGTTAGTTCTTCATAATTAAAAAAATGCATAATAAGATTCATTGTCAAAATCAAGTACGTACTTGGAAAATTAAGTGGCTAAAATACATCTCAAGTAAAAGTTTATAAGCCAAATTATTCAGCTCGCAGTCTCTATCCAACAACCCAGCATACAACAATTGACTTAGGCATCACACATTCAATGTCAATTATATTTCAAAATATGCTCCAAATCAAGTTTCTTCATTCAATTCAAAAACAAGTGATGTGTCCTCTCCACCTCTTCGCAACATATTCTATAACGACTAACCATAATACATAATTTTTGCATCTATCATCCGTCAAATTCCTCCATTCAAAAAATGAGATCTTTGAATAAAATTTAGAATCTCGTAATAATAAAATTTTCTATATCACATTTTGGATGCATTTTCTTATAATTTGTTTTGCGTGGTTTATATATAATTCATTGGCTAAAATCCATAACAAGTAAAATTTTATGGAAATGGTGAGGATAAGGTGGGGTTGGACTTCCAACTACATCCCGATCGACGGGACCTATAACCTCCTCATAATTTGTTTTGCAACATGTTTTTCTTTTAAGTTTGCACTTATAATAAATTCTACAATAGTTAATTAGAGTTTATTGGTTTGTATTTAGATTTGGGCTTGGGCCTAACCAAGAGTTATTTAGATTTTATTATTTGAATGTTTATCCTATAAATATATTATTATTAAGGGTTTACATTGATGAGACAGAATTCTAGAGAGATAAAGTGTGACGCAAAAAAAGCTTTGTATTTCATCTTCTTCATAGTGAAATCTGGTGGCAATTGAAGTGGACGTAGCTCATTTGAGTGAACCACTATAAATCTGTATTTTATTGTGTTCTTCATTTCTTGCATTTTTACAGATCATTTCAAATAGGTCAGATTTGGGGAATCAAAATCATAACAACTAGTATCAGAGCTTCTAGGCTAGATCGGAGTATTTGAAACGATGGCAGGCGATAACAGTAAAGGACATGGGATTAGAAGATTTTATGGAATAGATTATGCATTGTGGAGGATGCAAATTGAGAATTATCTATATGGAAAGAAGCTTCATGTGTCTTTGAGTGAGAAATCAGAGAGGATGGATGAAGTTGAATGGAAACTCCTTGATAGACAGGTTTTGGGAGTTGTTCGATTGACGCTAGCCAAAATTATTGTTCACAACGTAGCAAAGGAGAAGACTGCCATGGGTCTGATGAAAGCTCTTCTGATATGTATGAGAAACCATTTGTTAACAACAATGTATATTTAATTAAAAGACTCTTCAATTTAAGAATGGTTGATGGTACTTTTATCACTACTCATTTGAACGAATTTAATACAATTGTGAATCAAAAATATTATCTATTGAGATTAATTTTAGGGACAAAGTTAGTGCCCTGATTTTGTAAACATCTCTACCAAATAGTTAGGAGCCTATGAGGGCAACAATTAGCAACTCTGTTGGAAATTCTAAACCGAAATTTATTGAAGTTAAAGATCGTATTCTTGTTGAAGAGATTCGTAAAATTTATTCTGGTGAAACGTTCAAAGGTTCTATTATGAATGGTGAAAATAAGGGTAAGAGTAATGATAGAAATTTCAACCGAGGTAAGAGAAGATCTGTGTCGAAGAATATGAGGATTTAGTCCAATTCTGGGTGGACATTTGATTGCTAGAATTGTGGTAAGTAGGGTCACTTAAAGAGGAACTGCAAATTACCAAAGAGAAACGGTGATGATAAAAATGATGCAGCCAACTCAGTTACAGAAACTGTCACTGATGTGTTTCTTCTGTCTGTTGATAGCCCGATAGATTCATGGGTTTTGCAATCGGGAACATCTTTCCACACCACTGCCCACAAAGAATTAATGGAGAATTATGTTCCTGAAAACTATGGGAAAGTTTATCTCGCAGATGGTGAGCCACTAAATATTGTTGTCTTGGAAGAAATCAAATTGAAGATGAAAAATAGTTATGTTTGGAAGATTAATAAGGTGAAACACATTCTAGTTTTAATTTGCAATCTGATTTTTGTTACACAACTTGATGAAGAAGGTCATAGTTTCAGTTGTGGAAATGGTGCGTGGAATGTGACTAAAAGAGCAATAGTTATTGCTGGAGGTTACAAAACTGGAACATTATACACGACTTCAACTTGTAAAGAAATAGTTGTTGTTGTAGTTGATGACTCGAAGAACAGTGAGCAATGGCATTGCAGGTTGGTCCATATGAGCAAAAAATGGATGAAATTTCTTTTGAAGAATGGACAGATTTCAGAACTGAAGTCGGTTGAACATCAGTTATGTGAAAATTGCATTCTTGGAAAATAGAAATGGGTGAGTTTCTTAAATATTAGGAAGGAGCTCAAGAAAGAAAGGTTAGAGTTGGTACACACTGATGTGTGGGACCTTAACATGTTTCTTCTATTGGTGGATCACACTACTGCATCACTTTTATAGATATTTTGACAAGAAAAGTATGAGTTTACTTAATGAAGCACAAGTCTAAAGTATTTATTATTTTCAAAAAGTGGAAGGCTTTGGTTGAAAATGAAACAAATTAGAAGGTTAAATGCTTGAGATTCGACAACAGAGGCGAGTACATCAGTTCAGATTTCAGAGAGTAATGTGATGTGAATTGGATTAGTATGATGAAGACTGTTCCCCAAACTCCTTAAGAGAATGGAGTAGATGATCAGATGAATCGAACATTAAACGAGTGTGCTATGGGCATGAGATTGCATGCAGGGCTGCCTAGAACTTTCTAGGCATAATCTATCAACATTGTTGCCTACTTGATAAACAGAGGACCATATATTCCTCTTGAATTCATAATTCATAAACAAGCCTAGAGTAATAAAATAGGTAAATATTTCTTATTTTAAAGTATTTTGTTGTTTATCATATGTTCATATTAATGAATGTGATATGAGCAAGCTTGATCCAAAGTATAATAAATGTTTTTTCATTGGTTATGCTAATATCGAGTTTGGTTATCGTTTTTGGGATAATCAAAATCAAAAGATTATCCATAGAAGAAACGTTATCTTCAATGAACAAGTTCTCTATAAAGATTGTGTTGAGAAGACATCAGATGGTGATTCTAAACTAGAAGAGACTGGTACAGTCGATTTGAGAGATTTTTAGGTGAATATATATCAATTATCGAAGAAGACCAATGTATTGTTTTAGATGAAATCGTTGAGAACGTGTCCACATAGGCAAATCATCAAACACTGGTTATACAATTAAGAAGATCGTCAAAAATCAAAATCAGTCGTGAGGTGGTCCCCATCTCTAAATGATAGATAGAGGAGAACCTAAATGATACGAGAAAGAAATACAATCTGATGAATCAGTTAAGTGAGAGTTTTAGTGAAAGATGAGATGGACTCTTTGATGTCAAATCAGACTTGGGAGCTCACTGAGCTACCAAAGGGAAAGAAAGCACATCACAACAAATTGATCTTCATGAAGAACATGACAAAACCATGAGGTACAAGGTAAGGTTGGTTGTGAAAGGATTTCAACAGAAGGAAGGTATTGACTACAATAAGATCTTCTCTTTAGTGGTCAAATTCATGACAATCAGAACTATTTTGAGTTTGGTTATGAAAGAAGACAATCATCTACAATAAATGGATGTTAAAATTGTTTTTCTTCATGGCGATTAAGATGAAGAGATATATATGCGACAACCACGAGGATTTGAAATCAAAGGAAAATATGAGCTTTTGTGTAAGCTTGAGAAGAGTCTGTATGGTTTGAAATAGGTTCCAAGACAATGGTACAAGAAGTTCAATAGCTTTATGAAAAGTAACATTTTTTTGTGGTGTGAAGCTGATCATTACTGTTATATCAAGAGGTTTGATAAATCGTACATTATTTTGCTCCTCTACGTTGATGACATGTTGATCCTAGAGCAAGCTTGTATGAGATTAACAAGTTAAAGAAAAAGTTGTCTGAAAATTTTGCAATGAATGATTTGGGTGCTGCAAAACAAATCATTGGGATGAGAATTTTCAGATATAAAGAAGTTCTCAAACTTTCACAAGAATAATATGTGAAGAAAGTTCTTAGCAAATTCAACTTGTACGATGTAAAACTAGTTACTACCCCTTAGTCAGTCACTTCAAACTATCTAAAGATCAATTGCCTTCAATAGAGGATGAGAAAAATTACATAGACACTATTTTATATGCCTTTACCATTGGTTGTATTATGTATGCAATGTTTTGCACACGACCAAATATAGCACATACAGTGAGAGTTGTTAGCATATTAATGAGTAACTCGAGTAAACATCATTGGGACATAGTAAAGTGGATACTACGATACTTAGAAGGAAGTATGGGTCTCGCTTTCTGTTTTCGAAAGTCTAATATGGCTTTGGAAGGATATGTTGATGCTGGCAATGTGTGATGTTGATAGTAGAAAGAGCACAACATGATACATCTATAATTTAGGAGGTATTACAATTAGTTGGGTTTCAAAACTACATAAGATTGTTTCTCTTTTTAGTTGTGAGACAGAGTATGTTGCTGTGAAAGAGGTTGCTAAGGGGATGATGTAGTTGCAACCCTTTTTGCGAGAATTGGATCAAAACTATGAGGGAAGTGTTGCGATGCGACAGCTAAAGTGTCATTCATTTGACAAAGAATCATATTTATCATGGAAGAATAAAACATATATAGATTCTTTATCATTTTATCCAATTAGCTTTAAAAGATAGAGTGTTAGCTCTTGATAAGATTCCCGGAGTAAAAATCTAACTGATATGCTGATGCAAGCTGTGACAAACGAGAAACTTAAGTTGTGTGCAACTTCAGTTGGTCTTCTTCATTAAGACACCGGATGGAAGTCACTACCGTTCGAGAGATGATAAAATTAGTCTCCAAGTGGGAGATTGTTGAGTTATGGAGCCTGCACTTATAATAAACTCTACAATAGTTAATTGTAGTTTATTGGGTTTGTATTTGGATTTGCACTTGGGCCTGACCAAAAGTTATTTAGTTTTATTACTTGAATGTTTACCCTATAAATATGTAATTATTAAGAGTTTACATTGATGAGACATAATTTAGAGAGATAGAATGTGAGGCTAAAAACTATGTATTTCTTCTTCTTCATAGTGAAATCTGGTGTCGGTTGAAGTGGCGTAGCTCATTTGAGTGAACCACTATAAATTTGTATTTTCTTGTGTTCTTCAATTTTTTTTGTTTTCATATATTGTTTCAAGCATGTCAGATTTGGGATGCAAATCCTAACATTCATTTGATTACTTTTAGACAATTATTTGGCGTCGTACCATGGCTTTCTTATAGTGGTTTACTTGAAAGATTCTCATATTAGTATTTACATTCTCCTATTTGAACTTTCATACTATTTAACAGACCAATTATGTTTTCATATTGCCAGCTTATAACTCACAATTTTAAGAATTTGCACCAACACCCAATTCTATAAGAATTAAAATTGATTTAATGAAATTGTAATCCCAAATTGATAAGGGTGGAATTCACATATAATTCCAATTCCTTAACAGGATGATTAGATATATAAATATATATATATATATATATTCAGCAATTACTTTTAAAAAATATATAGTGCAAGTATAAACTATTGTGTTTAATGCAAACATTGTTTATATGAATTCGTTTTGAATGTATGTTTTAACAAAAGAGAAATAGACATAGACTTGGAAAAAATAGTATGTTTTAACAAACATAATAACTTTATTGTATATAATTGCAAAATCAAACTTTATTCATACATCAATTTATTGAATATATATAGTAATTATTGTGTAAAAAAATTATAAAATGTTGTAAATAGTACTAAAGTAAGTTGTTTTTCATAGTGTCGTTCATTTAGTTATTGTTGTCCCACCAAAACTGAGATTGAAGGTAGTTGATGACGTTTTTGTCCACTTGAAAAGCCTTGGTTAAAACATCGGGAGAAATCTTGGGGTCTGATCCAAACACGGCATTTGCAATGGTAATTACTCCTGGATTTTGAAAAGCCTTGGTTAAAACATCGGGAGAAATCTTGGGGTCTGATCCAAACACGGCATTTGCAATGGTAATTACTCCTGGATTTTGGCTACTCAAGGCCGCTCCAGCAACCGCCTTAGTCTTCCCCACATTTTGTTGGAAATGGATGAGTCCTTCGGGAAACACAAAAACATCTCCCGGGTATAACGTCTTGGTAAAGAGTCGATTCTTTTGGTTAGGAATGTTTGATGTCACAAAGCCTACGAGAAGAGTACCCTCGAAGACAACAAGAACCTCAGTAGCACGAGGGTGTGTATGTGGTGGATTCAATCCATAAGGAGCAAAATCAATACGAGCCAAAGAAATACCAATGTGTTGAGTCCTATATCACAACCAAAATAAGTTATAAGAAAACATTTCTTAAAGAAACACTCTTGTGGTGTTAGAAACTAATACCTTTCAAATTATTGACATTCACCGCAGTAACATTTGAACCAAGAGGATTTGACGTATCCCCGGCCTTGTTTAGTCCAGAAAAGAAGAAATCTTTTGCATTCACGAGATTTGGGTTCTTGCAAAACTTTCCATTGACAAACACTACCGATAAATTACAAGATATTTCTTAATACTATTAGATAAGAAGAAAATAATCAAGTGTATATATATAAATATAACTACATACAAGCACCAGTTGGATCATCAATTGCGACACAAAAGTCTTGAAGAGAGCTTGGGTCGGAAGCTTTGGCAAGAGTGAAAGCCAATGCGACAACGGCCACAAGAACAAGGAATTGTCCTTTCATCTTAATTCGTGTTTTGGAAAAGATATATGAAATGAAAGCAAACTATTTATACGATGAATTTGGGAGTGGAAGAATCATGTTATTTATAGGCATGGATGGGAGTCCTTCATGATTTCATATACATATATATTTTATATTATACTTTGCTTATTCTAGTTTGGATCAATATTGGACTTGTTCTTCAACTGTCACATATATATGACACCTTTGATTTTTTACCTATTTTATTCGTCAAAATTAACATCAGCAATGACTTTATTCATTGAAGTAGTCTTCATTGATTTTTATGTTTGGACAAAAAAAAACTTTAATTTACCAATGGTTATTTAGGAATTACAATATTTTAATACGAGAGAGGTCTTCAATTTCAATAAAAATGATTTTTCTATTTCCATTAACTTAAATATGCATCGGTTATATTTTATCAAAATAAAATATAAGCATGCATTTTCATGTTGAGTATGAAGCAAAATTATCTATAAGAAATCTATAAATATTTTAACCCCGAATGTGTTTAATAAAAAAAAACTAAAACTTAAGTGATGAATATTGATGTTAATTTTGAAATTATATAAGTTTAACAAATAAATAATATATAAATCAAATGAAAATATTTTAATTAGAATTATACAAGTTTGATATATATATAAGTTGAATTGATAAAATGCGAAAAGTACTTAATAATTATTTTATCTTTACAGATTAATTAATTTTTAAGGATTATTTTTTTTTCTTATGTTCATATTATAATATTGAGTTGTTAAGTCATTCATATTTTAATTTAAATATTTTAAAATAATTTGAATTATATATAATGAATTTAATCATTTTAAATCGCACTTATCAAATGATATTTATTTTAAATAAGCACTTAATTTTCACATGAAATGATAAGTTGCATGTTGTATTATAAAATAATGTTAATCAATCCATCTTAATTAATTATGATCATTCTATAATATAACATAGTTTTATTTTTTAAACTTTACATGTATTTGAATATATCTGGAAGGACATTTACATGATATGTTTATGAATATTTGTTTATCTTGTTACCTTACAAAGAGTTATGTGTCTTTTTATATTATGACTTTGAAATGAAAAAACCTTGAAAAAGTAAAACAGAGTTTATGTTGAAGGAAAATATATAAAAAAAAAACGCCATTAATAAGAAGATAAAACAGGAGCTTATGCAAAAGAAAAATAAGATTAATAAGGGGAAGATAAGGTTAAAAGTTAAAACCAAGACATATTCAAACGTCCTATGTAAAGAAAGTCATTAGGTTTGGTAGGATTAGGTTTGGACTTGAACAAATCTAGGGTATTATATTTAATTAGTTGGTCTAAAGGTTTTTTATTCCTTATCTTAAATCAGAGTTTGAAAGTACTAATTAGCAATTTCAATAATTAGTTGATAAATGCTCACAATTTATGTATAATGAAAAGACACATGTATACTACACATTTGACATTGCATAAATAAAAAAGTAATATGATTCATTAGTCCTTTTTATTATGTATTTTTTTAATTTTGTTAAAACAAAAGTACCAAATATTTGATTTAATAAATAATAAATACAATTAATATTATATTAATTTTTCAGTCATGATTCATTTGGAATTATAGATTAATGCAATTTATAATTAATAATTAGTCGTTATTTTGATTTTGCAATTGGTTAATATTCTTTAATTTCCAGTTGTAACCCTCGGGAATGGTCTCATTTGTAGCTTAGCACGTGTTTGGACGACACGTGGCAATACGGGGACGCCCAAAGTAGTCCGAGGTTCGATGTTTTTCAACATTTGTTTGCGTGTCATTCATTTTTGTTAAAAGAAACCATTAATTTAAAAGATCTTGAGAATACGTGTGAACTTTAGAAATTAATTATGTAAAAATAATTAATTTTTTAAAAATTTTAATAATTTGGGCCAAATAATAATTTGATTAAAACCCGATTTAAATTAATTAAATATAATTAATTTAAAAGGTTATTTATTTGAAAATAAAGTCGCAAATGATTTTAGAAAAAATAGTAAAGAGTACGTGTATAAACGTACTTTATACTAGAGTTTCTATAAGGAGTTCGGTTTTTTATTACGCTCGGGAAAGGGCTTTCACACTATGTCCTCCACGCCCGTCAAATGACGGTTTTATTTTTTAAAAGAAAAGTTTGGCTATTACAATATTTATTTATAACATTTATTTTCTTTAATTAGTAGTTCGGGAGTCCTAAACAATGATATGTTTAAATTACGTAAATAATTATACAAAATTAATTAAAAGGCGTACATACGATTGCGTTGATATAAGATTAAGCAAAAACCCTAAAAAATATCAGAAAAGTGTTAGAATTTAAAAATAAATTACAAATAGGGTCGCCAAAATATTTGTTTGGGAAATATCCCAAAAATATTTCAATATCATTTTCTGACCTTTTGGGATTATTTAAAAATAGATTGGGGTTCCAAAATTAAAATATATTTTTAAATTTTGAAAAGCAGAACCAAATAGGTCTTAGGACCAGAGTCCTATGGCCTGGGTCCGGTTATACCGTTCTAGGCTTGGACGGGATCAGTCTAGACCGGGAAGGTCCAGATCAGGGCTCGGGAGCATGGGTTCATGGATTTAGAGGGATCTGTCTTGGGTTCATGAGGCTCGGTCTCGAACTCGGACTACTCGGTTGAGGGACCGGAGGGCTCGGTCCTAGGGTTCAGGAGGCTCGGTTCTAAACTCAGGTTGATCGGTCCTAAGTTTAGGAGGCTTGGACCCATGTCTAACTTTCTCGATCGTGGACCTAGGAGGCTCTATCCCAGGTGAGACATCTCGGTCCGAGGTAAGAAACCTCGTTCGGATTCATTGGTCCTTACTTAAGAACACCGGTCTTAGGTTTCGGTCCTAACTCAAGAATATCGGTCATTGGCCCCAGTCTTGACTCAAGAGCACTGGTCATTGGTCTCGGTCCTTCTCGGTCCCAGGCTAAGAACATCGGGCATTTTCCTTGGTTCAAGTCGACCGAGAGTTCTTGAATTTGTCAAGAATTGCAGGTCTTGTATCTTCTGATACAAATCATGAAATCAGGATATGTAAGTTGCAATCAACGCATATGATTGTAGGGATTAAAAGACCTAACCCTAATCACGATCAATCGATCTCTACAAATATCAATTTCTCAAAACTATTTATAGGTCAAAATTTGGGATCTTTTGAATTATGTCATCTCAAGGCCTAATTCTTGTTCCATTAGCTTTGAAATGATGAACATAGTCGAACACAACAAAACAATAACATCCTTCAAGCTTTGTAACAACTTTTGAAAAAGAAATTCAAATCCATTTTTTTCAAAATTCCAGTTGGATCAAATATGATCGGGATGTTGTTATTATAATTTGAAAATCATCCTAACATGTTTACAAACATGTTTAGTAACTATTTGAATAAAAAAAATTCAAGCTTAAAGTTCAAGAACATCAAATTCAAAAAATCCAGATTTTCAAACCAATTTTTTATTTTTTTTCGTTTTAGGTTGATTTGATCAAAAGTCTTTAAGAAGAAAGTTCATATATCATCTAGGGAATGTAACTAAACAAATAAAATCACATAATTAAACTTTAGAATAGATCAAGCCGATCAAACTTAGAAAAAATCAATTTTTAATCATCAATCGAAATACAGACGATCTGGAAGCTTACAACACTTGAAGAACACTCCAAGGATGTATGTGAAGCTTTCCCGAAGCCTAGATGGAAGCTTAGGTCGTCGGAGAAACTTCTGCAAAAAATCAGTTTGTTTGAATTTTTGAAATTTCTTCAATTGACTTGTAAGATTGGGATTTTGTTTGATAATCTAGAAGAGGAGGACCTATAGAGTATTTATACTCAACTAGTTCAGTTATTGAAGTCTAATTCAACTTCAATTTGATGACTGAAATCTTATCCCCGAAGTTCTTTATTCTTCTTTGGCTAGGGTTTGACTTTTATATCTAAGGGAATTGAAAGTGAGGATAAGGCGAGAACATGGGAGAAAAAATGAAAGGTTGAGAAACTAAGGAGCTAAAGATTCTAGAAGATTGTTGTTGCCAGTCGCGGGTCTCCGGAGCTCGCGAAGAAGACGGTCAAAACGACGTCATTTTGTTTAGTCAAAATGCATTGTTGGCGGTCCGTCAGCGTTCTATTGGCACTTGGGCGATTAGACTAATTGGGTTGACGTCCCGTTAGTTGATCGAGTATGGCCCCGGGAGCGCATGTGTTTCATTACATCCGGACGCATGGCGTCCTCCTAGGCGCTGGATGAAAATTCAACGCTGATCCGATGGCCCTGAATCTTGCTGCAACAATTAAACATAATTTCAGCTATATGGGATTATCAGTTTATATTTTTAATAAAGGGTTATTTGAAATCAAATTTTTAACCCTTTTTGCGTTTTTCTTCACCAAAAATTCCACAAAAAAAATATTTTTGGAAACATAATAAAAATTATGTTCATTATATTTATTTTGGGATATTTATTTAATTATTTTAAACCATAAATTATATATAATTTACGTTTAAAATCATAATTACATAATTTCAACCTCTTTTTATTTTAATTTGGATAAAATAAATATAATATTTTAACCTCAAACTATTTTTGGTTTTTTATTTAATTTTTCTAATCTATATATATATATATAATGATGCTTAATTTTCAAAGTGTCCGGATTGTCGGGTCGAGAGCTGTGGTTAATTTAGATATATATGTGAGAGTAAATTGATACTTGGGTCGGATTGTGGGTTGACCCGCCCATAAACTTAAAATGGTTAAAAATAAAATTAAAAATGATATAGGTATGGTTTGAACTTGCAACCTAACAAAATAAATACAATCCTTTAACCAACTAGGCTAATAACACTTTATATTTTCAATTCCACACCAAATTTGATGAACGCGGTGGTTCATCAATAGTTTTTCATCAATCATAATTCTCTTTTTACTCTGCGCTATAGATTTCACTATTATTAGTGAGCAATAATGGAAGAATTTCGTCATATTTATAGAGATAGGGGACATAATTCATATGGATATAGTAAGTCTCGTCTGGGCTACTTTAATGGTAGTCTTTATATTTTCCTTTTCACTCGTAGTATGGGGAAGAAGTGAACTCTAGAGGTTAAACTAATTTAGTTGAGAAATCAAACTGTATCAATTGTTTTAGAGATCGTTCTTCAATGTGAGAGTAAATGGATAATTGAGTCTAATTGTGGGTTGACCTGCCCATAAACTTAAAACGGTTAAAAATAAAATTAAAAATGCTATCGCATTTTTACTGTAATATTTTTTCATGAAAAAATTATATTATTACTCGGGCAAATGCACGGGATACATGCTAGTTGTGTTAAATATGTTAAACCAATTAAAATTATTAAATATATAAGAAAATATGTTAAATAATGCAAAAATATGGTAGAAGGTCAAAATTTTATTTAACTATAAAAGTGTTAAACAACCTTATTTTTTATTTTAGTTCTGAAAATTTTATCATAAATTTTGTCAAAAAAGTATGAGAAAGGTTTTTTCTAATGTAACCAAACTTTCCATTTCAAAAAATTTATTCGTTGATGTTATGTTCTTTTTTCTTAAAAGACAAGTGAATTTGAATGTTTGCATTATTAGATTGTATTAACATGTTTTGTCATCCAAATCATTGATTTCATGGTGATTTAATTGTCATTTGTCATTTTTCATTCGTTATTCATTTTTTTTGTTCCCTCATTATTGTGCTTCATTATTTATTTATTTTAGCCTTTCCTTGAACTCATGTAACTCATTTGCCATTTTGTGGCTTTAATTTAATTAACATGTTTTGTAAGGCAACAAAATAATTTTAACAAGTTTATCATTTTTCTATTATAAAAATATTCCTGAACATATTCAAAGATATTTGGCTAATATTTTGCCAGTTCCAATCGGGAATCCTAAAAACAATATTGTGCCCTTAATTTGCAAATGTTAAAAGATAGTTTTTCAAAACAATCTTTAATAGAATTGACAAAAGTTAATGGGTAGAAGAATTTTTTATAAATCAAGCTAGAAAAGATGTTTTAATTAAAATTGCCTTACATCTTTTTATGTTGATGACTTCTTTTAAACTCTTAAATTTTTTTTTTTTTTTTTTTTTAAACTCTTAAATCTAAGGTTTGTAAATTTTGGTGGCCTAGCACAAGGAAGAACAAGAATCATTGGATTTCTTGGGAGAAACTTATTTTAAACAGAAAGGCAGGGTCTGAACTTCACAGATTTTGAATTCCAAAATTAGGCATTTTTTTTTGGTTTTTTATTTAATTTTTCTAATTAGGGTTTAATTATCGTAATAATTAACTCTAATTTGATTTTTAATCTCTTTTTTGAGTTATTTGAATTTAAAAATTCAAAATATTATTTTAATATTATTATAATTTAATAATATTATTTATAAATTAGGGTAGGTCAAATTTTCATGTTTATACCAGTATTTTGTTTAGACTATTTATACTTTTTTTTATTACTAAAAAAACTTGGTTGCATTATAACTAGTGGTATCAAAGCTCAAAGTCTCCCAAATACGAGTGAATCAAGTCGTGAGCTTGAAGTGAGGAATTGAGTTTTGAGCTTGATCGATCATATCTTTGAGATATAAGAAGAAAAGAAAGAAATGAATGTTGAAAAATTTGAGGGCACTTCAATGAGAATCCTTAACTTTGACAGTCTCCACTACGATCATTGAAGTGATTTAATAGAAAACTTATTTCGCTCTAATGGTCTATGAGAATCAGTAAAGACGGGATTTGAGGCTCTCGACAATCAACAACTAGTGGAGCCAGAACTATTTAACGAGATGAAGACGAAAGACTATAAGGTGAAGAACTATTTGTATCAAGCGTTGAATCGAACGACGTTCGAATAAATATTAGAAATAAGTACCTCCAAAATCAAATGGGACTCCTTGAAGAGCAAGTATGTACGTAATGAGAAGGTAAAAATATCACTTTTAAATACTCTATGTAGATAATTCAAAATATTTGAAATGAAAAAGAACGAGACAATGAATGACTATTTTGCAAGAGTTGTAGTAGTAGGCACAAGATGAGAAATAATTGTGAAATGATGGAAGACTTTAATTTAGTAGAAAAAATCTGAGAACATTAATAAAAAGGTTCATGTATGTGGTGGTGTCTATTGAAGAAGCCAAAGACACTCGTCAAATGATAGTCGATGGATTTTAATGTTCTTTAGCTGTCGATAATAGAAATTCAAGAATTCTAAAAAAAGAAGAGGTACAATTTCTTAGAGTAACAAGTGAATAAAGTGGAGGATAGAAAAAGGTGACTACAGAGGAATATACTTTAACATATATGTAATAAAGTGTTATGGATGTCACAAGTGTCCTAATTGAAAAGGTAATGCACAATATGTTGAAGTTGACGTGGAAGAAGAAATGCTCTTAATGGCTTCAATAGAAGCACTTGGAAAAACGAATGAACTTATATGGTATTTAAACTCCCATCATATGTGTGAGAACTTATAGTGGTTCTCTTAGTTGGATATCGACTTTAGATACTCGGTTAAACTTGGGTACAATCAAGATTGACTATTACAGGAAAAGATAGTGTAAAGTTAAAGATAGAAGGTATAAGCCAAATAATTTCAAAAGTTTATTATAATCTAGAGCTAATGAACAACCATCTAAATATGAACCAACTCAGTGAGAAAGGGATCAAAATTGTTATAGAATTGGGATAATGTAAGTTGTATCACCCCGCAAAAAATTTGTTAATTATTATATAGTTGAGCACAAATAGAACGGTCAAACTATCAAGTGTCCTACTGAAAAGAGAATTGTGGTGAAAACTATCACCTAAGAATGAAAGGGGAATAATAGCAATCGTAGTGAATGTAGAATAATAGCATAAAAGTAAGAAAGAACAAAATAACGGCACAATAATCTTACCTAGGTTTGGATCAATAATGTCCTATGTCTTGCTTTCAGAGAATCGATTTAATAGAGTTATAATAGGGATTACAAACTCTAACACTCTCTGTTTGTTTAGGTTTTAGTCTCAAACTACTCTTATAGTTTACAATATATATATATAAGCTTTTAGAATTCATAATTAGGGTAAAGATCATGTGATATCTTTGATATCTCCACCATAATATGATCTCGTGGTGATTTAGTTGACATTTCTATAGTAATACGATTTGATTGACATCTTCACCATTATGTGATTTAATGCCTTTTTGAATCCAACAAATCATCGCACATATCGTTCTTCCCCTTTTTTACCTAACATTGAGGAATGCCAAATTGGGCCTCAAAAACCTAGACCTAATTCCACAAAAAAGAAACAAATAAAGATCTTGAAATTTGTTTTTAAGACTACTATAGAAAGTGAGTCATATCTTTAACATTACAAAATGGATCATCTAAATCATAAAAATTAAGAAATTTTGAAACTAAAAAAATGGTTGAAAGATTATCAAAAATTACCACACCCGAGAATAAGTTGATTCATTGTCTCTCTAGAAAAGCACAAAATACATACTGTTCCAAATAAAGCAAGTGGAGAGCAACTAAAAAGCTGCAATTCATACACTCAAACATATGCATCCCCATAAAACCAACTTCGAGCACTAGAAGAAGAAACATTCTCACATTTATAAATAATTTCAGTAAAAAACAATGAGTTTATTTCTTATAAATAAAAATAAAGATATTTGATTTGTTTAAAAACTTCAAACTAATGGTGCAAAAAGAGGGTGGACAACCTTTAGCATTTTTTAGAACATAAATATGGGATAATTTACTTCCAATGAATTTAATAACTACTGTGAAGTGGAATAAAAAGACAACTAAATGCATGATATACTCTCAAACATAAGTGGAATAAAAAGACAATTAAATGCATGATATACTCTCAAACAAAATGGGTAGCTAAAAAAGAGTAATAGAACAGTCATAAATTGTGTCAGAAGAATGTTGTCCAATAAACAAGTTCTTAATGACTTTTGACCTGAAGTTGTGTGTTAGGATTTGGATGTCCTAAATTTAACCTATTTGAAACGACCTATAAAAATACAAGAAAATAAGAAGACAAGAAGACACAAATTTATAGTGATTCACCTCAAAATATTGCGTCAACTTTCAGCCGCCACCTAATTTCACTATGAAGAAAAAAAAATACGGAGTTTTGTCTCGCACTATTTATCTCTCTAAAATTCTATCGACCAATGTAAAACCCTTAAACAATAGCATATTTATAGGTAATATTAAGGTAATAAAACTTAAATAACTTTTGGTTAGGTCAAACTTAATAAACTATAATTAAATTAAGTAGAGTTTATTACAAGTGTAGGATTCACAACTAAACAATCTTCCATTAGAAACTAACTTCATCATCTCTCAATTGGTAGCGACTCTTCATCCGGTGTCTTAATGAAAAATGTTAACAAAAGTTGCACACAACATCAGTTCTCGTTTGTCACAACCTTCGTCAGCATATCAGTTGGATTCTCACTTCTGGAAATCTTCTCAAGAGTTAACTATCTTCTTTAATCGGATGAAAAGATAACGAACATGTATATGTTTCATGTTTTCATAATAAACCATATTTTTTGCCAAATGAATGGAACTCTGACTATCGCATCGCAACATAGTTCCCTCGTAGTCTTGACTCTATTCTCGCAAAAATATCATAACTACATCATCTCCTTAGTAGCCTCTGTCACAACAACATGCTCTGCCATACAACTAGAAAGAATAACAATCTTCTATAGTTTTGAAAACCAATTGATTGCAGTACCTCCCACAATATAGATGTATACTATTGTGTGATCTTCTTAATATCAACATTACCACTATTGTCAACATCAACATATACTTTCAAACTAATGTTAGACTTTCAAAAACACAAAAAGACTCATACTTTCTCTTAAGTATCGTAGTATCCAATTTAGTGTTTCTCAATGTTGTCTACACGGTTTTCTCATAAATCTGTTAATAACTCTCACTAAATGTATTATGTCTAGTTGTGTTCAAAAACCATCGCATACATAATATAACCAATGGTAGAGACATACAAAATGGTGGTCATGTAATTTTTCTCATTCTCTGTTGAAGTCAACTAATCCTTAAATAGTTTAAAGTGACTAACTAAGAGGGTAGTAACTAGTTTGCATCGTACAAGTTGAACCTGCTGAGAACTTTCTTCACATTTTTTTGTTGTAAAAGTTTGGGAACCTCTTTATCTTTGAAGATTCTTATCCCAATAATTTATTTTGCAGCACATAATCCTTCATTACAAACTTCTCAAACAACTCTTTTTAAACTTGTTAATCTCATAAAAGTTTGTTCTATTAATCAACATATCATTAATGTATAGGAGCAAAATAATGTATGATTTATTAAATGTCTTGATATAGTAGCAATGATAAGTTTCACACCTCAAAAAGTTGTTATTTTTCATTAAACTATCAAATTTCTTATGCCATTGTCTTGAAGTATGTTTCAAACCATACAAACTCTCTAAAGCTTACATATAAATTCATTTTTTTCTTTTATCTCAATGTGGTTGTCACATGTAAATCTCTTCATCTAAATTATCGTGAGCAATTTTGATATCCATTTGTTGAAGATGGATGTCTTCTTTTGCAACTAAACTCAAAATAGTTCTAATTAACATCAATTTGATTATTAGAGAGAAGATCTTGTTGTAGTCAATACCTTGTGTTGAAATCTTTTCACAACTAACATTATATTGTACTTCATTCTTTTAGCATGTTCTTCTTTAATCCTAATGATTCGTTTGTTGTGAAGTGTTTTTTCCCTTTGCAAGTTCGGTGAGATGCCAAGTCTGATTCGACATTAAAGAGTTAATATCATCTTACATTGTAGACTCTCACTTAACTAATTAATCTGATTGTATTGCTTCCTTGTAGCATTCTAGTTTACCTCTATCAGTCAACAAGATGTTGTTTAGAGATGGAGATCACTTCTCGATATGTTGTCGATTTCTCGACAATCTTCTCAATTGTATAACCTATGTTTTCTAATTTTTCTCTAGGGGAACGTTCTCAATGATTTCTTCTTTAACAACACTTTGGTCTTTTCGACATTTAGTATATATTTAGTTGAAAATTTTCTGAAATCGACCATAGAAGACTCTTCAATTTTGGAATCATCATCTAATGTCTTTCTAACACAATATTTGTAAAGAACTTATTCATTGAAGATGGCGTTCCTGTTACGAATGATCTTCCGATTTTGATTATCCTAGAAATGATAATCAAACTTGATATCACCATAATCAATAAAAAAACACTTATTAGACTTTGAACCAAGTTTGCTTTTATCATATTAATTAATATGCACATATAATAAACAACCAAACACTTTCAAATAAGAAAAGTTTATGCGAAAGTTGCAGCATCCGAAAATATCTCGCAAGTGTCAGATTTCGACGATTGCCTAGTGTTTTCGGGCGGAAACGTGGTGCTGTGAAGAAGTCATGGCTTTGCCATGAGGTATGATGGTTTAAGGCCATCTGACGACGTTTAGGGGCTCAAAATCGCATTTTTATTAGTTTCGGGTGTTTTTTGCAATTTATTAAAAGTTGTTTATTTCTTTTGCAAGCTAGGGTTTGAGTATTTAAAGAATCTTAAAACACTTTGTTAGGGGAAGATTATTAATCAGAAAACGAGGTTTCCTCAATATCTATCAACTTTCGGTATTCGTAAGAATCAACGAATCTTGATAAAGGTTCATCCTAGCCACGCACGCTGCATCAGTTGGTATCAGTTTCCAGTCGACCCTGAGGTATGTCGCCCCGAAGACAGCCGCACAACCCTACCCCTGGTGCTGATGATGGTGACCTTGCTGAGTTGCGACGTGAAAACGCTGAGTTTCGCCGTGATAACGACGATTTGAGGCGGCAGGTTGAATGGTTGACGCAACGGATGGATGCATCTATGCACATGCACCACCCTGAAGATGATGTTACGGTGACAGATGAAAACCCTCTCGGTGGTCTTCGGAATCGATCCCCTGAACGCCCCAATCATCGCTGGGAGCAGGCTTTCAGGGTGGACATCCCTAAGTTCGATGGTAGTCTACCACCGGAAGAGTTTATTGATTGGCTTTCTCAGGTTGAAGAGATTCTGGATTTCAAGGAAGTTCCTGCAGATCGTCGTGTACCCCTTGTTACAATCCGCTTACATGATCGTGCACAAGCATGGTGGCAGCAGTTGAAACAGACACGTGTTCGTCATGGTAAGGCAAAGCTCACGAATTGGGACAAATTCAGGAAGCATATTAGGGCTGCGTTTCTACCATATAATTACGAACATAACCTGTACCAGCGGTTCCAGAATCTTCGTCAGGGTTCTCGTTCCGTGGATGACTATTCCACTGAGTTTTACACCTTTGTGGCTCGTGTTGACCTGTCTGAGTCCCCTCTCCAGTTGGTTTCTCGCTATATTGGTGGCCTTCGCCTCCAGTTGTAGGATATTTTGAATATGTTTGATCCCTTGACTGTTTTTGAGGCACATCAGCGTGCTTCACAGGCTGAGAAACAGCTAGCCAGGCGCGGTTCGGGTAGCTTTGGAAAACAGGTTATCCCCACTAGTGGCATTGGTTCTTCTTCCCAGCCGGCCCATCCCACCCCAGCCCCCCCCTCGCGGCACTACAGCCCCCCCGCAGGGACGTCCCGGTGGCTTGCGTTGTTTCAATTGTGGTGAAGTTGGCCATCGCCAAGCAGAGTGTCGCAACCCAAAGTCCACCAATCGTGGTCTTTTTACTGAGGTGGATGATCCTGACTCTGCTCTTCCTTCAGATTCAGCCCCAGTGTATGATGTTTATGATGATGAGGCAGCGAAGGTATGTTTCTGGTGATGTTGGCCCCCTTTTGGTGATTCGTCGATCATGTTTAACCCCTCGTGCTCCTGACAACGAGTGGTTACGCAATAATCTGTTTCATTCCACTTGTACCATCGGTGGCAAAGTTTGCACCTTCATCATTGATGCTAGGAGTTGTGAGAATGTGATTTCTGAGGTTGCAGTTTCGAAGCTGGGTCTGTCCACTGAACCTCACCCCAAGCCTTATCGCCTGTCCTAGCTGAGTCAAGGTACGGATGTTACAGTTTCCAAGCACGTACTTGTTAATTTTTCCATTGGTTCCCATTATCGTGATGCTGTATATTGTGATGTGGTTCCTATGGATGCTTGTCACCTTTTACTTGGTCGCCCTTGGCAGTTTGATCATTCTGTTATACATGATGGGCGTGCTAATACCTACACGTTCTTATTTCATGGTACCAAGATTGTGTTGATGCCAAATCAGCCTAAGAAGGGTGCTGCCCCCACTCATCATGCGTCCCCCCCTGCCACCTTGTTGTCTCGGGGTCCTTTTCAGACCGCCATGGTCGAATCTGGCATGGTGTTTGCTCTATTTTGTTCGCTGATTACCTGTGGTGCTAGTTCTGAGGTGCCTATTCCAGTGCAGCCGCTGTTACAGGAGTTTGTAGATGTTTTTCCTGAGAATCTGCCTTGTGTCTTGCCTCCTTTACGTGATATCCAGCATCACATTGACTTGGTTCCAGGTGCTGCCCTACCCAACCGTCCTCATTACCGCATGAGTCCCAAAGAACATGAAGAGTTGCGTAGACAGGTGGAGGACTTGCTGGCTAAGGGACACATTCGAGAGAGCCTTAGTCCCTGTGCTGTCCCGGCCCTTCTTACCCCAAAAAAGGATGGGTCTTGGCGTATGTGCATTGATAGTCGTGCTATCAACAAGATTACAGTGCGTTATCGGTTTCCTATTCCCCGGTTGGATGACTTGTTGGATAAGTTGGGTGGTGCTTCTGTGTTTAGCAAACTGGATCTCAAGAGTGGATACCATCAGATTCGTATTCGCTTGGGTGATGAGTGGAAGACTGCCTTTAAGACTCATGAGGGCTTATATGAGTGGCTGGTTATGCCGTTTGGTCTGTCGAATGCTCCTAGCACCTTTATGCGTGTGATGAACCAGGCTCTTCGCCCTTTCATTGGGAAGTTTGTAGTCGTTTACTTCGACGACATCTTGATTTACAGTAACAGCGAGGTAGCACACCTCTCCCATCTTCGTGAGGTGTTATCTGTTCTCCGGCGTGACAAGTTCTATGCTGCTTCCTCGAAGTGCACATTTCTTACTGATTCTACCCAGTTCCTCGGTTATGTGGTGTCTCGGGAGGGCCTGAAAGTGGACCCGAGTAAGGTACTGGCTGTCAATCAGTGGCCCCGTCCCTCTTCGATCACTGAAGTTCGCAGTTTTCATGGCTTGGCTTCCTTCTATCTGCGTTTTATTCCTCACTTCAGCAGTGTTACGGCTCCTATCACTGATTGTATGAAGGGGGTTAAGTTCTTCTGGACGGATGATGCCGAGGCTGCCTTTGTTGAGATCAAGCACCGACTCACTTCAGCCCCTATTTTGGTTCTTCCTGATTTTTCCCAGCCATTTGAACTACATTGTGATGCTTCGAAATTGGGTATTGGGGCTGTACTTAGCCAATCTGGGCGTCCTGTTGCTTATTTTAGTGAGAAACTGTCTAGCGCTAAACTTCGTTTCAGTACCTATGATATTGAGTTCTATGCTATTGTCCAGGCAGTCAAACACTGGCGTCATTATTTATTTCAGCGGGAGTTTGAATTATATACGGATCATGATTCCCTCAAGCATCTTGGTGGTCAGGACAAGATTTCTCATCGTCATGCTTCGTGGGTCTCTTATTTACAGTAGTTTACTTTTGTGATTAAACACAAGGCTGGTGTGTCTAATCGCGTGGCTGATGCTTTGAGTCGTCGTCACGGGCTGTTGGCGGAGATGCGTGTCCATGTACCCGGCTTTGATTCGTTTGTGGACCTCTATCGTGATGATCCTTTCTTTTCTCAGGTCCTCATTCGCATCCAACAAGGGGATTCGAGGGACTTTGTTTTGGAGGATGGGTTCCTTTTCCGCGGTGTGCAGCTGTGCATTCCAGATTGCAGCCTGCGTTTGAGGATGATTCAGGAACTCCACAAAGAGGGTCATGTTGGGCGTGATCGTACCTTCCAGCTTCTTGCAGCTTCTTATTTCTAGCCTTCGATGCGCAAAGAGGTGGGGCGTTTTGTTGCTCGTTGTCGTGTTTGTCAGTTGGCTAAGGGCGCTTCGACTAATGCCGGATTATACTTGCCTCTGCCTATTCCCACTCAACCATGGTCTGATGTCAGTATGAATTTTGTCCTTGGGCTGCCACGTACCCAGCGTGGTTCTGATTCGATTTTTGTGGTGGTTGACCGATTCTCGAAGATGGTTCATTTCATTCCCTGCAAGAAAACCTCTGATGCTGTGGCTGTTGCACAGCTTTATTTCAGGGATGTGTATCGCCTTCATGGACTTCCTGCCTCCATAGTTTCTGATCGGGACACTCGCTTTGTGAGTCACTTTTGGAGGAGTCTTTGGCGTTTGGTTAATACTCAGCTGAATTTTAGCAGTGCCTATCACCCGCAAACTGATGGCCAAACTGAAGTTGTTAATAGGTCTTTGGGGAACCTTCTGCGCAGTTTAGTTGGGGATCATCCTAAGGCTTGGGATCTGAAGCTGCCTCAGGCCGAGTTTGCTCACAATCATGCTGTTAATCGCTCCACTGGTTTCAGTCCTTTCCATGTGATTTACGGGTTGTCTCCGCGTGCTCCTCTTGATTTGTTAGCGCTGCCCAGCAAGGTGCGTCCTCATTCCACTGCTGCGGATTTTGTTGGTCAGTTGGCTCAGGTTCATCAGACCACTCATGACCGCTTGGTTGCTGCTACTGCCAAGTACAAGGAGAAGGCTGATTCGAGAAGGCGTGCTGTTGATTTTGAAGTTGGTGACTTTGTGTGGGCTATTCTGACTAAGGATCGTTTTCCAGCTCATGAATATAGCAAGCTTGCTGCTAAGAAGATTGGTCCTGTTGAGATTGTGGAGAAGATCAACCCCAATGCTTATCGTTTACGCCTTCCCAGCCATGTGCGTACCTCTGATGTGTTCAATGTGAAGCATCTTGTTCCTTTTGTGGGTGAGTCTTCTTCTGATGAGGATGATGCGGTTCCAGATTCGAGGACGAATCTTTTCTACCCTGGGGGGAATGATGCGGTGCGAGTCGAAGAGGCGTTTATGCGAAAGTTGCAGCATCCGAAAATATCTCGCAAGTGTCAGATTTCGACGATTGCCTAGTGTTTTTCGGGCGGAAACGTGGTGCTGTGAAGAAATCATGGCTTTGCCATGAGGTATGATGGTTTAAGGCCATCTGACGACGTTTAGGGGCTCAAAATCGCATTTTTATTAGTTTCGGGTGTTTTTTGCAATTTATTAAAAGTTGTTTATTTCTTTTGCAAGCTAGGGTTTGAGTATTTAAAGAATCTTAAAACACTTTGTTAGGGGAAGATTATTAATCAGAAAACGAGGTTTCCTCAATATCTATCAACTTTCGGTATTCGTAAGAATCAACGAATCTTGATAAAGGTTCATCCTAGCCACGCACGCTGCATCAGAAAAGTTTATATTTTATTAATCCAAACTTCTTCTGGAATTCTGAATTCAAAAGGTACAAAGGGTCATATGTTTATCAAGTATGCAGTAATGCTGATAGTTTATACCCATAAGGTTTTAGACAGTCCGGCGTGTCATCTCATGCTTCTAGCACACTCGTTCAATGTTTGATTCATTTATTTAACTACTTAATTCTCTTTAGGCAATCATGAAACAATCTTTACCATGTAAATCCCATTCACAACACAAAACTCTCTCAAATCTAAATTGATTTACTCACCTCTATTGTCGGATCTCAAGCACTTAACCTTTTAATTTGTTTCATTTTCAACCAAAGCTTCCACTTTTTGAAACTACAAATACATCAGACTTGTTCTTCATAAAGTAGCTCATACCTTTCTTGACGAATTATTTATAAACGTCATATAGTATTTTGATCCGCTAATAGAAGAAAACAGGAGTATGTCTCAAGACATAATTGTGTACCAACTCTAGTATTTCATTCTTGAGTTTTTTCTCAATTTTTAAGAAACTCACACGTTTCTATATTCCAAGAATGCAGTTTTTGCATAATTGATTCTCAATAAAATTCAGTTTTTGAATCTGACCATTCTTCACAAAAAAATTCATCTATTTTTCACTCATATGGTATAACTTGCAATGTCATAATTCAATGTTCTTTGAGTCATCAACAACAACAACAACTGTATCTCTATATGTTGAAGTCATGTATAACGTTCTAGTTTTGTGACCTCGAGCAACAACTATTCCTCCATTAGTTACCTTCTACGCACCATTTCCACATCTGAACTGTGACATTCGCCATCACACTGTGTAACATAAATCAAATTACGCATTAAACCAAGAATGTGTCTCAACTTATTACAATTTGATGTCCCCCATGTCCACAATATCTAGTGGCTCACCATCTGTGATATAAACTTTATCGTAGTTTTCAGCCACATAGTTTTTCATTATTTGTTGTGGGTAGTGGTGTGGAGATGCTTCTGAGTCCAAAATATTCAAATCACTAACAAATCATCATGAACCAACTAACTATAACATAAAATGCACATTTAATATGCCCATTTTTACTATGATTGTCTTCTTTAAACTAGAGAGGGAGGGAGAATGCGATGGTTGTCTTTTTCAACAGCTGCTGATGTTGAACGGAGTCGTAGGGATGAGGGAAAAGTCGTTGCTGGCTACTAACGGGAAGTTAAGAGTTTTGAGGATGGGAAGAGGGATTATGGTTTAGGGAAAGGGAGAAATCGCTCCTGGCTGCTAATGTTAAACGAGAAGTTGGATAATTTAAAGTTTTTAGGGAAATTGAAACCGGATGAACTGAAAGAATGGAAAAATTAGGAGGGTATAAGGCACATTAAGGACATATGAACATTTCACAATATCAAAATATTATTTTTTTCAAACATTATTAAACTGACATTATTTTTCAAATTTAGTCATTTCCTCAAATTTCACCACATTACCATAATCTGATATTTGTGGTATTTAGTTTAGATCGAGTGTTCCTAATATTTATATTTAGACTAGAAAGAGTATATTCACCCCTAAAAGCTTATTATTATTCAGCAGATTCACCCCTAAAAAGGACTGATTTTTACCGGCGGCGTGGAAGCCGAAGTGCCCACATGGTTGTCTCCTCATAGTTTCTACAATCGTCAATTTGTGTGATGTGGAAAGCGACATGAAGCTGCTTCTTAAGTGTTAGTTCATCTGTAAATCGATGTTTTCAAATGTCCTATAGAAACCATACCATCTTGAAGACGGAGAAAAATGGTCGTGATGATGATGCCAGGGCTTTCTTTGCGATTCATCTCCGTAAGTCCTTCTTTCTTTTGGATTATTGTTTTACAGGAGTCTTTATCTTATATCGTTGAAAGAACTTCAAGGAATGAATACTCACTGCTGTTCGTTTGATAATTCAGATTCAATCTCGAATCCCTTTTTCAATTGTTAAGAAACCCAGTTGAAGATATCTAGAAGAAATGAAATGTTTATATTTTAATCTGTTTTCTGAAATTGCAGGCTTTTGGGACTGCAAAGAAATTTCTGGGTATTCCTTTATCATGTAAGTTTAGTTACCTCCCTCCAATAATATATTATGTTGTTTGTAGTTATAAGAGGTTTATTGTGATTCTTACTTGTATTTCCAGATGATTTTCATTCGTTGAGAGGAAATCGAGACATGATGCATCAGATCAAACATTTTCCTGGGAGGTCGATTCAGACTAAAACTCGAATAACTATCCCAGGAACTTCATTATTAGCTAATGACAATGCATCTTCAGACTTCTTAAGAGATAAGAAGTTGATTCCTGGTTCAGAGCCCCCAAGCACTAAAGATGTTGAGCTTCTGTACGAATTTATTGATCGAAGGTTCGTTCTTGTATCCTTTGTGGATTAGTATTCTTTTGTCCTTTCATTACCGTACTGTGACCATCTCATGTGAGTTCTTCATGTTCTCTGCAGTACCAAACTTGTGGTTTTGACAGGAGCTGGAATAAGCACGGAATGTGGAATTCCTGACTATAGGAGGTAGTTATTTTGTGCATTCAGACCCTACTTTACAGTTTTTAAAGTACCAAACATGAAATTAGATTCATCAATCTGGGGAACCAAGTACAGAATATGTTTCAACTTTCATGAACAGTGTACATTTCTTGGACTGTTAATGTTAATCCCTCACTTGTGCTTTTCATCCTTGTTTTTTATAACAGTCTTTTCAAATCTGTGAGATAAAGAAACATCTTTCAGTAGTTTTGAATTGGATCTTTTGTTATGTGAATCTTAATGAAAAGTGACATGCCTTTAAAATAAATATTAGCAATTCACTCCTAAACCAGCCAGTTTACATTTATCGTGGAAACTTTTAATGGACTAATACAACTTCGTGAACTTATTTTAATTTTTTGCAGCCCAAATGGAGCCTACAGTTCTGGATTTAAACCAATTACACATCAGGTGATTTAAAGGAATGTTTGTTACTTATGTGGATTTACTATTATTTCTTTTTCTTTCTGAACTAGAAGAAAAAAGTTATGTCATATACCAACTTACTCTTAAGTATTTGCTCGGTGTTAAATTGTTTTAAAAATTCAAACTGAAACATATATGAGGACATATAAAAACAAAACAATGTATTGCAAAACTTGGAGCATATGGAACATTACTTAAGTACCGGGATTGATTAAATTTCCCTAATTATACAATGCTGAATGATAGGAACTTTTCATAATTTTGTGTTAAGTATGTTAACATGACGGAACGACCTTTTGCTATATTTAACAGATGCATCTTCATATGTTGTGTTTGGATGAAACTTGCAACTAATTTCTATTTGGTGTCTTTACGATCAGGAGTTTCTCCGCTCAAGTAAGGCGAGAAGACGTTATTGGGCTAGAAGCTATGCAGGATGGATACGCTTCACTGCAGCTCAGCCTGGTGCTGCTCATTATGCCTTGGCATCTCTTGAAAAATCCAGCCGTATAAATTTTATGATTACCCAAAATGTGGATAGGTACTTTATGCTGGATGAAGAACTGGTATCTGTAATAACACCCAAGTTTGTGTTTTGATACGCCGTTTGTTCACAGGTTACATCATCGTGCTGGTAGTAATCCTCTTGAGCTACATGGAACTGTGTACACAGTAGGTTGTGTGGATTGTGGGTTTTCATTTGGTCGCCAACTGTTCCAAGATCAATTGAAAGCTATTAATTCCAAGGTCAGTCTTTTTGACTTTTCGATTTGGACTGAACTGGGTCATTTATTCTATTTCAAAATTGTGAATCATCAATTTGGACTGGGAAACTGATAATTTTTACAGTGGGCATCTGCCATTGAAAGTCTGGACTATGACAGTCTTAAAGACAAAAACTTTGGCATGAAAATACGGCCTGATGGTGATATTGAGATCGACGAAAAGTTCTGGGAAGAGGATTTTCATATTCCAACTTGCCAGAAATGTAATGGATTGCTCAAACCAGAGGTATGAACTTTTGATTGACTCTAGCTGCCGTTTCAGTTTTTCTATTCCTGATGTTGACTGATTTCTGAAGCACTTTTAACTGATAATGTTGAAGGTAGTCTTTTTTGGTGATAATGTTCCAAAGGATAGAGCTGACAAAGCAATGGAAGCTGCAAAGGGATGTGATGCGTTCCTTATACTTGGCTCGTCAGTAATGACCATGTCTGCTTTCAGACTTGTCAGGTACAACTTTTTTTTTCTATCTTATATTTGCCAAACATTACAAAGTTTGAGAAAATATAAGCCTTTTTGGTATGAGATTTTGTCACATTGACAAAAAACCATTTGGCTGAAAATATGTGATCTAAAACAAATCTGTAGCACTATCTAGAAATTTAAACTTTTCACACATTTTACACTAAAAATGTTCAATCACACTTTTCGTACCAAAATCGCTTTCACCTTGGCAATTTTCAAAAGTGATTGTGACAAAATACCAAGATTTCAAAAGACCACTACATGATCCACAAAATATGTTATACCAAATGAAAACAAATCACTTTCAGTGTAAACTTTAGCAATTTTCCAACGGGAATAAAGAGATTTTGACAAAATAACATTTTCTAAATGGGCTCATTGTTATAGAATTCCTCTGCACTGAAAATATTTCTTCTTGCATTCCTGGATGCGAATATTGCTTATAGATGTTTATTCTTTGTTATGGTGAATTCTTGTACAGCTAACATTTTCAACCAGAAGAAATCTCTGAACCATATTTCACTTATATAACAATTCACCTATTTTCTGTTTCTTGGGCATAAGAAGCTGGTTTGACTGAACTTATATTTTCTTTCAAAAATTCAGGGCTGCTCACGAGGCAGGTGCCGCCATTGGCATAGTAAATATAGGCGTGACCAGAGCAGATGACCTTGTTCCCTTAAAAATCAGTGCCAGATTAGGAGAGGTTTGTCTCAAACGAACGATGAATATTCTTACTCTATGCTGCAATCACATCATGATTATTTAACCTCTTCTATGCAGATACTTCCAAGAGTGCTCGACTTTGGTTCCCTTAGCATTCCAGCTGCCTAGTAGTTTTACAGAAAAAAAAGGTTCAGATAGCCATAAAGCTCATAAGATTACATTTTTTTCATCGATTAATCTTCACCCATGGTAAGTTATTCTAATTTGGTTGGTGAATTTCTTTCGCTTCTGTGCAGGAACAGTACAGCATGTTGTGCATTCATTCAAAATATTTGTTGCCCTATTTCTGATGACAATAGAAATCAGTTTGTCTTAGAAAACTTGAAATTGTATAATACTGAAAGGCAATGTTAGGCATCATCATATATTTATGATTAAATTATTCATTGTTATATGTAATTCATATCTTTCTCTTTATCCCATTCTCCAAATTCTTGTTGTCAAATAAATAACCTTACCCTGAATAATATATAGGTTGTTCTGATAGGTAGGATCCACCAAATCAGATTGGTCAACGAATTAATTTGTGGGTTTCATTAATTAAATAATGGTAAAATGAAGCGAAAACAGGTGAATTCAGCTTGCTTCTTTTAAGTATAGTTTGAAACTGGAAGCAATCTCCCTTTGACCAGAATATGAAAGCAGGAAGCCAGCCAACATAGTGGAATGGTTGAAAATGTCAAACCTGTTATCTCTCTTCATATAAACAAAGCATCTTTCACATTCTTGCCTTAACTATTTTCAACCCTCTTAAACTTTTCTGGTTTATAATACTCCCACCACCGAGAAAGTGTGTTCTCACATGGCGGAAAGGAGTATGTATATTTGAAGACCCTCATCTCTCTCTCACACACAACATAAAATCCAGTCCCGGAGGTGAAGACAGAGAGAAAAAATGGGGGAGCTTGAGGAAGTTATGGATTCAGGAGAGAAGAGGCTCAATGAATTGGGCTACAAGCAAGAGCTCAGGAGAGAGATGGTAATTATCATCATCATCAATTATAATATCATGATAATCTTTTGTTCCTTTAGTTATTGCTTAGCTGATGAAGAGTTTTTCCTTTTTTGTTGCAGACTCTGTTTAAAACTCTTGCTATATCGTTTTCAACTATGACCCTTTTCACAGGGATCACTCCTCTTTATGGGTCAAGTCTTCTATATGCTGGACCTGCCAGTCTTGTTTGGGGATGGGTTGTGGTTACCTTCTTCACCTGGTTTGTTGGTATTGCCATGGCTGAGATTTGCTCCTCTTTCCCCGTTAAGTCATTTTTCATCTTTCTTCTTATTCATTAATAATTATATTCTTGGAACTGTCTGTAACTAACTGCTTTCAAAACGTTCTTGCAGACTACAGGCTCTCTTTACTTTTGGGCTGCACACTTGGCAGGGCCTAAGTGGGGTCCGTTTGCATCGTGGTGCTGCGCATGGCTTGAGACGATTGGACTCATAGCAGGCATAGGAACACAGGTTTGTTCCGTGAATTATATTTGATTTAATCCCTTGGTAGTGTTTAATAACACAATTTTTCCTATTTAAGAAGTTTGTTGTGTTAGCATTCTCCAGAGTTTATGTAAAAAAAATCACAACTTATCGCTTAACGTAAATAATTAACTGTTTATTTGAATTTAATTTGATAACTGTTCTCTAAATCACTTAATTATTTAGATTCAACTCATAGAGAAAGACTACTTTTAACCCATGTTAATTAGTCATCTGTCTTAATTTTCAATTTTAACAAAAAAATAAAGCTCCATCCTTCCAAAAGTTTCCTAAATCCATCGATTTTGATGCAGGCTTATGCAGGTTCCCAAACTCTTCAAAGCATCATTCTATTATGCACGGGTACTAACAAGAACGGCGGTTACTTCGCTCCAAAATGGCTATTCTTGTGCATGTACATAGGCCTAACCGTCATATGGGCAATCCTCAACACGTTTGCTTTAGAAGTCATCGCTATTATTGACATAATCTCAATCTGGTGGCAGTTAGTGGGTGGGGTCATAATCGTCATTATGCTTCCGTTGGTGGCACCCACCAGACAGTCCGCTTCTTTTGTGTTCACTTCCTTCGAACTTGGTGACGAAACAACTGGAGTATCGAGTGTGGTTTATGCTGTTGTTTTAGCGTTCCTTGTGAGTCAATATTCTCTTTATGGTTATGATGCTGCAGCCCACTTAACGGAGGAGACTAAAGGGGCTGATAAAAACGGACCCATTGCTATCCTCTCTAGCATAGGGATTATCTCGTTTTTTGGATGGGCTTATATATTGGCTCTTACCTTCAGCATTCAGGACCCGAAATATTTATTCGATACGTCTAATGAGACGGCGGGCGCGTTTGTGCCGGCCCAGATTCTGTACGATGCGTTTCATGGGAGATATGGAAGTGGCACTGGAGCGATTGTTTTGCTGTTCATTATATGGGGTTCTTTCTTCTTTGGTGGGCTTTCCATCACAACCAGTGCAGCTAGAGTGGTGAGTACTAACCTCTCCCAATTCGCCTTCTTCATGTTTAAAAGTTTATTTTGCTTTCTCAACTTGCATCAAAAGCTCGGTTTTGCATTATTTTTTTTCTGACATGACTCATCATTGTCACTGTTATAACTCCATTTAAATCAGAACGTTCTTAGTGAGAATTTAACGGTCTCTTAGGTAAGATTTTTTGATAACCTACTTTTATTTATCATATAAGTTTTTTTTGGACAAAATCCTAAAAACCCCAAGATCAAACAAGCTCCAAGAGGTAATAATTTCAGTCATTACGAAACTGAGTAAGGATGCAAAACGAGCTTTACATGCAAGTTGAGGAAACAAATTGAAATTCTATCCTATATAGGAATAATATTATACATACTCCGGCTCGGAGTTAGCAATGAAGATTTTAATTTTTTTTATTCAATATTATAGGTATTCGGATAGTTCATCTCAATCATTTCATTATTATTTTCATTTATTAAGGTTACTATATTAATGAAGAGTGCAAAAAAAAGTATAATTAGAAAGAATATTTTGACAACACTTTCTAGATCTGTGTTTGGACGAGAAAACATCAACAAATTTATGAATATCTGTGTAATTAAGTTATGTTTCCAAAAATTATCTCATTTAAATCATCATAATACATGACAAAAATAGTGTTTTCAAGGTAATTTAGTGATGTTTTCTCATTGAAACTCATAACCAACTTCAGATCCAGCTCCAGAGAAAGCTCTCTCATTGAACCAATTCATTTGTTTTGGAATTCAAAACTAATAATAATTCAATTTCAGGTCTACGCCTTGTCAAGAGACAAGGGAGTTCCATTTTCTTCAATCTGGAGAAAAATCCACCCAAAATACAAAGTACCATCAAACGCTGTCTGGCTTTGTGCAGCTATATGCATTATCCTTGGGCTGCCAATATTGAAAGTTAACGTGGTATTCACTGCAATAACCTCAATATGCACTATTGGTTGGGTTGGGGGATACGCAGTCCCTATATTTGCTCGACTTGTAATGAAAGAAGAGAATTTCAAGCCGGGGCCATTTTACTTGGGAAAGGCTAGAAGACCCGTTTGCTTGATTGCATTCGTCTGGATTTGCTATACATGTTCAGTCTTCCTTCTGCCAACTTTGTATCCAATCAATTGGAATACATTCAACTATGCTCCGGTTGCATTGGGTGTGGGTTTAGGTTTGATCATGCTTTGGTGGCTAGTTGATGCCAGAAATTGGTTTAAAGGACCTGTTAGAAACATAGATAGTAATAATAATAACACCCATAATGACAAATTCTGATCATTTTATGTTCTAGATTATCTATGTAATATTTTGTTCTATACAATCTTTGTTTTTTATGTTCTAGGTTGGCCTACAAAAGTTAGGATGTTGTGGTTTTGATCGGGTCAGGTTGACCCACTTCAATTATGGTTGTATTTATACCAGATATGCCGACCCATTAAAATTTGACACACCATATTTATGAATGAGCTGATTGACCCGCTAAATTTATGATTGTTGTGTTTATCTTCGAATGGGTAGGTTACTCAAATTTATTTTGATCTGTATTAGCTGGTTAAAATTACAATTTTGATGTTTATATTAGGGTTGGTTGTGGATCCGGTTGGATTGGTTGTGGATCCGGTTGGACCTCAAATAAATTTAAATTTATTTGAAAGACGTAAAATGAATTGTAATATATCAATTTTCTCCGAAGTTCATAATATTAATTAAAATATTATGAGTGCGATGAGATTAGTTCGTCGGTTATATTAAATCAAGACCCTTACATCTTTTGAATTTGATTGGTATAACAGCCGACGGATGGAATGATCATCCCTAGTTTATACTCGTTTTAATTTATATCGGGACGAGGTTAGAAAATCGATCAATCCTGATAAAATCGGCCAAAAATATCAACTTAATCAAATTCGAATAGGCTAGAAATCAAATGTAAGCAAATTGATCAAACCTTGTAAAATTGAACTAAATCAGCCAAAAAAAAAATAAAAAATCAATTGAATCAAAATCGAACAGGCTAGAACTTGAATGTAAGCAAACCGGGAAAAATCAACCAAATCAAAATTGAACCGGTGGGAACTTAAAACTTGTTTGTTTTCTTATGTCAAACCATTTTTTTCTTTTTCTCTTTTATAATGATTTTGAAATTTTAATTTTGATAAAATTTCTTCATTCATATTTAAATATGTCATTGTATTTTGATTTTAAAATTTGTTATTGTTTACGTGCCACAATATTAAATTGTGTTAATGTTTTTTTGCCAAAATATTAAATTTTATTATTTGCTTGATTTTATTATTTTAAATTTAGTTTTTTATTTTATTTTAAATAATAATTAAATATATAGATCTTTCTTATTAATAAAAAGCTCTAAAGGAAACGAGAAAAAGGTAAGCTTTGAAGCCATTATTGGCTAGTTTTTCCATCATCCAATTTTTTTGATAAGAAAATGAAACTTGACGAAAAAGAAGTGAACACGAAGGGTTGATGTAATAGAGCTCGAACGAAGTGTTCAGAACTTTTTTCTTCGGGTGAAGAACGAAATTTCGTCTTTGTTTTTCTTCAAACCCCCAACCCGCTCTCAATCGCCACTATTAATGGGGTCTCGGTTGATTTTCTTTCCTTTAGGTACTCAAATGTTTTAGTTCGCCAAGTTTGAAAAGTTCAAAGAGCGCAGACTAGCCACGGAGCTTGGATACGGTTTCCCGATCCGAGATTTGTGGATCACAGACGATATCTCCCCATGGCCTTTGCCTCTGAAAGCGTCCTTCCTTCTCAATGCTGGGCATTTATCCAATGCATGATTTTAGATCTTTTTCCCTATGAAGGCGTGCAAATTGCAAAGCATAGGCTACACACGCGCCTTTTGATATGATAAGACGGTAATCGCGATACACTTCCTACCAACCAAATCTCGACTTTGAATAATCTTTCGTAAAGCCCTTCGGACCCTTGCGACCCTATTCAATTAGGGTCGTGAACGACCCCTTTATTGGTTATGTTTAGAATAATTATCGGTCTATATTTAAAGAATCTGAATAATGATAAATAATTTCTAAGTTCATTTTTAGTTACATTTTATATGAACAAGTGTAAATAAATTTTATTTTATAATTATAATTATATTTATTATATTATTTATATTTTAAATATATATTTTATATTTATTTAATTAAAAATAATAATATTTAATTATAATTGAATATATAATAAAAATAATTTATTTTTTAAAATAATCTTCTACCATGAGATTTTAATATTAATTAATAATAGAAAGAGAATTACAAATCATAGTATTTTATATATTCACCCCAAGCAGAAATAGAGATTAAAAAATAATAATAATAATAGTCTTATTATAATTATTTTAATAATTAAAATATAAAACTATGTTTAGTTTATTTTTATCAAATTTTAAATACATAAAGAAAATTTAATAATTAAATTAATTAAAAACTGAAACAACCTATTTTATATATGTCAAAAAAGTGTAAAGGAACAACATAAAAATAAAAACACCCTAAAAACATGATCAAATATGGTGTATCCTACATATTTAAATGATTAAAAAAAAAGTTAATATGAACTTTCTAGGGATTGAAGGAGTTAATTAATACAACTACATTTAAGCTAAATTAGTTTCGAAATGGGTTTGTGTCAAAACATTTTTTTTTAAAGAACAATACACTTCTCCACAATTTATTTCTCGTAATATTCTGGTCTATCATGTCTTAGAAAATTAGTATATTCTTATATTTAAAAATTATAATTAATTCTAAAAAAAATTAACTTTCAAAATATAAAACTAAATAATTTATGTACAACATTGTTCATTTAAGTTTTAAAAAAAATCGAACAAATTAAAATATCATTTATCTCCTATATTATCAATTATATCACTTAATTTATTATAATAATACATTTTATTTTAAAATAAAAAAATTATTATTATATATTAATTTTTTTTATAAATTTTTAAAAAATTAAAATCAATGTAAACTAATATTTTTAAAATAAATCAAATTTATTTCAATATCTCAAACTAAACAGCTTCAATAATTCAATCGTGTGTGTGAGAGAGGGACTGCAGCTAGTCTCCAGCTATACATATGATACATTAATGTTTCGAAATGCTTTTTTGTTTGGATGCAAAACTAAGTTCCTGTTTTCAAACAATAAATATTTTTTAAAGCTTAAACCAAACATCTAGAACTAGTTTGATTTTGTTTTAATATGGTCTTTTGTTATAATTTTATTATTGATATATATAATTTATATCTGGGTAAAAAATTGTAACTAATCATTTTATATTATAACAAATTCTTTATATCACTTCATTTTTCATCTATATACTATGTATTAATATTATATATATTTTATTATTATATAAGAGGAGTGATAGAGAAAATTAATTTAGGAGACGAACTATTTGTCATTGCATGGCTATTCTTCCTCGTTCTCGTTCTCATTCTCTCTCCCAATTATTTCTCTTTATATAATATATTAAATATATAAATTTAATTTTATATTATTATTATATATAATAATTTTAATATTTTGTATTTTTGAAAAATAATCCAATATTATAATTAAATATATATATATATATTATAATAATTTAATTAATTATTATTATTATTACACTTTAATTAAATTATAAATAATATTGTTTATTATATATTTATTCTATTCTAATTATTAATAATATTTAAATTGAATAAATATAATTTATAATTTTTATTTTAATTAATATAAAATATTATATTAATTATTAAATATAATGATTATAATATTAAATAATAATACAATAATTTATAATAATAAATAAATTAAAAGAAAAATAATAATAATAATTCATTATATAAAATAATTTTAAATTCATATTTTTACTTTAATTAATTAAATAGATAAAATATCAATTTATTCTTATTTATATTATCTTATATAATTTATATCTTTTTTTTAAATTATAATGTATAATAGACTACCTTAATAATAAATAATAAAAAAAATTTGGTCAAATAGTAAATAAATAGTTAACTCTTGTAATAAATACTGCAAAGTCTTCTTCACCGTCAGCTGCTGCCGGCAGACTCTCTCTCTCTCTCTATCTTCTTTAAGTCTGTAATCTGTAATTGAATTTACGCTCTTTACTGTTGTTATCCTTTAAGAAGGTTAGACCCAGATTTTTTTTAAAAGAAAAACAAACGTTGCTATCTCCATCGTTGAATTTATTACTCTATGGCCCATTCCCCTAGTCTCTTTCTTCTACAAGAGACTAGACTAGAGAGAAAGAGAGAGATAGAGAGAAGCCAGGAAGATACTTTTTGAATATCTTCCACCAGCATTGTCTGTCCTTCTTTCAATGCTTTCTTCACAAAACCCAATTTCACAACTGTTCAAGCTTTGATCTTGAAAGAATAACCTTCTCCATAGCTCCACAAAGAGATGGCAGATGATGGGTTAGTAAATAATGATCATGGGGAGTCGATTCGGAGAGTGGTTTTCCTATCTGCTGGTGCTAGTCATTCTGTTGCTCTCCTTTGTAAGTTTTTTTCTCTTGTTTTCTTTGATTCTTAAAAGTCTTGTCTTGATCTGATATCAAATCTAGTTGAAAATGAGCATTACCCAGTTGTTGTTTTTAAGTGGATAAGTGTAAAATAGCTGAATTTTGAATGAATTTTGGAATGAATAGCTGGGAATATTGTATGTTCTTGGGGTCGAGGAGAAGATGGACAATTGGGACATGGTGATGCTGAAGATAGATTGTTGCCTACTCAATTGAGTGCATTAGATGGTCATGAGATTATATCTATTATCTGTGGAGCTGATCATACTATTGCTCTTTCTCAATCAAACAAACAAGTTTACAGTTGGGGATGGTTAGTTTAATGAATTGTTTGTTTTTTTTCTTTTGATTATAGAATGAACATCTTTGGTTTGTTTTATTAGGGGTGATTTCGGGAGGCTTGGGCATGGGAATTCTAGTGATTTGTTTATTCCTCAGCCGATTAAAGCATTACAAGGGTCAAGGATTTTGCAGATTGCTTGTGGTGATAGCCATTGTTTGGCTGTCACCGATGAAGGCGAAGTACAAAGGTTTGTAAAACTCTTGTTCACTTCTTCACATTTTGAATTCAAAATTCAAACATAAAATACGATCTTTTGTTTTTGAAGTTGGGGGAGAAATCAAAATGGTCAACTTGGTCTTGGTACGACAGAGGACTCACTTGTTCCACAGAAAATCGAGGCCTTCAAGGTATTTCCAAAAAAATGTACAAAGTGTAAAAAGATTGAGCTGCAATTTTCAGAAATTTTCTAAAACGGTTGGTTATTTTGTAGGGGATACGGGTGAAAATGGTTGCTGCAGGTGCTGAGCATACTGCTGCTGTTACTGAGGATGGTAATCTTTATGGATGGGGCTGGGGAAGATATGGAAACTTGGGTTTAGGCGACAGAGCTGACCGTTTAGTTCCAAACAAAGTTTCAAATGTCAATAATGTAGGTCATTATTCATAGTCAATTTGGTCACTCTTCTTGTTTCATCTGAATTCGAATCCAGATAAGGAACTGCCGACAAATTTCAAAATGTGGTTGACTTAAGTTCTGTTTCTCAATTATTTCTTTTTTGGGGTGAAGTTTTTCTGTTTCTTTTTTATATTCTTGACTTTCAGGAGGAGAAGATGGTAAAGGTGGCATGTGGGTGGAGGCACACAATATCAGTCACTTCTTCGGGTGGTTTATACACTTACGGGTGGAGTAAATATGGCCAGCTTGGTCATGGAGATTTTCAAGACCATCTTGTACCCAATAGGCTCCAAGCTTTGCAAGGCCATTTCATTTCCGAGGTTCTTTTTTGAAATCTTTTCATTCATCTTCACTTGAACTGTTAAGTTTCATTCAACATGCCTATGATTTTTCCAGATATCAGGCGGTTGGAGACACACGATGGCATTAACATCTAATGGAGAATTATACGGTTGGGGATGGAATAAGGTCAGTGACTTAATAAGAAAGTTTATCTTGACCCACTCAAAGTGGTTAGCTTGAACCCTGTTATGTTGGTTCAGTTTGGACAGGTTGGTGTTGGGGACAATGTGGATCATTGCTCTCCAGTTCAAGTTAGATTTCCACGAGAACAGGTCGGTTTTCTTGTGTTTTGATCTATATCCATTCGCGCTTCTGTCAGATATTTACGAGTATTTGTTTCTCTTATGTTTGATAGAAAGTTGTTGGGATTTCTTGTGGATGGAGACATACTCTTGCGGTTACTGAAACCCATAATGTCTTTTCATGGGGAAGAGGAACAAATGGACAGCTTGGACTTGGAGAATCTGTTGACAGGTAAATAACTAACCAAAGTTAGTTAGAATGTATGACAAAATAGACCCTTAGTTTAATTTCTTGTTTGGAAATCTGAAGAAACATCCCAAAGATCATAGAGCCACTGAGCGTTGATGGGTCTAACGGGCTGCAGATTGAATCAGCCAATGTGGAACTGATACCAGGTTCTTTCTCATTCAATTGCATGTTTGGTTTTCTATCCTTAACCGGTTTTATTTTTTTACTTATTTCAATCTGTCTTTATTTGAGCAGGGAAAACTTGGGTCTCGCCAACCCAGAGATATGCTGTTGTTCCTGACGATAATGTAAGTTTCGGGACATATATATTAATTCCAATTCCTTATAACTGATTCAAGATTATATCTTTGTGTGTAGGCCCCGCATCAAATCGTTGCTCCATCCACAAGTGTCGATGGAAATGATGCAAGTGTACCTGGGAATGATGTCAAAAGGATACGCCTTTGAAATACTCAAGATTCAGTATGTAGAGATTTTCCACTTTTTTGAATTGTCTGCGCGATGTTATGACTATTCTGCAAGTTTGCTTATGCTCTCGTCGTGTTCTTGCACATTTATTGATCTTTGTCTGGACTCGGTTAGGTCATTATCGAATGAAAAACTAGCTCAAAATGCATCTTTTCGATTGAATCACTAAACATACATTGATTATTTACAAAATTCTAATGGTCCAATCATCTGAAATCCTGACATTAGGCCTGCGAATTATGGGAACAATCGGGCTGTTCTTCCTCATGGTATAAAGTGGGCCCTGCACTATCTCCACCTTGCGGTTCCCAGGTTCAATAACCGCATCTTTAGCTCCAAAAATCTCTCCAAGAAGAATAATCTTCTCAATAACACAATTAGATGAGTATCCACCATTGCTCTTGACAGATGACAACACCATATTAGAACTCGTAAGTTCCCCATTGGAGAAAACAAACCGCCTATGAATAAACGCTCCATTAGCAAATTCAAAACTCTTTCCATCGTCCACATATAGCTCACCAACAGCCTCCTGAGTATCGTCAAGAGCTATCACCTAAAAAAACACAAAATCAATATGATTCCTTAGATACCCAAATGTGTGTTAACACTTACTAGAGTGTAAGGATCAATGGCCATCTGTGTGGAGCTTCGACGAGATCTGTCTTTTCTAGGTACGATAGTTCCAGCTCTTTGGAAAACGGGAATGTGTTCTTCAGAAACATCAAGCTTATAAGTTTTGCCACCTTCATACCTAATTCCATAGTTCAAATCATACCACCATGATCCTCCTTCAGTTGGTAGATAAACAGATACACCGTTTGCTTTCTGTTACCCACAAGAAAATTTGTCAAAAAAATTCAATTTTTTTGAAAATATTAATTTCAAACTCATTAACTTTTTACCTCAATGAATATCCCTTGAACCAAAAGACAGTTCCCAACCATGAAGGCTTCGTCGATGGTGAAAGTTGGTTTGTCGGACGCGAACTCCATCCAGAGCGGGCGCATGACAGGCGAACCTGTCGTGTTCGCCTCTCTAAATAGAGTATAGAAGTATGGCAACAATGTGTATCGCATTTGTATGGCTTCTCTTATAAGTTCTGTATTTCGATCTCTGTAATAATCATTTATAGGCAAATTTGAGAACCATCAATTTTCTTTTACGCGAGTTATCCTAAATGGATATAATTTTCATCTTCAAATAAGAAGATTACTTACCCAAACAACCACGGTTCTCGTCTTTCAGCGTCTTGATGAGTGTGTGCTCTAAAGAAAGGGTAATAACAACCGAGTTGATACCAACGAACTAACAATTCCGGTTCAGGGTCCCCAAAAAACCCACCAACATCAGCACCTATATACATAAACAACTGTATTAATACAAACTTCGACATTTTCAAACCAAAAACAAAACAAGACATTTCTTTTCATTTTACCCGAAAACGCATTCCCCGTGAGACCAAGAGTCAACACCATCGGAACAGAAACCTTAAGATGCTCCCAATTCGCGGTGTTATCCCCGGTCCAAACCGCCCCATACTTTTGACTACCGGAAAAGAACGCCCTCGACAAAACAAAAGGTCTATCTTTTCCATCACATCTCTGCACCAAACCATCTGTCGTCGCCATATTAAAGTAATACCCATACGCGTTATGCAATTCTCTATGCTCGAAACCCCCAACATGTAAAGAATCTCTTGGCATTGTCACCTCAGGACCATTAAACACGGAAGGCTCATTCATATCATTCCATATATACAACGAACGGGTCGACCCGTTATAGCTAGTAAACGATAACTTACCTGCCCACCATGATCGAATCTCGGGGCTTACCACATCAATATAAGAAGATGAACCGGGCCAACACCATCCATCAAAATCATTACTAGATGAATCCTTAATATAATATCCTTTTTTAGTAGCTTCATTATGCAAAGGGAAAGAATCATCCCTTTTAATATGAGGATCCACAATAGTAACCATGTGTCTTCCTTTACCAGCCAATTTATTTTGCATCTTTTCTGGATTTGGAAACAATAGTTTATCCCACGTGAAGCATTTCTTAGTATCAGTATGATCAATATCAAGCCAAAGAACATCATAAGGAATGTCGAATTCGTCAAAATTCGAATCAACTTGACTGACATGTTCTTCATCACGACAGTTCAAAATGCATTGATGATAACCTGTCGCGAATAATTGTGGCAATGCTGGTGAACCCGTTACAGTAATGTATTGTCGAATAACATCCTTCGGATTAGGTCCCACGAAGAAGAAGGTGTCGACGATTCCTGCTTCAGACATCCAAACAGTATCAACTCTATTTCGAATGGAATCATTGTCATTATCATTATCATTCCAGCCAGAGGCAAGAACATCGACCTGCATTTCAGAGGCGTTTAACCAGAAGAAACCGGAGGTTCCTCTAGATTTACCATGTGAAAGCATGAAGGGTATAGAACCATAAAGCCCAAATGAAGAATCATGTAAATATTCAAACACATCCAAGTTAAAAAGTCTATAAGGTTCAGAATCTTGATCAATTCCAGGTCCTCTAGTTGGTTTCAATGCTAGACTAGTGGCGTGTTCAGGAATTCCATAAACGAAATCAGATTCATGAAATGAAACATCAAAACTAATTGATTGAGGACCAAAGGGTCTTGAATCAGTATGAACTTTAAACTTCTCTTCCCAATCATCTCCTTCTTTCTTAACTCTCAATTGTTCAAAATCAAACAAACCATATGAATTCAATGAAATTACACGCTTACCTCCTTTCTCTCTAACGAATATCTCAAATGGGTCGTGTCTAATAACAGCTTCAAACCCATCTGCCAAATGAATAATCGATGAAGGAATCGAATCGTTACCCATTACTTCTGTCACTATCTTCTTTAACAAAATCTTCTTCTCGAAGAACTCTGGAACAATCACATCGTTGACCTCAAACCTTTTTTTCGGAGGATCGAGATTCGGATCTTCATCAATCTTGAGCCGCAAAATGCCGTATTGGTAAACTGATAAGGAGAGAAGTAATGGGTTATCGTTGTTGGGGATGAGCTTGGCTGTAAGATCTCCATTGGAGATTGAAACATTCGTTGCTTTAAGGGAACAATGGCTGGGTTTTCGTGATCGAGCTCGTTTGCAGAATGGCGTTTGGTTATAGCTTTTGAAGTCGTCGTCTCTGTTGGAAGATGATACTGGAGCCATTAGAAGAGGGCAATTTCATTCTACTGATTCACCAACGTAGGATTTTGATGCTATTTGTTAATTTGTTATTGCTTCAGACATCAGCAAAGTGGAAGATGCGTTTAAAAAGAAAGAAAAACGGCTATATATAGTGAGAATAATGTATGAAAGATTAAAAATCGCACCGAAATTAACAAATAATGTATGCGTTTTAAAGAGGAAGACACTGTCTGTAAGAGTAACATCGAAATAACCATAAGACTATAAGACCCACGAGTAGAGAATAATGTTAGGAAAGATTACTAGAGAGAATGGTGCGGTTAAAATCGCGGGTCGACCAAATTTGCATTTCTACTTAAAAAATATGAGTAAAGAGTGACAACAAAATCGAAAAAAAATGTAAAATCAGCGTAAACTATGTAAAACCGCTGAAAATTGTTGCATTGTAGCACGTGTGTGGCCCAGCCCATAAGGGCCATGTGGACATGACGTCTATGAGTAATTCAAAGAAAAAATATCAATGATTGTGGGAACGAGTAAAAGGTTCGCTACTAGGATAAAAGGATTCTCTGATAAAGAAAATCCAGGATCTGATTGATAATGAGATCATCTCCAAACCTGGTCCCAACGTCACGAGCAATCCTGTACTTGTTAAAAGAGATAGACTCGGACTCTTCGATGATAAAAAGCTAATAGATGATCAGATTCGTCATTCAAAGAGAACATTTGATACCATTGCCTTATTCGTTTCGTATCTATCATCCGGTAAGGTTCCTTTTGTCAGATACTCGATATGACCGCTATCGCCCCTCGTAAGGCCGACAACAGGCTCGCTACTGAGTTCTAGCTCAATGCGGACACCAATTCTTGTTATTTTTCCGAGCCCCCATGCCGTGACTTCGACTTTGAGTATGATGAATGAGTGGAAATAAAAGCTACATCATTGACTCCAGAGAAGAGAAGTAAGCGAACTTTACGATTTAATAACTACCGTTTTACTGGCTCCCCTTTTAATACTTTCAAAGTTAGAAAAAATACCGAATACATTGAGTTGACAACAAGATAATAGTATTGTTTTACTATTTCTACTTTTTATTTTTTTCAAATATCAAAATTTAAAAATAGATTTCCTCAGTTACTTGGTTTATACAAGATCTCCTCGACTTTCTTCAGAATAATTGATTTTTTTGTTTGAAAATATAAGAAATATAATTGCAAGTTCATTTTCTTCATTGATTGAGAAAAAGGAAAAAAAAAATGTGCTCACTCCTAGTAACCAGTTTTCTTCCTAGTGTTTCATTTTCAACTGTTGTTTTTGTATGTTTATCTTTTGAAATTGCTCTATAATCTAAAGATATATAGTAATAAGACAAGGTTGCATAATACATAATTTAAATATAGTGACCAGACAAGTTCCAGACTGAATTCATATTTATTTTTGCAGTCTTAGTGTGTATGTGTCTTATATCTATTATTATTTTATTAATAATAAAATATAATTTAGTTAAATTATTCTTATATTTCTGAATTCTTTTAAGCATTTTCATGCAACGGTGATCTCCTTTTGAGAAGAGTTGGAATTTCAATTTTATTGTCCTCTTTAAGAAGATTTTAGGGGCAAAAAGTTCAAACACTTCAGGCCTATCAGTTTCTTGTTTAGTTTCTACAAATTATGATAAAAACTCTTACGAATAGATTTAAGCCTCCCTTGAAAATTTTTATCTCTCGCAACAAAATTGCTTTCGTACAAAGCAGACGAATTACAGACGCGGCCCTCATTGTCAATGAATGCATTGATTCTATCTACTCCAGGAAGAGAATGTGATGCATCTAAAACTATATATTGAGAAAGCTTTTGATCATGTTAAGTGAGATTTTCTTTTTCTTATCCTTGGAAAGATGGGTTTGCAAAATGGAAGAGTTGAATCAAGACTTGCATATCTGAGGCAAGGTTCTATGTAATCATCAACGACTTCTTCCAAAGCTCGAGGGGCTTGAGGTAGTATGATCCACTTTCCCCCTTTTATTCATTGTTGTTATGGCACTATCCGGTATCATCAACTTCAAAATGGTCCCCTTCCTTCAAAGTATATTGACTTCCCTTTTGGAGACAAACCGAGTTGCAAGGACAACTGAAATCCAGTTATTGAAAAAATGGAAATTAGGTTGTCTCTCAAGAAAAGCAAATTTCTGTATAAAGGAAGGGCGAAAGTTTGGTTCTCATCAAGAACTCTCTCCTACCATCTCCAACTATATGGATGACATTTTTTCTCATCCCTGTCCCAGTGATTAATAAAATGAAATCTATTATGAAAATTTTTCTTTAAAGTGAGTCAAAACTTCTCACCTAGTTAGATGGGACATTGTGAAGTTGTCCATTCTCGAGGACGAGGACGAGGACGATGACGGGCTTGAAATAAAGAATCTTTCTCTTCTAATTTCTAAGTACGACCTTTGCGATCACGATTGGATACCTCCTTCAAGGAGATCATACTAGGAAAGAAGTCTGTGGGGACGTATTATCAAATTGTGAGAGAATCTCCATCCCCTTTTAACCTTCTTGGTTGGTAACGATAAAAATTTGACTTTTGGAACGACCATTGGCCCCTAATTCGAAAATTGGTTGTTTTATAGGGAATTTCTTTGAGCTCACCAAAAATAAAAGGTAGAGTGGTGAAATACTTCAGACTCATTTCTAGAAATCTTGATTGAAAGATCCCCTTTCAACGTAGACTCTCACACAAAGAAAATGGAAGATTATATAGATTTATTGACTCACTTGCACATGTTTACATCCATTTAGAGGCGGATGATAAGTTTATTCTGAAGAGATCTCCTGATTTCAAACCTAACACCATCTATAATGCAACTATTCTAGGGGCTCAACTCATTTTCCTTGGAAAGATGCGTGTAAAACTAAAACTCTAACTCATTTTCCTTGGAAAGATGTGTGGAAAACTAAAAGTCTTATTATGATATCTCATTTTGTTTGGGAAGTAATTCACATGGGGTCCTCACTATTGTTAAACTTCAAAATAAATGGATGCATCTGGCTAGTAGGTGTTGTATACGCAAGAAGAGTGAGAAAACTATTAATCACATCTTTCTCCGTTGTGTTCTTGCAAAAGACATGTGGACCCTCTTGTAAAACTTACTCAACTCTCTTTAGGAATGTACCTCTCAAAGTTCTAACTTTGGGGAGAAATGGATTAGTTGGGGGCAAAAGCAATAAGGTAGTAGACGATCTGGAAAAAAGGAAAAGAAGAACTTTCCAAGAAAGAAGTTACGACACCGAAATAATAAAAGGGTTTATGCTCCATGCGTTTACCTCTATTCAAAAGAAGAGTTTCTGTACAAGATCAGATTTTTTTGACATTATCGGCATCTACTCCTAGTTTAGTCTTTTGTTTTGTTTTCTGATTTCTTTTGCTTTATTTTGTTTTTTCATATCCATTGAACGCTCATTGTATTCATTTTATCTAATAAAAGTTGACATTTAAAAAAACATTCTTATCCTAATTTCCTTAGTGATCCTAGTTATAACTTCTTCTAATAAATAATTATTATAATTCCTAACTAATTATAATCTCATTTCTCCTATCCACATAAACAGTAATAATATATAATTATTTACCTTACCTACTTCATATATATAACTTATAGTTAAATAATACATTATAAATATATTTTATATATCTAATTTATTAAAATATTATTATTTTATATTTTGCAGAATTAATTTAACTTATAAAACAATGTCAATATCGGGTTATGATGCTCATAAGTTAAATATGAATAAACGGTTGGAATCAAACTAATTCGATTAATGAATGGAAATAAGATTGTAAATAAATAAAATCAAATAAAATCAAATAAAATTCACACAAATTCAAACGTAAATTAACGGTGAATTTAATCTAAATTATAATTAAATATTAATTGTTTAATTAATATATAATGTCTAATTAGAAAATTAAAGCATAATGTTAGGATAAACATTTAGCTTTAATTGACCGCTAACGTATGGACTCTTCAATTAGCTAACATATTGAATGTCTAACATTATTTCTGCAAATCAACGTATAGGTTGATGTTAATTAGTTATGGATTAATTCTCAGCAATATATACCCATTCAATATTCATTTTACAAAACACTTCATCCTTAATATTTTTTCACTCTAAAATTCTAAAAGCTCTCTTCTTGTTTTTATGAGTGTTCTTCGAGTTCTTTACTCGATATTTCCATTGAAATCCGGTGATAGTTCAGGTACGCTGATCAAGTTCGACGAGTAGTGATTTCAGTGCAGAATCATTATTGGATTCGTTGTACCCTGAGAGACAGCCATCTACAATAAGCTTCAGCACAAACGAGAGACGATGAAACTGTTTTAAGGGAAATGTATCTAACACATGCATCGAATCAACATTTTATCTGGTGATTTCGTTCTTTGTAATATTGTATTTATTTAATTTATTTGTAACATCATTTTATATATATTATCTGTTATTTCAAGACAAGATATCTAACATAAACTAGGAAATAAATCTGATATTGGTTGAAACTTAGAAATATGGAATTGATGTTAATAACTATTCTAAGAAAGTAAATGCAAATTTTGTTCTAAAGTATTCTCGGATTGAATATATCGTTTTAAATATCATTTAGTTTGTATACACAAAGATGTTGAGCCTTGTATTAGCGTTCTGATGATGTGAAATTAAATATTAGAGATTTTTTTATCAAAAATGATGAGGAAAAAAAAAAGAAAAAGACAAAAATATATTTATGAGAATGAATATGATGAAAGGAGAAGATTACAAATTGTTTTTAAAAAATTGACAAAGGTGCGAAACTACCTTTTATAAAAAGATCAAACGTACAAAATACAGTGAGTGAAATATTTAAGGGAAAATGTTTGTCAAATTATCTCTTGTTTTTTCTATACTAGTGTCGTTCCTTTTAATGTTGTGAAAAACCCTTATTTTGAAAAAATAATTTGAAATGGTTATTATACATTGTTCATAATTTAAACAACCTATTTATCATGAAGTACAAATGAAATATCTAAAGAAAGAGGTGAGACTAACGCACGAGTTATTAAGAAATTGTAAGATAGAATGAGAAAGACAATTTGCTCAATTATGTTAGATTGTTGAACTAATAAGAATAGACATTCCATAAGCATTTTTTGGTTAATAGTCCTAAGGGAATGATTATTTTAACTTTCATTAACACTTTCGACATTTTTAAGACATCGGATAAGATATTTCAAATGTTAAATGCAATTATAGACAAATTAACTTGTGAATTATTGATGGAAAAAAAGAAAAGGTTATATTGAACTCTTTGTAATGCTCATTATATTGATATAATGTTTGAAGATTTTGAGAAAAAAAAAACATATTTATATCTTAACAATTGAGAGTGTTAAAAGCATAACAAGGTGTCAAGGTATGTATACTCAAAAACTTTGTTTCTAATTATGTTAAGACAATTTACTGATAGAAGAAATTTGATTAAACACTAGTAAAATAATGACTTATCCGACGGGACAAGAGTCGTCGGTGTTGGGGTCAACGACGACGGGAGGTAACATTGTTGGTATTTTTAGGTCTATACCGACAACATTAAATGTCTCTGGTATTTGTGTAGATAAATGAGTTTTAATTACTTCAGTATAACTTCATCAAATTTATTTTCACTATCTGTAATGTTATATAAATAAGATTTTAAGGGATTATATATAAATTTATTAATAAAAATGATATTTTTGAAAACCATGAATTGAATGTATAATAATAAAATAATGTATAAAATAGTTCATTCTATGATTAATACTTAGTTTTGAACCAAGAAAATTGATTTTAATGCACTAAATATTTAAAATTGAGAGATTATAGTTGTTATATTAATAAATTTATTTAAATTAATTAAGGTGCAATTTTCTTTATCTAGATTATATTTTATTTTTAAAGAAAAATAATTTATTTGTTCTGCTCCCCGCTTTAGCTTGGAAGTAGTGCCGTTCCTGAGATTTTTTAGGCCTTAGGCGAAAGCACGAAATTAGGGCCCTACGCAGAAACTTCACTTGTGTTTCATCATTGATCTTCAATAACCTTCCAATATCTACAAAGATGCAACATAAATTGTCAACGAAAGTGATTTTCTTGCATTTTTAGATGCAAAATCATTGATAATTGTATCGTAATCAATATATTCCAAAAAATCTTTTTCAATACATAAAATAGCAAGTCCATTCAATCTCAAAACAAAGCATAAAAATAAATAACAATCAAACCCTGATGTTGAATTTTCACTTTTAATGGTTAAACCTTACCTCAAGGCTCAACCCAGCGAAACAGAGCCACCGTCGAAATTATTTTGTTATCGGTTTCGTTGTGAGTTTCGTTGTCGGTTTCGTTGTCGATGTAGGATACAGAGACTGAGAGAGACAGACAGTAGGGTTTTCAATTTTTTGTTCTAATAGTGTTAGTTTGTTTCTCTATTTGGGCTATAGAGCCATGGGCCAAAAAATCTAACATAATAAAAAAATTAAAGAATAAGAAATTAAAAATTCTTACTAATACCTAGCATATATAAAATAAATGGGCCCCTTTTTAGTTCTAGGCCCTAGGCTGCCTACCCCTCCGGGCCGGGCCTGCTTGGAAGTTGGAAGCGAATCGATCAAGCTGCTCGCTCCGCTCCCATCCCTGCTCTACCTGCACAATGAACTTGGATTTGGTGGGCAAAAATTAATTGTGGAAACTATGGAAAATGTACGCTTCTTGATGATATGAATCGAACTAATATTTTACAACTAATATGATTTAGTATAGGTGATACACTGAGGAAGAAGTATCCATCTCTTGATATGGAGGTTAATATTTTTACTAAGATCTTATTTGATGTAGGAATTTTTCTAATATTCTTTAATATATATTTATTGTCGATGATGTGATGATAATGCAATTCTTTCTTCCATGTTTTGCAGGTGGATGGAAGATTAGAAAAAATATAACACGATACATGAATCATGATATTTAACAAGAAATAGTTGGAGTGTATATGAGAATAATGGCCATGTATATGAAGTTTTCCACAAGGTACATTTATATTGCGAGTTTTTTTTGTCCCTGAAAATTCATTTATGAATGATGGTACGACACATTCATTGAAATTTGTGGATTTGCTATCTATCAGGTTATCTATCGTCTTTTTTGGAGTCCTGGTAAGATTTGATCAAATTTAATTGTGTGTTTTTCACTATGTGAATCTTTATTATTGTTGTAAAAAATGAGGAAGTCAAAGATTTTCATAGTTTTGGTAGTTTTTTTTTTTTACATTCATACAAGGTACAACACATTCTTTCTTGAAGCTGTCATATCTGAATATGAATATGTATCACAATGATTATGTATTTAATTTGTAAATGAAGCCTATACATTGTTGGGATTAAACTAATGTTCTTTAAATTCTAGTTTATTTTTTAGATTGAGACTTGAGATTGAATATTTTATAAATGTGATTGATTTAATAAAATATGATTTAGTTAGTTTTAATATTTGTATAGATATATTAGTATATTCCATTTATAATAAGGCAATTTGATTAAATTTGAAATAGACTGAGACAATGTTTATGTACTCTTTGGCGACCGGCAATGGTGGTCAACATAGAGTTCTCTATGGCAACGGTAAGGGTGATTGACATAGAGATCTCTTTGGCGACGGTAAGGGTGGTCGGCATAGAGATCTTTTTGGCGACGGTAAGGGTGATCGGTATAGAGATCTCTTTGGCGACGGTAAAGGTGGTCGGCATAGAGATATCTTTGGCGAGGGTAAGGGTGGTCGGTTTAGAGATCTCTTTGGCGAAGGTGAGGGTGGGCGACATAGAGATCTCTTTGGCGCGATTTGAGCCGTCAGCATATAACACCTTATGGAGACGTTACTAAAGTAGTCGTTGTTTGTGTTTTAGGGCAATAACGACAAGAGAAATACCGATCACCAGCGAACGCCCTTCCCAATAACAACGAGTCTTACAGTCGTCGGCATTAGCCTTTTTTTAACTAGTCATGAAACCAACAAAGACAAAATTTGTCACTGAACATCTCACATTAGGGAGTTTCATTCAATTAAAAGTTTTCCTAAATACTATGTTTATTTTCAAGAAATTAGAAATTAAGTTCATTCTTAAGTACTATTGATGGAAAGAAAATTGAGCCAATGATTATTGGTAGTTAATTATGGTCAAATATAATTACATGTCTTTTATAAAGTTATTAACATTTTATATATTATTATTATTTTAATTATATAGAATATTCATTTATATATGTATTGATAATATATATTGTTTGTCTTTGTTTTATTTTATTTTGAGAAAACAACTTAGTGTCATTTCATTAAAAAAAAACAAAAGAGGAAAAAAATATAAAAGTTTAAAATTAGATCTAGATAATTTCTAGATTTGACAATGAAACAATAATTGAATTACAGACAACAACAACAATCAATTAGCGTCTATAGCGTTTTTACTTTGATTTTACTTGTGACTTTCTCAAATGAAATATCACATGTCTGACAGAGAGCTTTCTATTCTCTTCATTTTTTTCGATTCCTCTTCGGGATTGAATGAGTGCATTTCCATCTGAAGTTATATCTCCCCAAATATCTTCAGCAGTTTTACTTCTTCCACTATGAGTTCTTGAATTTCTTTCTTTCCAGATATGGTAGATTACTGTTCCAAAATAGCATTTCAACATATTTAAATAGAAGGATCTTCCTTTTGCTTTATTCTTCATCCACTCTTGGATTTCTTCCCATGTTCCTGGAAAGTTAATAATGTTCATGTTTGCAACATACATTCTCCATATTTGTATTACAAAAGAGCATTCCCCAAATAAATGGTTTATGTTTTCCTCAACTCCCGAACATAGGACACAATTAATATCAGAAATGTTTATATATTTTCGAATTCTATCTTTTGTTGTCAACCTTTTCCTGTATACTAGCTAGAGAATAATTTGGTGACGAGAAAAATCTTTGGAGACCATACCACATTATGCTAATCTACCTATTGTCCTCTTGTTCTAACCATTTCCCATGCCTTTCTTGTAATGAACTTCTCGTTGTTTTCTATTTTCCAGCATATTTCATCATTTCTTTCATTGAGTTGTTTCTACCTCATTAGGTTTAGGATTCTATCACCTTTTGGAATATGCCTCAGAAGTGAATCACATTTACCTGACATCTCTAAATGTGTACTTGATGTATTCTTTTCTAACTCTACTTTCTTACATTTCTTCTTTGAATATAATGGGAATATTATCCAGCCAAGGATCATGCCAGAATAGTACCCCTCTTCCATTTCCAATTGTGGTTTGCACCATTTGAAAGACATATTTTCTTATGTTTAGGATCTTCTTCAATGACCATACCATTATTTCATTGATGCTTCGTGTCCAGATACTCTACTCTTCTTTCATAAATCTTGTATACACCCATTTGACCCATAGTGAGTTCACTTTCTGCTCCAACTCCCATAAGCTCCTGATGGTGAGGGCTTTGTTCCATTAAACACAACTTTTTATTCCTAGTCTGCCTTCTTCTATGGGAGTGCAAACATCCTCCCATTTGACTTTTTGCCTCCTCTGTCTTGTGTTCCCCATATGTAATCTCTCATGATTCTATCGAGTTCAGTTATTACTTTCTTTGGGATGACTATCTGTTATGCCCAGTAGCTAATAATTCCAAAGATGACTCTTTTAACGATCTCAATTCTACCTGTATAAGACAGCTTTTTCGTAGCCCAACCCAAGACAAAATTTCTAACATTTTCTACTAGTTGTCTGAAGTGATTATATTGGAGTTGTTTTGATGATAGGGGTACTCCAAGGTATTTCACTAGTAGTTCACATTCCCTTATTCCCATAATATTGAATATGTTTTCCTTCTTTTTTTCATTAACTCCTCCATAGAAAGCCTGACTTTTGTCTTCATTGATGTATAACCTGTAATACTCGAAAAGATTGTTAGAGCTTCTTTGATTATACTAACAGATTCAACATCTGTATAAGCAACAAAAAATAGATCATCTGCAAAACATATATGAGTTATTGCTTCTTCTTTGTAGTACGGGTGAAATTTGAAATAATGACTTCTCAGAAGCATTTTTCAAATGCAGTCAAGAATTTCCATTATTAAGACGAATAGGTAATGAGATATAGAGTCTCCTTACCTTACTCCCCTTTCACCCTTAAAAAAGCCTCCATGAATACCATTCACGCTCACAACAAAGTGAGGAGTGGAAACACATTGAATAATCCAATCAATGAAAATGATTGGAAAACCTGCAGCAAAGAGGAATTCGTGGATTGATCCTCATCTGATCGAGTCAAAAGCTTTTCTAATGTCAATTTTGAAAGTCACACGTGACAATATGTTTTTCTTTCCATATCCATTCAATAATCTGCATGAGTAGTATATTATGGGAAATAGAGCATTTGGGAATAAATGTTGATTGCTCTAATCCTACAAGCTTATCAATAACTGTTTTTAAACGTTGCGAAAGAATTTTGAAATAATTTTGTAAATAACATTGCAGCATGAAATAGGACAAAAGTCTTGAATTTTTTCTAGAATTGAATTCTTAGGAATCAAATTCAACACTGTGACTTTCCCTTGCTTCAAGATTTTCCTGTTTTGGAAGAATTCCAAAACCCCTTCGCTTACATCTTTACCCACTATTTCCCAATTTTCTTTGAAGAGTTCGCATTGAAACCATCTGGTCCTGGAATTTTATCCCCTTTCATCGAAAACAGTGCTTTTCTGACTTCTTCCATACTGACTATTGTAATCAATTGGTTAACACTTTCTTAACTGATTTTCCTTTACACAATTTGTTGAAGCAATCTTCGGTTGTCCTCTATTATTATGCTCTTTTCTATTACAATTAGCTCTTTTTAGAAATTTATTGCTTCCTCATGAACTGTCTTTTGTCCCTTTAAAATATCTTCATTTGAGTTTGTGAGCCTAGGACCTGATTTATAAAATTCCTTGATTAAAATTTTTTATAGAAGAAAGAAGTATTCTTGTCTCCTAATTAAAGCCAAATTTCTCTAGATTTCTGCTTAAGAAAGTTTTCCTCTTTAGAACAGAGGTCTCTAAATCGCGTAAGAGTTTTTTCCCTCTTCCTTGTTATAAGGTTGATTCGGGACTCTTAGTGCCTTGCTTTGTGTTTCCTCTAGTTTTGTTCTAGCTTCCTCTATTCTTTTAGAAATCTCACTATATTTTTTTCGATCTAGCTTATTCAGCTTCCCTTTCAGTAATCTTAGTTTCTCAGAAACTCTGAACATCTTTGTTCCATTAGTTCTGATGTTCCAAGTTTCATTAAGGATTTCATTAAATTATTCATCTTTCATCCAGAAGTACAACATGAAGTTAAAGGGCAAACAAGTATTAAGAAAATACGTTGAAAAATAATGAGTGAATAACTAAAGAAAATGATACGTATAATTTATCGTCATATCAAACACATTTATTTATAGAGAGTAACGAATGTAGAGAGAATGAAGAAGAAATATGTGAAGAAGATGATGGTGATGATGTTATGGATGATTTAGACAATTTTGATGTTAGCATTGAGATAAATGTTGATGATGTAAGAAGTTGGTTATGATCATTTTATTAAATATTTTGAATATTTTATTATTTAATAGTTAAATATTTTTTATAAGTAAATTTTTACGAGTTTACAATGATTTAGCAATTTTACATAAACTCTCGATTTTTGCAGTCTTGATTTAAACGATTTTCATGATAAATACATACCTAAGAATGAAAAATATGCTTGAGATAAAATTGGCTTCCTTTAGGGCTTCTTTCAATTGGGTTTGTTTGAATTAACTTTCTTTTTGAATAAACGTTTAAAAAAAAAGACAAAGTCGTTGGGTAAAAGAGCAAGTCTTGGTTCAATTCTTAAAACTATTTAAGTTTGGATGGAAGTTATAACGGTGGGATCATACTAATTTTTATATTAAAGGAATTCCTCATAGGTTCGAAGCGTTACAAGTGATATTAGAGTTGATTTAGTAGTAGGAACAAAGTTTCACAGGAGCACCTCTTGAATCTTTTGCAGGAACAAAGTGTCATGTGGTCACTTCTAGAGTTCTAATCGGGAGAATTTTGGACTACGAATGGAATCACAACAAGGACGTCACGTGACTAAGTTGGGGAGATTGTGGTGTACAAAATTGGAAAATCACAGTAAATATAAATTTTTTATAAGAGTGAGGTTAATAAGTTATAGATATATTCATGAGTATCTTTTTAGTTTGGGTTGTTGTGGCCCTAAGTAAATTTGAAGTATTTAAAAAGTATTAATATATAATAAAAAAAATATTTTGAGTAATGTAAATTTGAAAATGGATTTTATAGAATTATTTAAAAATAAAATATTTAAACAAAGCCTTAGATCTAGATAGAATTGTATTAATGAAATCGTCAATGTCATTTTTGTTAATGTAGGACACTAGTCTAAGTCGTTCTAAATAGAAATTGAACATTTATCTTTTAGAAGAAAAAATATTATATATAGATTGTGCACCAGAAGATGTTAATAAAAATGTCCAAAAAAATTTAGAGAAATGATTGGGAGAGAGGATGGGGAGGGAATGACGTGGCATGACGAAAAAATAACAAAATTTATATCTCCCCTCACCCTTTATCCTTTATCCTTTTTCCAACTAGTGATATAATAACACATCATTCTCTTCATCATTCTCTCACTCTATCACTCCTAAAAAAATTTAAGAAAACTCAATACTAAATCGAGACTTTTACAAAAGAGCATCAATCAAAGAGAGGCTAATAATTTAAAGTTGAACAAACTCTCTTAACTACTTTTAGGGGTGAACATTTAACGGATTAATCCGAATTCGATTTAAATCCGAAATACTAATTTGAATTAGTTATCGGATGATTTGATTGAATTCAGATTAGATTAAATTCGGATTAAATTAAATTATTAAATTATTCAAATAAAAATATATTTTTCTAGATTATATTTCACCAAAATATAATTTAATTTTTTCACATCACTTAGATAATAATTTGTTTCTTTCTTCTTTACAATGAATCAAATTATTAAATTTTAATTAATTAATTAAAAATATTTGAAATTAACAAACTTTTAGCAAAATTAAATAAAATATTATTATAAATAAACAAGTTGTATTATTAAAAATGTAACAATAATTTTTTTATAATGAAGTGATTTATAAAAAAAAGTGAATTAAACATATTAAACATTAAAAATAAAATAAATAAATTTATTGAACAATAAGATCAAAAAAAATATTAAATTAGAACATACCTAATACAATTCAAATCCTAATGATATAATAGTTTGAATTAGGGATGGAATATATATAACTTGGACTTAATATGAATCTTAATCCATATAATGGGTTGAATTATGAATTAAATAGATGTAATTTAGACTTAATATGAATAGTGTAAAACATAATGGATTTAACCCTTTGTTTACCTAATTACTTTTTCTCTTTTTTTTTTTATATTTGTTTCTTTTTATTGTGATTTGTGATTCTGGTTTTTTATATATTTTTTAAAATTTGTGTCAAGTTATTTATTTTTTCTTTTGGTGTGTGAAATCATGTTAAATCAGGACAATAATTCTTTTTTATAAAAATGTCTTTCCTTTTAAAAATAATATTATTCTATTTTATATATTATTTTGTCAGTATATTTTTAACCATTCTTTCAATAATTTGTGAAAAAAAGTGTTTGATTATTAAATATTCATCAAAATTGTATTCTAATATTTCAACAAATTTTAAAAATCGTCGAAATTATATCTCATATTTCGATCGATTATAAAAATCGTCGAAATAGATTATAAAAATCGTCGAAACTATATCTTATATTTCGACTAATTTTAAAAATCATCAAAACTGTGTCTCATATTTTGACAAAATAAAAAATCGTTAAACCTATACTTATGATAAATAATGAAACCATCGAAACTTTACATATTTCGACAAATTCTAAAATTCGTCGAAACTGTATCTCTTATTTGATAAATTGTAAATATCGTCGAAGTTGTATCTCATATGTTGACAAAATATAAAAATCATCAAAATTATATCTCATATTTCGACGGAATAATTTTTTTTTAAATATTTCACGTATTTTCCACCTAATCGATTTCAATAAATTATGGATAAAAAAATATTATCGAAATATTTTGTAACAATATTTTCCATCATAAATATTTTTGTAATGAATTATAATATTTATCATGAAATAAATTATAAATTTGGTCACTAATTTCTTACCTTTGTTTTTATCGCTTAATAACTTCGTAACATTTTTTTAGTGGAATAACTCACACAACACAACATCATACATTTAGGACCTACCTACAATTACATTACTTTGACAGAACGAAAATAAATTAATACTTTTTCGTGAGTATATTATATTATTGGGTTGTCACCGGATTTTGTAACATATAACTGGATTTAATGAAATGTTTAATTTGATTTTTATTTATTTAATTCATTATTGAGATTATTAAAAAAAATGTTGAGCAAAGAATATATTTTTGAGTCACTAACAAGTCAAAAGTGATATATTCTTAATATCATAATTATAAATATACAAAAATCAAACCTGATAAGCGGGGTACTTTTTTTAAAATATTTTTATTATTTTCTTTTTTAAGATGTAATTTTTATGATCAATATTAAAAAAAAAAAAAAGGTCGATAAAGGGAATATATATATATATATATATTAAAAATATAAAAAATGTAAAAAAACGTTTAATCACAACGACAAATTATGATATTAAAAATTAATAAAATAATAAAAACACATTACCCGAAAGGTTATCGAACTCGTAGATACTCAAAATAAATGAATAACTCTGCCGACTTTCTGAAACGAATATCAAAAAGTGTCGTAATAATAACATTATGAATGATACACATTAGACTTACAATTATTAAAAATTCGGTAATTTCTCTCAAACTAGATGGTCCACCAAAAAAATAACTGGTATTGTAATCTGTTAGATAAAATCAGACTGGTTCAAATAAACCTAACTTAAATAAACTTTCCATGCAGGAACAAGGAACCGGACCGGATAAACAAAAGAACCGGCTAAGAAAACTAACCGGTCAAGCTACTAAACCGACCAAGAATACTCGGAACATGACCGCACAAAGAAAGGATCGGCCAAAGCTTAAAACCGGAATCATCAAACAGCCGATCAGCCACAAGGCAGAGGAATAACCGGAAGAAGTCCGGTTACATCACTCATACCAAAAGCCATTCGGTTAAGTCAAGCGGCCGACCAGTACAAGAAGATAATTCGGGTATCTGTTAAGAATGATACCAAAGGAACAGACTGAACACTTCTATATCCATGCAAGTCTGAGGAAAGACTGTAGGCTGCAGAAGACAGTACTACCGGATCCCTCCACTTCGGGATAAGTCAGAAAGAAGATCTTCCAAGTACAGACAACTGTCCAACAGACAGTGCCTACATCAAGTAAAAGACAAACCCGACAGGTTTGTCTTACATACCGGAAGAACAGACCGCCAGGTCTGAGACAGAACACCAAGTCTGAGGTTGACCATCAGGTCTGAGGAAACGACCGCAGGTCTGAATCTCTGAAACACTGAATCACTGCACCTCTGTTCAGCCAATCAGATTCAAAGTAGTGAAATATGACCGTTGGCATATTTCACCTATAAAAAGGGGTAGTTGAAGAAGAGTAAATGTGGGACACTCAGTGAGATAAGTGAAACGCTAAGAGCATTTACTACAAGTGATAAGATTGTGTTACTCTAAAAAAGCCTAAGTGCTAAAGTAAAAGTGTGTTTTACAATTTCGGTGTAAATTGTAAGAGTATTATCGAGCAGGAAATAAGTCTCGATCGGATTGTACTTGTATTCCTTAGTGAATATCCTTCTCGCGGTTTCGAGAGGAAGGGGTGACGTAGGAGTTTTATCTCCGAACATCCATAAAATCTGTCTTGTTATTATTTTCTGCCGGCTCCATTGTCTAACCGATTAACTTAACTACACCGCTCTAAACCGATTCTATACTAACCATACCGAATTTCCAGATTACCGAAACCGACCCACCATTTTCAAATCTCCATCATCCGAAACCGGCCTTGTCTATCAAACAAGTGTGCTGCTTCAACCTGAAAGCAAACCTCTTCCGCGCTTGAACCTAGTTCAAGGGTTTGTGACAGGTTGTGTAGTATTGAAACCCCGGTGTTAATCTCTAACCGGATTAAACACCACCCTTCGAGTGAGAACCGCTAACCGGTCCAACCCCCGGTCCTCCAGCGGCTACCTAGATCCTAACAATTGGTATCAGAGCAGTTAGTTTTAATACTCAAGCAAGCATGTATCAGGATAGACCTCCAATGCTAGAAGGTGATGACTTTGCCAACTGGAAGGCACGCATGCACCTGCACCTAGTCACGTTGGATGATGAAATGGAGTCCATTCTGACCGAAGGACCAATATTCATTGATAAGGATAGAAAGGAATGGACGGCTGAAGATAGAAGAAGAAACAACCTGGATAATCATGCTAGAAACCGGATCTCCAACAGTGTGGACAGAAACACATACTGCAAGATCAGAGACTGCCAAACCGCAAAGGAGACATGGAACACGGTTATCCAGATCTTTGAGGGAAATGAAAGAACAAAGGAGAACAAGATAATGGTGGCCACACAGAAGTTTGAGAGCATCAAGATGAAACCAGGAGAAACTATGAAGGAATACAGTGACCGGTTCACTGGTGTGTTAGATGAGTTAGCAACTCTGGGCAAGAAGTATGACAACAAAGAGGTCATTATGAAAGCTTTGAGATCTCTTCCAAGTGCTTGGGACATAAAAACAATGGTAATGAGGGAATCAAAGAGCCTACGTAAGATGAAACTATACGATGTATTCGAAGATCTTAAGGCATACGAGTTCGAGATGAGATCTAAGACTGAAGAAGAAGTCTCGGCCTCGACATCAACCAGAGCACTAATCACATCTACGGAACCGGTTGCACTTGTACCTGCACCTGCACCGGCCCCTGCACCTATACCGATCAGAACCGCCGAACAGTTCACTGAGGATGCCATGGCAATGCTTGCACAGAAGTTTGGGAGATTCATGAAAAGAAGCCAACCGACAAATAACTACTATGGTGACAAATCCAATGTAAGATGCTATAACTGTAACTGTTTGGGACATTTTAAGTGGGAATGCAGGAAACCGAGAAGGGATACCCAGAAACCGGACTATCAAAATGACCGAAACAATTATCAACAAACCGGTGAAGGAAGTGAGGTACCGAAAGCACTGATAGCCGACGATGGAGGAAGTCTATGGGCTCACAGTGACAGTGATGATGAACTCACGTGTCTCATGGCAAATGAAGAACAGGTATTTGACTCTCCTTGTGAAGAATTTACTAAAGATGAATTATACAATGCATTGAATGACATGGTAGAAGAATATAAGAACCTACTAACCATGCTCTCTAAGCACCTCAACATTAGAACCGATCCCATAGTACCCATTTCGACAGAACCAGAGGTACCCATTATAACCGAACCGGAAGTCGTACAACCTGATGATACCCACACTTTAGAAACCGAATTAGATCCTAAGACCGAACAATCCAGCGAACCAACTAGAGAACTAACCGAGGAAGAAAATGCCCGACTTCAATATAAGATGGCCGCCTATAAGAGATCTAGCGATATAGTAAAGAACATGAATAGACACTACAGGCATCCTCGTTGTAAGCGTGTCCTAGGATACACAGAAGATAGCTCCAAAGACCGAAAACCCATAGAGAAAGCAAGGCTTACAAGAGGAAATCTTCCCTTTATAAAATTTCTTAAAAGCTCCTGGACCGCTGAAGAAGAGGAGACCGCATACTATAGGGAAGAAAAGCTAAAATACGACTATGTTGGTCCAACCGAATCATGGCTTGACCCTGTGAAAAGAAAAGCCGAAATCCTCAGACATAAGAAAGCCTTTCCTGAACCACGTAGGTCAAACCATAGATCACCGAATCAAAGACCATCACCCTTTAAGACCTTTGTAGAAAGACCAAGATACACGAGACCAAGTGCCAAAAGGACAGTTAAAACCCTAGCAAAGAAGACCGTCCGGTTTATCAAGGTTTGGATACCTAAGGGACTAATCGCATGTGGACCCAAGTAAATGTGGGTACCAAATAGTTGTAAATATGCACATTTTGCAGGATCCAAAGAAACGGCTAGGAAGCTCTAAATGGTTCTTGGACAGTGGCTGCTCCAGGCACATGACCGGAAACAGCAATATGCTAACTGACATCAGAGCAACAACCGGTGTTTTAATCACTTTTGGTGACAACTTAAAAGGTAAAACTGTGGGCAAGGGTAAGATTGTCCATGGTAACCTAACTATTGATAATGTATTTTTAGTTGAAAATCTACGTTTTAACCTACTTAGCATTAGTCAGATGTATGATGCTGGATATACTGTAGAATTTCTTAAACATGCATGCTTAGTCAAGAACTCTCAAGGTATCGTACTACTAACCGGAAATAGGATAGGTAACATTTACAAGGTAGACTGGAAAATTAGAGTAGAATATCCTATATGCATGATAGCTAAGACTGATCAAACCTGGTTGTGGCATAAGAGACTAAACCATCTAAACATGAAAACTTTAAACTACATTCGTGGTAAAAAGCTAGTTGAAGGTATTTCTGATATAGTATTTAACCAGGATAAGGTTTGCTCAGCATGTCAAATGGGTAAACAGACTAGGTCATCTTTTAAGAGTAAAGGAAACATTCAATCTAGCCGATGCTTAGACCTTCTTCACATGGACTTATTTGGGCCAATTCAGGTCGTTAGCCTAGGATGCATGCTCTATACCATGGTAGTTATTGATGATTACTCTAGATTTACATGGGTAATATTCTTACCATCTAAACGTGAAACCGTATCAAACCTGATTACACTTCTTAAGCACCTGCAAAATGAAAAATCAACTCGCATTAATAGCATTCGAAGTGATCGAGGTACCGAATTTACCAATAGTACATTAACTGTATATCTTGATGAATCCGGCATTAGACACGAGTTGTCTAGTGCTAGGACTCCTCAACAAAATGGCCTGGCCGAGAGAAAGAAACCGGACTCTCAAGGAAGCCGCACGGTCCATGATAGCCGATTCCGGTATTGCTCAGAAATTTTGGGCTGAGGCTATCAACACCGCATGCTATACACAAAACCGGTCTTTAATAAACAAATTTCACAACAAAACACCGTATGAGATTTATTTTAACAGGGTTCCCAAACTTAAGTACCTCAGGATCTTCGGTTGTAAGTGTTATATACACATAAATGGTAAAACCCAACTCACTGCTTTTGATGCAAAAATCGATACCGGGATCATGCTAGGATACTCAGCAGTAAGTAAAGCATATAGAGTATATAATAATAGAACTGCAACCATGGAGGAAACAATTCACGTTGTTTTCGATGAATCGGTTGAAAGCAATACTGCTTCATGCTTTGATTTACACAACAGATTGGAAAATAATGATATTCATTCTGATAGTGAAGATGAGACTCCAGTCTTTAGGCGGTTTGTCCATGACCAAATGGGTAACATTGAAACCCAGCCGGATCAAGCTGTTCCACAACAGGAAGCTGACACTTCGGTCCAATCCGAGGGAGTCGGTCGGTCTGACAATCATGCTCAGCCTACCGACATGTCTAGCCTTGATCAAGTAAACGGTAATTTGGTAGACACTCCTGAACTGAATCTCAGAAGAAACAGTAAACATCCTCCTGAGCAAATTATAGGTGACCCTTCAGAACCTGTTCGAACTAGGGGTCAACTTCTGGAAGGATATTTTAATTCCGCTTTCATATCCCAGATTGAACCGAAAAGAATAGATGAAGCATTGTCAGATCCGGATTGGATCTTGGGAATGCAAGAAGAGCTAAACCAGTTCGAGAGTAGTAAAGTCTGGTACCTAGTTCCCAGACCGAAAGATCAATCGGTCATAGGAACAAGATGGGTATTTAGAAACAAACTCAATGAGGACGGTTTGGTCACGAGGAACAAAGCCAGATTAGTGGCTCAAGGCTACAAACAAGAAGAAAGCATTGATTTTGAAGAGTCATTTTCCCCTGTAGCTAGAATTGAAGCCATTAGGATTTTTCTAGCTTTTGCTGCTTTCAAAAACTTTAAGGTCTTTCAAATGGATGTTAAAAGTGCATTTTTGAACGGTGACCTACGTGAAGAAGTGTATGTTGAACAACCACCCGGTTTCAAAAGCGCCGCATTTCCAAATCATGTATACCGGCTAAATAAAGCTTTATACGGTCTAAAGCAAGCACCTAGAGCCTGGTATGATACACTAACTGCATTTCTAGTACAACATGATTTCACCATCGGTTCGGTGGATAAAACATTGTTTAAATTTGAAAAGAAGGAACATATCCTACTTGTTCAAATCTATGTAGATGATATCATCTTTGGCTCAACCGATCCTAAGTTATGTGATAAGTTTTCAAAAATGATGACTGACAAGTTTGAAATGAGTATGATGGGAGAATTAAGTTTCTTCCTAGGTCTTCAGGTTAAACAACTCAAAGAAGGAACATTCATTAGCCAACCTAAATACACCAAGGAGCTGCTAAAGAAGTTCGGGATGGACACTTGCTCCTCGGCGGCTACTCCAATGAGCTCATCAATTAAACTGGACAGGGATGATGAGGGCCAATCGGTAGACCAGATTGCATACCGGGGATGATCGGCTCTCTTCTATACCTAACTGCGAGTAGACCGGACATTCTGTTTGCGGTCGGTGTGTGTGGGAGATTTCAAGCAAATCCAAAGCAATCCCATTACACAGCCACAAAGAGAATACTGAAGTATCTAAAAGGCACATCTGACGTCGGTCTGTGGTATCCAAAGGATTCGTCCTTTAACCTAACGAGCTATTCAGATGCAGACTATGCAGGGTGTAAGATTGACAGGAAAAGCACAAGTGGTACATGCCAATTCCTAGGTGACCGACTGGTGTCATGGCACAGCAAGAAACAGACATCGGTGGCCACATCAACCGCGGAGGCTGAATACTTAGCTGCCGGAAGTTGCTGTTCACAACTCCTCTAGATTCAACAACAGCTGAAGGACTTCGGTATTATAGCCGAAGAGTCCCCGATCTTCTGTGACAACACGAGTGCCATTGCAATCACCTACAACCCGGTTCTCCACTCCAGAACCAAGCATATCGACATAAGGCATCACTTCATCCGGGAGCATGTCACGCTGAAGCATATCCAGCTGGAATACGTATCGACCGATCAACAAGTAGCCGATATCTTCACAAAGCCGCTACAGGAAGCTAAGTTCTCTCAATTTAGACTTACTCTCGGCTTAACCGACATTAGCCAAATCCTTCCAAAGGATGCTTAAAGGGAAACCGGTTCAGACAGACAAAACCAGTAATTCTTCCTAAACTGTTGAACTTCGAATCTTCAGGGTGTCTGTGGAAGAACCGCCCAGTTTATTAGATAGAGTAAACCGACCGGCTACTTGGTGCATGCACCAAATAACCGCATCGGGATGAACAACTGATACTTGACCGGTTCGGAAGCAGGCTATCCTAGATTATTTGGATTTCAAACAGAAGAGGAATAATCATCAGGGTTTAAGGATATCTGTTCTGAAACATTACCCTCTCAAAGTAAAACAGGTCGCGCCTAAAAAGACGTGAAGATCTTTTGATATCTTTCACAGTCCAGGCCTATGACCGACAACCTAGTCTGAAAAACCTGCATATTTCATGCAATATCTTATACCCTGCGGTCAATAGACATTATCTCATTCAATACCTGGACAATATGATAGTCCCCAAACTAGTATTTAAGGGAAACACACATTCACTAAAATATTCACAAGACAAAACACATCCTCTCACTAAGGCAACCATGTCTCAGTTCCCAAACATTCTTCAAGTTGATTTTGAATCTTGCTCCAGTACCGAGCACTATGAAGTGTATAGGATGATTAAGGCTTTGGAAGATACTGGCCTTCAGTATTTTCTGGACGATAAGCAAATTGTCTACCATGAATCCATTCTGGAGTTTTTCTATAATGCTAGAGTATTCAGGGGTACCCCTCATTTTGATACTCACATTCAATCCAAGGTTGGGGGTATTATCTTCGATTTCACCGAGCAGGACTTCGCTCGGTGCTTCAGTCTGCCCTAGCAAGGGCTCACAGACCTCAACCCACCGGCCAACATTAAAGCTGAGGTCTCCCTCTCTCTTGCCCGGTCGGATGAGCCTGTTGATGATCACGGCGCTAAGTCACACCTGAGGGCTGAATATCAGCTCCTCAACGATGTGATAGGTAGGGGCATCTTTGGAAGGGATGTCACCAACACCTATTGTGCCGCGACCTTCAACATGATGGCGGCCATTGTCACTAGTACGCCGGTCAACTGGTCCCGGGTGCTATTCGACGTCCTCATCTGGATGGTCGGCATCCGGTCGGTCGGTCTCATTCCCCAAATAAGCAGCCTTCTCGTGGAACTTGGTGTCCCAACCTGTCCCGGCGAGGGTTTGAACCAAGCTCAGGTGCTAACCAGAGAGATAACCGACTCATTCTATGATCGGTTTGAGAGAGCCTGGAGGAGGAGGAACTTCAATCCCCCCCCCGTGAAGCCCCTTCCCGCGCACATTAAGTCACTCCTTCTTGCACCCGGTCGTTTTGCAGTATGTACCGAGTGTATCTTTATCCAACATCATTATGATCACTTCGGCTTCTTTTATGTTTTTCCTAGGTTTTATTTCCATCGGTCTCTTTTGTTCACCACCCATTATGTTATTGCATTTAATGAAAACCGTCTTTAATCAATGAGGTACCTCCCAAACTAACTAAGTATTCAATACCCAACTAACTTGGTTACCCTTCAACAAACATTTACCTCGAAGACCGCAAATAGTCAAAAAGCACACTCTGCCCAATGATCTTGGAAACATAAAGATTCTTTTGCTTAATAAAACAAAACTAACAATCAAAGCTTATGTTTTCCCTCCAAAACCGATCCTATATAAGGAGCCATCCTCTAATCAATCTACCTCACACGAAAGCATAAGAGCACCTCTAAAATACTTTGAATTCCATCTCTCTCAACACCGAAATCATGCCGAGCCGAACTTTGGGTAACTTCTTATGCATTGACTTCAACTCTTGCATGGGAGAGATGAACGGAAATCCTGAACAGAAGTTAATGTTTCACTCTCTCACTGAAACCGGTCTTCAACCGTTTCTTGAAGAGGCCGGTCCAGTTCTCCTAGAAGATGTCAAGGCCTTCTTTCGAAGCGCCTGCATCAGGGGAAAGTATATCGTCTCTACCGTCAGAGACCACACATTCTGGATCGATGAGGTTGAATTTGCCTCACTATTCGATCTACCCACTGAAGGATTCTCTGACTTCCCAACCATAGAGGACCTAGCGGGATTTGAACTCGCCCAATACCTATCGGCCACCCCTTCTCTGGTGGAACACTATGAGCCAAAAACCCAGTTTGCTAGTCACGGTCAACTACTTCTCGAAATTGTGACCCGTTCGATCCTGTGTCAATCGCCGAATCAACGGTATTCTAGAAATACCTACAACATTATGACCCACATCCTTTGCGAATCGGCCATCAACTGGTCAACGGTCATATTCAAAAACCTCAAGAATATGGTGCTAACCAAGAGAGGTCTCGGTTATGCACCGTATATCAGCAAGCTGATTCTTGGGTACCGGCCGGAGTTTGGACCAGGGACACCGGCCTCCTCCTCAAACATCCTAGACAAGGATTCGGCGATAGACCGAATTTCTAGAATGTCTTTTCCATAGGCTGTACTTTCCATTATTTATGTATGCCTATCTAAATACCGAATTTTCTGTCGATTTTCTTTCTGCAATATTTCTTGAATTCAATCTCATTTCAGTTTAAGTGACCGTGTCTTCTTAACTCTTTGAACATTTATCTAAGTAACCGGTTAAAATCTTCAAACCGCGTTCTCGTTCGGTCACATAAAATCGCTCAAAATAAATTGCAAACACTCTGATCACTCAAAATAACCGGTTAGACTTAGAAACCGTACCATCAATCGGTTTCAAAAAGAAGAGTGCGTCATCAATGGCATAAGCAAAAACTTTGGAGGGAAATCTCCCGCCCAAAACTGCCGCCCACCCTTTGGTTTACCGCCCATGGTTTGGCGCCCACGGTTTGCCGCCTCTTTCAATTTGGAGGGAAAGTTCCCGCCCAATATTGATGGGACGGTTGGGCTTCCAAACCGCATCTATAAAAGGGTCTCTCGGTCATTTTACTTCATTCTCACGCGAATCTGCTTTCTCTCTCCAAGCTTTCTAACTTTTTGAAGCGGCTATCTCTCACACTCTCTCAAACTCTCTAACATGGGGCGTGATTCGGCTCTGTTCAGACTCCTATCTCAGGTGGATTTCGAGGAAATCTGGCTGAAAGGTACGTCCGAGGCAAAGGAGGTTCTTGACCGGGTAGTCAAAACCGGTCTGGAATATTTCCTTGGCGGTCCTCATGTTATATACAAAGATGCGGTCGAAGAATTCTTCAAAACCGCAACCATCTCCAACGACAAAATCACCGCGACTGTTTGCAGTTCTGAAATAGAGCTCACCGAGGCATTGGTGGCAGAAAGCCTGCGTCTTCCGACAACCGGCCAGGATGTAACGGCAGAAATAGAGCAGGACACCTTTGAGGCGGCTTGCCAGATTCTATCGGCAACTAAAGAGCCGATCAAAGCATCCGGCAGCAAACAAATGTTGAAGCCGGAGTATATCCCGATATGTGACATCTTCGCTAGGGCGATTCTGGCGAAGGGAGGAAACTTCAGCAACCTCACAAAAGACAAAATCAAGATGCTGATCGGTCTGATGGAGGAAAGAAAGGTCAACTGGGCAAAGGCCGTGTTTAGCAACCTAATGGATATGGTGAAACCGGATTCAAACCGGTCGTGGGGATACGCCGTTCCTCTAGGTAAGATCTTCCTTCACCTCAATCTCGATATCGGTCCCGGCGTCGTTGTCGCAGAACGATGCCTCATCAGATCAAAGCAATTCCTAGAAAGGAAGCAGTCGGCCCCCAGTTCCACAGGTGGCCGAAAGAAGAAAGCCGCCAAGAAAGCTGCCCCAGCCAAAGCAAAGGCTGAAAGCAAAGGAAAGGAGAAAGTAACCTCCTCGGAACTACCGCAGCAAACAGAAGATGAGGAGTTGGCTTCCTTCTCTGAGAGAACCGATACGGAGAAGACCGAGGATGATAGAACGGTCAATGAAGCCGACAATCCGGCTTAGAGCCCCAATAATGTCGGACCTAACACCAACTCTAAGACAACCGAAGGTGGTGAAGAGGATGATGAGGAGGAAGGTGATAAAGAAGCCGGTAATGAGGACGGCAACAAAGAGAAGGAGGAGGCCGAAGAAGCAGAGGCCGATAGGATATCTCGGAAACTCCTTCAGGGCGTCAAAAAGCGAGCCGAGTCAATTGAAGAACTATACCTGGAATGGCACGATCACCGGTACGGCACACCGTATAGAGAAATCCTACCGGGCCACACAGACGTGGAGTGCATCCAAAGATTGGAGGAGGTGGAAGACTTGATCATGAATCTTACAAACTCCAACACACTCCAAGAGGTACAATACCGAACCTGCCTCCTAAAACCGAAGGTCCAACTACGGAAGCTAACAACACGCATCCAGAAAATTACGGAGGAGCTCGAAAAGTTGGGACCGGAAGACACCGTAGTGCCGCGGGTGTTAGCAAGGCTTGAAAAAGCCAAAGGGGAACTTGCTCAAGAAATCGAACGGCTAGAGGCCATATGCAGCCGAATGAAAATACCGGTCTATACTCCTCCCCAGATCGAAACGGCTCCGGAACACTGCCCAACACCTCCAAAGGAGAATGCGGCATTAATGGAATCCGATGAAAGAGCCGACCCCAACCTCACCGGGCAATCCTCTCCTCCACAACCGGAAGTCTCCGCTTCAGACTTCACAAAAGAATGGGTTGAGGACCGTCTTCAAAAGCTTGAAGCCTCCACATCAGAACTGATTGATAACCGCATTCAAGAGTTTGAAGACTCCGCGGTTCAGCCGTTCAAGGATAGATCCAACAGAATATTTGATTCGGCCCTCAAGTTCACCGACGCCACAAGGTGTCTTCTGGAAAGAAATCAGGAATGGTTCTCAGAAATCGGCGAAGATCTGCGGGAAGAGGCGGTTCAGCGCAGTAAATGTGTTCAGCGAACTGCAATTCTAGAGGACTTGACCTCCGATTTAAAGAAAGACTTCGACCGGCTTGAAAGAGAAACCGATCAACGGTTGACATCAATGAATGATGACCTGGTGGGCACAACACTCGATCGGGTCTCCGAACTCGAGAAGAAAAATGTGGGTCTCGAGGCCGAACTGAAGGCGCTTTCCGCACAGGTTGCCGAATTACTGAGGGTTAAGGTGAACGCGGATGCCGCGGCTGTAGCGGCTGATGCTCAAGTGGCTAAGAGGGTCCAGGATGCGCTGGATGCCGAAGCAGCGAAAGAGAAAGAGGCACCGCGCTCTTCTCAACTTACCGAAGAGGAAGAGGAGGCCGCGCGGATTAAAAGGGCAGAGGCCATATTCCCAAGACTTACAAAGAAAGCAGTCGCTCAAGCTGCGGAAGATGCTGAGCGGTTGGAAAGGCAAAAACGGAAGCTGGAAGAATTCGCAGCCGAAAACAAGAAGAAAAAGGCGGCCGCCTCCGCTTCAGCGCCGAAAAAGCGAAAGAGGGAAGCCCCTAAGAAAGTTCAAATAGCCGAGCTGCTCAATGAGGTCACTGAAACGGTCGTCACGAGTACATCGCAGCAGGCCGACCAAGTCGAAGAGGAAGTCGAAGAACAATTGCAGTCCCGGTCTACAAGACGACGACCTTCCGAACCGACCAGTCGACAGCAACCGAAGAAGAAAAAGAGCATATATGACTTCTCGGACTCGGAATAGGGGCTATCTTTTCTTTACTTATCTTAATGTTTTTACATATTATTTTCGGTTATCTATATTATATATAAAGCTATTTTTGAAACCGGCCATCTTTTGCATCTCTACTTAGTTTTGATAATTTTAAATAAAATAATCAAAAAGGGAGAAATTGATGAGATAAAAGATAAAGACTCTTCCAAAATTTTTCTCAAAATTTTTCGAAAAATTCTCCTAAGTCAGTTTCAAAAATCCGGACAAACAAAACAACCGGTCTACGGTTGCAAACTTACATGATTTTGATAATTTTAAATAAAATAATCAAAAAGGGAGAAATTGTTAGATAAAATCAGACTGGTTCAAATAAACCTAACTTAAATAAACTTTCCATGCAGGAACAAGGAACCGGACCGGATAAACAAAAGAACCGGCTAAGAAAACTAGCCGGTCAAGCTACTAAACCGACCAAGAATACTCGGAACATGACCGCACAAAGAAAGGATCGGCCAAAGCTTAAAACCGGAATCATCAAACAGCCGATCAGCCACAAGGCAGAGGAATAACCGGAAGAAGTCCGGTTACATCACTCATACCAAAAGCCATTCGGCTAAGTCAAGCGGCCGACCAGTACAAGAAGATAATTCGGGTATCTGTTAAGAATGATACCAAAGGAACAGACTGAACACTTCCATATCCATGCAAGTCTGAGGAAAGACTGTAGGCTGCAGAAGACAGTACTACCGGATCCCTCCACTTCGGGATAAGTCAGAAAGAAGATCTTCCAAGTATAGACAACTGTCCAACAGACAGTGCCTACATCAAGTAAAAGACAAACCCGGCAGGTTTGTCTTACATACCGGAAGAACAGACCGCTAGGTCTGAGACATAACACCAAGTCTGAGGTTGACCATCAGGTCTGAGGAAACGACCGCAGGTCTGAATCTCTAAAACACTGAATCACTGCACCTCTGTTCAGCCAATCAGATTCAAGGTAGTGAAATATGACCGTTGGCATATTTCACCTATAAAAAGGGGTAGTTGAAGAAGAGTAAATGTGGGACACTCAGTGAGATAAGTGAAACGCTAAGAGCATTTACTACAAGTGATAAGATTGTGTTACTCTAAGAAAGCCTAAGTGCTAAAGTAAAAGTGTGTTTTACAATTTCGGTGTAAATTGTAAGAGTATTATCGAGCAGGAAATAAGTCTCGATCGGATTGTACTTGTATTCCTTAGTGAATATCCTTCTCGCGGTTTCGAGAGGAAGGGGTGACGTAGGAGTTTTATCTCCGAACATCCATAAAATCTGTCTTGTTATTTACTTTCTGTCGGCTCCATTGTCTAACCGATTAACTTAACTACACCGCTCTAAACCGATTCTATACTAACCATACCGAATTTCCAGATTACCGAAACCGACCCACCATTTTCAAATCTCCATCATCCGAAACCGGCCTTGTCTATCAAACAAGTGTGCTGCTTCAACCTGAAAGCAAACCTCTTCCGCGCTTGAACCTAGTTCAAGGGTTTGTGACAGGTTGTGTAGTATTGAAACTCCGGTGTTAATCTCTAACTGGATTAACCACCACCCTTCGAGTGAGAACCGCTAACCGGTCCAACCCCCGGTCCTCTAGCGGCTACCTAGATCCTAACATAATCCAAATATGTATTCATACCCTATGAGCCGTCTCAATCCAAATTTTAGAGCAACTACCCAAAGACTCGAGCATCACTTAATGAATCATAGTCATACTCTACAAAAGATTTCAAATATATTATTCATCATTGACAATACAAAAGTAAGTGAGTCGTCAATTCAACTTCATTATGACACATACAACGACTTATCATAATGCAACTTTTTTACATAAGCTACAAGAATCTCATGAGACGCCCATATAGAATCAAGAACATATCACCACACATTAATCAATTACATATATCCCTTACAATCTATTGATTTATCTTTCAAATTTTAATTTAACTAAAATAATATATGTCACAACTAAGGATTCCCAATAATGACTTAATGATACCTCTCTTCACACCATCATTTATTCTACAAACGTTCCAAACAATACTTTTTTAAAACATTGATGAAATATTATCGAAATAACCCTTTCTTGACTTTGAGACACATTTTCTCTCTTACATATAACCCTACGGTAAATCAGTTAGCTTCTTCAGCTGACAATGTTGGTAGTTGTTCAAAGAAGAAGAGTTTAGGGGAAAAGTATACGAAATGGGTGGAATCTTGCGCACATTGGACCACATTTTAATCTCTAATTCAAGGACCTCCCTTAAGGGGGAGAATTATTTTTATCCAACGTCATATTATGTGTCAAGAATTTCATTAAGATATTCTCATTGGCATCAATCTGTCTCAGAATTCACTAATTCCTAATCGTACACATCGTGAATGAAAACTGATATTCATGATTTTTAATTTCATGATAAAGGGTTTTAATAGGGGTGACTTGAATTATGTCTTCTAGAGGTGATGAACATCCATTTTTTACCTGATTAATTGCTTCTTGTTCGAACAATAAATCAGAAATGGAGTGGGGTTAATGACCTCAACTTTTAATACTCCCCACTTGTAACATCTTACACGATCTTGTGACTAGAGAAGAGTCGTCTGAAGTTACGATCAAATCAAACTTGGCAAAGTAAAATGGGTGGGGCTTCTTGGTCTCTAACAATCACTTGCACGCATTCCCCTTTTTCAACATCTGGGGTGGCATCGAAAATCGAGGGTTATGAAGACGGATATTCGATCTTAGCCTCACGAAAATATGTTGGTTCATTTAATCTCTCTAGTCTGCACGACATCCCTCCTGCCTATATCAAATTTCTTCGAATTTGTCATCTCAATAACTAGCATTTAAACATCTGTAAGGCTAGTTATACAAATTTGATCAAAGTAAAATAGGGTTATAATTGACTCTCTCGTTTTCCTAAAGGAAGTCGATAGATCCAACACATGTGGATTCGATGTGTTTATTTTTTTTATGAAGGAGACACGACTATATGACTTTCATGTTGAGATTTTCTAAGAATATGTTGTACATATATTATAAAATTGCGGAATTTAACATTTAAAATTAAATGCTTATAATCTTTGTCTGTGTTGATCGTCATAAGATTCATTGTTTATAAATTATTAAAAATATCATAGGGTATTTATAGAATTACAAAATTTCATTAACCTTTTACAGTTATAATCACGGTCGTGATCTGTATTCCTTACGGTTTTCTGGACTTTTCAAGAACTGTCTAAGCCTTCGAGCAACCTATGAACACTCGACAATCAGAACTCAAACGAACATTCGTCTTCTAGTTCACCAAACCTCTTTTCAGTGTCTAACATTGTTATACGTGAAGATAAATTTATTTAGAAATCGTTTTCTAAAAAACGATGAAAAAAATAAAATGATATGAAAGAGGTTTTTATTTCTAAAATAATTTTTAGAAAGAGAAAACTCTAGAAAGAAATGGAGGGAGTGAAAGATGAAAATTTATGGAATAACTTGGAAAGAATACTTTGTATTTATTCATTTATTTCATCAATCATATTTATTTCAAAAATAATCACAATATCAATAAAACATCCGATCAATTATATATATATATATATATATATATTGATAATAAAACATTTTATTTTATTTTATTTAATCAAATTAATTAAATAAAAATATCATACAAACTTATTTTGTATATCAAATATCATTTTTAATCGTTAGAACTAATTCTCATTTTATTTATAATATTTATTTATCATAAATAATTTATAAATATTCAATAATACTTGTAACATCTATTAAAGAATTCAAAAATCATTATCATTTTATATTTCTCAATTATTTTATTGCATGTCATTCATTAGGTCCCAAAAGTTTTTAGTCTATTATAATAAATTAATTAATTATAATTCAGTCACGAGAATATTTTTAGAAAAATGCTTATGACTCTTGATTCTCGATTCTTTAGAGAGTGAATTTTAACAAAGTGTTAAACATATCCGTTACTATTTATCGGTGAATGTTTATCTCGTCACATCTTATACTCGAATTAGTTATTTGAGTATGGTTATTAATTGTCAACTCCCACTAGTTTGAAGTATTGCATCAAGCCTAAGCCTTATTTTCTTGTTATTCCAAAACTTACTACTATTTAAATTTATTATGAGAAGACCATCAACATCAGAAAGAATGTCATGATCATGGATTATTAAGTAGAGTTTCGACAAGAGCTTTTTAGTATATATACTCGTGTTTCTGTTATAAGAGTTGTGACTCTCATATTGGCTACTCACAATGACACCATATGTTTCACATATACCCAACCACTAACTTTTGAACGCTCTTTTACAGATCGGCCGTAGCTGATATCAATTATATGATTCACATATGATTTATTTGAGCACCTCAAGTTTAGGGATAATTCACCATAGTCACTGTGAGATGTACCACCGACACAAAACTATTAATTACCATGAGGTGTCTCGTGCGGGACACTCAGGTGTGTCATTAACTCATTTATCACCACCTATATGTTCATTTATAGTATTAACTATAATCTTGAGTTATAGAAACAATCACTTGACCAAATCAAGTAATGCAACATACACTAATCTTCCCAATTTAATGATGTCCTATTTCATTGAACATATGATTTGGAATTGTTTAGATATGATGTTATGAATATAATAAATGACTTACTTTTATGATAACTATCATAAACGCTTTTATACTAGTAACATATCATGAACTTTCATTGATTCATATTAAAAAAATATTTTTCACAATTTCTCTTAAAGACAATAATATGAAACAAAGAAGATGCATTTATTAATTCGAAATAATAATATTCAATTACCATAATTATGTGTCAATGTGATGTCCATCCAACACTTATATCTAATAGTTCAAGTCATACCATCACCTTATATACATGTGTTCCATTATCAACACAGATGATTTCCGAATAATGAATATGTGAATCATATTGATGCACCCTCATTCTAACCCGATCGACCTCCTACAATAATTGGGTATTCTCATCGAGCTCAATAAATCCTCAAAGATTATTACCGGCCAAACTAAGAAGATCATGATTCCACATATTTGTTGACATTCCAAACATTTGAATCCATGTACCCTCCTTATCTACATGGGGTCTTATTATGTGTTCGGGCGCAACAACATGTGGATTCTCAATATTAATTGACCGACCATTAATGAGTCGTTGGATTTCTTCATCGACTAAGAGTCTAATTCCTTAATCAAATTGCATGATAAATGTTGTTTTAAATTCGTTCCATAGAAGAATATATTCCTCAAAAATGGAAGTCATACTAAAAGACGCATTGATTATGTTGGAGTCCGAGACGACCTCAGTTCCAAGTTCATGTTTGAAGTTTCCAAGTCTACCTTAATAACTCTTCTAGGGCGTACCTCAAATGTTTGAAATTCAAAAGATTTGAGTCTGACATTAACCGCCTTTGTTTAGTCTACTCAAACAACCCGTCACCCGATGTCTACCACTATTACATAGGTCTGAGTTTCGGTCGCACGAGGTTCTAATTTCACCACTCTAGGCCGAGTTTTTTCCAAAGTTTTGTGTCAATTGGAGACATCTCCCTCATTTGGTTCTAGAAATGAAGTCTAGTCGAGAACCGACCCCTCTCTAGAACCCTTTTTCTACCACTAATGACATTAACAGTGTAACGTATAGCCTCCATAAACCTAGACGTGTGAGGCGCCCTTAGGGGTGCTAAGAAAGTCGATTGAAGACTGATTACTAGTATGACCCTTTGACTCTCCTTGACCCTCTAACAATGTTCTACATCACTTTACCCCAAAACTTACATGAGATTTTCTGTCCACCCACCGAACCGCATGACCACACTTGCTCATAAAAACCAGCCTTCCTCGAAAGGCATATAAGGGTATGTTTGGATCAGTGGAATTGGAATTGGCATTGGAATTGGAATTGGAATTGACATTGGAATCTCAATTCCATTTCCATGAGAATTGGCATTGAATTACAATTCAATTCCTATGTTTGATAAAATTATAGAATTGCAATTCAATCACAATTCCTATGTTTGGGAAAATTATATAATTGTAATTCAATCTCAATTCCTATGTTTATAAATAATTACCTTTATCACGTTTATGTCACGTTTATGTCACGTTTAACATGTTTTTAACACGTTTAACATGTTTTCACGATCTTAACACGTTTAACATGTTTTTTACATGTTTAACACGTTTTTGACACGTTTAACACATTTTTCATGTTTTTGACACGTTTAACATGTTTTTTACACGTTTAACACGTTTTTCTTATTTTTGACACGTTTAACACATTTTTGACACGCTTAATACATTTTGGCACGTTTTTTACGTTTTGACATGTTTAACACGTTTTTGACATGTTCCACATATTTTTACACGTTTAACACATTTTTCACGTTTTTGGAACGTTTTAAACATGTTTAACACGTTTTTATACTTAAAACACATTTTCACATGTTTAACAAGTTTTTTACGTTTTTGGCACGTTTAACACGTTTTTGACATTTCAATACGTATAATATTTTTCACATATTTTGACAAGTTTAACACATTTTTTACATTTTTGGCACATTTAACACATTTTTGACATTTTAAACACATTTAACATGTTTTTAACAAGTTTTGACAAATTTAACACGTTTTTCACGTTTTAGGCACGTTTAACACGTTTTTGACAGCTCATACGCTCAACTCCAAACTCAAGCCCCAAAGGAAAAAAGTGACAAGAGAAGCTAGCGAAGACGAAGAAGCCGGAACTCTATCCGGAAATATATCCCAAAAAGACATAAGGGTGACAAGAAAGAAGGAAAGAAATAGCAAGGCTAAAGACAAGAGAGACGAGTCCGAGGAAAACAACCCATATCGTCCTTTTTTAGTTGATTGATTGATTGTTAGTTTTATTCCTTATTCACTTTTGTACTATGATTTCATGTCCGTGTGCGTTTCTTAGGCCAACTGTGGATCCTTATGGCCATCGTGTGTTGACTTTGAGCAAACCGTTATAAGCTCAATTTCAGCTCTTGTACTCTTTTTACCATTTTCGGATCTTTTTAATTAATGGCGTAAGCCATTTCTAAAAAAACATGTTTCTAATATATTTAACACGTTTAACATGTTTTTATATGTTTAGCACGTTTAACATGTTTTTCACGTTTTTGGCACTTTTAACACGTTTTTGACATGTTTAACATGTTTTTTTATATGTTTTACATATTTTTTGACACGTTTAACACGTTTTTAACATGTTTAACACGTTTTTGATATGTTTAACATGTTTTGACAAGTCTAACAAATTTTTGACACGTTTAACATATTTTTAGCCCATTAAACACATTATGGGACATTTAACACATTTTTCATGTTTTTGGTACATTTAACACGTTTTTGGCACGTTTAACACGTTTTTAACATTTTAAAACGTTCAACACATTTTGGCACATTTAATACGTGTTTGGCACGTTTAACACATTTGATAAATTTTAACATGTTTATAGCACGTTTAACACATTTTGGCATATTTAACATATTTTGACACGTTTAACATGTTTTGACATGCCAAAAATGTGTCAAAACGTGAAAAACATGTGGAACATGTCAAAAACATGTTAAACGTGCTAAAACGTGAAAAGCATGTCAAAACGTGAAAAACATTCAAAAATGTGAAAAACGTGTTAAGCGTGTCAAAAACGTGTTAAACGTGTCAAAAACATGAAAAACGTGTTAAACGTGTAAAAAAATGTGTTAAACGTGTCAAAAACATGTTAAACATGTCAAAACGTGTCAAACATATCAAAAACGTGTCAAAACGTGAAAACATGTTAAACGTGTGAAAATGTGTTAAAAATATGTTAAACATGATAAACGTGTTTAATGTGTGAAAAACGCGTTAAACATGTCAAAAATGTGAAAACGTGTTAAACGTGACAAAAACGTATTAAACGTGTCAAAAACGTGAAAAACATATTAAACGTGTCAAAACGTACCAAAAACGTGTTAAATGTATCAAAAACGTAAAAAAACGTGTTAAACGTGTTAAACATGCCAAAAAAGTGCTAAAAACGTGAAAATATGTTAATGTGTGAAAACATGTTAAATGTGACATAAACGTGATAAACGTGTTTAATATGTGAAAAATATGTTAAACATGTTAAAAACGTGAAAAACGTGTTAAACGTATTAAATGTGACAAAACATGAAAAAATTGTTAAACGTGCCAAAAACGTGAAAATGTGTCAAAAACGTGAAAAACATATTAAACGTGTTAAAACGTACCAAAAACTTGTTAAACGTGCCAAAAACGTGAAAACGTGTGAAAAACGTGTTAAACGTGTAAAAAATTTGAAAAAATGTTAAACGTGCCAAAAACGTGTTAAACATGTCAAAATGTGTTAAATGTGCTTAAACGTGTTAAGCATGTTAAAACGTGTCAAAAACGTGTGAAATGAATTAAAACGAGTTGCATACTTATTAAAACTAAAAACGTATTAAGCGAATCAAAAATGTTAAATGAATAAAATATTTGTTAAATGAGTTAAAAACGTGTTAAATAAGTAAAAAAAATGAAATTACAATTTCGACCTAAAAAGATTAGAATTTAGACTATAAAATTACACTATATTTAATTCCATTAGAATTCTCAATCCAAATTCAATTCTTAATATTAAAGTGTCTACCAAACATAAGAATTGAAATTGAACCCTCCAATTTCAATTCCAATTTTAATTCCAATTCCAATTCCAATTCCAATTCCAATTCCAATTCCAATTCCAATTCCAATTCCAATTCCAATTCCAATTCCAATTTTATCAATTACACCCTGGTTATTTTTGATGGTGTGACTTTACAGCTCTCACTCCCCTCTCATTCTTTTTTTTTTTTTCTTTTTTAAAACAGATTTTTCTTTGAAATATATTTTTGCTAGGATATTAATATTGTTAATTTATAATTATAATTTTATATTAAGTTAACAATGCTTACACATACTCATTAAATATCTAATTAGAATGTATTATCCCATAAATAATTATTAAATATAATATATTATAATTATTTTTAAAATATTAAAATAAAAAATAATTAATTTTAATTGTAATAAGTATAAAAATTGTGATTAATCGTATAAAAAACAGTTTTAAAAAAAATAACCACCTTTGATATTTTAGGTAACCATTGATGTCACATAAATAATCTTTTTACATTTTTTATTATTTAATAATAAAAATAGCATACCAAATATGATCAGAATTTTTGGTTTTGTTTTTTATAATCATGATATAAATCAAAAAATATTTTTAATAATATTGTATTTATTTCGTTGTCCTTGTAATGTAATTGATGACTATTTTATTAAAATATATATATTCTAGAATCTAGAAAAAATGTTGAATTTTCAAGATATGATTGAGATATTAAATCTGATAATAAAAAATACATAGTCAATGAGATGCTCCTTTTATCATATTATATAATAAATGTGGTTGTTCCATTTGAACCTTCCCCGAAGATACCTGTGGCATTAATATTGTTCATTTCACTTGGACGTTTTTTTTTTCTTTTTCTTTTACTATTTTTTTATTATGTATTAGCTCAATCGTGGTCCCTACACTTTTCTTTCTGGTCAAGAAGCAGCCGCCGGCATTTTAACTTTCCTCATTTCGACCATCTTATGTAATTTGTGTTAATAAAATTTATTTAAACCCGTCAAGTTAGCCTAATGGTAAGAGTCGGCTTAGGCCTTATTTGAAGAAAGGGCTTTTTGGATTTTGTATCCAAAAAACCCTTGTTTGATAAAAAGTATAAAAAATTGGTTTTTAAAATTTGAAGACTAATTTGTCCCTTGACTTTAGAAGATATGGTATAGGTGAGAGAATGATGGTTTAGAGAGAGAATATAAAATTAAAGGGTAGTTTTGGTATTTAAATGATTAAATTATTTGATTTGATGGCTGATAAGATGTTTGAATTTTGGAATAAGAACTGGGTTTTATCCCAAAAACCCATTTATCAAACGAGACTTAAGAGACCAAAAAGTTACGAATTTAATTTTATCGGGAAGCGTTTTGAGTTTAAGTAAAGACTATGACCGTGGAGTGTCATTCTAGTTCTCCGTTCTCCATTAATTCCCAAAATAATATTTATTTTAAAAAAAACTAATATACCATTTAATTTAATGATTTAATTTCAAATTATTATTATTATTTATAGTGTTTTTGTTGAAATTTAATATTTATTTATAATATATTTAAAAATATATACTCAATTTAAATAGTGTGATTTATTTCCTACTTTTCAGACGACAGGGGGAACACACATGGGACCATGGAAGTTATGGTATAAACTAACATTACCTTATCCGACATGTTTTTTTTATATATATATTTTTTTTAAATTTTCGAAATTTAAAGGTGGTGAATAAATAACTTTTAGATCAAATTTGATAATTCAACAAATTAATTTAAATTAATTAATATTTTTAATCACATCTAATTATATATTCTTTTCACTAAGAGCTTGTTTGATCAAATATATATTATTTGAGATTTGTGTAGAATAAATTAGTAAGCTATTTTTTATATTTAAATTTAATAAAAGCAATGAAATGATATTTTTATTAATAAATTTGATAATTAAAGTGATATAATTTTTAAAAAAGATTCAAAATAATCCAAGATCAAACAAGCCCTAAACAAAAACTAAGTTTTTTTCTTAAAAATAAAATTAAATATTTAAAAAATACTTAATTATATCTAACAAGTTATATATTCCACATATTTAGGCCTAGGTAATACAATATATATACATTTACATAGACCACTCTTTGAGATTATCACAAAAAAAATGTTTTTTCTCAAAATTTGAACAATTGTAAATAAAATAACATATATAAGCCAGGTTAAAGTTGTTTTTATTAATTTGAACATTAAACTATATACATTCTATATTATTTCAAAAAAAAAAAGATAAAAAAAAAATACATATGACAACATCAATATACAACATTTGAAACCGACAAATTGGTGAGTAGGTAGATATTTCATTATATATATACATTCACAAAATAATTAAAAACATCGTTTTCATATATACACATCTAAAAAAATGTACTAATCGCAAACAACTTTATAAAAGAGTTATTAGACATATATTTTATTAATATCAATGTTGTCTCTAAATTTCCTTAAAGAACATAAACAACTATACACAAAATAATTTACATTTTAGGAGAATAATATTTATGTCTCATATTATGAGGTGACATAATTAATTAATTAATTATATAAGAAATATTTGTTGGGATACTTTTGGGATGTGTGATGTAAAAGATTGAGATAAAATCGTTTTAATTTTGTCATGGAGTGTAGATTGTGTAGTGTATAAATATTTATTAATAAAATAAATACTTTATCACTATTTATTAAAGTGATCATTATTTATAAAAGATTAAATAATAATAAACCCAACGTTTTATAAATTTACGTGCGTCATCAACATTTATCTTTTTTTTTATTTTTATTTTTTTAATTATAGTTGGGAGTTGGCTTTGCGTCATTAGTCTCTCTTGTTACGTCATAAAACCTCAAGACAGTCATTGGCTGACAAAAACATCACTGCGTTCGTCATCTGTCTAGGTTCAAGTTTTTTTTATGAAGCGGTTACTTTATTTTTATTTTTATTTTTATTTTTTCATTTATTTTATAATAAAAAGTTAAAAACTTAATTTGTTCTAGCTCATGAATTTGTGATTATTTGTTTCTTAAAAATTAATTTTTTTACTTAAGTTAGCTTAATAGATCATTTGAAATATTTCTCAAATTGTATGTGTCATTTTTTTTTGGCAGGGACATGTTAATTTTATCGGTATCTTATGGTTTGTTAGGATTCGAATATTTTAAATAACTTATTTAAAATATAATAATTAGTAAATATTTGAATTTTATTTTATTTTATAAAATGTATTAATATATAATAATAAAATATAATATTTCAATATTTTAATTAATTAATTGAATATATATTAAATAAAAACATACTTGATTGAATAACTTTAATTAAACACCATTAAATTTAGATGTGAAATTTATTATTTTGAGAGTTTAACTTTTATTATGGATTGAAGTACTAAATTGAAATAATAATAATAATTTTTTAAAAGAGTTAATACCATTTTATTAAAAAAATTAAAAAGTGGGAGAGTCAATATCAAAGTTAAACAAACATTAACTATAATTAAAGAATGACAATCAAAAGTCCCTAAAAAGAACAAATTAATAGCATTCACAAAAATAAACAATATAAATTACAAACGAAAAGAATACAATAAAAAACAGATCTGAACTATTCAAATAAGGGTGTTTATTTCCATATAAAATATTTGTGTCATAAGACCTTCAAGGATATTGAATTAAAGAAGATGGCGCGCGAGGCTTGCTTATTCACATTGTGTAATCTTTCTTTGTACGGACTCGTGCTAATCTGATAGAAAGAGTTCTTTTTCAGGACTTCAATGTTCTTTTCTTTGTTGCCTTCTACTTAAATTTCAAGATTCTTGTCTTTGTTTCTTTTAGAATCAGCTTTGGTATGCTCTGCATCAGCCTTGTATATATTCTTTACTTCAACTTAATTAGTTTGAGTATATTTCTTTTTGGTTTCTCTACTACAACTTGACTTGTTTGAGAATTAACTTTTTCTTCTTCCTCAACATCTGTTTCATTACAATTTTTATCTTCTTCTTAATCAGAGTTTCCTTTACCCTCTTTTCTTCAATCACATTGTTTTATTCATTTTTAGAGTCTTCCTTTGCTTCAACTTCCTACTCTTCCTCAACATTTTGCTCTTTGATGTTAGACTCCTCTATTTTATTTTCATATTTTTTTTCTCCCTGACCTTTCAGTATTCTCTACTCTTCTTCCTTAACTTGAGCACATTTCGTGTTGACGTGTTAGAAAATATTACAGAATGAACACATGCGTGGCCTTCACTCATAAGTGATTTCCATAGTAGTAGATTTTTCTTTCATGTCAACCACTGTCATTTTATCTAGCAATGTGCTTCGAATATGCACCTCAATATTAATTCTAGCAAAGGAAATATGCTCTCCTCCTTCAGTAATTGGGTCCATATATAATGATCTACCCAATAAACCTGCAAAATGATTAAAAACTTCTACACTATACATGTGTGCATGGATATTTCAAAGTTTGAACCATATCTGAATTGTTTTCCTTAGGTTTGCTTAATAGGTTCAAATATTCAGATCATTTTTCTAACTTCATTTAGTTTGATCTAATATATGTATGCCCATTTTTCAGAATTTCAATAAGATTTGTTCGCTTCTTGAATTTCATAAATTAGATATCATGTACATTTGTTTCATAAGTGCTTTTTTGAGCAGCAATTGGGTCTTTGTTGCTTTCTTGCACTTTTTATTAATTACTTCTTCAACTATTATGTTAATTTTCTTCTTTGCAGTTTTTTTGATTCATTTAAGAACAAAGCCCTACACTTCTTTCGCCTTGTTATTTTTCCTCTTACCCATATTTCAACAAGACTTCAGAGTAGGGGATTAAAGTAAGAGCAATAATCTTGAATGATGATCTTGTTCAAACTCTAACCGATGTTTCTTGATTTCGCAACTTATAACCCTAGATGATTTTTCTCTAATGTGTTGAACGTGTCAGACGTGCTGATCGTGTCAGATATGCCGACGATTTTTACTCTAATCACGTTTCCCGTAACCGACTACCATATCAACTGAATCGCGCTACAGTGCTGACTGTGCCGATCGTGTTGATTGTGCCGACGATCTTGATTCCGACATAATTCTATAATGTGCATTTTCTTAGGAAAGAAATCGTCGCCAACAAATTTTTGTTAGAAATTTCCAAAAAAAATCTTTCTTTTGTTTTAGTCGTTAACAATTTTATATTTGTTTAATACATGTGTAGTTTAAAGCAAAAATGTATTTGATTCAATAAGAATGATGTTATCACACTAGATCTAAGCTATTGAATATGAAAATTAAGCTCTGATGCTATATATAAATGAGCAAGTATTAAATATTAGTTGGTTAGAATTTTGTTAATAATTTTAATCTAATTATTTTTTTTCATTAATTTATTAACTAAAATATTAATATATTATCTATTTCTTTTGTAAAAAATATTTTAATAAAAATTTTACTTTATCAAATTCACTGCAAATCGTATTTATATTTTAAATAATTCACTTATTATTTAAAAAATAAATTCTACTAGATGATAGATCAAGGTATTATTAAGATTGTGTTTATTATTAATTTAATCATAATTAAATATTATCATTTACTCTCTCATTATTTACACTAATTATTTATCGTTAATCACTCAATTCATAATTAAAATATTAAAATATATTGTATTTATTAAAACCTATTTTATTATTATATATTAATACTATTTAAGTTATTTTTTTAAAAAAAACTATTCTCCTTAATCAATTAATATTTTTCAAATAAACCAAATTTTTAAAAATAATTAAGGTATAAAAGATGGTAATGGAGATTTTTTTTCATCTATAAAATATAACCAACCTCATTCTATAAATGTCAATGACAACAACAAAAGAAAAATTATATGAATTTAAATATATATATATATACATGTACAATGAAACAAAAAAAACTTGTGTGTATCTGGTATTAGTGGATAAACTAATTAATTATGCTTATAAAAAAGTCAATAGTTACCCAACTAATATAATACAAGAGCATATATATATATATATATATATATATATATATATATATGAAGGATTTAAACATGTTTTAGATTATGGTTAAAATACAGTATAATCTTTTTGACTTTGGCGAATAAATAATTATGGGAATGAAATATTATTAATATTTTATAATTTTGTTCAATTGATAAAAAATAATTGGTCTTCAACATATATATTGTATAATTTGTTCCTAATAATGCTATTCATGTATGAAATTAACAAACTAAAATTTATTTCATAAATTAACATAATAAAATATATTTCATAAATTAACATAAATTTAATTAAAAAAAACACTATTAATTTGATTTTTCACATTAAAAAAAAAATATTCATGGGCATCTAGTCTTGTCAAACATTGGTAAAACATAGTTGAAATCGCCTCCCATCTTTTTGACTCAAGCTGGGTTGGGGGGTTTGACCGAAAATACCCTCAGTTATTTTTTTCACTATATTTTTCAAATAACTCTTTTTTTAATTAATAAATAAAATCAACTAAAATTATTTGAAAAATAAAGTAATCAGTTTGTGTTACCTAAATCCGGGGTTAATTAGATATATATAATTTATTATTTATAAATTAGACATAACATTGTTTAATATAATATTTTTCAAATTTATTATTGCATTAGAGTCACATTTTCATTTATATACACATTTATTAAATTATAGTATTCCGTTCTCTCCATTAATGTCTAACTATCTAATTAATTACTTTAATAAATTTATTAACATATTTTTTACTATTTACCTTTCTTTAGTTATTATAGTTTCAAAATTTTATTTATGTTATTGTTTCTCTCCAATAATAAATTCATGTTTATATTTTGGTTTCAATCAAATTTAATGAGTTTATATATCGTTCACTAATTAGTTATTTAGCCAATAATAGGTAGTTCATTTTTATGTTAAAAATGTTATTTCACATTAGATATTAGAGCATATACAGCGCATTACTTGTGTCCGCACATTTATGCCGGACATGTCCAACTCTGACTTTATTAATTATTATATAATCTAATATATATGCCCCTATTTTTTTTTCATTTTTAAAGCCCTAAATTCTCAAATTTTCTTATAACAAAAGAATATTGGTTATATATTTAATTAATAAATATATATTTTAAATAAATTAAATATATTTTTGTTAATGTTTTTAATATTATAATATATTTTTAATTATAAAAATATTTTATATTTTATTATTTTAAAAAATATAATTTTATAATAATTTTAAAAATGTATTTTATAATACTTAAAATATTATCAAATAAAAATGATATTTTAATTGTTCAGAAGCATTGAAGCGTTTTATCCAAGTATAATATGTATCCGCCTTCAACTGAAGTGGAAGAATGGTTTGAAAAAAATAAATGTACAGAGGTCCTGTGGCTGGACATTTACATTCTTTATTTTCATAATTGTTTGTATATATGATATTCCTTGGATACGATGTCGTTATTGTTTTAAATTCGGTCAACAACTATTGATGTTATTTTGTTGCATTTAAGTCCATATTTGTTACATATTTTATTATACTTCTTTATTTTGAATTAATTATCATCACGAATTTATTTACCTTAAAATAATAAATAATTAAAATTCTAAAATCCTGTTTTCAACCTCTTATAACCACATTTAAAAATAAAATAAAAAATCTTGCAAATTGCAAATTGGAACTATACAGTACTGACTAAATTAACAAAATGTAACTATTGAGAAATCACAACCTTTCAAAATTGTTTAATTATTTATTATCTTAAAGTTAAGAAATAAGTTATCATGTATTATAAAATTATTATTAAGATTAATCTTAAATACTCTTAATAATATTCTAATTTTTGTTTAGATAATAAATGTAATTCTATTAAATGAATCCATATAATCTCTTATTACTTTCTTATTATATAATAAATCTTACATTGCTTTATAAAATATCACATAATATTTAATTTATGTAATATATTCAACATTTTCAAAATAAAAATAAAAATAAATAAATAAACAATATTTATCCAAATAACCCATCACCGAACAATGCCTCCTCAACTCGGTCAAACAAGACTCAAGTTGTTAGCCACCATGACTAAGTGACGCATGCAATGACGTCACAACATGAAATTTTGCTCATGTACTGTACACGTGTCAATCTATGATTAACCAGTTGCCTTGACTCATCCCTTGCTATGCAAGTAAGTCTCTTTTTCCTTGTTTGGATTTTGAGTTTTTTTTTGAAAAAAAAAATAGAAAAATAATAATAATTTTAAAAATGTGGATTTTTTTGTAAATTTTTTTAAAGATATTAATATATAGTAATAAATTTTTTATATTTTATTTAATAAATTAAGTGATGTAATTGATGAGAGTTAAAGTAAAATGATGTTTAATTAATTTGAGTTGAAACAATTTAAAAAAATAATAACAAATTATGAATAAAATAAATGGATAAACATGGATTTTGTGCATTTTATATAAATTAAAGAAACAAATAGTGAATTAAATAACCCACTAAAATAGTTTAGTGGTAAAAATCGGTTTAAAAGACTATAAAATTACTAGATGAGATCCGTTGTTTCAAAATTTATGTTTCATTTTGTACCACGTTCATAAAATATGTGGGTTTTTCCTTTTCTCTTTATTACTTTTGACTTATTTTTTAAAATAATTAATTTTTGTGAAAATGGTACATAATAAACCATATCATTTGGAACAACAGATTTGAACTCTAAAATTAGGGATTCAATTCCAACTATTTTTTTTAAATGAAAATGAGGTAATAACTGTGAGGTCTCATTCTAGTCTTACTTAAATAAAATAAATTTAAAAATTAAAAATTACTTACCATTTAATTTTTGAACATTAACTTAATTTATTTAAATAATCTAAATCAATTAAAATCCCTTTCACTAAACATGTTTTTTCAATTCGCACGTGCACCTCTTCACTTGGGTCGGTTTCATATAAATAATCCATCGATCACTTAGATCCGATTCATATTCAGTCAAAATTCATTTTACATTTCTAGAGAGAGAGAAACAAAGAACAGAGTAAGCAAGCAGCTTCTAGAGAGAGAAAAAGAAGAAATCAGGGCAAGAGAGAATTCCATAATCAACCGCGAATGAATCAAAATCAGAATCAGATTCAGATCGAGCTTCCTCCAGGTTTCAGATTCCATCCAACAGATGAAGAACTAGTCAAACATTATCTCATCCGCAAGTGTACATCACAACAAATCCTAGCCCCTGTTATTGCTGAAGTCGATCTCTACAAATTCAATCCATGGCAGCTTCCTGGTAAATAAACATCAACTTAATCAATCAATCAGTCAATCTCCTTTTTGGGTTTTCAAAATCTTATTATGTTCAATTACAATTTACAGAGTTAGCTCTATGTGGTGAAAAAGAATGGTACTTTTTCTCACCCAGAGATCGGAAATACCCAAATGGTTCCCGACCAAACAGGGCTGCCGGAGATGGTTATTGGAAGGCGACCGGAGCTGATAAATCGGTCGGAAACCCCAAACCACTTGGAATAAAAAAAGCACTTGTTTTTTACGCCGGAAAAGCACCAAAAGGGGTTAAAACTAATTGGATCATGCATGAATATCGGTTAGCAAATGTCGATCGGTCCGCCGGAAAAGGCACTAACTTAAAGGTAATTCTCAATTTTCCGGCGAGTTTCAGAAATTAGTGGTTTAATTAACTTAAAGCTTACAAATTTATTGTTAATTTTGCAGCTTGATGATTGGGTTTTATGTCGGATTTACAATAAGAAAGGGAAAATTGAGAAACATAATCCGACATCAACAAAAACAACACAGATTGAGATTGAGGATCAGAAACCAAATATTGCCGGAAAAGTGAACGGAATTGGGTCGGTGAATGGTTGGCCGGTGATCGGAGACTCGTCGGAATCTATTCCACGGGCTAATACGGATTCGAGTGGGTCGGGTCATTGGACATCTTCGCCCGAGTTCATATCCGAAATTCAAAGTGAACCAACTTGGGATGAATTAGAAAAGGCCATGAACTTTGGGTTTAATTACATGGATACCTATCCGGATAATATTTTTGACTTGACGACAGAGATGAAGTTTCAGCCGCAAGATCAATATTTTCCTTTTCAACAGGATATGTTCATGCATTCACATAATCCTTTCTGAGCCGTTGGATTAAGAATGTCCCTTTTATTATTTTTTCTTTTTTTATTTATCAGAATTTCTTTAAATTTAATTGGGTTCATCACATTTAATAATTATATTCGAGGGAGATTAGTTCATTTGAACCAATTATAAAAACAACTGGATTGTAGTACTGTGGAGATATAACTATAGGTTAATGTTATTGTTTCTTCTAGGGATTTAGTTGAGGTTTGCTGCTCAAGCTCACCCGATCTCGAATATAAAAATGTACAATGTATCGCGTTCGATAATTTTGTAACTTAAAGGCGGTTGTAAAGAAAGTTGATAAATCGTAAACAAAGTTTGATAATTTCAAAATGATTTGCATGTAAACTACATCTCTAATCCATGTACCTAAAATCTCATGTTAAACCATTTCTAACCAATAAATTATTTTGTTATCAAGTTTCCATTAGTGACTAAATATGAATAATACATATTAAACTCTAAGGGAAATCCATAAAAGTTAATAAAGTAACAATCTCAAGGAATTTGGGATCATATTTTAAGTTTCACAAAACTACTAATATATCAATTTTATATTATGATTAAACATTCATGGTTTAAAATATATATTTTATATTTTCACTTAATTGTTTTATTTAAAATAATGAGTAGTAAAATATTTTGAAATTATATATATTTTTAATATGATTAATAATTTTAATATATATGTATATATAATTTACCCATAATTATTAAAATCAATAATAAATAATAAAGAATAAAATATTTTTAAACAAATATTTTATTTTATAATTTTACAAAAATTAAAAATTATAATATATATATATATATATATTACTAAATATTTATTAAATAAATACGAAACTCTTACTAATATAAATATTTTAATATTATGAATTTTTTTAACAAAATTCATTTTATACAAAATAATAAAGAATAAAATCGAAAAAATAAACAAAAAAAAAAAACTAGAGTGAAAAACAAATCAACGTTGCCCCATAAAACTGAAAAATAATAACTAAGTGTTAACGACAAATAAAAAATGGGTTGTCGTCATGTTCAACACAGTTAAAAGGAACCGAATCGAGACACAATTCTAAAGAGCACTAGCAAAACCTGATCAGTCAATCATCGATAATGCCAAGAACGAAAACTCAATGGGAAAAACTAAATCAAAAAACCACACATGGAACATGCTCATAGAAGACTTTTACGCCGTTTAACCACCACAAGTCAATCCGGGACAAACCGGTTAAACACATGATTCAAAATACAAAAGAGACGGCCAAATACAACTTCAAAAACTTACTTTCTTCTAATCTTTGGTCTGTTTAATAAACTTTTATCATGTAAGCATCTAATAGAAATGACAGTGTTGCCCATCTATCTCTACGAGAGTGGTCAAAAGAAGGCTTTTGACAATTCTACTTGGCATATTTATGTAGTCAAAGATCCTCTCGTTTCTTTCAAGCTATATCGTCCACCAAATGATAAATGGAATATGAATTAACTTCTTTTCAAGTCCAACAATTTTACATTGATCCATCAACTTAGACCAAAAATCGTTGATGTTCCCTTGCATAACTCAATTAACTTCGAAAATGCTTCACAATAAACTCCAAATGGGTTCAGTACAAGGGCAATGTAGAAAAATGTGAAGCAGTCTCCTCCGCCTCCCTACATAAATGACACATGCTCATTGGAGAGTGCACCATCCAAATAATTTAATTTTGGAGGGTGTACTATTGTGTCCGACCATATTCCACCTGTAGATATTCACCTCTTGATTTATTGATTCATAGTATATTTTCACGCTAAACTAATTCGATTTTTTTCCACATCATCTTATCATCAATGATAGGTTTAATCTCGTCCATTTTATTTGATCATTTAGTTTCTTTAACATCAATTTCTCCTTATGGTTGAGTCTGTTAGAAATATTGTCTTGAAATAACAGAAAATATATATATAATGATGTTACAAATAAATTAAATAAATACAATATTACAAAAACGAAATCACCAGATAAAAATGTTGATTCGAGGCATGTGTTAGACACATTTCCCTTAAAACAGTTCCACTGTCTCCCCGTGTGCTAGAGCTTGTCACAGATGGCTGTCTCCCAGGGTACAACGAATCTAGTAGTGATTCAGCACCGGAATCACTACACAACGAGTTTGATAAAGTACCTGAACTATCACCGGGTTTCAACGGAAAATATCGAGCGAAGAACTCGAAGAACTCGAAGAACACTCACAAAACAAGAAGAAGGCTTTTGGAATTCTAGAGTGAGAAAGATGAAGGATGAAGTATGTGTAAAATGAATAATGAATGGGTATATATTGCTGAGAATTAAACCTGTAAATAAAACCATCCAAACGTTTATTAGAAATAAATATTGCTCATTCATTTGTTAATTAATCCATAACTAATTAACATCAGCCTATACGTTGATTTGCAGAAATGCAATGTTAGACATTCAATGCTAATGCTAGCTAATTGAAGAGTCCATACGTTAGCCAATAGGCCAATTAAAGCTAAATGTTTATCCTAACATTATGCTTTAATTTTCTAATTAGGCATTAAATATTAATTAAACAATTAATATTTAATTATAATTTGGATTAAATTCACCGTTAATTCACGTTTGAATTTGTGTGAATTTTATTTGATTTTATTTATTTATAATCTTATTTCCATTCATTAATGGAATTAGCTTAATTCCAACAGAGTCTACGAAGAAATATGATATTAACATTATAACCATTAACATCCTGAACAAACACATCTCTAACATTAGATTGAATGCAAATTACTACTCCTAATAGGGTGGGAAACTCTTTTTTCATGCTATTATTTATGTACTAGTTTTCCTAAAAAAAAAGCTGATAGAATTACTTTTACCTACAACAAAAATCTCGAATTTTCTCTAAGATGTCTCCAATTATTGTTAATCCCTTTCCACAACCTACATCCATTTGTAGTATTGACCTTCTTAGTTAACCAACCAAACCAATCCTCTCTATATTGCCTAAAGACTTTTTTCAGCCATGTACCTCCAACATCATTTAAATAATAAAGTTTTATTGAAAGAAAATAAGTCCCTAATTACAAGACTCCCATCTTTGTTGGACTTTTTAGTCTTGCTCCATTTAACTAAATGAGTGATATTAAAATCGATTGATCCCCATAGAAAGTCTTTCATTATTCTTTTAATTTCTCCTGCCACCACTATTGAGAGACTAAAGATAGACATCATAAAGTTGAAAAAGATGCGAGACAATATTTTTATAAGAACCAACCTCCCTCCTTCAGAGAGCATGCATTTCACTCTTCTATATTTCCAACTTGATTTTAATTTTATTGATGATCGGGTTCTAGATTTATTGGCCCAAAGCATTAGCCCCCAAAAATAATTCTAGATAAGTTGTCAATATTAATCCCATCCTAAGCCCAAAACGTCAACTAAGCAAACATGCGCATTATGACTCTTAAACATAATTTAAGACTTGTCATTGATCATTTTAAGACCCGAGCTAGCTTCAAATTTATTGAAGATATTTTTTAGGTTTTGAAATTGTCTCTAGTATCCTCTAACATGCAAATGATATTGTAAGCACTAAAATTTTAGTTACTCAATTTATGAATATTAAAATAATTATTTTGAATAAATAAATTCAAAATAATCAAAATCAAGGCCAAATCAAAATTTAAAAATTAATTGATTAATTATTATAATAATTAAATCTCAATTAATTAAAATTTTTTTTAAGTAAAATAAAATAATTGAAGATAATTATTATCTAAAATTAATTTTAAAAGGGCTCAATTAAATTAAATAAATAAATTGAGATGAATGTTGTATTCATTTAAATCTCAAATTAATTAATAAAGCTCTAAAAATATACCCAAAAAATAGACAAAATAAATATTTGTGTCTATTTAAATATTATGTATATTTTATAGGTTGAAAATAAAGGAGTAAAGAAAAATAAATTTTAAACAAGCTCCAAGACTGGAAAAGGGATGTAATCCAGTATAGCCGGAAATAAGAGAAATCGTTGCAGCAGACCGCATCGGATGAGCGCTTGAGTCTCATCCAACACACAATAGTAAACAACGTTGCCCGTTGCAACGGAAGGAAGATGCTTATGCACAACACACAATCAACTGACATACATCTCAACGTCGTTAGCTCAAATGCGGACAAAACGTCCAAACGCAACGGACCGCTGCCCCTAGACGCACGTTCACATTTTGACTCAAAACAACGACATTTTAGCCTCGAATTGTCGTCTTCCTCACGAAGTACAGGATGAACATCGACCGATACTCAACAAAATCCGATAATTCAAAAGTTGAAATGATCATCCTAACATGGTGATCATTTCACATACGGTCATAGGGGAAATGATGCCCTAATTGGATAAGAACGATCGAATACAGACAAAAATCATTAATGGTCTTTTGTCTAAAATTCGATCCACTTGCTCATCCAATCGATATTGGTTGGCTATAAATAGCCCTCCTTAGGCAAAACGAAATCAATGAACACAACCTAGACTCTCCAATCTAAAATCCACCAATAAAGTTTTCTCAAGCTTTTGAAAATTATAGAAATTTTTTGTAAGGCTCTAGGTTCAATTCTGTATCATCACAAAGCTTCCTAAAAAGTTTATGAGTGTTTTCCAACTCATAATAAGCTTTAGTTCATGTTGTAATTCAAGTTACAGATTCAAATGGAAATTTTTACATTTTAGTTTGTCAAGTCATGAATATTGTTTGATTATCCCGTCTTCTTTATTTGAATTTGTTATTAATATCATTTTATAACTTTTTGTTGAATTCAATTCGAACGAATCAAACTAAATAGAAAGTACCCAAATTCAATTTTGAAAATTTTCAAAATCGTCTTTTGAGCTCAAGAATTACGGTTTAAAAAGCTTCCAAACATCTTTTAATTAAAAGATGTTACGAGTAATTTTGAATCAATTCTAGTTGGTTTAGAGTATGTTTACACAAATATCAAAATCTCCAAAAATCTAGAAAAATTCAATTCTTGAATTAGTTAAAACTAATAGCTAGTATTCATGTTTTAGTCTTGTTTGATTTTAATATACATATGAGAGCTATTGGTAACCTTTAACTGTTAAGACAAAACTTTAAAAATCAAAAATCCGACTTTTACCCAATATTTTTTTAATTAAATTCAACATCGCTTCGATTAATTAATGCATTTATATGATGTTAAAAATGTTCTAGGGGATTAGACGAAGCTTCCCATACCTTTAGATCGAATGATGGAAGCTCCAATCAAAATCCCAAAACCTGCAATTGGTGTTATTGGTGTTCGACCGAGAATTTCAACCATCTGACCGAGAATTTTAACATATGTATGATTTTCGACCGAGAAAACCAACCGCCCCTAGCATCCAACCCAAGAAATTTACATTGAACTAATTTTCAATTGAGAAAATCAGCTAGCATCTAGTGCCCGATTGAAGAAATCAGTTAAACACGGTCCTCAACTAAGGAATATCGTGTGTGACTGAAATTCCTTTCTCCGCTTGATCGAGTGCCAAGATCTGTTCACCCTAGGTTAAAACTAACTTAGACATGCGTATTTGACCTGATTCGCAACCCGAACACCTACCTAAGAGCTTATTTATTTGGCGTTTTTAATTTATAATTGTTTTTTAACAATTAAAGACCCTAAACTATTTTATAAAAATTAAAAAAAATATAAAACGATTTCAAAATATTTTTAGGATATTTTCATAAAACATATTTGATAAAGGTTTGTTTGAATTTTTTTTAAATTATATTGTCTTAAACTGATATTTTTTAGGTGTTTCCTCGTTTTCGACATCAATTGCATTTACCAACATTTTAGTATTATATCATAATTTTACATAAAAGAAAACCATATATATGTCTAGAACTTGAAAAATAATTGGTTAAATAAAATGTAATAAAAACCAAACTTTCAAATGAATAGCCAAAATTTTATGAATTAGATATCATTTTTTAACGGGTATGGAGGATATATAATGCAAAAGCTTTTTTTTGAGTATCACCAAATATTAAACTAAAAGGATCTTTAATCAAATATAAATTTATATACTTACATAAATGTTTAATTGATTTTAAATTAAAATAATTTGACTTCTCTTCTAATCAAATAAATAATATTTTTAATTAATTTAATATACAGATTTCTTTTAATCAAATTATTATTTATTTTAAAATTCGAAAAGATTGTCTAGAATTGATCATAAAAATTAATTAATTGTTGTTATAATTAATTTTAAAAATTAAAATAAATTTTCGTATAAATCTTTTAAATAATATTTTATTAAAAAAAAAATTAACACGAAAATCAATGTTAAAATTTCTCAAACCTCAAGTTTTTTTTGGAATAAGAGACTTTCGGGTGCTATAGGTATCATTAACAAACAAGATGAGTAATTAAAACCTCCCACAACTAATCCCCTTAATTCGACCATCTCTCACTCTTTTTTAGTAATCTCAAAAAGCATCCATCACGATGGTAAAGAGAAAAGAGGATAACGGATCGCCTTGCCTCAAATATCTCGAGCTTACAAAAAACCTAGTAATTTTTCCATTAATAATGTCTGTTGAAATACACAACTTAATCTACATAAAGCTCATGCCCATTTGTGACACTACGTCAAGAAGAAAATTCCAATTGACTTGATAATATGCCTTTTCAAAAATGTTATAATGAATGTGTGGTTATCCTTGTTTCTAATGACCGAGTCTAAACACTCGTTTGCGATAAGAATTGCATCATAAATTTGTCTTTCACAAATAAAAGCCATTAATTTTCATAGATGATCGTCTAAGCACTTTTCGTAGATTTTGGCCAAATATTTGGCAAAGATTTTGTACATTGTTGAAATGAAGTTAATGAGTTAATTTTTTTTAGCTCAACCGTTCTACGGGCTTTTCTGATGAGAAAAATGTGTGTATTTTTTCAACTTTTTTCGAATGTCCCATTATCGTGGAAGTGGTGTATCGTTTTTATGATATCGTTCTTGAGAAGCAGTCCTGCTTTCTTGATGAATTACATAAAGTAACCGTCGGGGCCAGGTGCTTTGTTTCCATCACAATCGTCCATAATTTGTCACACTTCATCGATAAAGAACCTGATCACTTCAAGATTAATTCTTTGGCTTGTAGTAATGCGATTCAAAATGATATCCAAAAGTTTCGGACGATTCACATTGCTCTCAATATAAAGATGTGTATAAAATATCATGATCTCATTTTCAAAACTACTTGGCTCACACACGTCGATTCCACAAATCTTGAGAAAGTTAAAGATATTTTCTCTAGATCTAGTCTTACAAGTAGTGTGAAAAAATCTTATATTTCTATCACCAAATTTGAACCAACTCGCCCTATCATGATTAGGAGATGGTCAAATACACTCCAAGGAAGAGCATTTTTTTTTATGAATGGGCGTTGATGCATTATCAAATCTTTAGTAGAAAATGAAACGATCAATACGAAACATGAGTCATTCCTTTTTCATGTGTAGTTTCCCTCTAAAAGGTAGAACAATTAGGCAATATCTTTCCATAAATTCGGAAAAGTTAGTCATTTCTCTTATAAAACATCTTACACCACGCCTCTTTTTTTTTTTTATAGAATTTCTCACTACATTAATATCACCCGTGGATCTCTTTGTTTTGGTTCAATACTGCAAAAATCTTTATTTTTCTCATTTTTGAATATTATAAATTTATTTTAATGAATAAGAATTTATTTATATATATTTAAAAATTAATAATCTATTATAAATAGAATTATGTATATATATTAAAATTATTAATCATTTAAAAAATATTTTTTCGTAAAGTAAATATGAAACTTTGTTATTTTAGATAAGACTTATCAATTGAACTCTTTTTAAGTTTGTGAGTATTAATAGTTGTAATAAATAAATTTTATCTAATTAAAAATATTTAGTTTTTTAATTATTCATTAATTTTTGTGATTATATTACTATTTTAAGTATAATTAAATTTCAAATTAAAAAAAAATCCTAAACATCGTCACTAAATCAAGTGTGGTGACTGTCGCCAAAGTATTTTACCGGCCCATTAAACGTCGCTAAAACTCTACCAACTGCTATTATTGTTATTTTTTCCTTTTTTGTTGGCATAAATTAATGTCATTTCAATAAAACAATCAAATTTTATCTACTAATGAATATTATATTACAATTAAACACTGAGAAAACTAGTTAAAGAGAATGCAAATATAATTCTTTTTTGTTAAAGCTCAAGTGAATTAAATCTTTATAATTGCTCAGTTGAGCCTAAAATCTCATCAGTTTCCTTCAAATGTCTTTTGTCAAACAAACCATAAAATTACTCCAATCTTAACATTGGATCAAACATATTTTATTAAATATTCACTAAATTGCGAGTATCGCAACCTAATCGTTAATCCATCAAAAAACATATCAGATTAAGTTATGACAAGTTTTGTCATAAGTTATCCGTGTCAACTAAAACGACATAAAAAGTCACTAACATTTGTGATTTGGAGAGAAAAAAACTAAACTCACAACCACAAAATCATCGCTCATTGTGACCTCGCTCAAATTGACCAAACCCTAATCTAATTCCACATCATTTATAATATTATTCTTACCAATTTTATTCTCTGGTTCAAAACATACCCAAGGAAAACTACACAAAAACAAATCAAATGTCATGATATTCAAATTTGAAGTCATCCAACGAGGAAAAAGTCGACGACGAAGATAGAGACGAACTTCTCGCATGCGACATCATTTGTAACGACGGGTCTTGAGAAAATAAGTCGTTTCCAAACGTCGGTTGAACGGAGTACATATAATCGGAATTAGTGTTAACATGAAGAGAATTAAGGGTATTATAATTTGGCAAAGTGTTGTAGAAACCATTCGCATGTTGATCAATAGACATAATCGGAGGTGGTGGCATGAAACCGGGTGAGGAATGGAACTGTTGTGGCTGTTCAAGTTGATCTTCGCCACAAACCCTCAATTCGGTTTCCTCAACTCCTACAACCGAATTATCAATATGAGGAGGGTCGATTTCTTGATCGGGTACTTTATTACTAGGCAAGATTTGTGTTTGTGGTGGGGATTGGGATGATTGATCCTCGGGTTGTGTGTAACCGGTTAGTTTTTGGACTAGGGCCATGAAATCACTCGGGTTTGTTTGGATGGTTTTAGGAGAATGAGTGTAGATTATGACGGGTTGGCGACGTTGGTGTTGGTGTTGGTGTTTAGGGTTAGTCGGGGATCGTGGCGAGTTCGAGGGTTTTCTAATGATGTGAGAATCTTTCTTGATCTTCAATGATGAATTATTGTTATTGTTTGATGGGTTTTGATCAACCTTTGAAGAATTTTCATGAAATGATGGAGTGAGTGTTGGGTTCATAGTGATATTTGATAATCTATGTATATATGAGGAGATAATGTAACAATTCAATAGATGGATCAATATATATATATGTGTGTGATAAATTGAATAACTGAAATAAGTTAGGTCCGTAGAAAATGTTTATTGTTACATCTTATTCAACGATAAAATAGGTAGATTAGTTTCAATGAGAGAAAAACATGTGATTAATTATGTACCACATTTCATTCATTAATTAACTTGTCCACATATTATATATTTTATCCAAATATGTATATGTAAAGAAACAAAATTTCAAATAAAAAATTCAAAGTAAAAAAATGAATGTAAAAAAAAATTCAAAGTAAAAAAATGAATGTAAATAGAACATAAATAATTGAGGGCACAATTTGAAATACATGAATCATAGTTAGTGTTGGTTAGAAAAAAAAATTGGATAGGCTTAAAAAAGAGAAAATTATGGGTAAAACGAGAGTAAATAAAGGTAAAATTTGTCTTTTATTAAAATTAGATAAAAGAAATATTATATTCAATTAAAAAAATTAGGAGATAATATCATGTTTTTAATGTAAAAAATATATATATTCCAGATGTGCTATATATATCTGGTTCTAATTTAATTATTGACATCCTTATAAATAGATAGAGTAAAATGTGGATAAATATACTAGTAAATGTGGACTACATTAATAAATATTTTTATACACAAAATTATATGTGAGAAAATATAAATTTAGAAATGTACTAAAAAATTATATAAATGATATATATATATATATATATAGTTTAAATATATGAAAGGGTAGAAAGTCAATGGTTAGTGCAAATTGTTTCGGAGTGAAAGTAAAAAGTTTGATAATAACAATGAATTAATTGATTGATTGGATTTTGTGAATAAATTTAAATTTAAAATTTGTAATTTGTAATTTTAGAACAAATTATATATTATTTTAAAAACTATAATTTAAATATGTTTTTAACCACATAAATTGAGTCTAGATCATAGCAACATATTTATATATAATTATTTTTGTTATTATTATTTGAATTTAATTGTATGTTATAAATATAATAGTGGTTGATTTATAAAATAGGATGTTTATTACAATTTTGAGAATAACTTAATTAGTTTCAATTATTTTTATTTGATATCATCCTTTGTTCTTGTTAGGAGCCAAGTTGCTCGTGAGTCGCTCGATCAAAATTCGACTTGAGCTTGACTTTGACTGAGTTGGAGTCGAGTTCGAGACGACTCATTTAATATTCGAGTCGCTCGAGCGCATATAATACTTACTCGATGACTTGTCGAGCTTTTCAAATATAATAATATATAATATATTTTATTTATTTTAATATTAAAACTTAAAACTTAAAATAAATATTTTTCTTCACTCTACCTTCAAAGTCTATATGGCATGGCAAATCCATAATTCACGTTATTATATCTTATGGCCCAAAAATTAAGAAACAAAACTCTAATTTCTTAATGCATCATTATATCGTACCTGACTTTTCATCTTCATTATTTTTCTCCCTCATTCAAAAGAATTGTTTCATTTTTTTCATATTATCTCACTTACACTATTTCTCTCACTCATTTACAATGTTGCTTCATTTCTTCATATTATCTCTTATTTATTCAAATAGTGTGCACGAAACAGACCACGCTAGGAAATCGACTAGAGTCAAGACGTTGAGGAAGTAACTAGGAACAATGGCGGTTAGAAAATCTGCTCCAGCTACCGAAGATGTGAAGAAGCCTCACAGATTTAGACCATGAACGGTTGTTTTGAGAGAGATTCGTAAGTACCAAAAGAGTACGAAAGTTTTGATCCATAAACTTCTATTCTAAAGACTTGTTCATAAGATTGCACAAAATTTTAAAAAAAACTAAGATTTCAGAGCTCCCCGTAATTGCTCTTTAGGAGGCAGTCAAGGCCTATATAGTCGATCTATTTGAAGACACTAATCTATGCGCCATCCACGCCAAACGTGTGACTATTATTCCTAAAGACATTCAGCTTGCGAGACGTATTCGCGGTGAGAGGGCCTAGAGACCTTATATGTGTTTAATGATTCCGTTAATAGTCCTGTTTCTTGTCTAGTGTTAACTTTTTTTTTTTGAAAATGATCTATGAAAATTAAAGTGTCGTTAAAACAACGACAAATGTATTACATGAAAAATATAGAGAAAAATGAAAAACAAAACGAGAAAAATAAAAATACAAAATCACCGAGCACGAAGATCTTCTAAAGAGTAATAAGATCTCATGCCGAGTTCACCTGATCAGCCAACGTCATGATAATAGAGTTGTGAATTGACCTCAATGGTCGTCTATAGTTGTCAAAAAATTTTCGATTCCTCTCAAGCCATATGATTCACCAAAAATAATATGAATAAAAGTCCACCTTTTTAGACCAGCCAATTTTGTTAGAAATTAAAGTAATAATAATAATTAAGGAGTCTTTGGTTGTTAAAGAGCCTCTTGGATTGTCCAAGACTCTTGATCTTATCTAGTAATGAGACTCTTCATGTCTTTAATTTAATGTCTTAGTTGCCTTACTTTATTTAAGATTGTAATCGTGTTCTTATTTCAATCAATTTCAATAGACAGATTTCATTCCAGTTTTGCTTTTCATTCTCTAAATTTTCTATTCACTTTCATATATATTCTTCACTGTTCGATCATCGAGGTCCTGGTTGTGACTTCGTTACATGGTATCAGAGCTTTGGTAATATTGTTGAAGAAGATATCGTTGTTATTCGATATGGAAAGTGGTGGTCGTGTAGCTGGACTCGGTTTGGAGTTGTTAAACCAGTCAAACTACCGGATATGGAAAACTTGTATGGAATCGTACCTGGTTGGGGAAGATTTGTGGGACATCGTCGTAGACGATGATGATGTAGCTCTTGAGGATGTTGCTGAAAATGCGGAAGCATCGAAGAAGCGGAAGAGACTCAACGCGAAGGCAGAATTTGTGTTGAAGAGGTCAATCTCCCATAATCTGTTTGAGCACATCATCGGTTGTGGATCTGCTCGTGAGATCTGGGAAACGCTTGATCGTCTTTTCAATAAGAAGAACGAGGCTCGTCTCCAGATGCTTGAAAACGAGTTGGCAGCCGCAAAGCAAATCGGATCTGTCTCGGAGTTCTTTCTTAAGGTAAAGAATATTTGCTCAGAAATTTCTTTATTGAACCCAGATGAGAAAATCTCAGAGGCTCGAACAAAGAGGCATATTGTTCGAGGACTTCGACCCGAATATACACCATTCATCACCTCGATTCAAGGTTGGGCTCAACAACCTTCACTCGAGGAGTTTGAAAATCTCTTGTCATCTCAAGAGTCGTTGGCCGCACAAATGGCTGGAACGAGTATAAAGGAGGAGTCGAACAGTGCATTGTTCGTGAAGAAATCGAGCTGGAAAAAGGGAAAGTCGAAGAAGGAAGAAACAAGTCAAGATTCTTCAAATACTCCTAAGAAGTCACTTAAGTGTTTCAGGTGTGGCAAGACTGGACACTTCAAAAGAGACTGTCGAGTAAATTTGAATGGAAATTTTGCTGGTTCAAATCTCGGAGAAAAGTCTAACCAGCGTGTTGAGGAGGACTAGGACAAGGCTTTTCATGTCGATGTGACGACTTCGAAGGAAAAGAAAATAGAGGGTTCTCATGGTAAACAGGAGATCGATCAAAGGTGGATCGTCGATTCAGGGTGCGGACATCATGTTACTGGAGATGACTCTGTGTTCTCATCGAGTCGAGTTCATAATGGGGGCGGTGGCATTGTCACGGCAGATAACTCGGTTCACGAAGTTAAAAGGGAAGGATCAGTTGTCATTGAAAACGATAAAGGAGAACCTATTACTCTGAAGAATGTCTACCACGTTCCAGGAATTCAGAAGAATCTCTTCTCGGTTGCAAATGTTGTAGACGCTGGAAATTTAGTGTTGTTCGGTCCAAATGATGTGAAGTTCTTAAGGAACGTGAAAGAAATCAAGGCGGATGTGGTCCACACTGGAACTCGGGTAAATGATATCTTTGTCCTTTCAGCTTCAAATTCGTACATAGAAAGGGTGAACGACAAAAGCACCTCCTTTTTATGGCATGCAAGCCTTGGGCATGTCAATATGACTAAGCTCAGTGTTATGTCTCGAAAGAAACTTGTCGAAGGTCTACCTGAAGATCTGAGAATTGAGGAGGGCAGTGTGTGTGAAGGATGTCAATATGGGAAGGCTCATCGACTTCCTTTCGACAACTCTGTATCGAGAAGTAAGGGTCCTTTGGATCGAGTTCATAGTGACTTGATGGGACCAACTCGAACTGCCTCATACTCGGGAAGTAAATATATGCTGTTGTTTGTGGATGATTTCTCCAGGTTCACTTGGGTGTACTTTGTGAAAGAGAAGTCTGAAGTGTTCTGTTAGATAAATTCAGACCGGTTCAAATAAACCTAACTTAAATAAACTTCCCATGCAGGAACAAGGAACCAGACCGGATGAAAGAACCGACTAAAGAAAACCAATCGGTCAAGCTACTAAACCGATCAAGAATATTCGGAACGTGACCGCACAAAGAAAAGATCGGCCAAAGCTTAAAACCGGAATCATCAAACAGCCGATCATCCACAAGACAAGAATAACCGGAAAAAGTCCGGTTACATCACTCATACCAAAAGCCCTTCGGCCAAGTCAAATGACCGACCAGTACAAGAAGACATTTCGGGTATTTGTTGAGAATGATACCAAAGGAACAGACTGAATACTTCCATATCCATGCAAGTCTGAGGAAAGACTGTAGGCTGTAGAAAACAGTACTACCGGATCCTTCTACTTCGGGATAAGCCAGAAAGGAAATCTTCCAAGTACAGACAACTGTCCAACAGACAGTGCCTACATCAAGTAAAAGACAAACCCGGCAGGTTTGTCTTACACACTGGAAGAACAGACCGCCAGGTCTGAGACATAATACCAGGTCTGAGATTGACCATCAGGTCTAAGGAAACGACCGCAGGTCTGAACCTCTGAAACACTGAATCACTGCACTTCTGATCAGCCAATCAGATTCAAGGCAGTGAAATATGACCGTTGGCATATTTCACCTATAAAAGGGGTAGCTGAAGAAGAGTAAATGCAGTGACTTAAGCGGGACATTAAGGGACAACAGTGTGATATTGAGATAGCGCTAAGAGCATTTACTACAAGTGATAGAGTGTGCTGTTCTAGAAAGCCTAAGTGTTGAAAGTTAAAGTGTGTTTTACAATTTCGGTGTAAATTGTAAGAGTGTTATCGAGCAGGAAATAAGTCTCGATCGGCCTGTACTTGTATTCCTTAGTGAATATCCTTCTCGCGGTTTCGAGAGGAAGGGGTGACGTAGGAGTTTTATCTCCGAACATCCATAAAATCTGTCTTGTCATTTACTTTCTGCCGGCTTCATTATCTAACCGATTAACTTAACCACACCGCTCCAAACCGACTCTATACTAACCATACCGAATATCCAGATTACCGAAACCGACCCACCATTTCCAAATCTTCATCATCCGAAACCGACCGTGCCTATCATACAAGCGTGCCGCTTCAACCTGAAAGCAAACCTCTTCCGCGCTTGAACCTAGTTCAAGGGTTTGTGACAGGTTGTGTAGTATTGAAACTCCGGTGTTAATCTCTAACCGGATTAACCACCACCCTACGAGTGAGAACCGCTAACCGGTCCAACCCCCGGTCCACCAGCGGCGATCTAGATCCTAACAATTGGTATCAGAGCAGTTAGTTTCAATACTCAAGCAAACATGTATCAGGATAGGCCTCCAATGCTAGAAGGTGATGACTTTGCCAACTGGAAGGCACGCATGCACCTGCACCTAGTCACCCTGGATGATGAAATGGAATCCATTCTGACCGAAGGACCGATATTCATTGATAAAGATAGAAAAGAATGGACGGCTGAAGATAGGAGAAGGAACAATCTGGACAACCATGCTAGAAACCGGATCTCCAACAGCGTGGACAGAAACACATACTGCAAGATCAGAGATTGCAAAACCGCGAAGGAGACATGGAACACGGTCATCCAGATCTTTGAAGGAAATGAAAGAACAAGGGAGAACAAAATAATGATGGCCACACAGAAGTTTGAAAGCATCAAAATGAAACCAGGAGAAACTATGAAGGAATACAGTGACCGGTTCACCGGTGTGCTAGATGAACTAGCAACTCTGGGCAAGAAGTATGAGAACAAAGAGGTAGTCATGAAAGCTTTGAGATCTCTTCCAAGTGCTTGGGACATAAAAACGATGGTAATGAGAGAATCAAAAAGCCTACGTAAGATGAAACTATACGATGTATTCGAAGATCTCAAGGCATATGAGTTCGAAATGAGATCCAGAACCGAAGAGGAAGTCTCGGCCTCAACATCAACCAGAGCACTAATCACATCTACAGAACCGGCTGCACCTGCTCCTACACCTGCACCGATACCGGTTCCTGCACCCGCACCGATCAGAACCGCCGAACAGTTCACTAAGGATGCCATGGCAATGCTTGCACAGAAGTTTGGGAGGTTCATGAAAAGAAGCCAACCTACGAACAACTACTATGGTGATAAATCCAATGTAAGATGCTATAACTGTAACTGTTTGGGACATTTTAAGTGGGAGTGCAGGAAACCAAGGAGGGATACCCAGAAACCGGACTATCAAAATGACAGAAACAGTTATCAACAAGCCGGTGAAGGAAGTGAGGTACCGAAAGCACTGATAGCCGACGATGGAGGAAGTCTATGGGCTCGCAGTGATAGTGACGATGAACTTACATGTCTCATGGCAAATGAGGAACAGGTATTTGACTCTCCTTGCGAAGAATTTACTAAAGATGAATTATACAATGCATTGAATGACATGGTAGAAGAATATAAGAACCTACTAACCATGCTACCCAAGCATCTCAACATTAGAACCGATCCCATAGTACCTATTCCAACAGAACCAGAGGTACTTATCATACCTGAACCGGAGGTCATACAATCTGATGATACCCATACTCTAGAAACCGAATTAGATCCTAAGACCGAACAATCTAGTGAACTTACTAGAGAACTAACCAAGGAAGAAAATGCCCGACTTCAATATAAGATGGCCGCCTATAAGAGATCTAGCGATATAGTAAAGAATATGAATAAACACTACAGGCATCCTCGTTGTAAGCGTGACCTTGGATACACAGGAAATAGCTCTAAAGACCGAAAACCCATAGAGAAAGCACGGCTCACAAAAGGAAACCTCCCCTTTATAAAATTTCTTAAGAGCTCCTGGACAGCTGAAGAAGAGGAGATCGCATACTATAGGGAAGAAAAGCTAAAATACGATTATGTTGGTCCAACCGATTCCTGGCTTGACCCTGTGAAAAGAAAAGCCGAAATCCTCAGATATAAGAAAGCCTTCCCTGAGCCGCGTAGGTCAAACCATAGATCACCGAACCAAAGACCATCACCATTTAGGACATTTGAAGGAAAACCGAAATACACAAGACCGAGTGCCAAAAGGACAGTTAAAACCCTAGCAAAGAAGACCGTCCGGTTTATCAAAGTTTGGGTACCCAAGGGACTAATCGCATGTGGACCCAAGTAAATGTGGGTACCAAACAGTTGTAAATATGTACATTTTGCAGGATCCAAAGAAACGGCTAGGAAACTCCGAATGGTTCTTGGACAGCGGTTGCTCCAGGCACATGACCGGAAATAGCAATTTGCTAACCGACATCAGATCAGTAACCGGTGCTCTAATTACCTTCGGTGACAACTCAAAAGGTAAAACTGTGGGCAAGGGTAAGATTGTCCATGGTAATCTAACTATTGATAATGTACTTCTAGTTGAAAACCTACGTTTTAATCTACTTAGTATTAGTCAGATGTGTGATGCCGGATACACGGTAGAATTCCTTAAACATGCATGCTTAGTTAAGAACTCTCAAGGTATTGTACTACTAACCGGAAATAGGATAGGTAACATCTATAAGGTAGACTGGAAAACCAGAATAGAATATCCTATATGCATGATAGCTAAGACTGATCAAACTTGGCTATGGCACAAGAGACTAAACCATCTAAACATGAAAACCTTAAACTACATTCGTGGTAAAAAGCTAGTTGAAGGTATTCCTGATATAGTATTTAACCAGGATAAGGTTTGTTCAGCATGCCAAATGGGTAAACAAACTAGGTCATCTTTTAAGAGTAATGGAAATATCCAATCTAGCCGATGCCTAGATCTTCTTCACATGGATCTATTTGGACCGATTCAAGTCATTAGCCTAGGAGGTATGCTCTACACCATGGTAGTTATTGATGATTATTCTAGATATACATGGGTAATATTTCTACCATCTAAACGTGAAACTGTATCAAACCTGATCACACTTCTTAAGCGGTTGCAAAATGAAAAATCAACTCATATTAATAGCATTCGAAGTGATCGAGGTACTGAATTTACCAATAGTACATTAACTGCATATCTTGATGATTCCGGCATTAGACACGAGTTGTCTAGTGCTAGGACTCCTCAACAAAATGGCCTGGCCGAGAGAAGAAACCGGACTCTCAAGGAAGTCGCACGGTCTATGATAGCCGATTCCGGCATTGCTCAGAAATTTTGGGCTGAGGCTATCAACACTGCATGCTATACACAAAACCGGTCTTTGATAAACAGATTTCACAACAAAACACCATATGAGGTTTATTTTAACAGAGTTCCTAAACTTAAATACCTCAGGATTTTCGGTTGTAAATGTTATATTCATATAAATGGTAAAACCCAACTCACCGCTTTTGATGCAAAAACCGATACCGGCATCATGCTAGGGTACTCGGCAGTAAGTAAAGCATATAGAGTATACAATAATAGAACTGCAACCATGGAGGAAACAATTCACGTTGTTTTCGATGAATCGGTTGAAAGCAATACTGCTTCATGCTTTGATCTACACAACAGACTGGAAAATAACGATATTCATTCTGATAGTGAAGATGAGACTCCGGTCTTCAGGCGGTTTGTCCATGACTAAATGGGTAATATTGATACCCAGCCGGATCAAGCTGTTCCACAACAGGAAGCTGACACTTTGGTCCAATCCGAGGGAGTCGGTCGGTCTGACAATTTCGTTCAGCCTACCGACATGTCTAGCCTTGGTCAAGTTAACGGTACTTTGGTAGACATCCCTGAACTGAATCTCAGAAGAAACAGTAAACATCCTCCTGAGCAAATTATAGGTGACCCTTCAGAACCTGTTCGAACTAGGAGTCAACTTCTGGAAGGATATTTTAACTCAGCTTTCATATCCCAGATTGAACCGAAATGAATAGATGAAGCATTGTCAGATCCGGATTGGATCTTAGGAATGCAAGAAGAGCTAAACCAGTTCGAGAGTAGTAAAGTCTGGTACTTAGTTCCCAGACCGAAAGATCAATCGGTCATAGGAACAAGATGGGTATTCAGAAACAAACTCAATGAGGACGGTTTGGTCACGAGGAACAAAGCCAGATTAGTGGCTCAAGGTTACAAACAGGAAGAAGGCATTGATTTTGAAGAGTCATTCGCCCCTGTAGCCAGAATTGAAGCCATTAGGATTTTTCTTGCTTTTGCAGCTTTCAAAAACTTTAAGGTTTTTCAAATGGATGTTAAAAGTGCATTTCTGAACGGTGACCTACGTGAAGAAGTGTATGTTGAACAACCACCCGGTTTCAAAAGCGCTGCATTTCCAAACCACGTATACCGGCTAAATAAAGCTTTATACGGTCTAAAGCAAGCACCTAGAGCCTGGTATGATACACTAACCGCATTTCTATTAGAACATGATTTCACCATTGGTTCGGTGGATAAGACATTGTTCAAATTTGAAAAGAAGGAACATATCCTACTTGTTCAAATTTATGTAGATGACATTATTTTCGGTTCCACCGATCCTAAGCTATGTGACAAGTTCTCAAAAATGATGACTGACAAGTTTGAGATGAGTATGATGGGAGAATTAAGTTTCTTCCTAGGTCTTCAGGTCAAACAACTCAAAGAAGGAACATTCATCAGTCAACCTAAATATACCAAGGAGCTGCTAAAGAAATTCGGTATGGACACCTGCTCCTCGGCGGCTACTCCAATGAGCTCATCCATTAAACTGGACAGAGATGATGAGGGCCAATCGGTAGACCAGATTGCATACCGGGGCATGATCGGTTCCCTACTGTACCTGACAGCGAGTAGACCGGACATCCTGTTTGCAGTTGGTGTTTGTGGGAGATTCCAAGCAAATCCAAAGCAATCCCATTACATAGCCGCAAAGAGGATACTGAAGTATCTAAACGGCACACTTGATGTCGGTCTGTGGTATCCAAAAGACTCGTCCTTCAATCTAACAAGTTACTCAGACGCAGACTATGCAGGGTGTAAGATTGACAGAAAAAGCACCAGCGGAACATGTCAGTTCCTTGGTGACCGGCTCGTTTCATGGAATAGCAAGAAGCAAACATCTGTGGCCACATCCACTGCAGAAGCTGAATACTTGGCGGCCGGAAGTTGCTGTTCTCAACTCCTCTGGATCCAACAGCAGCTGAAGGACTTCGGTGTCATAGCCGAAGAATCCCCGATCTTCTGCGACAACACGAGTGCCATAGCGATCACCTACAATCCGGTTCTCCACTCCAGAACCAAGCACATCGACATAAGGCATCACTTCATTCGGGAGCATGTCACGCTGAAGCATATCCGGCTGGAATACGTACCGACCGATCAACAAGTAGCCGATATCTTCACAAAGCCGCTACAGGAAGCTAAGTTTTCTCAATTCAGGCTTACTCTCGGCTTAACCGATATTAGCCAAATCCTTCCAAAGGATGCTTAAAGGGAAACCGGTTCAGACAGACAAAACCGGTAATTCTTCCTAAACTGTTGAACTTCGAATCTTCAGGGTGTTTGTGGAAGAACCGCCCAGTCTATCAGATAGAGTAAACCGACCGGCTACTTGGTGCATGCACCAAATAACCGCATCGGGATGAACAACTGATACCTGACCGGTTTGGAAGCAGGTCATTCTAGATTATTTGAATTTCACACAGATGTGGAATAACTATCAATGCTTGTAGATATCTGTTCTGAAACATTGCCCTTTCAAAGTAATAGGTCGCGCCTAAAAAGACGGGAAGATCTTTTGATATCTTTCACAGTCCAGGCCTATGACCGACACCTAGATTGCAAACATGCCTATTTCATGCAATATCTCTTATCCTGCAGTTAATACATGTCATCCCATTTAATGCCTGGACAATAGGATAGTCCCTAAACTAGTATTTAAGTGAAGAAAACGTTCACCACAACACTCACAAGTCACAAGAACATCCTCTCACTAAGGCACAAAATGTCTTAGTTTCCCAACATCCTTCAGGTTGATTTTCAATCCTGTTCTTCCACAGACCAGTATGAAATATACAAGATGATAAAATCTTTGGAGGAAACCGGCCTCCAAAGATTCCTATGTGACAAGCACTCCATCTATCCGGACTCCGTTCTGGAGTTCTTCCACAATGCAAGGGTGTTTCGGGGCACCCCCCCACTTTGATACCCACATCCAATCCAAGGTGGGAGGCATTGTCTTCGATTTCACTGAACGGGACTTTGCAAGGTGTCATAGCCTGCCAAGGCACGGGATCACAGATCTGGACATCCCTGGGGATGTAAAAGCCGAAGTCTGCGTCGCCCTCTCTCGGTCTAACGACCCGGTTGAGGACCATGGAGCAAAATCATGTCTGAGAGCTGAATATCAGCTTCTCAACGATGTGATCGGCAAGAGCATTTTTGGTAGGGACGTCACAAACACCTACAGTGTCTCGAACTTCAACATGATGGCGGCCATAATCACCGGCACACCAGTAAATTGGTCTAGGGTGCTCTTCGACACCCTTATCTGGATGATCGGCATCCGATCAGTTGGTTTCATTCCTCAAATAAGCAGCCTCCTTGTGGAGCTTGGAGTCCCAACCTGTCCCGGCGAAGGTTTAAACCAAGCTCAGGTGCTCACCAAAGAAGTAACCGACCCATTTTATAGGCGGTTCGAGAGGGCCTGGAGGAGAAGAAACCGCAACGGTGATGTCGACCCCTTTGCACCATAAGTCACTCCTTCCTGCACTCGGTCGTTTTGCTTCATGCACCGGGTGTATTCTTGTCCAACTCAAGTTTGATCGTTTCGGCCTCATCTATGTTTCCTTCGGCTTTATTTGTGTCTTTCTTGATTTCATCTTTCCTTCATCGTTCATGAAAGCCATTTTCGGCATTGTATCTGTTATTTTCGGCATCTATCTAATTAATCTCGGTTATGTTCAAGTGCATTTAATGAGATAATTTCAATCAATGAAATAACCCCCAACCACCCGCACATTTAATTTCCAACCAAAGTGGTTACTTCCCAACCAACACTTACCTAGGGCTTTGCAAATTTGCCACTTCCCCATGCGCCTTGAAAAGGTAAAGATTCCTTTCCTTAATAAAACAAAACTGACCATCAATGCTCAGATTTTTCCCTCCAAAACCGATCCTATATAAGGAGCCATCCTCTACTCATTTCATCACATCCGAAAGCACAAGATTACATCTGATATTCTTGAATCCCGTCTCTCTCTCAAATACCGAAATCATGCCGAGCAGAACTCTGGGAAACTTTCTATGCATCGATTTCAACTCTTGCACGGGCATAAGGGATTGCACTACTAAGCAGAAATTCATGTATGACTCTCTTGCTGAAACCGGTCTTCAACCGTTTCTTGAAGAGGCCGGTCCTATTCTTCTAGACGATGTCAAGGCCTTCTTTCGAAGCGCCTGCATCAGGGGGAAGTACATCGTCTCGACTGTCAGAAACCATACGTTCTGGATCGACGAGGATGAATTTGCCTCACTGTTCGGTCTACCCGCTGAAGGTTTCTCTGACTTTCCGACTATTCAGGACCTTGCGGGATTTGAAACCGCGCAATACCTGTCGGCCACCCCCTCTCCGGTGGAACACTTTGGGCCAAAAACCCAACTTGCTAGTCACGGTCAGCTACTGCTCGAAATCGTGACCCGGTCAATTCTGTGTCAATCACCTAATCAACGGTATTCCAGGAATACCTACAACATCATGACCCACATTCTTTGCAAATCGGCCATCAACTGGTCATCGGTCATATGGGAAAACTTAAAGAATATGGTGCTGACCAAGAAAGGTCTCGGGTATGCACCGCTTATCAGCAAGCTGATTCTTAGGTACCGACCAGAGTTCGGACCGGGCACTCCAGCTTCCTCTTCAAACATCCTCGACAGGGATTCGGCAATAGAACGAATCTGGAGAATGTCTTTTCAATAGGTTGTACTTTATATCATTTCTGTATGCCTAATTATATCGGCTTTCTTTATCTGCTATTTCTTGAATTCCATTATCATTTCAGTTTAAATGACTGTGTCTTCTTAATTCTTTGAACATTTATCTAAGTAACCGGTTCACATCTTCAACCTATAACCGCGTTCTTTTCCGGTCACATGAAATCTGCCTAATTTGTTAACACTCTAAATAATCAATTAAACCTAGAAACCGTTCAATCCATCGGTTTCTAGAAGAAGAGTACGTCATCAATGACATAAGCAAAGGATTTTGGAGGGAAATCTCCCGCTCAAATTTGCCGCCCACCTCCTTTTGTTTTACCACCCATAGTTTGGCGCCTTTTCATTTTGGAGGGAAAATTCCCGCCCATTATTGATGGGACGGTTGGGCTTCCAAACCGCATCTATAAAAGGGACCTTCGGTCATTTTATTTCATTCTCACGCGAATCTACTTTCTCTCTCTAAGCTTTCTAACTCTTTTGAAGCGGCTCTCTCTCACTTTCTCAAACTCTTTGACATGGGTCGTGATTCGGTGTTGTTTAGACTCTACTCTCAGGTGGATTTCGAGGAAATCCGGCTGAATGGTACGACCGAGGCGAAAGCAGTTATTGACCGGCTGATTAAAACCGGTCTGGAATATTTCCTAGGCGGTCCTCACGTCATTTACAAAGATGCGGTCGAAGAGTTCTTCAAAACCGCAACTATCGCCTACGACAAGATCACCGCGACTGTATGCGGTTCCCAAATAGAGCTCACAGAAGAATTGGTGGCCGAAAGCCTGCGTCTTCCAACTTCCGGCCAGGATGCAACGGCAGAAATAGACCAGAACACCTTTGAATCGGCTTGCTACATTCTATCGGCATCTCATGAGCCGATCAAAACATCCGGGAGCAAGCAAATGCTAAGGCCGGAGTATATCCCGATATGTGACATTTTCACAAGAGCGATCCTGGCAAGGGGAGGAAACCTCAACAACCTCACAAGTGACAAAATCAAGATGCTAATCGGTCTGATGGAGGGTAAAGAGGTCAACTGGGCAAGATCGGTGTTCAGCAACCTCATGGATATGGTGAAACCGGACTCAAGCCGGTCGTGGGGATACGCCGTGCCCCTCGGTAAGATCTTCCTCCACTTGAATCTCAACATCGGTCCCGGCGTTGCGGTAGCAAAACGCTTCCTCATCAGATCAAGGCAATTCCTTGAAAGGACACAGCCGGCCCACAGCTGCACAGGTGGCCGAAAGAAGAAAGCCGCAAAGAAAGATGCCCCGGCCAAAGCAAAGACCGGAGGAAAAGGCAAAGAAAAGATAATCTTCTCCGACCCACCTCAGCACACAGAAGATGAGGAGTGGGCCTTTGCGGAAACTGACACGGAGAGGACCGATGATAGAACGGTCAATGACGACGATCATTCGGCTCGGAATCCAAACGATGCCGAACCAAACACCAATCTTGAGACCACTGAGGGTGAAGAAGGGGTTGATAAAGAAGCCAATGATGAAGGCTACAACACGGAGAGGGAGGAGGCCGAAGAAGCAGAGGCCGATAGATTAGCCCAGAAAATCCTTCAGGGCGTCAACAAGCGAGCCGAAGACGTTGAAGAGCTATACTTGGAGTGGCATGAGCACCGGTTTAGTACACCATATAAAGAAATCCTACCGGGCCACACGGAAAAGCAATGCATCGACAGATTGGAGGAAGTAGAGGACCTGATGATGAGCCTCACAAAATCCAACACAATTCAAGAGGTACAAAGCCGAACATGTCTCCTGTTACCGAAGATCCAACTTCGGAAACTAAGAAAGCGCATCCAGAGAATTAAGGAAGAGCACAACAAGACGGGATCAGTGGACACCGTAGCGCCGCGGGTGTTAACAAGGCTTGAAAAAGGCAAAAGGGAAATACTTCAAGAAATCGAGCGGCTGGAAACGATATGCAGCCGAATGCAAGTACCGGTCTATACTGCTCCCGTAATCGAAAAGTTTCCGGTTAACTGTCCAACACCTCCAATGGAGGATGCGGTACCGATCTTGGAGGATGCGGCACCGATCTTGGAGAATGCGGCACCATTAGAACTTCCAAAGGAAAATGCTGCACCGATAGAATCCAATGACAGAGCCGATCCAAATCTCACGGAGCAATCACCTCCCCCACCACCGGAAGTCACCGCTTCAGACCCTCCTAAAGAATGGGCTGCTAAAGAATGGGTTGAGGACCGTATTCAAAAGCTTGAAGCATCCATATCGGAACGGATCGATGACCGCATACAAGAACACAACGTGTCCGAGCTTCAACCATTCAAGGATAGATCCAACAGCATAGTTGATTCGGCCCTGAAGTTCACCGACGTGACAAGGCTGCTTCTGGAAAAACATCAAGAACGACTCTCAGAACTCGGCAACGGACTGTGGGAAGAGGCCGGTGAGTGCGACAAATGGGCTCAGCGAACCGCAAGTCTGGAGGATGTGACCTCCGATCTAAAGAAATACTTCGAACGGGTCGACACAACACTTAACCGGGTCTCCGAACTCGAGAAGACAAACGAGAGTCTCATGGCCGAAGTGAAGGCGCTCTCCGAACAAGTGGCCGAAATTCTAAGGGCTAAGGTGGACGCGGACGCCGCGGCTATAGCAGCTGATGCTCAAGTAGCCAAAAGGGTCCAGGATGCGCTGGACGCCGAAGTTAGCAAAGATAAAGAGGCACCGCGCCCAACTCAGCTGACCGAAGCGGAAGTGGAAGCCGCACGAATTAAAAAGGCTGGGGCCATATTCCCAGGGTTTGCTGAGAAAGTCGCCAATCAAGCTGCGGAAGATGCCGCACGGTTGGAAAGGGAAGCACGGAGGCTGGAAGGCTATGCAAAGGAAAACAAGAAGAAGAAGGCGGCCGCCTCCGCCTCAGCACCGAAAAAGCAGAAGAGGGAAGCTCCTAAAAAGGAGGCCCTCAAGAAGGTTCAGATTGCCGAGCTGCTCAGAGAAGTCTCTGAACCGGTCATCCCGAGTACATCGCAGCAAGCCGACCAAGTCGAGGATGAAGTCGAAGAACAACTGCGGTCCCGATCTAAAAGGCGACGATCTTCCGAACAGACCGGGCAACAGCAACCGAAGAAAAAGAAGAGCGTCTATGACTTCACGGACTCTGAATAGGGACTATCCTTCTTTCTCTTATTGGCCTTAGTATTTCTATATATTTTGTCTTTTCCGGTCATCTACATATAAATATATAAAGTCATTTTTGAATCCGGCCTTATTTTGCATCTTTACTTAGTTTTGATAATTTTAAATAAAATAATCAAAAAGGGAGAAATTGTTAGATAAAAGATAAAGACTCTTCCAAAACTTTTCTTAGGATTTTCTCTCAAAATTTTTCGAAAAATTCTCTAAGTCTTTTTCAAAAACCGGACAAACAAAACAACCGGCCTACGGTTGCAAACTTACATGATTTTGATAATTTTAAATAAAATAATCAAAAAGGGAGAAATTGTTAGATAAATTCAGACCGGTTCAAATAAACCTAACTTAAATAAACTTCCCATGCAGGAACAAGGAACCGGACCGGACGAAAGAACCGACTAAAGAAAACCAATCGGTCAAGCTACTAAACCGATCAAGAATATTCGGAACGTGACCGCACAAAGAAAAGATCGACCAAAGCTTAAAACCGGAATCATCAAACAGCCGATCATCCACAAGACAAGAATAACCGTAAGAAGTCCGGTTACATCACTCATACCAAAAGCCCTTCGGCCAAGTCAAATGACCGACCAGTACAAGAAGACATTTCGGGTATCTGTTGAGAATGATACCAAAGGAACAGACTGAATACTTCCATATCCATGCAAGTCTGAGGAAAGACTGTAGGCTGCAGAAAACAGTACTATCGGATTCTTCTACTTCGGGATAAGCCAGAAAGGAAATCTTCCAAGTACAGACAACTGTCCAACAAACAGTGCCTACATCAAGTAAAAGACAAACCCGGCAGGGTTGTCTTACACACTGGAAGAACAGACCGCCAGGTCTGAGACATAATACCAGTTCTGAGATTGACCATCAGGTCTGAGGAAACAACCGCAGGTCTGAACCTCTAAAACACTGAATCACTGCACTTCTGATCAGCCAATCAGATTCAAGGCAGTGAAATATGACCGTTGGCATATTTCACCTATAAAAGGGGTAGTTGAAAAAGAGTAAATGCAGTGACTTAAGCGGGACATTAAGGGACAACAGTGTGATATTGAGATAGCGCTAAGAGCATTTACTACAAGTGATAGAGTGTGCTGTTCTAGAAAGCCTAAGTGTTGAAAGTTAAAGTGTGTTTTACAATTTCGGTGTAAATTGTAAGAGTGTTATCGAGCAGGAAATAAGTCTCGATCGGCCTGTACTTGTATTCCTTAGTGAATATCCTTCTCGCGGTTTCGAGAGGAAGGGGTGACGTAGGAGTTTTATCTCCGAACATCCATAAAATCTGTCTTGTCATTTACTTTCTGCCGGCTTCATTATCTAACCGATTAACTTAACCACACCGCTCCAAACCGACTCTATACTAACCATACCGAATATCCAGATTACCGAAACCGACCCACCATTTCCAAATCTTCATCATCTGAAACCGACCGTGCCTATCATACAAGCGTGCCGCTTCAACCTGAAAACAAACCTCTTCCGCGCTTGAACCTAGTTCAAGGGTTTGTGACAGGTTGTGTAGTATTGAAACCCCGGTGTTAATCTCTAACCGGATTAACCACCACCCTACGAGTGAGAACCGCTAACCGGTCCAACCCCCGGTCCACCAGCGGCGATCTAGATCCTAACATGTTCTCTAAATTTCTCGAGTTCAAGGAGACGGTAGAAGGAGAACAAGAAAGGAAAATTCGAGTATTGCGGACAGACAATGGTGGAGAATTTTGCTCAAAAGAGTTTGAACTGTTTTGTAGGCAAAATGGCATAAAAAGAGAACTCTCCTGCCCTGAGACCCCGCAACAGAATGGGATAGCCGAAAGGAAGATTCGACACCTTACAGAGACTTGTAAGTCTTGGCTGCATATGAAGAGTATACCAAGGCAGTTATGGGCAGAAGGCATGAGTTGTGCTGCTCATGTCATCAATCGAGTTCCCCTTAGCCCGAATGAGTTCAAATCTCCATTCGAGATGCTTTTTGGTTTTAAGCCAAATGTTAAACATTTTCGAGTTTTTGGATCTACTTGTTATGTCCATATTCCAGACTCGAGAAGGAGCAAATTGGATGCGAAGGCAGTCAAATGCGTGTTTGTTGGCTATGACCAGAGAAGGAAAGGGTGGCGGTGTATGGATCCATCAACTCGCAAATGCACTGTGTCGAGAGATGTTGTTTTCGACGAAATTTCTTCGTACTATATGAAGGATGTTGAAGAAACTATTCAGACTGATCTTCCCATTCCCACGTCTACGGGAAGCTCCTGTAGTAGTAATAATAGTGACAGGGGGAGCCCTGACTTAGCTCAAGATACTTCAGTCGATGAAGAAGCCAAAGGTGAAAGGTTACCAGGAAGTTCACATCAGGAAGAATCAAGTCAACAACAGAATGTGGAATCTCGACCAAAAAGGAATATTGTAAGGCCCTGTCGATTCAGGGATGATAATTTTGTAACAACATTTTCTTGTTTTTTGGCAAACGCAATAGACGACGAGGAACCCACTTCGTATAATGAAGCAAAAAATGTCAAGGAATGGGTGGCAGCAATGGAGGAGGAAATGCATGCTCTCAAGAAGAATGAGACATGGGACGTTGTTCCGAAGCCTCCTGATACTCAAGCAGTCACATGTAAGTGGGTGTATCGAATCAAGCGAAAGGCTGATGGAAGCATAGATCGATACAAAGCTAGATTGGTCGCTCGAGGATTCTCACAGAAGTATGGAGAATATTACGAGGAGACATTCAGCCCAGTTGCGAAGATGACGTCAATTCGCACTCAGTTGGCCTTAGCAGCAAGTTCTCGATGGAAGTTGTGGCAATTGGATGTCAAGAATGCATTTCTCTACGGAGAACTTGATCGTCCAATATATATGGAACAACCACCTGGATTCGAGAAGACTGATGGTTCCCAATTGGTCTGTAGACTTAAGAAGGCACTATATGGATTAAAGCAAGCCCCGCGTGCTTGGTATGGAAAGATTGCAGAATATCTTCAATTTTGTGGATACAAGGCTTCAGAATCCGACTCAAGTCTGTTTATAAAGAAGAGTCAAGGACAGATGGTGGTGGTGCTTCTTTATGTGGATGACATAATCTTGACGGGCAGTAACTTTGATGAGGTTGCTCATCTACAAGATGAGCTCTCGCTTCGTTTTGAGATGAAGAAGCTTGGTGAACTTGGAACCTTCCTTGGTCTGCAAATCGAAAATTTCGATAAAGGGTTGTTTGTATCGCAGATCAACTACGCAAAGAAGTTGGAAGAAAATTTTGGTATGACTGATGGAAAAAAGAGCTATACTCCTCTCGACGTAAATCCTAGACTTAGTCGAGACGAAGGAACATGTCTACCAGATCCTCGTCCTTATCGTGCTCTTGTGGGAAGTTTGATTTATCTGACTATAACAAGGCCTGACATTGCTTATGCAGTTGGAGTGGTGAGTCGATACATGCAGGAGCCAAGGAAACCACACCTCGAAGAAGCAAAGAAAATTTTGAAGTATATTAATACCTCGCTAGATATTGGTCTACTATATGAGAAAGATGCAAAATTTGTCCTGCAAGGATATGCAGATGCTGACTTTGCTGGAGATCGAGACAATCGAAGGTCCACATCTGGGTTTGTTTTTCTTTGTGGAAACACTAGCATATCTTGGAGTAGTAGGAAACAAGGATCGGTATCCTTGTCTACAACAGAAGCAGAATACAAAGCATCAACTCACGCAGCACAGGAGTGCATATGGCTTCGTAGACTCTGGGAGGATTTTCATGTCAAGTTTGATCAGCCGGTTCCTATACATGGAGATAATTTGAGTGCTATCAAATTGACTTTAAATCCTGTGTTTCATGCGAGGACAAAACACATTGAGTTGGAGCATCACTTTATTCGTGAAAAAGTACTAGAGGGAATCATTGCGATGGTTGCAGTAAGGAGTGAAGACAATGTTGCTGATATCTTCACAAAAGCACTTCCTAAAGGTCCGTTCGAAAATCTACGATCTAAGTTGGGACTAGTTCATCGGGCATCACTTTAAGGGGGAGTGTTAGAAATTAAAGTAATAATAATAATTAAGGAGTCTTTGGTTGTTAAAGAGCCTCTTGGATTGTCCAAGACTCTTGATCTTATCTAGTAATGAGACTCTTCATGTCTTTAATTTAATGTCTTAGTTGCCTTACTTTATTTAAGATTGTAATCGTGTTCTTATTTCAATCAATTTCAATAGACAGATCTCATTCCAGTTTTGCTTTTCATTCTCTAAATTTTCTATTCACTTTCATATATATTCTTCATTGTTCGATCATCGAGGTCCTGGTTGTGACTTCGTTACAAATTTGACTGCCTCCACCCAAACTTCTCAACAACTACGTATCAACTAGTGTCTCTCAATATCAACTATTGTGACTTTTTAGATCGATATCTTCTGTATGTTGTTATTTGTTATTAATGATTCAATATTGGCTTGCTCTAATTAATTTTCCTTCGAATTGATATTTGGTTACTTGTCCAACTATTTACAATGAGAAACGAATTATTTGACGACAAAGAAGAAAATGAATTCTGTATATATCATGTTTTGGAATTTTGAATAGTTATGACGGTTCATATTTTTATTATAAAATATCATGTTTTGAATGTTGAATATGTATGAAAATTTGATATTTTCATTTTAAAAATAAATTTTTGTTTGAATTCAAGCTCGAATTTGAGATTTAAAATTTAATTTTAGTTCAAACTTTCGAGTCGAGTTGAGCTTGTAGGTAAATAGTCAAGTCGAGCTCGAACTCAAATTTATAAACTCGTAGAGCTCGAGTTCAAGTCGAACTAATACTTAATTGAGTTGAGCTCGAGATCAAGTTGGCTAGAGCTCGGCTCATTTGTAGCCCTACGGTAGAGTAGTAACTCATGCCATGCATGATATTACATTTTTTTAAATCCTAATTTTTTCGGCTTTTCTCCTCTAAAAATAATTGAGAGAATTCATGTAGATATATGCATCTCTTTTTTTAATATAAAGTTCTTTTTGTTCAACTTAGTTATTTAAGAAAATAAATACAAAAACAAAATCAAATAAACAACAAAGAAAATAATGAAAGAAATCAAAACAAGGGAAGATATTAATTCAATTTCAAAGAGCCAAAAATTTCACATCAATCCTCAATGTTTATCTAGCACTTAAGTGAGATCCTAAAATTCTGAGGTCTTACAATTAAATATACCTGACTTTATTTAATTCTATTTTACCCAACTTTAATTGATTTTTACATTATTATTAAATGTGAATATATAGCAACAATTATATTACAACTTGAGATCAATGGACATGTAACATCTCTTTAGGAATCTCAATAATAGGATTTTCGGAATCCACTAAAAACTCTTCAAACTTAGCAAGGGACTTAAGTTGTCGATTAATGGACGCGATTGTTTCCATACAATTTGCGAGCCTACTAGCCGCGATCTCCATTTCCTTATCCTTCTTCGTTTTCACATCTCCTTTCAAATTTTCCGTGTTTACGAGCTCAATCCCATATTTCATTTTCGAATGCTCAATTTCCTTTTTAACCTCCACCTTACCAATAGACTTCGCATCGATTTCCATAGATTGTCGAGTTTTAAGATTCCAAATCTTCATTTCCGTCTTGAAAAACCTCTCGTTTTCATTGGCTTCGGGTAAACCTAGAAGTCTCTCCATTTCAACGAAATCGTCCATAAGACTAATAATCTCAACCGAATGATCAAACAACCGATTTCTCCCAACCGAATAATCTTTAAGCCTTTGGCACTCGGATTCAAGTTCGGTGACTTTCTTTACGCTTTCAAGATGTTGTTTTCTAGCTGTTTCGGCTTCTTGCATGCTAAGATCTCGCTCGATAGTTCGAATCTCGAGTTCTTCTTGAAGCTCGAGCTTGAGATCGATTCTCGTGGCTTCACGTAGCTGTCTTAGACATTCTTTTAGTGCTCCATCAAGTTGGATCACTCTATCTTCGAGGGATGATGATCTTTGCTTAAGAACAAATGCTTCTCTTTCGGCCTTCTCCCATCCTGTTATGGCTTCCTCTGCAACTTTTGCATGCTGGTTTACTAATGATTCTTTTTCTTTGATGTTTTCAAGTGCAGCTGATAATTTCTCCTTCAGAATCATTTCTGATGATTGAGTTTCAAAATTCATGTATACCTTCAAAAATGAAGAAAAATAAATGGGTTATAAACAAAATTATGGAAATTTTATTACAAAATCTACCTAGAAGATATTACAATTTATTAACTAATAACTACTCTATATTGTGTCTCCTAATACAAATAAAAATAAATATATATAAAATTACTCATATATTTATTTATCTTTGTTGTTTTATAAAAAAAATATAGGTTTGTAATAATAATATCAATGTGTTAAATATGTAACAAGATAAATTTTGTTATATATATATAGTACAAAGGTGGTTCTTCCAAATTGAATGATACGAAAATGGCAATTAAGATAAATTTAAAAAATAGAATGATCAATCCACTTTATAAAACTAAGTTTTAAAATTATTAAGTCAAGCAAATATTTTATCCAAAATTTAGAAAAAAATCAAAAAAAATAAAATCAAACAAACTCTTAGAGCTCTTTTAATTTTTTTGTTTTTTGTTTTTACTCAAAACTCAATTATTCCATCATATTTTTCTTTTCAACCATTAAATTACTTAATTTCATTAATTAAAATACTATATATATATTTTATAAATTTTAAATAAGTAAAAACATTCTAAAAATCCATCCCATTACAAACCCAAATAATATTTTATTTTTTATCAAACAATATCATGTTAACCTTGGACAAGAATAAAAGTTTATAATAATAATAATAAATAAATAAAAACCATTTTAATTAGAAGAAGAAAGAAGAAAAGAATCTACTTAATTAATTACCATTTCATCAGAAGATGTTGGAGAGTGAGAGCTTTCGGTTTCGCCGGCGGCGGTTTTATCCATCTCCGATGACTTTTTCCGGCGTAACATTATCTTGAGAATATTATTATGAAATATTAGCATGAAAACAATCATCAAACAAAATATAGAAAGGGTAAAAGAATGAGATCAAATGTCACAATCAGATCAATCAATTGCTTACAATTCAATTCTCAACCAATCCAACCTCCACCTCCATAGATAGATATATTGAACTCAATGGGACCAAAAAAAGTAAATTTTTTCTTCTTTTTTATGGGTTTCTCAATCAAAATCTCTAATAAGAGAATTGATTGATTAGTTTGAAAATATTATTGATACCCATGAAAATGAAAGGCCAACCAAATAGAACGATGTATTCGCCCCCGCATGAGTAGGTCAAACAAGATAATTATATAGAGAAGATGATATATTTTTTCTTTTCTTTTTTCAATTGGTCTCAAACATATTTGTTGATGTTAAAAGAGTATATAACACGGTTTTAATTGACGTGGTTCATCAAGATAAATTGTGTTACGAGACTATCTCAAAAAAATAATATTATTAAATAGATCAGAAGAGATATTATACAAGATAAACTAAGGTTATGACACGAGTTTATTCTCTTCCAAACTCAAGAAATAGATAACTAAAATTGGAAGTCATGTTTTTAAGGCAAAAATTTTAACTTTAGAAGGTGCATAAAATAAGTTACGCCATTAAATAAGTTCCAAACAATTAAATAATTGTTGAAATATAGAATCTTAATTAAGTAAACGTATTAAAAATGTTCAAATATTTAAGTTTACTCAACATTATTTCTTTAAAAAATTGTTATTTTCCAAAACGATTAAACTATGAAATTGGTTGCGATTTTCCTTTGATTCTTCAAACTTTAATCTTCCCACCAAAAAAACAAAATCATTACTTTCTCTTTCTCTTAAAAACACTCAATATTTAAATAATTATTTTTTTAAATGATGAAAAATTATTTTGTTGGTGATTTTTTTTTAAAGTATTAATATAGGATAAGAGGATGAAATAGTGAGATTACAATATATATATATATGAGTAATGATAGGGAACGCGAATCTGGGGCCGCGAATGTCCGCGAAAATAGAATATTCCTTTAAACACCGAATATTCTTTCTTCTTTTATTAATTATTTTTTTTCTACTTCTACCGATTAATTTATCCTATTATCACGATTAATTATTTTACTATTTTTTTTTATATTTATTATCTCTCATTTAACTGGTAAAATAACACTTTACAACATGTATTTATTAACTAATTTCTTTTTTTATTAAATTCTAAACTCTAAATTCTAAACTCTAAACCCTAAATTTTAAACTCTAAATTCTAAACCCTAAATAATATTATTGTTTAGTTGAATTATGAATTTATCTCTTTTATTTTTTTATATTTTTATGACTTTTTAATTTCTTTATTTATCAAATATTTTTTATTTATTCTTTATGCCCTTTTTTTTTCTTTTTCTCATTATTTTTTTAATGACTTATTAATATTTTTTTTTAGTTTTATTATTTATAAATGTTTATCTAATATTTTTATTCGCACGTTAATTATTTTCTCTCCACAATTGGTGGTGACTAATTATTAATAAATTAATTTTTTTCATTCATTTCTTTGATAAATTCATAATTCAACTAAACTAACTTAGGGTTTAAGATTTAGAGTTTAAGGTTTACCGTTTAGGGTTTAAATAAATTAATTAGTGAGATAAATTAATTAATTATTGAGAGAAAAAAAAGATAAATTAATTAATTCGTAGAAGAGGTAGAGAGAAATTAATTAATATAAAGAGAGAGAATATTCCGTTTTTAAATAGAATATTCTATTTTTGCGGACATTCGCGGCCCCAGATTCGCGTTCCCTATCATTACTCTATATATATATATATATATATATATATATATATATATATATATATATATATATATATTTGGTGATCGAATAATAAAAGTATTATTATATATAATGTAAAAGTACTTTTTTAACGAGAAATAAATAAAAATTTAATTGATAATTTGATTAATTAGTAATCATAAATATATAAAAAAAAATAATAAATGATATAATTATTTCAATTATTTGTCGGGACATATTAATAGAAGATTATTTAAATGTTTAACTTTATTTCTGTTGAATACCTCTTTTCACAATTTTCTTTTTATAAATTGTTGGTTGATACAAAGGGAATAAGTAGAATCATGTAGGCCTAATGATAGAAAATAATAAAAGAGTTTAAACTACTTCATGTTAATTAAATTTATTAATTATAGTTAGTATTGAAACTCTATATAAAGAGTCATATAATTATTTGATTTATCAGTTCAAAATAATACAATTTTCAGATTATATATTCTTTTTTGGAGAATTTAACACTAGTCAGATAAGAATGAAAATGAGATTATTGATGCGTGGAATATGTTTACTTCCCGTCTCACGTCTCATTCTACTTTAGAGATTTTGTTTTACTCCCCATTATAACATATCCTCTAAAAAAAATTAATAAAATTATATAATTATATATATTTTTATATTATACATTGAAAATTTATATTTTTATTAAAAAAAAAAAAACTTAAAACTCTTATAAAATATGAAGAATAAATAAATATATTAGTGATATTATATATTCAATTGTGTTTATTAGTATTTGGACAGAATAGTGAGATCGGGAAAGAGTCGGGGTACATGACACAAATATTATCTACAGTCAAATTGAGAAAAAGACCGTACATAACGGACCAATTCAGATCGGAAACAACATACGGATTATAATTGTCAATTTCAATAATATCGTGACATGTAACCATTATATTTCTTGAATGAAACTTAAAATATAAAAAAAATGATGAATTTTATTTTATTTTTAGTTGAGTTCAACAATCATCATCTATTTTCCAAAATTTTCCTGTTGGATAGACATTGATTGTTATTTATTAGTTGGAGTTGTTCAAACTTTCACCTTAATTATTATAAATGTGTGATCATGTGTATATGCATTAATATAGTAGTAGTAGTAGTGTTGCTATGCTGGAAAACAAAAAAACCTTAAATATTATTGAACCCAATCAATGTCCAAATCCTTGAGTTTCATAATCCATTTTTGTGTATCTTGAGAAACAAATGTCTTAGACAATATTGTCTTATCCATCATCATCCCATTCACATGATCACCACCATCTGATGTTGTTGTTTTCTTCTCTTTCGATGATGACATGTTTGCTTCTCGGTTTTGTTGCCTCCTCGACTTCAAACAAAGAAGTCGAGATACCTCATGAACTCCTCCCCATTTTTCCAATGCCCGCGCTATGTCATATCGCCCTATAAATTATAATCCATTTTTTTTCATGCAAGTATAAAAATTTCAACCATCGTGTCATTAACTATTCTGTTTTTACCTGCCCTTTCAAACGATTTCCGGCTAGGCATAAACGACCCATCCATACCCCAGTTCTTCTGAAATCGTAGTATCTATAATACCAAAAACAATGAAAACTTAACAAACTTCTTCAAAAATGTATATTCATAAAGAGTTTACCTCATCTTGAAGATTATCAAGATTATCCCAATAACCCTTTGGCTTACGATGCTTGTACGCAAGCGATAGATTCAACGTCGATGCAATCCTTCTAAAACCACCCATTCGAGTGATCGCCTTCTCAATATCAACCCTTCCATGTTTTCTCAACTGTTTCCTCATTGGCATAAATCCTTCCTTCCCATTTTCTGATATGAATTTCAGAAGTTCTGATTTAAGAACATCAAAATCTCTCTGCAATCCCGGAACTCTAGATCTCTGTCTTGTTGATGATTCATTGTCGACACGATCACATTCTTGTGTAAACAACGAGCTGATTGTTTCATTGTCTGAATATGTCTCCGAACAATTTAATGTGGAATTCCTTTCCTCAATGAAGTCGCGTATGGCGCATAAATTTGATGGGAGATCTTCATATATAACCTTCAAGGAACTACAAACATCAATAAAAAGAATTAACTATGTATATGAATTCACATCAAAGAAGTTAAGTCAACCTCTTCCATGATTGCTTCTGATAAAAAAGAGTTTTGATGCATTTTCGATTCAACAGAATACTTCAATAACGTGTGGTGACTCCCAAGTTGCTCGAGAATCCATTTTCCTTGGAACGAATGGAAGTCACCTTCAACCTGTTCAAAGCTGATCTCCTGTTCTAGTTCTTCACACAAGTCTAGGACAACACGGGCATGAAGTACCATATACAGTAAGCCCTTGCATCCCTCCTGAAGAAGACAAATCCAACAATGAAAATTCACTAACACGAACAAACAGATTAACTATATCGCAATCATACCTGTAAAATACGAACTCTATTGTTATCTCGAGATAGAATCTTACTGATAGCTAGATTTGGAACTATCCTGCAAAACAGCATTAAGATTTCCAAAGAGAACATTCTAGGATCCATTCTTCTCATGACATAAATACATGTTTTATAAGTCAAACATACTCGGGAAGACTCTCGTAAGAAGTTAATACATTCCATACTTCACGAACAGGAGCTTTAACAGTTATGCTTGCGAAAACACCACGATGAACACCGCCATTTTCCTTCATTTTCAAAACATTTTATCAAGACATACCTAATAAAAAAGTGTATATACTAAAATAGTCAAGCAGTTTCTTTTACCAGTAATCCATCAAATCTACGAAAATGAACTTCATCAACCATGTGAGGCCTATCAAGCCTGCAGGATTTTCCGAAAGCTCCCCAATTGGAAGTGGATTCGTTTGAAGATGGAGGTAATGGAACGAAACCAGTACCATTGCTGTAGCTATCTTTCTCCTTCTGGGGTAAAACAATGGTAGTAACGATATCCTTCCGGTTTGTTCCAAATTGTGTTTCAGCTCTACAAGCCAAGGCTTGAAGATTTACAGGAAGATCTGATCTAACTATTTTCTCCAAAAATATTGCAGGAAAGTTGAACCTCGGTATTACATTAACTTCATAAGACAGATTTGTCAATGAAGACGACCTACATCCATATAAGCAAGTTAGCCAATTCAGAAATCATATACTTAAACAATTGCGATTTCTCACCTTTTTTCAGCAGATTTGAGACACCATCTGCCTTGAAACTTCTTGAAATCACCATCAACCATTGAAAACCGCAGCTCGCGATCATTCTCCTAGAATAAGAATGATTTCAGATCTTCAATAGAACCAAATTAACTCTATTTGGGTTTTTGATAGACTAACCGAATTAATAAATTCTTGAAGATCCAACACAACTCGTGCTTCTATATGCCAATATAAAGCCCTTTGTAATCCTCTCTGTTCCAGCCATATCCTTCCAGGATGTGGACATGGAATTGTTCCACTAATAAACAAAGTTCAATCAGCAAAAAAGCTTCAATTTTTATCTTATCTCTTATAACTCAAGGAAATTGGGTACCTGCTAACGAGATTCGGAATGAAATCCGCGAGTCTATCGTAATCGGTAAGAGCATTCCAGACAGAATCGATATCAGCATGAACTAGAATATCAGCATTCACTCTACGTTCTCGCCAAGATACAACTTCAACTTCGCAATTCACTTTTGTAGATTCAAATCCTCTTTCATCTCGGGGATGTCTGGTTCTTATATTGGTTAGTGTTTGAGGATCTGTAGATTCCCAGTTTTCCCAATTGGGTCTGTCAACGGAGAAGGAAGTAGAGAAGACTGAGATGCTTGTGGGGCGATTGTGGCGTGATTGTAGATAAATGATGTGGGTAGTAGGGTTTGGTTTTGAAGAAAAATTGTGGGGTTTTGGAAGGGAAGTGAAGTTGGAAGGATTGCAGAGATTCATGGAGGAATGTATGATCGATGATCATCAGTGAAGAAGACGATGAAGATGAAGATGATATTCATATTTACTTACTTGGGCGTGTGGAGGACACTTACAGTTGATTTCCAACCACCAGTATTCTTTATAACTAAATAAATCATATAAAATGTCACTAAATATCTAGTTACATGCAATTTTTTAAATTTTATTTTGGGGAATAACACAATTTTTAATGGTTTCTATCATTATTTAGGATTTTCTAGATTGGATTCTTTAGTTTTTTTTTTCACTTTTAGAAATACAAGTATTATTTGAATAGGTAGGGCTGAATATTATACTCATCTATGTCTTACATAAATTTGATACATGTATCTAATAAAAAAAAATAAGTTGGTATTTCTATCAAATTTATTTGATAATCATAACATTAATTCATATATTTCGACAATTGATCGGATTAGTACGGTTGTTTACATAAATTTTTTTTTTTTAAGCATGATCTCACAGTCATGATCTCACAATCATGACATTCACTTTAATTTAAGGCATTTTAAATGAGAATCGAAGTAATATTTGATCTTTTAAAAATAATTTTTGTCACTTCAGTTATGGTGAGTTTGAGTAAACTATATATTCAACTCTAATAGATATTTTTTTTAATATCAAAACCTAAATTCGATTTCGAATTATAATGATTAGATGAATGAGGTTCAGATTCATTTGAATGTTAATCCCTAAATACAAGTTGAAAATGAATATTTGTATAGACTACCCAATCGTTACCATGGGCAAGAGAGGTGAATTCATACGAAAAGGGTTATATCATGGATAATTGAGAAAATTGGAGAGTTTAATATAAATAATCTTTTAACCATTTCATAAAATAAATGAAAGATTCATTAAACTGTAAAATATTACCCTGTCATGATGTGATGTGCGTTTCCAATGTTAATAAAAAAATAACTTATCAATAATATTTAACATCCAAAAAACTATAACCAAAATCCTTTTTATATAGCATTAACTTTCCAATAATGTATATTGAATTGTTCCCACCATTTATATAAATTATACTAATTCATAAACATTTTATAATTGTTTCACATTTACAATAATACAACTCTAAGAGATTTGTTATTTCTATAATAAATACTTTAACTAGTATACCATTTAAAATTCACAATAAAAGAATCACTCAACTTATATTGAAAAAAAACCCTCATCATTTAAAGATTCATCCATGTTTATAAAAATATTTAATTGAATTTAAAATATAAATATTAAATAATTTAATTTATTGTATTATACATATAATAATAAGTTTAAGTTCAAAAAGTATATTTATCACTTTTAATTTTATATATTTTAAATTATATGTTTGAAATTTTGTGAACGGTCAATCAACAAATAATAACCTGGCCTATAAATTCCTTAAACTAAGATATATGTATATATATTTGGAATTTTCAACCCAATAAATATATATATATATATATTTATAATTATTATAATTATGTCATTAAAAATTATAATTGACTTTAACAAATAATATATGTGGATGGGTTAAATATTGAGTCTATTAATTATCACTATTTTATGATCCATACCATAATTTAAATAAACAAACTATATTTATAATTAAAATAATAATATTTATACTAAACAAAAATTATACCATGATTTATATCCCCTTTTATTTTATTGTATTATTTAAATAATTTAATTTATTAAATATTAATATTTTTAAATCTTTTATCAAATAACTTAATTTTTGAATATTTTAATTCAAATAAACAAATAATCTAATGATTTATTTAAACCACCCATAAAATAAAGTCTCTTCCAAAAATATATATATATATATTAATTAAACAAAAGATACTTTAATTTTTTTTTAATCAAATCGTAATCTTGACTAAGTATCATAATTAAATACTAAAAAAAAAAAGTGATGCATTAAAAAAAAAAAAAAAAAAAAAAAGGGGCCTGAGAATTGAAAAGACAGGCGCCGGCGCCAATTTTCAATTTGAGACGACGAAAAAATCAAAGTGATCCTTGAAAGTAACGGCCTTTTGTGAACAAGGGTAAGAATTTTGATGATTAGGGTTAATATCCCTTTAACTGTCTTCTTCTTCTTCTTCTCGAAGAACCCATTAATTAAACGTAACGGGATTCATTTCTCTCTCTCTCTCTCTTCTGTATCTATGTATGTATCGGCCTTGAGTGATTCCAAAAAGCATGCCGTGTTTATTGGGTGTGGAAATCCCGCCAACCCTTTTTACCCTTTTTCTTTTTATTAAATTGTTTTCCTCTTTCCTCTCTCAACTTTACACGGCGTGTTGAGGGATTCTGTATCATTTTTTTTCTTCTTCTTCTTCCGATCTGACGGGAAATCGGGATTTTTTCCTTATTCCCCCCCACCCCACCCCCCATCTGGGTATCATTGGGCTCCATTCTGCTCGGCTTCGATTGTGCAGTGCAGGTGCGTTTTCATGTTTTTGTTGTGATCCCATCTCTGTATATGGGTTGTATGAAATGGGTTGGGTTAGATCTGATAAATGTTTGACTTTTGATCTTGGGTATTCAATGATCCTCTATGTTTCATACTTTGATTTGTCATCTGAATGAATTTAGGAAAACAGAAAGATTGCTTTTTTTTGTTTTGTTTATGCAGAATTTGAGATCCATAGGCCAGACAGACGTTTGCTGATAATCAAGATAACCAATGATCTCTTTTAGCATTTCATTGATAAAGCTGTTGACCAGCTCGGCTATTTCTGATCCCATTATTCTTGGATGGCTTATAGCCGGATTATTCAGCCTATTCGTTATCATATACGGTGCTCTCAAATGGCATAAAAAGATTTCTCTTAATTGGGTAAAGGCAGCGGCTAGGGCAAAGAAAGAAGCTAGAAAAAAGTTGAAGGTTCCATTATCGCATCACACATGGATGGAAGATTCGACAACAAATGGACAACCATCCACGTGCTGCGTTTGTCTAATGCCTCTGGCTCAACCCCATACTTTAGCGAAAGCTGCTTTGGGAGGAGGAGGTGCAGTTATTAGCCGTTGCTGTATTTGCGACGTGGCTGCACATTCGTGTTGTTCTCAATTCGCGGCAAGAGATTGTAAATGCCCGGCTCAAGCTGATTTCAGCCACGTTCAACACCACTGGTCAGAAAGATGGATTAACACAGACGAAAATTCAGAGGCATCTGCGTTCTGCTTTCACTGCGACGAACCTTGTGGGATTCCTTTCTTCGATGCTTCGCCTGCATGGCATTGTTTATGGTGTCAGCGGCTTATACATGTTAAATGTCATGCAAAATTGTATGAAGAATCGGGTGATACTTGTGATTTGGGTCCTCTTAGAACTGTCATACTTTTACCTACTTGTGTGAAAGCACTTAAAGATGAGAAGAAAGGGGGTGGGATTCTGAGCTCTATAACTGAAGAATTTATGTCGTCTTCAGTTAATTGCCAAATAAGGAGAAGGCGACATAAAAACAAACAGGGGAGGTCCTTAAGTGGAAGGATACAGCATGTTTCACTTGTGAATAGAGCATTGCACTACGTGCTTGAGAGATTGGTTGCTTTGAGAATTCTAAGTGAGAAGCACCATGAGAATTTTTCAAGGGATGGTCATAACAGTAAGAAATGTATTGATGCTGGGATGAAGAATGGGAAATCAGATATGGCTAATTGTAGCAATGCTAAGAAATACAAAATTGTTAATTTGCCACCAGATGCTAGCCCTCTTTTGGTCTTCATCAACACAAAGAGTGGGGCTCAAAATGGGTCTTCTCTTAGGAGGAGACTGAACATGCTCCTAAATCCTGTGCAGGTGATTTATTTCTCTCTTTTTTCTTTTAATTTTTTCAAGTACTAGATATATTCATGAAAAAGATTTGTTATCGCATAAGAGGTAATGCAAAATATTAAAGAAGATTGTTACTGTCACCAAGCCCAAAACCAAAATGATAATTTCGGTTTTGGCTAGAATAAGTCTCTTCCATTTCATGCCACACACACTCAACACCTTCAATATCAGTTTACGGACTATCCAGATCATTACTAGGCAAAACTCTCCTCAAACTCTTCCAACTTAGCAAAACAAGACATTCACCAATCTTCTTTCTTCCAATTTTGATCAACACAAGATATCTTCAGCTTCATGTTGGCCTGAAATCTAGAATTGGACAATGTCTATGATGTTTTTTTTTGACGTGTTAGTTTCCTCTTTGTGGCCCTTCTTGTATTTACCCATTTTGATTAACTTGTGGTAATTGTTGTCAAGTTTGTAATGGTTCACTTTGTGTTTTTCTTGGATTAATAAAAAGGTGATTCTCACTAAGAATGCCCTGAAGAATGTGAGGGTCAATGGCAGAGGAGGGTCGTGCTAGTTTCCTTCAGGAATAAACCCTAGTTTTCAAAATAAAAATAAAAATAATTCTAGTTTTGTAAGTGTGACCGAGGAAATGATGACTAAAAATAAGTAGAAAATGTGGTGGAGGATTCTAGTAAAGCTAAGTCGTTAAAGTTTATCTTAAACAACTCCATTGATGGTTTGTGTAAGTGAGAACAAGGTGAAACTGCACATGAGACAATGAATAGTAAAAATTAATATGTATACTAATTGAATAAGTTCAATTGATCTATAGAGTAAAGAATGATCTTTTTTCAGGTATTTGAAGTGAGTTCTTCTCAAGGACCTGAGGTTGGTTTGAAGTTTTTTAGTGGTGTGAAGAGCTTCAAAGTTTTGGTTTGTGGGGGAGATGGTACAGTGGCATGGGTCCTTGATGCAATTGAAAAACATATATTTGAATCACCGCCGCCTGTTGCCATTCTCCCTATGGGAACTGGCAATGATCTGTCGAGGGTTTTGCAATGGGGAAGAGGCTTCTCAAGTATTGAAGGGCAAGGCGGATTGAACACATTTCTAGCTGATATCAACAATGCTGCAGTTACAATGTTGGATCGCTGGAAGGTCAATATTATGGAAGAGAACTCAAATAATGAGCCAGGCAAAATAGTACAATCCAAGTTCATGCTGAACTATTTAGGTCTTATTTACTTCCTGGAAAAGATTTAAAGTTCCTTTTTTATGTCTAACTTCTGTAAGAGAAGTTAATTCTTATATGCACCTAACCAAGTTGAACTTGCCTTTCTGTAGGAATCGGATGTGACGCAAAGCTTGCTTATGAATTTCATACCACTCGTCAAGAAAAACCTGAAAAGTTCTACAGTCAGGTAAGAATGGCTGAAAAAAAGATCTTTGTACCTTCTTTAGATTATGACTTATGATCAAGGGGAAATAAGAACTTATTTATCCTTGCACTTTTCATTTCCATCTTCATGAGGATTCTACCTATTTATCTGTTGGATTGTTTAATTAACCCTATATATGCCTGAAATATGTGACTAATTGGTATTCAAACAGTTTGTGAATAAATTGCGGTACGCAAAAGAAGGTGCCAAAGATATATTGGATAGAACTTGCGCTGAATTGCCGTGGCAGGTTTGGCTTGAAGTTGACGGAAAAGACATTGTGATTCCAAAGGTGAAGATTTTTTTGAACTAACTGGTTGGCATTTATGATCTCTAGCAAAAGTATTTAGAGCTTTTTTCCTCCTACAGGATACAGAGGGTTTGATTGTACTCAACATAGGCAGCTATATGGGGGGCGTAGACCTTTGGCAAAATGATTATGAGCATGACGATTCCTTTTCTCTTCAGTCCATTCATGACCAAATGCTTGAGATTGTCTGTGTTTCTGGAGCTTGGCATCTCGGCAAACTACAGGTCTTAAACTTGTTTTTCAATTCTTTATAAGCATTTTATAAGTTAATAGGCAGTTAAATATACCATTTTCCAGCCTCACAATAATTTTCATTACCCATAAATACCTACAAATATAAATTCTTCTCCTACCTATTTTTGTTATTTTTGGCAAAATGCATTGCTTTCTCTTAATAAATAAACAGTCAAACAACTCTTACGAAAGGAAAACTAATCCACTAGGGTAGGTGAAGTGGCAAGGGTTTTTCCTAAAGAGGTCAAATATCTTAGGTTAGATTCTCACTCAGAATGCCTTAAGTTGAAGTGTGAGACATGACTATGGGGTAGTGCTAACTTTCTAAATTCAAATATCTGAAAAGAAAATTAAAACTATAAGCGCCAAGCCTTGGCAAAACAAAGCAAATACCCTTCAAGGTAGATTTGGCATGAGTTGTGTGCAATCGAACCCCCCATTCTTTGAAAATGAGTCAATTAGGATAGGAGTCTTTGAAAATGCATCACATGTTGATGGTCTTCCAAATCTGATCATCATTTCAATTAACTCTGTTGAACTTGTGGGCATTCCTCACAAGTTTGTGTGGTTCTGATTGGATTTTCATCTAACAAACCATCTGTGGTTTTCCTTATGACGCGTTACTAAGGCCTTTCTATTTCTGCTTCTTATTTTGTACACTTATGAACTCTGCTATGTGTTTGACACAACAATCTTTGTGTTTACTGTAGTTTTAATGAAGTTTTCCAATACGGTTGTTTACAGGTAGGACTTTCACAGGCAAGGAGGTTGGCTCAAGGGAGAATTATACGGATACATGCTTCTAGTTCGTTTCCTGTCCAAATAGACGGGGAGCCTTTTATTCTTCAGCCAGGTTGCTTAGAGATATCACACCATGGACAGGTATATACATCTTATTTTTTGTTCTTTATATGAAGCTTACAAAATTACTCGCGAACTGAGTTTTTGAGGTTGTGGTGGTTAGGTGTTTATGTTCAGGAGAGTTTCGAGCCCACAAGATCCAATAGGACATGCAGCTGCAATTATGATGGAAGTATTGGTTGATGCTGAGTGTAAAGGCCTTATTAATGCAACTCAGAAGAGATTTCTTTTACAGCAGATGGCACTTCAACTCTCTTGATTTCTTCAGTATATACATTTCATTCGATTCCATTCCATTCCACCATCAACAAACCATCGGTTTAATCCTCTCGTCTCTTCTTCTTAGATCCTTTTAACACTTGATTATTAGGTGCCAGCAGCTCAGCTGTCAAAGGTTTAGTTAACTTGGATTTTGGATCACCCTAATCTTTAAGGAAAGGTGAGGGAGTTTTGATTTCATTTTTGTAAGCCTGTGTTTTATGTAATATATATATAAATGGCAGTTTTGATGATTAAAATGCATATAGAGAGAAAAATGAGAAAGGAGGACAATATATTGTTATATAGAGAATGTTGTTAAACACTACTTGTTAAGTATGATCAGTGTTCATTATATCTAGCAATGAATGAATTCTTTTTACATTGTTATGTGACAGAAATAGTATTTTTATTTTCAAATGAAGATGGACCTACTACTCATGATAATGTTAGCATCTCCCATGGTGGTGGGAAAGAAGAATGAATTGGGAATATAGGCATCCATGAAAATCCCTTGGTTTGGCACATCAAGTATTCCTATAGGTCAGGATTATTCAACCATTAGCAAGAAGGAAGAACAGACACCACACAACAATGGTGGGCAAAGAAAAAGTAGTCAACCATCACCCCCACTTTCTCTTAGTGCCATTTGACACTCTAGAAATTTCTCATGCCCAAATGGTCAATCTTGGACATTAGTTAGGCTCAAATCATACTCACCCAATCTCACAAAAATCTATCATCTATTGTAACACAAACAAAATGACATTAGTGGTAGAAGTTGCATTTTTCGCTTATTAATCTTCTTTAAACTTACTTATTCGCCACACAAACAAAATGACATTAGTGCTTAGACACTGATTTTTCCCTTATTAATCTTCTTTTAACTTACTTATTCACCTTGTAGAATTTTTTTTTTTGTTAATATCGTAAATTATCTTTTCATTTACTCTCATTTTTTTTTTTAAATTTTAAACTAGAAACAAAATTGCAACTAAAAACACTTTGCCTGAGTAGCGACCTTTAATGTTTGGATAAAAAATATTTTTTTTTCATTAGGTATATTTAAGGTTATATTGAATAAATATATAAAAAAAAAATATTATGATAAATAAACATAACTTATTCTACTTAGCTAAATATGCTGTTAATATGCATATTGTGGTTCATGCTGCACTTTTTTATTATAAAAAATTGTGTTTGTGGGGGAAGGGTGACCCTAGACGGTCTAGCTGGCCTCACTCCATGGGTGATCATTTCCCTACAAATATGATATTAGAGTAACTTCACTTTTCCGCACACCTACAAAGTGATTATTGAAAAGTTACCAATAAGATTATCTTATGCAAGTTAAATTTAGTTGTCTATCATTTTTTTATTTTTTTTTTAATATTAAGAACTATTCAAATTTAGGCAAGAGTGGTTTCTATGAGAACAAAATCACGAGTTCGATTCTCCCTTAAAGCATCATTATTCATGACCCATTTTTTGGTCATATCATAGTCATGATCATGAAAAGAACGTATTTATGCAAGATCAACAAAATCTTGATCATGAATTAAAAAATATCATTTTTATTTTTAAATTAAAAAATAATAAATAATTTTTAAATATAATAATAATATTTAATTTCTAATTTTTATACATAATAATATTTTTTAATTTTTAAAAATAATAATTAATTTAGTATTAATTATGGATAATTGTAAACAAAGGAGGATAATTAGTAAAAATGGAGAAAATTGTAATTTTTTTGTGTTCCGAAATATAGCAAGAGTGGTCTCTATTTATAGATCTCGAAAAATTATGAATTTTGGTATATTTTATTTATTTTTTAAAATTATATATAATACTAAAATCGGATTTTAAAGATAAGAGATAAAGAAAATCTGGGCAACCAATTAGATGCTGACAAATGACAACATTTTATTGTATGAGTTTGGTGTGAATTTTGTCAAAATTTGACAAAAACCAAGACCCAATGACATTATTGTGGTTTTGGTCATGAAATGACCAACCATTTGGTCATGATAAATTCACAAAATCTATAACCGGCATCATGACCCATTTTTGGGTCATGGATAAGCATGCCCTTAAAATGTCTTAAGTTGAAGTAAAGGTCCGCAAGGTGAGTCTAGTTTTAAAAGAAGAAAAAAATTCCAAACTGTTAGTACTAATATATATTTTAAAAAAAAGTAACAACTTTATATGAAAACAAAGGTAAAAGAGGAAGCAAAAATAAATGGAAAATTATTTGAAAGTCAAAAGAAGACTCTGAGATTGGTATTAGAAGTGGTGAAATTTAAATAATGTTTTGATCAAACACTTTTGGACCATTGCACATAAAAAGACTCCATTATAACTAGAAGGTTTATAACCATCAATGACATTTTTTTGTACTTGTGCATAAGTGTGAAATAACATTTGGACATTCAATGATGGTAAAAATATTGATTGGTCCATAAAAGGTTTTTAAACTAAAATAATATGTTTTTGAAAACTATGAAGTTTCAAAATTAGTAATGATAAGTACATCTTTTTTACAAAATGATTAACATATTGACAGTCCTATAATCTTATGGACTGAATTTTAAAGCCGTAATCATATTCTAAAAACTTAATTTCGCTAACAAAAGCTCTTGGACGACGTCTAGTCTAAATTTTCAACTCGTAATCTCAATTCATATAACATAAGAAGGTTTTGGAAATGTGAATTCAAATGGAAGTCGTTGTTCAATTATAAATGTGAATGATTGTAAAAAACAAGAGATAAATTATAAACTTGCATAATAAAATAAATTGAATGAATAATCTTTGATTATTACACAATCAAAATCAAGATCATGTAAAGTAAATTAATGGGATAAAATCTATAGATTGACTTCCATTATGATTAACTAAAGTTAATAATTACTAATTATCACATGAACCCATTAATTGAACTAGATCTCTGACATAAAACAGCCACACATATTCCCTTCCTATTATTGCCTCAACTTCATATATACTTAATCCTGTCCTTTTTATAGGTTAGTTTGCTTCATCCAATAATTATTCGCTAATCAAACTATTCTAACAACTTATTCGCGCCACAAAGTACAAACTAACACAAAAAAAAGACTCAAATTAATGCCCTTATTGGCTTAATTAATTACCATTAATACACTTTTTTAACCCTTTAAAAAAGTAAAAATAAGGAGCTGAAAAAAAGGCATAAAAAATAACCCAATAAAGCTCTCCAAACACAAAACACACACAAAAAAAAGAGAACAAACCAGAAATATCATAAAACTCTAATCTTTTTTCATGTCAACATGGATGAAAGGCAATAGATCCAGCAAGATAATGACTTTGGTGGTTATGCCCATCTGATCCAGCAGTATCGTTCTCGATCCGCCATCGAAGATGATGAAAATCTTGAACCGAACATGGAAGATGAATAGGTCCGGTTGTATGGTAGCCATAAAGTTCATGTGCTCTATCAAGAAGTTTCTGAAATAGTGAATGGTAAAGGTATGAAATTGGAATCATGAATCTTTGTTGAGTTTCATCATCTAGTCCAACTCGAACTGCTAACCATCCTTTCTTCACCTTTAGTTTCTTTTGATCTTTGAATTGCATCTTTGATAAGAACTTGAAGAAGATGATGATGATGAAGATGTGGGTAAGTTTATGTACGGTTTATAATAGAAGAAGAAGTGATGGATATTTGTAGGATGTTGTGGAGACTTATATATATATATATATATGTGTGAGTTTTCCAAATACTAAATTAGAGCGCGTTTTCCAAATCCGTATCAGAAACCGAATATATTTTTAGATGGTTTTTAAATCATGTAAAAGTAATATTATTTTTTGTTTGATATTTTTGTAGAATAATCAATTGTAGTTGCTTTCATAGTATTTACAAATTATTATATAGAAGATTTTGAATACTATTGTTTTTTTTTAAATAAAAACATGTTTATTAAGTTCTTAAAAAATATATTAAGTAAGAGTTTTGTAGATTTAGAGATACGGGTTTAAGTTATTTTATTAATATAATTGTGGAATTTAATAATTTAAAATTATAAATAAATATGAATAAAGGAATATTTTAATAAAACATTTTAATAATTTAATAATTCAAGATCAAATAAGTACTTTTTAAGAGTTTAAAAAAAAAAAAAAACAATTTCTCTATGAAAAAATAATTTATGTGAGTTTTTTAATTAGTTAAATTACTACAATTACTTTTTATTTAAAGTTTATGAGGTATTTTAGATGATGAAATTAGTGATTCGATGATTAAAATAACAATGGTGTGATAAAGAGAATATAAAAAAAACTTAGATAAAATTGCACAAAACCTTAAAATCCTTACATTTTTAAAAGATTTTAAATAAATTTTTTAATCCATTCATAAATAAAAATTATTTCATTCATTCTATTATAATTATATCACTCAATTCATTAATCAAAATATCAAAATATTCTTTATTTTAAAAGTTATATTACTTTATTATAAAAATTACCATGTTTACGAAAGTCGCACCAACATCTTTTAAATAACCCAAATTTATTTAATAATTCCGAAAAAACTAAGTTCTTATATTTCATCTTGGAATTTTTTAGATAAAATTTATTTGAGTTTTTAATTAGTTAAATTATTATAATATTTTATTTTTAAAAGTAAAATAATGACAGAGATATACAAATTTTGAATAAAAATCCCCAAGCTCAAACCACAGCTTATATGTATATATGTCCTTTTGAATTTATATTCGATTTGCCATCATGTTTAAACCTATCATATCTTATACATACTTTATTTTTTACCTTCAGATTCTAATGGATCCCTTAATTTTTGTTTAATATTCTATATATGATTATAATCTTGAGTCTATTTATCTATAACTAAACGATTGAATCTAATCGAGCGCAAAATTTTCTCGGCCTTACTCGAATGAGATTATTTAAATAATTATAATCTAATCAAACTTCATTTTACTTTCACTTTTATTAATTACATCAGTTAATTTATTAACTAAAATATTATATCTTATATATAAATATTTTTTACTAAAAAAACTCATTTATTCAAAAACCCTATTAATCATGTTATTTAAATAACTTATATAACTCACTAATGAACAAAGCCCTAATCTTGTTACAGCTTCATATAAAAACAAACATATACATATAAATAAATATATTATTACAAAAATAACTGGCTTCTCACTGTTTTAAATAAATAAAAAAATATTTATTTATAAAAAAAAGTACAAATTTAAATAGTAGGCAGGATTCGGAATTGAGTGGCAAAAGGGCCTACCGTACCAGCTTCTGAGTCAATATAACACGTATACGCATTTCCAATTATTTTATTGTTTTTTCTATTGTTCATTTAGTGCTGTCACATTCTTATTATTTCTTTTTTTTTATGGTCACCATTCATTGCGTATTAAAACTTTATTCTATAAACTCAAAATAATTATGATAGAATCTTTTTTATTTTTCATGTAAGAGATCATGAATTAGTGAATTATAATGTGTGATAAATAATAAAAACATTCACTTATTGGGTAATTTACCAAACAACAAATTAAAATGTATCCACATAATAAGCAATATGCTAAAAGATAGGTTTATTGAATTCATGGGTTTAAATTTTAAAACTTTTATATTGTTAAAATGAAGTGTTATTTATGAATATTTTAATAAATAATTATATTTAACTCTTCATAATAAAAAAAAATTAAATCATGTACAAAAGAAAGTGAAGCAAGAGTATGTTTTAGCTTGGTGAGTTTGTTTGATGTATGCTTATTTGACAATTTTATTATTATGGTTTTTTAAATAAAGATTATTGATGAAAAGATAAAGTAGTTTATTTGAATTTTTAATTAATTAAATTATTGTATTTAAATGAATTGATAACTCACTTATTTTTGAATTGTCGGACGATGTCTAATATTTAGAGCATTTTGTGGAGTATTATTGAGATTCATTTAGTGACGCCGGAGTTTTTGGGGAGTTGTTGGGATGTTTGGATTAATATGACAAGTTGAAGAGAAATCGTCGAATTTTCAATGATCGTAGTCGCTCGATGCGTATCATTCATAATACTATTATTATGACGCTTTCTGATATTCGTTAAAAAAACTTGTAGAGTCGGTCCGAAAGTTAATTGTTTTTTCAAAAATTTATGAGCTCAATAACTTATTTATTACCGTTTTTTCTATTTTTTTTCTTTTCATGTCATGATTTAACGATACGTTTGAATGATTTTTTTTTTTTAATATACATGCACCTTTTTTTAAAAAAAGAATTGTATTTAAATTTTATAAAAATTATTTAAATTTTAGTTATAAATTGAGTGATTTTGATTATTAAAAAAAATAGAATTTTTAGTAAAAAACTTATAATTTCCAACCATAATATATTATTATTAATAATATTTTCATTTTAAAATTTTAACTAATAGAAACTAAATTAAAAATGATTTGAATGTGAAAATTGTAATTATGTTTTCTATTACTCTGAGCTATAAATTTCCACTTATATTTACAATTTTTTTAATCTGATTTTAGTAATAACAAAAATGTTGCAATTATTTTTCTTTTTTCTACCAGGTTTGGTGGTTTTTAAATATTATTTAGAAAACTTGTATATAAATATTTTGAACTTGGTCAATTAATCTATATAATTTATTGTTGGAATTATATAAAACTATACACAAGACATCGAAAATAGCATAAACATGAAATAAATATAGTATTGTTAATTAATTAATTAATTACAATAACATATGTGAAACTCTAACTTAATCATTTCATTTACACTACAATCTGTTATTTCTTATTGTCACCATTTATATTAGAATTGATTAGCCTTAAAATTCAATTGTTCATACTTGTTTTTCTTGCATATTCTTTCCAATCATTAATTTCAATTAATCAATACATAAAATAACCTATTAGATATGGGGCTTGTTTGATTTATTTATTTTAATTAATAAATTGAGTTATTAAATATAATAAGATTGAGTTTGTAAAAAATTCAAATAATCCACATCAAATGTAGAAAAAATAATATGGCTTCGCCCGGGTTCGAACCGTAGACCTTCAGTGTGTTAGACTGACGTGATAACCAACTACACCACAAAACCAATTGTTGACAAATTGAAATATTACATTCTAATAAAATTAGTCAATAATTTCAAAATTAATGTCATCCACTTATTTTTGTTATAATAACGAATAATGATAAAAACAATACAATTTAAACCTGTCAAAAATAATATTGTTGCAAGTATATATACATTTTTTAATATGTATGAGTATAAATTTAACAAATAATATTTTTTTAGATGTAGGTAAATATATTTGATGTCCTAACTTTGTGACGATACTAACAACTTTTAAATCTTAGTCTTGAACATAATAACTCTTGCGCATGAAATTTTGATCTTAAATATGGTCGTTATTATTGTTCTAATTGATGATCCAATGTTTTTTTTTTTCTTTGTAGCTAATGATTGAGGAGGATCCAATAAATCCCTAATTTCTCCATTGATAAGAACCTTCTTAATTGATATATACTATTTTGTAACTTTATTAGAATGTTTTGACATTAATCTACACAATTATATATCTATATGTAATGTGTAAATAATGAAGCTACACATATATATTACATAAAAAAAAAATGGAGATTCTTAAACATTTTCAATGTCTTATATTTTCAATATATTTAAGAATCTAACAAAATGTAAATTAAAGGTTCGATTTATACTTAATTTTTGTCTGTAGTTAACAAGACCTCACAATTATGATATCTCTTAATTAAAATATTTATAAAATAAAATTAAAAATGATTTGAATGTGAAAATTATAACTATGGCTTCTATCACAGTAATGAGATATAAATTTTCACTTAAATTTACAATTTTATTAATATGATTTTAGTAATAACAAAAAATGTTGCGTTTGTTTTTCTTTTTCTATCGGGTTTGGTATTTTTTAAATATTATTTAAAAGACTTGTATAGAAATATTTGAACTTGGTATCCAATATTCCATATAATTTATTGTTGGAATTATATAAAACTATACACAATATATTAGAAATAGCTAGCATAAACATACATTATTAATATCTACCTTAATCATTTCGTTTACACTACAATTATTATTTTTTCTAGTCACTCCATTTATATTAAAATTGATTAGCCTTAAATTCAATTGTTCATACTTGTTTTTCTTGCTTATTCTTTCCGGTCAATCATTTCAATCAATCAATGCATAAAACATCTATTGGATCATGGGGTTTGTTTGATGTTTTTTATTTGAAGTTTTGATTGATTTAAAAAAAATTATTATTTCATATAAATATAGTTATTTAGATTTTTAATTGGTTTAATTACTAGTATTTTGATGAATAAATTAAGTAATTAAATTAAAAAAAATTCTTTAAATAAACCCATTTCTTTCATTTAGGGTAATTTTTATTTATATTTTAAAATTTTCTTTAAAAAAATTATTTATATAAGTCACTATTATTTTATTAATTACTATTAATTAAAATATTAAAATACTTATATTTTATTTTTATTAAATTTAAATTTTAAATATAAAGACATTTTATTAATTTATATAAGAACTTTCAAATAATTAATTTTTTTTTTCTAAAAATATATATTTTTTCTTTTTGGTAGTGTAATATGATATTAATTAATAATTATGTCATTCATAATGTTTTATATCTTTCAGGATGTTTATCTTTCTTTGAATTATAGTTAGCCAATAAATGAGTTGTGCAAGGGTGAGTTTCTTGATTTTTTTTATAAGAAACTAATTCTTATTAAATAAAATAAAATATTACATATAAATTATTAATTTACAAATCATATAAATATAAAACTAAAATAAACTAAATAAAATTTTAGATATTAAATAATACTAATTTATAAAAATTAAAATTTTAATGAAAATTACACCAACCACACAATTTTTTTAACAATTTTTTTTTTTTTGGGAAAACAGTTTAGTGCCATTTCATTAAAAAAACCCAAAAGAGGGGAAAAAAAATACAAAAGTTTAAGATCAGATCTAGACAATTTCTAGATTTGACAATGAAACAATAATTGAATTACAGACAATAACAATAATCAATTAGCGCCTACAGCGTTTTTACTTTTATTCTACTTGTGACATTCTCAAACGAAATATCCCATATATGGCAGAGCTTTCTATTCTCTTCATTCCTTTCGATTCCTCTCCAGGATTGAATGAGTGCATTTCCATCTGAAGTTATATCTCTCCAAATATCTTCAGCGGTTCTACTTCTTCCACTGTGAGTTCTTGAATTTCTTTCTTTCCATATATTGTAGATTACTGCTTCAAAGTAGCATTTCAACATACTTACATAGAAGGATCTTCCTTTTGCTTTATTCTTCATCCACTCTTGGATTTCTTCCCATATTCTTGGAAAGTTGATGATGTTCATGTTTGCAGCATACATCCTCCAGATTTGTATTACAAAAGAGCATTCCCCAAATAAATGGTTTATGCTTTCCTCAACTCCCGAACATAGGACGCAGTTGATATCAGGAATGTTTATATATTTTCGAATTCTGTCTTTTGTTGTCAACCTTTTCCTGTATACCAGCCAGAGAATAAATTGGTGACGAGGAATAATCTTTGGAGACCATACCACATTATGCCAATCTACCTCCTGTCCTCTTGTTTTAACAATTTCCCATGCCTTTCCTGTAATAAACTTCTCATTGCTTTCTGTTTTCCAGCTTATTTCATCATTATTTTCATTGAGTTGCTTCTGCCTCATTAGGTTTAGGATTCTATCACCTTCTGGAATACGCCTCAAAAGTGAATCACATCTACCTTCATATACGTCTCTAAATGAGTACTTGATGTATTCTCTTCTAACTCTGTTTCCTTGCATTTCTTCTTTGAATATAATGGGAATATTATCCAGCCAAGGATCATGCCAGAATAGTACCCCTCTTCCATTTCCAATTGTGGTTTTCACCATTTGAAAGGCATCTTTTCTTGTTTTTAGGATTTTCTTCAATGACCATGCCATTCTTTCGTTGATGCTTAGTGTCCAGATACTCTAAGTATAACTCTAAAGATGAACTCATTTGAATTAAAAAATAACGAGTGAGGAAGAAGAAAAAGCCTAGGAAACAAATTAAACAGCTTTGGAAGAATCTCTACTTAAAAGAAATAATATTACATATGAGTTAGTAAGCAATACGAAAGAATGTTATGCTAAATGATAACTAATTATCTAAGTATTATCAAAATAACGAGAAAATTATAGAAATCATTAGAGGATACATGTCAAAGAGTGTCGAGATGAGAATTGAATTTAAATAACTTTTTATTAGAAAAATAAAAAAGAATTACAGATTCAACAACATCATTCTTTTTACAGCAAATAATGAGACAAACACGAACTCGAGAAATGGTCACCAACATGATTAAAGGGTATGATCAGCAGGCGACCCACCAAAGATAGAGAGTTTTATTATTAGGATTACAAAATTTCGAGACGACAAATTCGATCCGACCAAATAAAATGTCGCACCGAACAAAATATAACACAAACTCAAATCTGAAGTGTAAAAAGAAAAATAAGACACATTACGAGAGTAAATTTTAAAGCCAAAATAACTTAACCAAAACAATATTTTTAAATTTTAAAAAATTTCAACAATATTCAAACTCCATCTAAAGGTATTGCATTATATTATATAAAAATAAAAAGTTTGGTCAAGCTTTTGCTGAGTTTCTTAAGAACAAGATGAAAGAATTGTTCATTAAGAATTGTTCATTGTAACTTTGTTAGAATATTTTAAATTATGCAACATTCTAGACACCACTATTGTTATATGTAATGTGTAAGAAAATAAGTTAAATGTATATTACATGAAAACCAAAGAAATTCATTATATAAATTCCAAGGGAATGGAGCTAGTGTACTTAATTATACATGTTGATAATATCATATAATTAATCATTCTAAGATACAGATTTAAAATTCTAAAAGTGTTAAATCATACATCCCCGACATATATAATTCATGAAACTTTTAATTAGAAACATCATTTTTTTTTTTTTAATTTTATGAAAAAAAAATAAATATATGACATGGGATAATATTTTTAAAAATGCAAAAAATGGCTTCGCCCGGGTTCGAACCGGAGACCTTCAGTGTGTTAGACTGACGTGATAACCAACTACACCACGAAACCAGTTGTTGACTCAATTGAAGTGAAAAATAACTCAAAACAAAATAGTGATTAATTTAAAATTAATTTTAATCCACTTATTTTTGTAATGATAACAATATAATGTTTTAATAAATATACGAGTTACCTCACCTAAAATTTAATTGATGTCCCAACTTTGTAATATTGCTAAAATATTTAAAGTCATAGTTTTGAACAAGATAAATTTTTGCGCCCAAATGATGCTAAGAATATGGTACTTAATATAATTTTGTTAGGATTTTGATTGAATGAACTTCTTTTTCTTTGTATCCAATGATTAAGGAGATCCAATAAATCCCCATTTCTTAATTGATAAGCAACCATAACTTGATTGATTTCATAAGAACAAGTGCAATGAATATACTATTTTGTAACTTTATTAGGATATTTTTACATGCAATCTATGCAACTATTGTTGAGTAGCATTTAAGTGTTTGTTATAAAGAAATAAATTATTGAACCAAATTTTTTTTTATATATTTTGATATAAGAAAATAAGATTAACATAAAAAAAAATTAATATTTAATTTGTTAGGGTAATACAACTAGGAAAATATTATAACAATATTTTGGAGACCCTTTTCAAAGATATTGGTGCTAACATAGTTGAGGCTTATTTAAATGTGTAGTCGAATATTTTAAAAAACTAAAATCTTTGCCTTAAGAGCATTGTTCAAAATCCCAGTTTTGTATTTCTCTTCTAGGTGGACGAAGTCAAATTATATCTTAGTGAACCACGTTAAATTTGTGTCATTCTTTTTATTATGTCAAATCTCGCATTCCGTTCTAACAAACTAGTATCGGAGCTTCAGATAATTCAATTGTTTGTTTTTCAATTTATATGATAGTAGTAAACATTAAGATTCACATTCAACAGTTTTGTTGTGTCTTGTAAATAATGTCATCATCGTTGTCTTAGAAGAGGAGACTAATACATCTAGGAGAATTCAAGTCAATGTGGAGTTTTGTTGAGTAAAATTGAATATTTAGGTTATCAAGGAAGTTTTTAAGTTTTATTTGAGACAACTCTAGATCTAGAAGAAACACGATATAACATCTAGGTCGTCTCTGACATTGGGTAATGCATCTGGACCATTTCTAGCATTGAGTAATGTATTTGGACCATCTCTAATATTGAGTAATACATTTAAACAATTTTGTCCATTTGGCATTGATTAATGGATTTAGGCTATTTCGGGATTGAAAATTGCATATGGGTCATTCAGCATTGACGAATACATCTAGGTCATCCTACATTGATGAATATATCTTGGCTATTCGACATTGACGAATGTATCTGGATTATTTAGTATTGATGAATGCATCTAGGGCATCTAGCATTGACACGTGAATTTGGGTCATCCAACATTGATAAATGCATATGGGCCATCCGACAATCACAAATGCAACTAGTCATTCGACATTCATGACTGCAATGGCCCATCCGACATTCACAAATGCATCTAGGTCGTCCAACATTTACGAATGCATTTAGGTCATTCAACGTTAACAAATGCATTTGGGTCATCCGACATTCACGAATGCAACTATCCATTCGACATTCACGACTACATATGATCCATTCGACATTCACGAATGCATCTAGGCCATTCGACATCACGAATGCATTTAGGTTATCCGACATTTACGAATGCATTTAGGCCATTTGACATTCACGAATGTATCTAGGCCACCAAACATATACAGATGTATCTGTATCATCTGACATTAATAAATGCATATGGGCCACCCATCATTGACAAATGTATATATGTCATCCAACATTAACGCATGTATGTGAGCCATACGACATTAACGAATGAATTTGGGCCATCCGACATTGACGAATAAATTTGGGTCATCCGACATTCACGAATGCATCTAGGCCATCTGACATTCACGAATTCATCTAGGTCATCCGACATTCACGGATGCATTTAGACTATCTGACATTGACAAATGCATCTTGACCATCCAACATTGACGAATGCATTTGAGCCATCCGACATTCACGGATGCATTTTTTCCATCTTTCATTGACGAATTCATATTGGTCATCCAAAATTGAAAAATACATCTAGGTCATCTAACATTCATAAATTCATTTGAGTCATCCAACATTCACGAATACATATGAGACACCCGACATCAACAGATGCATTTGAGTTATCTAGCATCGACAAATGCATATGGGTCATCTGCATCGACGAATGGATCTGGGCTATATGACAATCGACGAATGTATTTAGGCCATCAGACATTCACTAATGCATCTAGCCATCCGGTATTGAATAATGCATATGGGCTATCTGACATTAAATAATATATCTAGGTCATCTGAACATTGCCTAATACATTTTGACCATCTAGTATTAACTAATAAATCTAATCCATCTTATATTGACTAATACATATGAGCCATGTTGCATTGACTAATGCATCTATTAAGTTGTCTTAGGGCAACTCAGAAAATGAAGAGATAGATTATTTGGGCATTGACTAATGCATCTAGAGGCATTTGGAGATTAAGTCAATGTAAAAATTTGTTGAGTAGTATTGAATTGTTTGTTACAAGGAAAGATAATATTGAACAAAATAAAATTATATCTTTTAGTATATAATTTTGATATACAAATATAAGATTAACACAAAAGAAAATAAGATTTTTTTTTTTTGTTATGATAATACAACTAGGAAAATATTGTGACAATATTTTAGAAAATTTTTGCTAAGATATTGATGTTAACCTAGTTTATGTTTATTTAAAGGTGTAGTACTCAAGCATTTTAGAAAGATAACGTCTTTTCCTTGAGAGCATTCTTTCGAGTCTTAGTTTTGCATCTCTTATGGTTTTGGAGGATCGAGTATTATATAAATTAGTGTCATAACTCTAATCTATCATGATGTAATCTCTGTTTTTATCGGACGTAACCAAATTTTATTTTAGTAAACTAGGATAATATGTGTCATTTTTTTATTGTTTACGTTATCTCTCGTATTTCGTTTTAACAATTATATTTCGATATATAATGTATAAATAATGACTTAAATATATATTATATAAAAAAATGGACATTCTTAAATAGTTCAATGTCTTATATTAGAAAAATTGAAGTGGATGGAAGATAAATGATCATACATTAGTTTATTGGCTGAGAGAAGAAAAAAGTGTGATAAATTATTTAATTTTTATAATAAGTCAGATTGCGCAACGTTATTTCTTTCTCAATTATCTCTCCTGTCATTTCTCTTAGAATAATGATGATCCCCTTAAATTAAAATGTTTATTTAATGTGAGTAGAAAATAACATTTCCAAGATAAGATTCATTGTCACACTTTATCCAGTGCAACAAGATCTGTGTCATAGAAGTTATTGAACTGAGTCTGCTGACTTGTCTTATATATTTGTTTCTTCAACTTGTATGGACTGAAAATATAATATGTGGTATAGATTGTATGTCACAAGTGGTGCCTTAATTGACTATTCTATATAATAGATATTTTCATGTCTTACAATAAATTTTCAAATTATATTTAATTAAAATGAAAATTTCAGGAATATTAAACCGGCCCACTTTTAATTTTTTTTTTTTTTAACATGAAAATGTAGGGAGCAGCTTTGGAAATTAATGTGGTGATGATTATGACTCATGAGAAAAAGAATGAAATCGGGCAGAGGAACCGAAAATATTAACCAAATTCCATACACCAATGCATAACCGAAAGTATATGTTTATTAGGCTTTGCATTAATTATATTTTGTAAAAATATCCTCTATAATTAATTAAATTTTTCAAAAAAAAATCATTATTTAATCAAGTTGTGTGAAAACTTTGTTTGACACATTCATCAGCTTATATTTAATGTGTGTTTTGTTTTAAAGCTCAACTTTTAAATGTAATAAATAATTGGGATAAGTTAATAAAAAAATCTTACTTAAAAAATTAAAATTTTCGTGGAAATGAGAGTAACGAGCTTTTTAAATTGAAAAAAAAAACATTTAAGTGTACCCAAATTAACCTATATGACATTATTTTTAATTAATTTTTATTGAAAATCGAGTTACGTAGGTTTGAAGTCGAAATAACTTAAGAAATCAGGACAATTTTGTTTGAAATGCAAATATACAACAATATTCAAACTCCATCTAAAAGTAGTGCATTATATATACATTATATAGAAATAAAAAAGTTTGGTCATGCTTTTGATTATTTTCTTAAGAACAAGAGCAAATAATTGTTCTTTGTAACTTTGATAAATAAATTATATGTAACCTTCTAGACACCATTATTGTTATATGTAATTTGTAAAGAAAATGATAAAAATGTAGATTGCATGAAAATAGGGGGATTCAAACATTTGAATCTAAATGCAAGTTGAGGTCATGAGCCTAAACTCTCAATTGTAGTTCAATTTGATCTTCATTCTTAAATCTTGAATGGGATTCACTATTTAATTGATGTTGATAATAATATCATATAATTAATAATGCTTAAAATTCTGAAATAGTTAAATCATACATCCCAAATATATACTTCATGAAACCTTCAATTAGAAACAATAATTTTATTTATTTGAAGGAAAAAAAAAAAGATGACATAGAATAATGTTTTGAAAATAAAAAAAATGGCTTCGCCCGGGTTCGAACCGGAGACCTTCAGTGTGTTAGACTGACGTGATAACAAACTACACCACAAAACCAAGTGTCGATTAATTTGAAATTAAAACATAATAACTCAAAACAAAATATTGATTAATTTCAGAATTAATGTTCTTCTCCTTATTTTTGTTATGATAACGAATAATAATAATAAAAATAATATAACCCGTCAAAATAGTATTAGTAATATATATATATTTTAAACATGTAAATGCGAAAAAAATGGTTAGAACTTAAGAATCAAGCTGAGTAAGAATTTAACATTAATTCTTTTACTTAGGGATCGAATAAGCTAAGTATGAATTTAACAAATGTTTTTTTTTTCTTTCTATAAGTACGTATAATGGCGAAACCTTAAGTATTGTATACGAGTTAACTAATTAACTTAGCTTACCTAATATATATTTGATGTCCCAACTTTGTAATGTTATTAAAATATTAAAAGTCATAGTTTTCAACAAAATATATTTTTGCTCGTATCCAAATGACGATCTTTTGAATATGGTAGTCATTATTGGTCTTGATGATTCGATTGAATCGAACTTATTTTTTTTCTTTGTAATCCGTGATCGAGGTAGAATCCAATAAATTTCCCATAACTTAATTGAATTTCACAGATATATAAAACTCTTTTGTAACTCTATTAGAATGTTTTGACATGTAATCTACACAAATATATTTCTATGTAACGTGTAAATTAATAAAATAAATATATATTACGTACAAGAAATAGAGATTCTTAAACATTAAAGTGTGTTATATTTTGATTTGTTTAAGCATTCAAAAAGAAATGTAGGTCAATTAAGGCTTTTGGTCATACAAGTGATTCAATTGCTTTCAACTTATATGGATATTGAAAATATAATAAGGATCATTTATGTGGTAAAGAATATGTGTCACACAAGCGGTCCTTAATTGTCTATATTTGTATTATATCAGATATTTTTTCATATAGATTTTCAAATAAAATGAAAATTTCAAGAATATCAAACCGGTGAGCAGCTTTTGAAATGAATGGAGTGATGATTATGACTCATGAGGAATAAAATCAAAGCAGGCAGATTAACCAGATTCCGTACACCAATGCATAACCGAAAGTTGGTTATTAGGCTTTGCATATTTATTATTATTTTTTTGTTTGAAAAGTTTTTTTTATAAATATTCTTCATGATGAATTATTTAAAAATATATTATTTAAATTAATAGTGATTGGTATATTCCTTGTTTCTCTCTATAGATAGTTATTGGAATAATTTCAATAATCTTGTTTTAAAAAATATTTTTTTAATAAAAATATTTAAAATGTGATAATATATAATAATAATAATAATAAAATAAATGTATTTTAAAATGTTTGCTTAATGAATTGAGTAATCTTTATACAGAGCCAACCTCGACTTTTGGGCTGCCCCAGCCCAAGAATACGTAAATTTTGACCGCTAAAATAAATGATAAAAAATTAAGTTTTGGTAAGGTTGAAACTCATGACTAGAGGATATACTTAAATTTTCACCATAAACCACTAGGCTAAACGATTTTATGATTATAAAATACTAGAAATCTCTTCTTTATTTTATTTAATGGATTGCCCTGAGGAGTGGACTGCCCTAACCTGGGGATTGCCGGGCTTACCCCAGGGCTGGCCCTGTCTTTATATAAAATAATATTTAATTCTATTTAATCGGATCTTTTGGATCTTGGCGTGAGAGTAAATATTATTGTATGTACGAGTTAACATGCATGCATGTTTTATCCTCTCCCCGTAATAGGAACATCTAAGATTTGAGAGCAGACAACCCAGAATGTTTCTTTTTTCTGTAATTAGGTATAAAAATCTTCTCATATTTTGTTAAGAAGATTAAGATTTTATTAAAATTATTCCTGAAAATAATATTAAGAAGGTATCACTCAAATAATTAAGTCATCTCTTATAATCATATGTCATTTTTATTTGAGAATATTTCATAATCAGTTTATTTGTGGAATTTATATATATATATACTCTTTGTTTAGAAACAATTTCAAAATTTGTTATCATTTTTATTATCAATATTCTTTTTTAGAAAATATTTATAATTGAATGTGGATGGTGACTTATATGATATTAATTCATTTTTTAATAGATTTTTATAAATCTGAGTTACTTCTATAGATGATATATCACTACATACCAGAATAAAATTAGAAGCTTAAATCCTCAAATATTTATATATATACTTCATGAAACCTTCAATTAGAAACATAAATAATTTTAATTATTTTTCTAAGGAACAAAAATGAATAGCTGACCTGGGATAACTTTTCATGAAACCTTCAATAATTTCATTTTTTATTCTAAGGAAAAAAATAATAATATCTGACATTGCATAATTTTTTTGAAAACAAAAAATAAAATGGCTTCGCCCGGGTTCGAACCGGAGACCTTCAGTGTGTTAGACTGACGTGATAACCAACTACACCACGAAACCAAGTGTTAATGATTGTGGAAATATAATAACTCAAAATAAAATATTGGTTAATTTCAGAATTAATGTTCATCCACTTATTTTTGTTATGATAACGAATTATAATGATAAAAATAATATCATATAGTCGTCAAAGTGAAAAAAAATATATATTTTAAACATGTAAATGAGAAGAAATTAAATTGTTCAAACTTATGGATCAAAGCTGAGTAAGAATTTAACATAATTTTTTTTTACTTAGGTATTAAGCTGAGTATTTTAACAATTTTATTGCACACAAAACCTTAATTTATTAACAACAACCTTCTCATGATCTTCCAACTTTAACATCTCTATAAAATTAGATTCAAGTTCGCTCACTTAAAAAATATTTGATCTCCGTGTTTGTGATGTTGCTTATAAAATATTTAAAATAATAGTTTTGAACAATATAAATTTTTATGCATTTCCAAATGATGATCTTGAATATGGTAGTTATTATTATTCGGCTTGATTATCCAACTGAACAATGAAGTTATTCTTTCTTTGTAGTCAATGATTGAAGAGGATCCAATAAACCCCTAAGGTTGATATATATTGCATAAAAAAATGAAGATTCTTAACATTTCAATGTCTTATATTTTAATTTGTTTAAGCATCAAAAAAATGTAGGTTAAAAGACACTATTTGAACTTTTTTATCATATTTATTTTCGAATTGTTAATAAGACCCTACAATTATTATCCACATTACCTAAATTGAATATGATAGATTTAATCTATAAGGTAAGACTTAGACACGAGGGGTTAAAAACACATAGCCCACAACACATTTAAATATGCGCATAATTTGTCGTCTGACAGACTCAAGCCCAGGACCTCTCAATGAGACTTGGGATATCCACCTCTTATTGCCGCTAAGATAGAAAAGCGGATAAAATGGGACTACGAGTTAAACATATATAGCCCGCGGACACATTTAACCATTTAACCAGACGAAGAACTTGTCGTCTGACGAGCTCGAACCTAGAAATATCCATAACGCTTTGAGTTTAAGCGGGACCATGTCATGCTAGTTCTTCTTTAATTTTAAAAAAAAAACTCACTAAAATATCGGTGCTTATCTACAATCTAACCTTGGTCATATCCTCATATTGTTTTTCAACTTATATGGACATTGAAAATATAAGGGTCATGTATGTGGTATAGATTGTGTCACAAGTGATGCATTAATTGACTATTGTATATATCAGATATTTTTTTTCAAATAAAATGAAAAATCAAGAATATAAAACAGGCCCACTTTTGATAATGATTGGCTTTGGAAATTAATGGGTGGTGATTATGACTTATGAGAAAGAGAATGAAAGCGGGCAGATAAACCGAAAATATTAACCACATTTCGTACACCAATTCGTAACCGAAAGTACATGGTTATCAGGCTTTGCATTAATTATATATATATTATTTGAAAAGTTCATTTTCAAATAATATCCTCTATGATTAATTCATTTTTCAAAAATATCATTTGGTATGGCCAGTGGTAAACATTTAATTATATTTTGATATAAAGATCAATATTTACATCATAGATGTAATACCTTGTTTATATATATATATATGAATTAGAGTTACTTCAATTTGAAAAAAAAAAAATGAGGTGCTATTGAAATAAAAATGAAAAATTATCGATAAAAGTAAATAAATGCGAGTTTTGTCAATTTTTGTAATTAATGAAATAAATATTTAATTAAGTTGAAAAAAATTTAAAAAATTAGTAGGTGACATCACAATTTTACTTAAAAATAGAAAAGTAAAATTATTAATATTTTTTTCGTGGGATTATTGGTTAAAAGAAATTACATATTGAGTAGTTAGTTAAATAATTTTATTTAAAATATTAAACTTTTTGAATACATTTTTCGGACACTCAAAACGACCTCAATTGGGACAAGACTTTCTGGTTGGTATTGCCTTTAAAATACAAATAAAAAAGTAATTTAACATTTAAATGTGCACAAACTTTATATTTATTCATGCATCATTTTACAAAATTAACAGTAATATTATTTAGACCGGTCAGACCTGAATTTAAAGTTAGTAGTAAGTCCTAAATTGTTTTATATTTTGTATCCAAGAGCTTGTTTGATCTTTGGGTTTTTAAGAATTTTTAAAAAACAATCTTGTTAAATAAAAAAGTAAATTATTTGAAAGTTTTTTAAAGATGAATTGTTAAAATATTTTTTTTTAATTAATTTTTTTTAAGAATTTTAGTATTTTTAATTGATTAATTAAATAATTGAATTGTTAGACGTTTATAATGACAATGATTTGATATGTGATTTTTTTTAAAGAAAAGCAAAAAACTTCTATATCGAACGAGCTTAAATAATAATTAGGTCGGCAGGTTAAACCCGAAACTTTATATGTCCTGACTTCGATACACTGACACATATTAGGTTTAGATTGGACCGGGTTAATATCATCTCTTGCGACCTTAGGGTATGTAAGGGGGCAACCCATTACAAATATATCTAAGATATTTCTCTGGCGTAACTTTGGGTATAGAGACTGAATTTGAAAGAAATAGACACTACCACAAAAATAATAAAATATAATCACTCTTTTTTGTTTGTTGTCATTATCTCATTAGGTTATGGCTTCAAATTGCATAAATCACACATATATATATATATATATATATATATATATATATATATATATATATATATATATATATATATATATATATATATATATATATATGGGCACGAAAATGACCTCAAAATCTACCTCCATCATGGTGGAATATTTTTGTTCCTCATATCATAATGTGAACCTCTTAACCTTTAATATATATATATATATATATATATATATATATATATATATATATATATATATATATATATATATATATATATAATATTTATCTTTTTATAATATATTTATGTATGTATATGTTATAATTATAGCTACAACATTTAAAAAAAAAAAAAAAAAAAAAAGACATGTCTTTTGTGAAGGGTTAATTTCCTAAATTTAAAAATAAAAGAAAAGAAATTCTTCCATTTTAATAATGATGTGCTTCATAAAATTATTCATGTATGAAATTGTATTTGGATTATAATGTTGGAACACCTAATAATTCAGAAAACTATATAAATATTATTTGAGAATGACATTTTGGTTTTAAGCTAAATTTTAAATGTGTTACAATTATAAAGATTTTAAACTAGAGATAAGTTTAAATTAAAAAAAAAAGATTCATGACATTAATTAATTAAAAGTGAGAAAGGAAGTATTCATAAATGATATATCTTTTTATTTTATTTTTATTTATTAAGGAATTGAATTTGATTATTTTCAAACAAAAAAATTGTGGAATTATATACACGATACATTAGAAATAGCATAAACATGTTATTAAGGATGAGAATTTGAAACCGTCCCGTAAAAATTGAATTGAATTGTCCCGTTTGGGACATTTTTTCTCCGAAATTGAACGGGGATGGGGCGGAGATAATATTTGTGTCCCCGCCCCGATCTCTCCCAAATTCTGCCCCAAACACTATAAACATAATTAAATATATTAAATTATCAATATATTTATTTATTCATTATATTTTATAAGAGTAGTAAATTTATTTTTTTAAAATAATATAACATTTTAATATATTACGATCTATATTATATTAGTTTATACAATTTTATTGTATAATTTTTTATTTTGTTAAAATGTATTTTATCAACGGTGCTTACGGGGATTCCTCAAAATCGAACGGGCGCGGGATGGTATTAAGAAAATCCCTGAAATAAAAACGGAACGGATTGGTAAATGCATTTCCCGTCCCGAACCGCCCCATTACCCGTAGCATTGTTATTAATTAATTACACTATCGACCTTAATCATTTCTTTTACACAACCATCCTTTTTCTTTCTTCTACTCACTCCATTTATTGTAATTGATTAGCCCTAAATTCAATTGTTCATACATATGTTTTTCTTGCATATTCTTGCCAGTCCATCCTTTAATCAATCAATGCATAAAATTATGGCTAATTTAGGGCCTTGTTTGATATTGGTTATTTAAAATTTGTATATGATTTTTTATTTGTTTGATAAATATGTAGGTTATTTGAATTTTTAATTTGTTGAATTATTATAATGTCTTTTTATTATAAATTTAAATTTTATAAAAATAAATTAAAACTATTTTAATATTTTAATCGATAAATTAAATTATTGAATAACTGAAAATTAAATACAACAAAGACAAAGATATATGAGTTAGTAATTTTTTAAAAATAATCAACATCATTAGAATTTATTGTGAATTTTCTTTAAAATGATATTATATAATTGGGTATTATTTTATTCATTAAATCACTTCATCTATTAACTAAAATATTAAAATACTTATATTTAAATTTAAAAATCATTTTATAAATTCATCTATACAAACTGTCAAATAATTTACTTTATTATCAAATAAAATTTTCAAACAAACCTATACAAATCCTAAAAAAATAGCCTATAATTATGTAATTAATAATGTTTTTGTAAAGATGTTTTCTTTCATTTGAATCATATTTAGCCATTCAATGGGTTGTATAATTGTGTGTAAGGCTCTTTTGATTCAAATTTAACTCAACTTGAATTAACAACTTTCTCATTCATTTGCTTTCAATAAAAACAATTAATAGTATTCATTCATTCATATAATATATAGTTTGGAAACAGTTTCATAAGTTGCTTTCATTTTTATTATACATCCCCAACATATATATATACTTCATGAAACCTTCAATTAGAAACATCAATAATTTTATTTCTTCTAATAAACAAGAAAAAAAATCTTAAAAACAAATGGCTTCGCCCGGGTTCGAACCGGAGACCTTCAGTGTGTTAGACTGACGTGATAACCAACTACACCACGAAACCAATTGTTGATGAACCTTAGATGAAAATCTAAATTCAAAAGATAGAGTAAAAAAATATTGATTAATTTAAGAATTAATGTCCATCCACTTATTGATAACAAATAATGATAAATATAATACAATTTATACCTGTTAAAATTACTATTGTTGAGAAATATATATATATATATATATATATATATATATATATATATATATATATATTAGCATGTAAATGAGTCTAAATTTAAATTTAACATATTATATTTGTTAAATGCACGTAAATATATTTGATGTCCAATTTTGTGACGATGTTAACAACTTTTAAATCTTACTTTTGAACAAATGATTCTTGCGCGTCGTTTAAATTCATCAAACGGAGATATTGAATATGGTCGTTATTATTGTTGAATGAATTTTTTTTTCTTCTTTGTAGCCAATGGTTGATAAGGATCCAATAAACCCCCATTGATAATTGCAACCATAACTTAATTGATTTTCATAAGAACAAGAACAATTAATATATCTTTTGTAACTTTATAATTAAAATGTTTCTATATTTAATGTGTAAGTCATGAGGTAAATATATCTTACTCATTTCAATCACTTATATTTTGATTTGTTTAAGCATCCAATCAATTGTAGGTCAAAGGAGGCTTTATACCTGATTTTTTTATCCAGTTTATTGTATGAAAATTTGTTGATGATCACATGCATCAGCTGTGTTTTGTTTTAAAATTCAATTTTTAAATGGAACATTTCATTAGCTAGAAATAAATATTACTTACAAATATTAAATCTTTCTAATTCGATTCTATTAAAAACAATCATTAAGTTGGAGCGAGGGCATGATTATTGGGTTTCATGTGACTTTCTAAACATAATATAAAAATTAATTTAACATTTAAGTATGTTCAAAGGTTATACTTATTCATATACCTGCATCATTCCAAAAATTAACATTAATGTTTAATATTATTTGGACCGACTTCAGACCCGAATTTAAAGTTAGTAGCAGGTAATTAAGTACCAAATGATTGGTTTGTTTAACTTGTTTGAACTTGGATTTTCTAACATTTTCTTAAAAACAATTTTTGCATATAAAAAACGAATTTTTTGAATTTTTTGTTATGATGAATTATGAAAATGTTTTTTTATTTAAAAGTAATAAAAAATTAAAAATATTTTAGTATTTTAATTCATAAATTAGGTGATTTATTGATTTTATATGTGAAAAACTCCAACCTTCTTTATAAACCAGCTCCATTTATGGTTTGGTCGGGTTATACCCGGGACTTGACATGTCCCGACCCCCTATATACATATATCGAGTTTAATTGGATTGAGTTTATATATATATAGTTAATTTTCTTTCTTTTGAAGCATAATTTGTGTTTAGAGACTCAATTTGAAAAGTAAAAAAAATTATTTAGAAACTCATTCACGCTATAATTTTTCTTTTATAAATAATGCATGAACGAGTTATTATGTTTTAACACAAAGTTATGAGTCCTATTTCAATCAAAAGTTATAATATCACACTTTCTTCTTCTTCTCTTCTTCTTCTTCTTCTCTATTTAATTTTTATTCATTCATTATTAGGTTATTGCTTAAAATTGCATAAAAGTTCTTCACCTTATCACATATGGGCACAAAAAGGACCTCAAAATCTTCCTCCACCATGGTGGTGCTTATTATAATGTGAAACTCATGCCTTTAACATGATATATATATATATATATATATATATATATATATATATTATATATATATATATATAATATTTATCTTTATATAATATATTTGTATGGATAATAAAAAATGCTCTAATCTGTGGAGATTATAAAATTTAAAATTTTTTAGTTAGTATAATTAGTTTCATTACTGAATACATAAGTTTCCTTTGGACTTTAATCCATACTATTTTTTATCTTAATTCATTAAATTAATGTTGATTTTTCAAGTTTGATTAAATATCTAATGAATTAATGTTGATTTTTCAAGTTTTATTAAATATTTTCAATAAAATTAAAGATATTATTATGAAGCGGTGTTAATTTTTTAAAATTCAAAAAATAATAGTACGTAATAATTTTAACCATTTTTTATAATGATAAGCTTCGTAATTTTATCGTAAAGATTTATTTAAATAAATTTATATTTAATTAAAAAATATGTGTTTTTTTGTAAAAAAAGATATTTAAAGAGTATTAATATATGTTTCTCTTATAAAAATATATATTACTTTTATATTTTGGTTAATAAATTAAGTGTTATAATTAATAAAAAAAAATGGATAAAATGGTGTTTAATTATATGGTTAAACATAAAAAAAATGATTCATAGATATTTCCATTCCTATTTAGCCAACTTATTATCATATATATAAGTGATTTTATGAATCCACACCAAACAGGTCCTAAAGTTTTGGGATAAAATAATAAACCCGTAAAATGATTGATAAGGAAATGATGAGAATAAAAATGGTCGGCGCACGAGGGAGAGTTACAAATGGTGGAAGGGGAGGACCATGTCGGATCATATATATTAATTATACATTAGGTTTATTTATTTATTTATTTATTTATTATTGAGAGAGAAAAAATATATAATGGAAATTATTATTTTTGATAAAAAATTTAAAAGATATTGATATATATAAATAAAATAAATGTAATGAATAAAAAAGAGTGAAGTGATGTTTAATTTTATCATACCGAACAAGGTCTATCTATCCATATATTGTAATATATAGTATAGCACTAGAGTTCGTTTTTATGTTTTTAAATTTTGTATCACATTATAATCATTATAAGTATTCAATCAATTAATCTATATATATTAAAAAAAAATAAACAAGATCTAGACAATCCTAAGCCGAAAGTACATACATAATTACTTCAGTCAACTGAATCACCACGTGTCAGTTGTTCATAATTTGTGTCTTGATTCACTAGTGATTATTGAGTGGGTTATAGAAATCTCTGGATTGAGAGTTTTGAAAAAACTCACTGATTATTTTTCCAATCATAGCTTCATAGACCAATTGGCTTGAGATAATCCTTATATATATTTTTCTTATAAGATAATGCTTTTTAAAATGACTTTGTTTCATTATCTTTAACTTTATTTTCTTTCAATTTTATGTACATTGCATAACATATTTTCATTTATTTATAAGAAAGTGAACTCCAAATAAGTTATTAAACTAATCATTAGTCAAAGTGGTCATATTGCTTTTTCAATACAAATCAAATTAATATGTTTGTTATAAAATAGTTTAACATATGTTTGTTTACTCTTCTAACATTAACCAACCATTTTGATTTTATTAATTTAATAATACTATTTTAACATGTGAGGTAGACAAGTGGTTTTTAAAAGATGAATGTCACGGATTCAATTACACTTTAAAATTTTTTTTATTTATAAAATTAAATAATTTCTCTCTTTCCTCCCACTTTTACATTTTCTAATTCCAACCAATGAAGGTGATGCAAAGTCATTCCCTCACCAAATTCCCTCTCTATCACTCCTCTATATATATATATATATATATATTTGAATTACAAATTTATTTAATTTCAAGTTGTAATCTTAATGTGTCAACTCCCCGGCCCTAATGGACTACTTACATATCTGTAGTCGTTGATTTGGAGGTTAATAATCGATGTGGGAATGAGTTGCAAACAGTGAAGGTTGAGGAATGTCTTATTAAGTAGATGAATGAGTCCGTTTTCGACAATTACCCCCCACAAGAAAAGGCTCAATGCATCATGAAAATAAAGGGCTATTAGTAGAGTATGTTAAAATGGGATGGCATAAGAACATGGATGTAGTTATTGAAGTTACAACATTGGATGGAGACACTTAATTAAGAGGTGGGGTGGAGATACACACCTAGAGTCGGGTTGAACCACAAGAGGCACCTTTCTTGGAACATTAGTAGTTGATCAAGCGAGGAAGGACACGATTGAGGATAAATATGACCATTTTTCAGTTGCTTCAAAGAGCAAAAAGAATGAGTGAATTCATTGTAAGATTGGAGAATGAATTATTCTCCAAATGAGAGAGTTGATCAAGAAACTCAGTAACTCTTCGGTCGTGGTCCATGTGTACGAACTCTTCGGTCGTGGTCCATGTGTACGAGGCAACGATTGAGAAAGTTATTAAAAATTCTTTTAAAAATTCTGAAAGAAGCGACTAGAGGAAGAATGCGAAAATTAATAAATTCAAAATTATAACAAAAACACACTAATGTGGTAGTTGTGGTAGTTACGTGAAATACAATACTAAGAAAAAATTAGCACTAAGAAATGTTATGATTAATATTAATTTTAGTTTCTTTTACTAGTTGAGATTATGATGTTATAATTTTTTTTAAGTTCTATTTTGATAATCTTGTGACAAATTATTTTATAACTTTTATAGGTGGAACATATTATATTTACATAAGATAGGCTAATTAATCACTTCTAGAGAAAATAAAAAATAAAAAAATCAGGCTATAAGTTCAAAATAAGCAATGTACAACTACAAACTCAGTTAGTGTGATTTCACAAGCAATATTGGGCTTTGATACGGCCCACATAAAGATGGCCCGTCAGGTTCTTATGAAAATAACAAAACCTATTTTATGCCATTTTACAAGACAATTGGGTCATAAAAGGTTATAATGTTGGTCTTATCATTTTTTAATGAAAAAAAGGTCTTATCATTCAATCATGATTTTTGTACAATTTAGCAACAACAACAAAATGGAGGAATTTGACTGTTTCATTTTTTACATTTAATATACAATTTGGAAAATGAGAAACACAATCTACTTTGAAGGGAATCAAAGACTCAAATAAGGACTTGGAAATAATCTGATTATTTGAAAATCTTGAGAAATTGTGTTACATCGTCACGTAACTTCACACAAATCAAACTCAATATCAAAATGGATCTTATTTGATTGCGGATAAACTGATATAATAAGATACCTAACTTTCGAGATAGTGATGGATTCTTAATGGTGATACCTTTTTTTTCAATATTCAACGTTATAGAATTGTAGCAGATTCATCTTTCTTACCTTATTGTAGTAACAATTCGAATTCACACGCTTAGGCTCTCGAACACTAACTCGGACACACCCGCCCAAATAAAATTCCAACCTTAGCCTAAAAGGAAATAAAAAAGCATGAATAAAGCTTATCTTTTTATGGGTATTCTTAATTCTTGAATCAAATCATAGAGTAGCATAAGCTTTAATGAAATAATTGATATCTTTATATAAAGTACCACCATTTTGTTTTCTTAAAAAAAGAAGAAGAGAGGAGATGTCAAGGTTGACATAGCAAGCACCTAAAAAAGATGACTAGTTACATTGCCTTCTTTGGTTATTGTAATTGGAAAGGAATACACCTCATGCTAATCTCTTTAAAATTTGAGAAACATTATTTTTTTTTTCTTCTTCATTTTTCAAGAAAAATACTATGGCTTTTGTTTTTATTATTGAAAAGTAGTAGAAAGCTAAAGTAAAATTGTAACTTATCAATCAAAAAGAAATCAAAATTGCGCACGACAAGAAATCCTACCCTAAAAAAGTAATGATTAGTCGTGATAAATCAAAATAAATCCTCTTCAAAGTGGATAAGACAAGAGTGAAATATGATCAAAGTTCTTGTTCATTACAAATGAGGCAATATATATATATATATATATATATATATATATATATATATATATATATATATATATATATATATATATAAGTTAAGAAACCTATTATAAATAATGGAACATATTATGTTGGTGTAATTATGTAATTTTATGTAAAAATACAATATTACATATTAAGATATTATTTTATTCGATCATATATGCAAATTAATTCATTAGAATTAAATTGCACATTAAACTTTTTAAATTTCACATTAAATTTTATTGAAGTTTAAAATTTTAAATTGCACATTAAAATATTCAATATGACCTATTTTATAATATTTTTAATATAATTAAATAAAATATGATTCATATATATACTTATTAATATAAATAAGTTATTTGAATTATTTTATGACAATACCTATAATATTAAAACTTGTTATTTTTAGAAGTTGATAAGTCTTTTGTCTTGATCCTGTATTAAAATCTTGTACCCTTAAACCATTAATTAAGGGTTGATTTAGTGTTAAAATCATGTATATTTTTAATTGAACGCTCATACAAAAATAATTGATTATATCGATTTAGTTTTAAAGATTAATGGTCTTAACTTTTAGATTTAATCTTCATTTTACCGTCTTCTTATTTCTACTGTCTTATTTAAATATACAAGAATTTCTCTTGTTCTAAAAATGTATAGACCGAATGAGAATTGAACCAGCGACATTTAGTTAAGAAAGTATCACTTTCGTCATTTTGTCATTTGATGTACCTTAGTGAATTTGTTTTCATATAGCAAGTGAGTAAGAGGAGCCTAAGAAAATGTGTTAAATGGATTAATCTTCTTCCCTGCAAAAGCTACAAAGGGATCCTTTATGTTAATAAGCCTTTGAAATCTTCCATATAAAAGTATGTCACATGATAAATTGATGTATGGGAACAGTTTTGTTTGACCAAATAACTTCTCACAAATGAACATCACTATCTATAGGTCTGTAGGGAGAATGATCCATGTTCAGATCGAGTGCAAATATCTATTCATAGGCTATGGGAAGGGCAAGAAATGATAAGGATGAGCCTTACTTAAGGGTTGTTTAAAATTCAATGTATATATAGATTCGAATGAATATTGTTTGGTAAAAATTGAGATTTTTACAGTTAATTTTTAAATCATAGCATTGTCCCTAATTTGTTTTTGACATTTCCTAAATGCATTCTAGGGATAAAAAAAATGGAAGATGTAAGCTAGAAAAATCCGAATAATTGATTTTTTAGCATGGAAGAGTATTTCAATATTTCTTTTATCACTCATATTTGAGTTTGTTTTATATTTTGTTCGGTGTAAAATCCTTTTTAGTAGGATCGTAATTATTTGTTGCTCATGATAAATTTAAATTGAGTTATTTTTTCTAGAAAACAAAAAGATGAAAATAGTGTATCTAGAGTTATTATAAGATAGATTTTACTTTAATAGACTTGTATCAGTCAAAGGAGCATCTGAAATTTTTGAAGAATGTGGTTTTAATTTACTTGATCAATGAGAATATATTTTCTCTTTTAAATTAGGTCTTGTTTGATTTACCTTATTTTGATCGGGGTCAACCAAATTGTAGTAGTTTTAGTCTTTGAAATAGATCTCAACTTTTAAAAAGGAAAAAAAAAACTAACTAAATTATCTTAAGTGACAATTTTTTTATTAAGTTTTTGGATTCTGACTTAACTTCTTAAAATTAAAAAACATTGTAAGATAAAAGAAATATTTCTTACTGAACTTCTTAAATTAAAAAACATTGTAAGATAAAAGAAATATAACAATTTTTTCTCCTTTTAAAATTAAAAATATATAAAAACTTGGGTTAGAAGTTAGAACTTTTGTCCAAAATAAACAAGTTAAGAAAGACTCACCCTTCTTCACTAGTCCTCTTTTTTTTTTTTTTTTTTTTTTTGATATTTTTCATGTGTGATACTTTTTATATTTGTTTACATTATATTTTAATTAAACAAGAATAATTAATGTCACAATTTGGTACCAAATTGGTTTTGTTTTTTCCACGAAAAGCGAAAAGCGTAATTTCATGTTTAATCATGATTGACGAGAAATAAAACAAATATCAATTCATCCAAAAAGCATGATTGATATTTGAGAGGATCCTTGTTCGATTGATGATTTTCTCTTCTTTGTAGATCCATAATTGGAACGGTAATGGAGTTGTTATTGTTGAAAATAGACCATTGTTGTCCAAATTTGTTCATTTGATAATTTGTGGTCTTCTTCCTATGTTTACTTCATTTTGGCATTATCACCTTTTACTATTAGGTCAAAACTCCATTTAAGAAATTTCATATAATTTTCATGATTAGTAATGATTGTTAACTAATGATGGATCATTAGTTGGTTCAAGGTCTTTGAACATGAACGATTTGTAAGGTCGTGTTTGTTTATCTTTTATTGTTGTTTCAATATGTCAATTTGTTTGGTTCTTATTAGGCTTACTAAGTTAGTGTTTTGTTGGACTTTTTTTTGGTTTGTAAATCCTTGGGGATTGGTTTGATTATCATGGATAAAATTTATTTATTTTTTTTTGAAAAAGAAAAGTTGTATTGATTAAGTTAAGTTAATTGAACATACTTTAGTGATGTTTTTTTTAGATCTTAATTTAATTGTAGGATTATAGAATTGTAATGGTAGATTGTTTGATCGTCTTTCTTTGAAAAATAGGCGAGATAGAACATACTTTATTGATAAGTTTTATGTCGTCCTTTAGGAGTTAACTAAAAATATAATTTCTCGCATCATAAATTATAAACAACTTTCATCGTATCAACATTTCAAGTTTCTATATTCGATCAATTCAAAGAAGTAATCAAAGTTCTTAATCAAAAAAAAATATTGTTTTTAATATGAGAATTAATTAAAGTCAACTATCACCTAAGGTATTGCTAAGACAAATTAATCTTATGCAAGTCTTTAGAAGGAATACATAGAAGATGTGTAATGAATTTTTCTTAGCAATTCAACCAACCATAACTTTGTATACACATATTGTCAATCTCGAATCAACGAATGAATAAAAATACTAACAAATTAAGAATCAAAAGAGACATACAAGATCTTGTAAATCTGAATTTATTTGTTGTAGGGAAAGTAAGGATAGAATAAGTTGAATAATCATAATTTTGTTTTTTTGTCACTCCAAATTAGATATACTAAACAAGATGTTTCAAAGAGCCAATTAATATGAGTCTAAATACTCATAATCATTTTTTTAGAAGAAAAAAACAAAATGACAATGGATTTGTTCCCTTCTTGTGATACACACATGGAATCAAATTATACCCCATTTTGATCAAACAAAGCTCACCTTTTCCTTTTTCTACCACCTTTAATTTGATAAGTCATTTATTGTCCACGTCATCACATCACTAACAATCCAAAATCAAAGAAAAAAACAGAAAATAAGATTTTATCTTAGGTAATATTCTCTTAGTTCAACTCATTAGCCTTCATTGTGAGCTTGAAAAAGAGTGTTATAAACATATAGGTAAAAAAATAGAAATATTTAATTTACTCAAGCTATAAACTGAGGAATATATTGTATGAGGTTAGGTCCTAACTAATAGACTTGTTGAGCTTACCCGGAGAGACCGGTTACCCTGATGTCGGTTCTGAGTACGGCCTAACTCATAGACTTGTTGAGCTTACCCGGAGACTGACAGGGCCGACTCTGGGTAAGCCCGGCAAGCCCCCGGACTAGGGCAACCTACTCCCCAGGGCAGCCCATTTAATAAAATATATAAGATATTTATGAGTTTTTTAAATATAACATGATGTAGCTTAGTGGTTCATGTTAAAAATTTAAAATTTTCATTTGGTTAGGAGTTCAAACGTTATTTCTATCGGGAACTAGGGAAACTCAAAACTCGGGGCCGGCTCTGGAGACCGGTTACCCTGAGTATGGTTAAAAAAAAATATAAAACCTAGAAAAAAAAAATGAAGTATAAAAAACAAACTAAATTCAACTTATGAAAGAATCTAAGTATAGGAATATAATAAAAGGGTCCAATTGAAGAAAGAAGGTTTAATTCCTTGATCACTCACACTCCAATTCTCTAATGAGCTTCACTCTCTTAAGCATCTGCATATAATTCTTTAAATCAAATCAAATGCGCATTGTTTTCCGTTTGTGGGATTAGTGGGATTCTTATTCACCACTTAAAAGCACCGTTCTTTCTCTTTCTCAACTTGAAAGATTTCTATTTTTTTCAGAGTCTTAGCCCCCTACCCTCTTCTTTTCCATTCCCCTTTTCATCAATGCTTTGCGGGTCCCTTTCAGATTATCGAATCATGTTAAATGTCTCCCGCTTACACCATCTTCTTCTTCCATGGCCCTTCCTCCAGGTGATTTTTCGATTCCATTTATGCATTTCTTCACTTATTTGCTTAAACCCTAGTTTCTAATGTCAGAATCATCCATCTTTCATCATCATGTTTGCTGCTATTTCATTCCAGGTCTTCGTTTTCATTCGATTCTACTATTGAACTGGCTTATACTGCTCCTGTTATTGAAACCCACTTTTCCAACTACAGGACCTGATGTAGAAGGTACAATTTACAGTCTTAAACCCAATAACATGATCAAATCCATGCTTTTTAATTGTGTAAAACCTGCAAAATCTTTCAGGGGAAGCATTAATTTCGCTTCTGAAAGCTCTAAATGATACACTCAAAAGAATTACTGATTGGAATGATCATCTTGTAAGCCCCTGTTTTAGTTGGTCTCATGTCACTTGCAAGAATGGCAATGTTGTTTCCCTGTAAGTAATCTGTTTTTGTTTCTCTAATGTTAATTCCATTTGTAAACATGTGTAGATGGTTTTTTTTACAGGAGCTTAGGTTCAAATGGGTTTTCAGGAACCCTTTCACCATCAATTAATAAACTCAAGTACTTGAATAGCTTGTGAGTTCTCAAACCTGTTTATTTATTTGTTTGTTTATGAATTTGAAATCGACAGTTATATTCTATACTTTTTACTATGCAGGGAATTGCAAGATAATAACTTATTGGGTGAATTACCAGATTACATTTCAACTATGGTGAATCTTCGATATTTGAATCTTGGACAAAACAACTTTCATGGCTCTATTCCTGACAGTTGGGGTCGACTTTCTAGCTTAACACACTTGTGAGTGTTGAATTATCGGTTTTAGGAATTATAATCATTTTGACAATCAATTTTCGAAACAAAACTTTTGTTTTCAGGGTGCTCCAAAGCAACCATCTGAGTGGATTTGTTCCTAATTCACTTACTAATATCACTTCCTTAACCTTATTGTAAGACTTTTTAATTTCTATCCATTTTGGAAAAAAACTTATTGTTTATGTAGAGATAAATTAGAGATTCATTTGATTATACTATTTTCTAACTTCTTGAGACTCATTCTTTAATCCTTTTTGTTTTGGATAGGGATCTCTCGTCAAATGATCTTAGTGGCAGGATTCCGGAAAAACTGTTGTCAATTCCAACATTCAAGTAAGTTTATCAACATTGAAAAATATCTGTTAATTGAAAATTTGCTAAGGATAAAATTGAAAGTCTTTTTCTTTCGTTTGGTATAAGATATAGAGTGTCATTTTTGTTGTTCATTTGGTATGCAAATTATTTTTTTTAAGATCTTGATTCAAATTATAGTCTAATTTTTTGTTTCATTGGTATTTAGATTTTCTTCAAATCATTGTTAGTTTTCACAAACATAACAACTATAGGTTTAGCACGATCCCCCACAGAATGTCATTCTTATGAGTTTCATTTTTGTAGTTTCACTGGAACTCGTTTATCTTGTGGATCAAGCCCGCGAGAACCTTGTGTTTCAAGTCATCATATCGCAGGTAATTATTATTATTAAAAAAAATCACCATTTCATTGTTACGGTTCTTAATGTGGATGAAAACATGGCAGTCTCGAGAAAAAAACCGAGAGTTGATATCATTGTCTCCGCCACAAGCTCTGCTGCGTTTATTCTTCTTGCACTCGGGGCTATCTTTCTATATCGATACCGTCAATTGCATAAAGTTGATGAAGTGTTTGTAGATGTTGCTGGTAAATTAAAGGCATTGTTCTTAATTGATTTTTTTGTTTGTTTTTATGATGATTAAGTTTGAGTTGTTGTGGTTTTCGATTAGGTGAAGATGAATGTAGAATTTCATTCAGTCAGCTTAGAAGATTCTCACTTCGAGGAATCCAAATTGCGACGGATAACTTTAGTGAGAACAATGTTATTGGACATGGGGGATTTGGAAAAGTTTACAAAGGAGTTCTCATGGACAATACAAAAGTTGCTGTCAAACGCCTCTCCGATTATAATAGTCCTGGCGGTGAGGCTGCGTTTCTCAGGGAGGTTCAGTTGATAAGTGTGGCTGTTCATAAAAATCTTCTTCGTTTGATCGGTTTCTGCACGACTCCTTCCGAGAGGATCCTCGTTTATCCATTTATGCAGAATCTCAGCGTAGCTTATCAATTGAGAGGTTTTTATATTCACTTTTAACTCTCAATTTTGTAGCTCAAGTGGTAAAGAATAAGAGGCTGAGTTCTCAAGTTCGACTTTACCAATAATAATGTGCTGTGCAGATTTGAAACCGGGAGAGAAAGGCCTTGACTGGTCAGCAAGAAAACGCGTCGCATTTGGAGCAGCGCATGGTTTGGAGTACCTACACGAACATTGCAACCCGAAGATTATACATCGCGATCTAAAAGCAGCTAATATCCTTCTTGACGATGAATTTGAACCTGTTCTAGGGGATTTCGGTCTAGCAAAATTAGTAGACACGCAACTGACACACGTTACGACTCAGATTCGTGGGACGATGGGACACATTGCACCCGAATATCTTTCAACTGGGAAATCATCGGAGAAGGCAGATGTGTTTGGATACGGAATCACACTTCTTGAACTCGTTACGGGTCAGCGAGCGATAGATTTCTCTCGGTTAGAGGAAGAAGAGGATGTTCTACTTCTTGATCATGTAAGTGTGTTTCCATTTTTTATTCAATTATTCAAATCATCTATATTTTTAATAAAATAGAGTTTTTCAAATGCATAAGCATTATGCAAATCTATATGTAATTTGTACCCAAAAAAAATTAACCTTATTTTAATCCAAATGAAAATAGAGTTTTTCAAATGCATAAGAATTATGCAAATCTACAATGAAATTCTTCCCAAAAAGTAAGAAATGAAAATTTTAGAGAATTTGATTTATTTTTAAATAATATGATAAAATTGTAACAAATATAGAAGATATTTCTTTTCAAATGTATATTTATTCATAAAAATAGTTTTTTTAATACATAATGAAAATCTATACTGAAATTTTGTGAAGAATTTTGATTTAATTTTGAACTAATATGACAAAATTAATTTCTTCATTTCTATATAATAAATTCTGATTTTTATATATATATATATATATATATATATATATATATATATATAATATATTGTTTTTTAATTCAACTTGTCATTGGTTGAATAAAATTTAATATTTTACAAATTAAATAAAAATCTAAAAAATAATATGGTTTTAATTAATATAAATATTATTACTATCAGATTGTTAGATTATATGATTTGAAACATATAACAATAACTTGTTCTAAGAGTTGAATTACTTTGATTCCATTTTTATTTGGAATACTTTTTAGAAAAGTACTTCGATTTCATTTTATATATTATATATTTTATGTGTTAATAGGCCATTTGGAAACATTTTTTGTATTTGGGTTGATTAGAAAACTTCACTATATTAACTCACCGTACTGTCTTTCAAGTAAGACGATTTTGTGCTAACATCCTAAATTACAAAAAAAAATATCATTATATTCATAGATTTATGTCTAATTAATTCTATGTTATTAATCTAAATCCAAGACCAAATGTGTTGGTATTTTCAGTTAAATTTATCTTCGATTTCTCGTGGAAACTCAAACTTATACCTGAAAAAAAAAAGTGTTGTGCATGAGACATTTAAATGTTAATTAGATAAAGAAAGTTAACTATTTTTTTGGGATAATTTGCAGATAAAGAAACTGCTTAAAGAAAAGAGGGTGGAGGATTTAGTGGACAAGAACTTGAAAAACTACGATTTGAAAGAAGTAGAGACTGTAATTCAGGTGGCTTTGGTTTGCACGCAGAGTTCGCCGGAGGAGCGTCCAAAGATGATGGAAGTTCTGAGCATGCTCGAAGGTGGTGTCGATTTGGCCCAGAGATGGGCCGAGTGGGAACAGGTTGAAGAGGAAAGGAATAAGCAAGCCTTTAATATGCCTAACCCACTTTTATGGGCTGAAGACTCAACACATGATCAAGAAGCCATACAGTTATCACAAGCTAGATGAACAAGGACAGACACATAATTAATTAAAGATGTTTATATTGTTTTTGTTTACTAAGGTTTGATGTTTTAGCAATTCTACATATACAAGTATCATAATCTATTAATCTTAAGTGCTTCTGTCAGAACTTATTTTTAAATGAAAGTATATTTTTACTAAAAAAATAAGGGTGATTGTGTCAGTTTGCTTATCTACATTATATTAATATGTTGGTTTGTACATGTCTAATAATGTTGAAGGTGTTCATAAATTTACTTTAAAATAATTAATCAAACTAACTTAAGTTAAAAAAATCTAACACTAACAATTTGTTTACAAAATGAAGTATTAAAAACTAAAACAACAATAAAAATTAAAACATATATTTATTAAATAAAGAGTTCCATAAATTTCTAGATAATTTATTAATATTTTTTTTATTAAATTAAATTATAAAGATTTACAACTCAAATTATTTTTATTTATAAAATATTTAGTTTTCACATTATTCAAACATATTTTTATGCAAATTTTATTATTATTTTTTAAGCAACACTACAGGAGAAATTTGAGGAAATGTCCCCAATGATAGGGGAATAACCGATTGTGTGAGTGCATAATTTAAATAGTGCTGGTGACTCTCTTTTTTTAAAGACAATTGTATCCTTGCGTAACGCAACTCCAGTTGCGTGACGCAACCGATTTTTTTTTTTTTCAATTTTTTTTTCGTCTCGCGATTGCGTGACGCAACTGGAGTTGTGTGACGCGATTGCGTGACGCAACTGGAGTTGTGTGACGTGATTTCGTAACGCAACCCCAGTTGCGTGATGCAACTGGGGCATTTTCGTCCAAAAAATTCATAATTAAAATTTTTTGAAAAATAAAAAAATAAAAAATTGCGTCACGCAACCTGAGGTTGCGTGACGCAACTGGGGCATTTTCGTCCAAAAATAATAAAAGGGGTCACCAACGCTTTTTTTTATCCTCTGCACTTTCCGCATTTCACCCATTTTTGAGGGTCATCTCCTCAAATTCCCCCACTACAGAACCGTCGTGCAATGGAAATTCGACGAAATAACCTTAATGATTCCCTTAATTGCATCCGTGATCACCGCATAATTTTTAATGCGCTGGTGATTACTTTATATTTTTTGAACAAAAATATCCTCATCGCAAAACACAATGTGTCTTCACGTTTCGCAAAGGAAAATGTTTTTTATATAAATATTCAATTTTTTCTCATTTCGTTATTTTCTTTCTCTCTCTCTCTCGCGACGGCGACAGAACCCTAAACGAACACATCATATACATCGACAACCAAAACCCGTTATAATCCATTATTATTCATCATATGTATCGATTTATGTTCTTATTTTCATTATGTTCATCTTCAAACCCTTTAGACGTGCTCCTTTAGACCTCATCTAAAGGAGTTAGACGTCCTCGTCTAACTACGTTTCCCTTTAGACCTCGTCTAAAAGAGTTAGACAACCTCGTCTAACTACGTTTTCCTTTAAACCTTGTATAAAGGAGTTAGACGTCCTCATTTAACTTCATTTGACGTTTAAGATAGCCTACTTTAGACCACGTCTAAAGTAGCATAGTCTTATGTATGCACCTGCACAAAACAAATAGACAACTTAGCTTTATTCACAACTAAGTTTTAACAAAGATCATCAAAATAAGGTCAACATAAAATAAGCTTTTATCTAGTTTATTTTAGTCAAAATAATTTGACCCAACAATTTCCCCTTTTTTGATGATGTTAAAACTTAGTTACAAGATTAAGACAAATAGACACAATCGATAAACAGCAAAAGATCATATATTTATATTTTCAAAAGATCTGGGGAGGATACACAACTTAAAAAAATTGCCCAAAAACTGCAAAAAAGATTGGGTCTTTTCCTATCTCTTTTTACCCTTGATTCCCCATAGGCCTTAAGCCGCTTCTTGGAATATCTATAACTATTTGTTAAGTTTAAGTCTTATGATTTGATAAAATATGTAGGCGAATTTAAGTTTGATAATTTGGTTGAGTATTTTATAGAGCAAGTAAGCATCTACTTTCTTGAGATTCATAAGTATTTAGAAAATGGACCGATGTTTAGTTCGTAAATCTCCTCTCACAATATCTTTGAGCAAAAGATAAAAGGCTTATCTTATTCGGACGAGTCAAAAGGATAGACTTTTTCACTTGTCAAATTTTTCGATAAATTTTAACATTTTAATTTATATATAAATGCAAATACTAACCTTCATTTCTAATAAACAAATATTTGGATAAAAAATTGATTAAGGGTTGCGCGAACACATTCCCTTCTAACACGAATTATGACGTAGGCTCAACCATGGGCTAACTTTAGACGGGCACCCCTATAAAGTGCAATATAAGTCACCAATCTAGGCTATGTGCCTTAATGATTACCCATAGACCCGTCAAGGTAAGTACGTTTCAACGAATCCCTCATCATTGATTATATTCTTCTACATACTCATCTCACTCTTTCATGTTTATGATGTGGGAAAAGTAACATTCCTCCTAATTTGTATCGTCAATTTTGTTAATAAAACAAGTTTTACTTTGTAATGGTTTTTTTGGAAACCCTTAGTTACACCTAAGTTAGGTATTTTATTTTATTTATGTTTGGAAATATTTTTAAAAATGAAAGTTATAGGACAAATGGGACCTAACCCTAATTACACCATAGTTATTTCCTTTTTATCTTATCTATTTCTTCTTTCTTGTTTCTCACATCTAAACTAACATAATTTCACTTCATATCCAACACACAACCAATAGTTCAACTCATTTTATCAACCCTGTCTACTTTCGTCTCGAAACCTACTTTCGTCTCGAAACCTACTTTCGTCTCGAAACCTTTCATCATTCTCTATTTGTTATCTAATTTATTTAGTAGCTCATAGACAACTACTTCTTTAGTAAGTCACGTGAAAGGGAATATTTATAACTATTTATTGAGTTTAATTCTTACGATTTGATAAAATATGTAGGCGAATTTATGTTTCACAATTTTGTTGAGCATTAGGTAGAGCAAGTAATCATTTACTTTCTTGATATTCATAAGCATTCGGAAAATGGACAGATGATTAGTTCGTAAATTTCCTCTCACGATCTATTTGAGCATAATATAAAAGGGTTATCTTAGATTGGATGAGACAAAAGGTTAACATTTTCACTTCTATATAAATGCAAATACTATCATTCATTTTTAGCAAACAAATATTGATATATAAAATTGGGTAGGGGCTACGCAAACGCATTCCCCCTCTAACACAAATTATGACGTAAGCTCAACCAACTTGGGCTGACCTTAGACGGGCACCCCTACAAAGTGCAATATATATCACCGATCTAGGTTATGGGCCTTAATGATCACCCATAGACCCTTCTAAGTAAGTATGTTTCAATGAAACCCTTACCCTTAATTATATTCTTCTACATACTCATCTTTCTCTTTTATGTTTATGATGGGGAAAAGTAACATGCCTCCTAATTTTCATTGTCTATTTTCTCACTTAAACAAGTTGTTAGGATCGGGATCGCCCTTGGAGGACCGGGGTCCGACTTTTAAGGGTGAACGCTTAATAACACAACACACACTGGTAGTAGTCCAGTTAGAGACTAGAACCACTTCTTAACACTACACAAGATGTCACAAACCTTTTGAACCGGGTTCAAGTGCGGAAGTAGTTTGTTTCAGCTTGAAGACACACAGTTAGGTTTAGAAGGTATTTAGAAGGAAATATCGGTTTAAGGAGAAAGTTGGTTTGGTTTAGGAAGTTACTAGTTATTTCGGTTCGGTTTAGATGTTTTGGTTAAGTTTGAGTGAGTGAATCGGAATATGAAAGTAAAGAACACGAGACAAAATTTTATGGATGTTCGAAGTTTAATCTCCTACGTCACCCCTTCTTCTCAAACAGTGAGAAAGATATTCACTAAGGAATATTACACAACCATAACACACAATCCGAACGAGTCTTATTTACTGCTCGTCGGTTACACCACTCACAATGATGTAATACAATATTTTTACTCAATAGTAAAATACACACAATACAAAAACACTTTCGGGAATTTCAATCATTGTTCGAGGTCTTGCGTAAGATCTTATGTTGTTGTTACATCTCTCTTATATGAGATTTTCGTAGTGATCTCACGCGTATATTTCTTCGGTACTATGAGCTTCTATTTATATGGAGAATATGACAACAATCATAATTTTCTCTCTCCGCTGGATTGGTCATCTGAAGCCGCGTCGGTCAGGTTCAGATGATTGTGTGCACGCTTTGTCATTTTAGACACATGTTAAACATGTACTTAGGCCGGCTTGCATTTTGGACACATGGCATACATGCACTAGGTCTGCTGCCTGAATCAGATGTTACTTGTAGAGTTAGATAAACAATTCATCATTATTTTCGTTGCATGCTTCTGATCTGGATCTTTTCTTCTTGTGCATTTCCAAGAAATCTCTATATCATCATATTACGTTACGTTATTTTCTCAGATTCATCAACTTTCAAAGTTTTCCGTTGAACTTTTATGATCTTCAATAAAGAATGAGTCAGCCGGATGATGATATTCTTACTAGTCAATCCGGTTGAAGAAGTTCAGCCGATTTCACAGACTATGACCGGATCATTAAGTCATGTACTTCAGCCGGTATGATGCGGCTTGATCTGTACCTACACAGGAAGATTGAGATTGATTAAGTTCTTTGGCCGGTTAAAATTAATCTACTTAATTTTTCTAACAATTTCTCCATTTTTGATTATTTAGAATAAATATTCAAAACTTGTAATGTATGGCTGGTTTAAAAATTAATCTACTTAAGTTTTCTAACAATTTCTCCCTTTTTAATTATTTAGAATAAATATTCAAAACTTGTAATGTATGGTTGGTTTAAAAATTATCTTCCTTAATTTTTCTAACACAAGTTTAAGTTTTAGTTTATAATGAGTTTGTTTCAAAACCCTTAGTTACATCTAAGTTAGGTATTTCATTTTATTTATGTTTGAAAATATTTTGAAAAATTAATGTTATTGGACAAATGGGACATAACTCTAGTTACACCATAGTTATTTACTTTTTATCTCTATATTTCTTCTTTCATATTTCTCACATCTAAACTAACATAATTTCTTATTTAATATCTATAACTCGGGAAAAATCCTCTTGTTTGTATTTTTTGCGGAAAATTTTGAGACTCTAGAAATTCAATCTCGATTTGTGTGTCAGGAATTATCTTTTAAAATAAAACATTATTTAAAAGATTCACATGATTCCTAACAACTTTCGAAATTACTTAGAAATAATTGATTTCGAGGTTCAATTTTAAAAGGGATTTACAGTAATCAAATCATAATTTTATTTCCTAGAAATCCTTGTGTTTAAATTAATTAAACATAATTAATTTAAAATATTATTTATTTTGAAATAAAGTCGCCAATTAATTTTTAAAAATTAATAAAAGTTGGCATACATATACAAACGTATTTACCAGAGTTTTCTTTTAGTTCGTAGTTCAGTGATACTCGGGAAAAAGCTTTCGTACTTCATCCTCCGTATCCGTTTTGAAAACGGTCTCTACTTATAAAGTTGGCTTTTGAAAATCAGTTGTATAATGATTGAGTTTTAACCAATTATTATTTCGGTTCTAGTCATGCTTATAGGTTTTAGTATTATTTAAAATATTGAAACAAAATTATTTAAATGCTAGTACATGTTGTTGATGATAACTAGGGAGGATTATACCTGAAAAATATCAATCATTTTTTAGGGTGTTAGGGTTTTGAAATAAACACCAAACATGCCTCAGTCAAAATATTTTTATGGAAATATCCTAAAAATATTTTGAAATCATTTTATAATTTTTCGAGATTTTTAGAAAATTGTTTGAGGGTCCAAAATTATAAAAATAACTTTGGTTTTTGAAATGTGGAATCAAACAGGCCTTAGGACTAGAGTCCTAATCCTTGGGTCTGTTTTTCTGGGTTGGGGTCTAAAAACCCTCGGTCTAGGTCAAGGGGCCTCTTGGTCGAGGCTCAGGATCTTCGGCTGGAGTGCCGAAGTCCCAAAGTCTAGGTTTTAAGGTCTCTCAGTCCTTGGCTAAGATTACCGATCTAGGTGTATAAATCCATCGGTCCTAGGTTAGCCTTGGGCTAAGTTCATCTATTTGGGTGTATAAACATATCGGTTTGGGGATAGCTTTAGGCTAAGTTCATTGGTCTTGTGTTTGGAGATCCTCGGTCCTAGGTTGAACCTCTCGGTCATGGGTTGGACCTCTAAGTCCTAGACTAATTCCTTGGTCAGATCTCTCGGTCCTAGCTCAAGAACATCGGTCGGACCACATGGTTCTTTTGTAATCCTTAGTCATAGGTCTCGGTCCTAGGTTCGAGTTTCTCGATTTTAAGCTAACAAACATCGATCCTTAAGAACACCAAAGTTCATTTTTATAAATTTGTTTCTTTAGCTTGGATTCTTTGATCCAAGGGTTTGGGTTGCTTCACAAAGCTCCCATGAATATGTTGATCATCTAAAGGTATCAATCAACCTGGATGCTGATCATATCATTCAAAATAGTTTGTGATCAAAATTTCGATTTATGATTTTAAAGTTGTTTTAAGGAGAAATGAGTTATCCAATAGCTTTCTTATATCTCATATATTTGATTGGTACTAAAACAAGAACACTAACGGTTCGTTTTGACCAAATTAAGAACTCAAAATTTCAGTTAATTTTGAAAATTTTGATTTTGATCTAACATGATCTGAATGGATAAAAAATGATATAAACAGTTTCCCAACATGATTACAATCACGTTGGGATGCTTTATGGGTTGTGATTCAAGAGAATTAGTCCAAGAACAACAAATACGTTTTTTTTATTTTGAAAATTCAAATTTGTTTTTTTTTATTTTAGGTTAATTTATTGTTTCTAACCTATCTAGAGAGTTCATAAATCATCTAAGGATGGATTTCCAACCATAAAACACCATAAACAGCAAGCATACAAGCTTATACAATTTGAAATATAAAAATTTCAAATTCAAACCGTGGATATGAATTAGAGGGTGATTAGAACATTATCAAGGATTGGTGAACACTCCTTGATCCTTATGGAAGCTTTTGGAATGCTTAGATCCAAGCTTTAAAGCCATATACAAAATTTTCAAAAATTAGAAGTTTTTGAGCTTCAGTGGCGGATTTTCGAATTTTTTTATTCAAGGCTTGAGATGTTATCTCTTGGTTTTGGAAAGACTCGGGGGATGTATTCATAGAATACATGAGTCGGTGGAAGCTTCAAGTGGACTGAATCAATCAAGAGCCATTAATGGCGTTTTAGTTGTTCTTGAGTAAACTTGGAGATATATGGATGAATCACCCTTATAGAAGTAACAGAAATGATCACCAAAATAGGGTGATCATTTTAACTTTTGAATCAGCCGAAAAAGTTGATTGTGGAGGATGTTCCAAAAATAGAAAATCAAATACGGGTCTTTGATCTTATCTTCTCTAGCGTCGCGATAAAGATGATGGTAGCGCTCAAAATGACGTCGTTTTGAGCGCGTTCAGGCGTACCGTCTAACGTCGTTGGCATTTGAGCGTTCTGTTAGTGTTCCAGTTAACGGAGCTAATGTCCACGTTAGTTGATCCCTTGCAGCTCGGTGCGCGATCCTTCGGCTACAACGGGCTACGCGGGCGTGTCTAGGTCATTGGATGAGATCCTAGTGCTCATCTGATGACCATATTTTTGGATGTAACTTTCTTTTCATTTTTGGCCATAACCGATTACTGATTTATTTTTATTTTAAAACCTTAATTGTTTGAAATTGAATTTTCTTTAAATACACAAAATATTAAAATAAATATGGAAAATATTTTACCAATTTATTTTTTTCATAATTTAGGGTTAAATAAATAATTTAGGAGATAAAATGGGTACCTCATTTCATCCTAATTATTTATTTTAATCCCTGATTTTTTTTTCCTAAAATTATTTTAAGATAAATGAGTACAACATTTATCCCAAATAATTTCATTTTTATTATTTTGACCATTTTGCTTAATTAATTAGTCTTTAATTATCACAATAATTAACCTATTTATTTATTTTAATTAGATTTTGGCCATGGGATTAATTATTTTGATTTTATTTATTCAAAAATAAATCAAAATAATTATTTTAATTTTATAAATTGGTGTGTAGATTTTTAATGTTTACAGAGTGTCCATCTCGAATCGAGTTTGAATACAACAAACTGGTTTTTGAAAACGTTGATTCGAGTATGACATCTAACACAAAGTTATCTAGTCCAATTTATAATGAGGGGGTTTAGAAATATAGAACCTATAGCATATTGATTATTGGAGTGACCTGTTGATGATGTGTATAATCATTCGTCGAGGTGCTTCCAAGCATTGCTGTAGGGATCTTTCTTTGATGATCAGCCTAACAAGGATAACTCTTGGGGAATCATGTTTTACAGAACCTAACAAAGTACTCGTAAAATCCATGGGATAAAGGTAAATAGATCATCATAGGGATTGAAACATAAATTCTTGTCTAGCATGAATATCAACAAATTATTCATGTTTAGTCATGTACAAATGGCTAAGATTACCATCATGGAATATGCTGGGAATATGAAAGTTTTAGTAACGTTTTATGTGGGTCACTAACAAGTAACATTTTCAATAGATGAGTCTTGGTGAAAGCTAACAAGCTTGCTTATGGGGGCTTACTAACAAGTAATACATCGTGTGATCATATATATATATGATCATGGTACCGTCCACAGATTGATTTACCGCGGGAGTTAACAAACTTTCCAGGAAGGCTGCTCACAAGTGAGATTGAAGATGATCATTTATAAATGATTGTGGCGCTATCAATAGATAGAATTTTGTGGATTAATAGGAGAGGATCTATTGAAAACTTAGGATTTCATTAGAGTGCCTATCAAGAGATAGGGTTGGGTTACCTATCGAGCAATAGAGTTTTGTTCAAGGACTTATCGAGGGATAGGATTTGGACAGAATCATGTACGAATGAGCACTATGCTTGTTGACAAACAAGGCTTCGATATCATTGAGGTATAGAATTTTGAGATGCATGTTTGGATGATAGGGCTAGGATTACTTATCATGAGATGGGGATTTAGTCGGATCATGTATAAATGATCGTTGTGCTTGTTGACAAACAAGGCTTGGTTGATATACCTATTGAGGAATAGGATTTTGATTGGATATCTATAAAGAGAAATATACCTATTAAGTATCATTCGAGAATAGGGTTTGAGATACATATTTAGAAGGTAGGGCTTGAGATACCTATTCGAACGATAGGGTTTTGTTTGGGACCTATCAAGGGATAGGGTTTTGATATGTTGGTCGTAGTGATGTTGCGGGAGGGGATACCTATCGAGAGATAGGGCTTCAATGGAATCGTATATGAACGATGTCTCGGCCCTATCAACATATAGAGTTTTCAGACAAAATTGTGTACAAACTATCAGCTCATATATCAATAGATAAGGCTTTTAGCGTAATTGTATACAAATAATGTCTGACCTATCGATAAATAGGGTTTATTAGAATCTGTTGGGTTAAGATTTTTAATTGATTTAAAATAACTTAACAATTTTGATTTGATGATTGATGAAATTGGTTTTTGATAATAAATGGATAAAACTAAGTTCAATAATTGTTAGTCATATCAAATATATAAATATATATTTAGATATCAACATCATCAGTGATGTAGTGGTAAGTACACATGCCTGTCATGTGGGTGACTTGGGTTCAAATCTCACAAGGCGCATAATTAATAATTGGATTTTTTGTAATTTACTAGGCACAACTCAAAGTCAACGTGCATTAACAGTCATCTCAAAGTCAACGCACGTGGTTAGATGGGGGCATCTAATAGACGGCCAAGATGAGGCGTCTAAGAAGATGGACGTCTTAGATGAGCGCAGATGACGTCTAAGCAAGTCTGTAGACGTCTGAAGTTAGATGAACTTACAGACAGCTGGCAGTAGAGTCCTCCAGGAAGTTGGCAGCAAAAGCTAACAAATGAACAACTGCCACGTACACCATAATTCAATTGCATGTACTGCATTGTACTACCAAATCTTAAGAATCTTTTCCTACTGTATACCCAATACCTCATGAATAGTACATCCACTGGAAAGAGGAACTGTGTCCAAAAGAAGGAATTAGACGTTGGTGTATTTCCGTATATATAGAAGCCAAATGACAACGGTCAAGAGAGGAGAGCAGTTTATTCATTCGATTAAAAGAAAATTTTTCAAATCAATATCTCACTCACTATCTAGCTATGAATACATTGTTAATTAATATTGTCTTTTCTGAGAGAAAACTTCAGTGTTGTAAGTTGAACAAATGTTGTTTTTATTCAACAGAGAGATAACTAGCTCAGTATCTGTATTTCATCTAAGAAAATTAGTGAAATACTTTCGGTTGTTGAAAGAAGGGGGTGACGTAGGAGGGTTTGCTCGAACATCCATAAACAACTCGCCGTGTTTCTTTACTTTATACATTCATCTTTATTGGTTCAAAGCTTCAAATCCGACGAACATTTCCGCACTGAATCTATTTTCAAGAGTTTGAAGGATTGCACAAGAATAGAAAGAGATATTAATCACTAACAGGATTTTTATTAAACCGTTTATCAGAAGTTGTCATCAATAGCCAGACCCCGTCTTTATTGATTACACCGATCCTAACAGAATCTTATGTCAACGAGTGTCTTAAACCATTAACAAATAAGGGTTTCAGGCGGAATCGTGTACGAACAATTAGATAGAGTTTCTAACGAAATCATATACTAATGATGTCTCGACCTATCGACATATAGGATTTTTAGGGAATCGTGTACGAACGATTAGCGCATCTATAAATAGATAGAGTTTCTAACATAACCATATACAATGATTGTCTCGATCCTATCGACATATAGGGTTTTCAAATGGAATTGGTATGAATGATTAGTGCACCTATCAACAAATAGAATTTCTAACGAATCATATACAATTGATGTCTCGACCTATCGATAGATAGGGTTTTCAAGACGGAATTGTGTACGAACGATTAGCGCACCTATCAATAGATAAAGTTTTTTAATGGAATCATATTTAAATGATGTCTCGACCTATCGATAGATAGGGTTTTTCAAATGGGAATCGTGTACGACCGATTAGTGCACCTATCAACAAATAGGGTTTTCTAATAGATTCTCATACAAATGATATCTCGACCTATCGATAGATAGGGTTTTAAGATTGAATCGTGTACGAACGATTAGCGCACATATCAATAGATAGAGTTTCTAATAGACTTATATATAAATGATGTCTCGACCTATCGAAAGATAGAGTTTTTAGATAGAATCGTGTACGAACGATATCACACATATCAATAGATAGAGTTTCTAATAGAATCGTATACAAATGATGTCATCACCTATCGGCAGATAGGGTTTTCAGACGGATTCGTGTAATGAACGATTAGTGCACCTATCAATAGATAGGGTTTCTAACGGAATCATATATTAATGATATTTCGACCTGTTACATATAAGGTTTTTAGACAAAATCGTGTAACGAACGATTACACACCTATCAACATATAGGTTTCTAACGGAATCATATACAAATGATGTTCTCAACCTATCGACAAATAGGGTTTTCACTAGAGCATGCATGTATGATCTCAGGTCCTTGTCACCAGACAAATTTTTAACGGATCATATTACAATGATCTCTATTCTTGTTAATAAACAAGGCTTACAACGGAATCGTATACGAAGATTTCATCGTAGCCTATCGTAGATAGGGTTTATGTACCTAACTACGGTTAGGGTTTACAAACGGACCATGTATGAATAATCTCATGTACCTATCAATAGATAGAGTTTAAGCTACCTAACTACAATTAGGGTTTTAGCGGAATCGTATAAAAACGACATGTCGCGGCTATCAATAAATAGGGTTTTGGATACCTAACAACAATTAGGGTTAATACGGATCATGTACGAACGATCTATATACATATCGAGAGATATGTTTAGATACATAACTACAATTAGGGTTTTTAGCAAAATCGTATAAAGTGATCTATTGCACCTATCAATAAATATGGTTTTGGATACCTAACAACAATTAAGATTTAAATGGTATCGTGTACGAATTGATCTTATGTACCTATCAAGAGATAGAGTTTAGATACCTAACTATTATTAGGTTTTAGCGAAATCGTATAAAAACGATATATCGTACCTATCAACAGATAGGGTTTGGATACCTAACAACAAATAGTGTTTAAACAGTATCAGGTATGAACGATCTCACGTACCTATCGAGAGATAGGTTTAGATACCTAACTATAATTAGGGGTTTAGTGGAATCATATAAAAACGACATATCGCACCTATCCACAAATAGGGTTTTGAATACCTAACAACAATTAGGGTTTATACGGGATCGTATATGAATGATCTCATGTACCTATCAATAATAAGGTTTGGAGACTCGATTTTTCTTATATTGCTTTTGCAGTATTGGTCGTGGCTCTATGCCTTTTAAAAGAATATTTCAATAAAATCCTTGTTTCCCTTTCTTTTTCCAAAATGACCTTCGCAACTAATTTTAAAATCAATCAACGTTTTTAAGGTCTTATTTATGGACATATGACTCATGTTTTTGGATGAAGCAAACATTTTTTGTGTCCCCAGATCTTATCCTTGTTATCTATTTTTCTTTTCGAGATTGAATGAACCATGATCATTTTGAATGAATCAAATGTTTTTGGATTCAAAACGTATTCGCGGCTAGGGTTAGAACATATTTTTCAGTCCTTTATGATGATTTTACTTTCATCAAGGAATGAGATTTCTCTCTTCCCCAACTTTCGAGATCTCAGTTTAAAATTCGATCTCGTGTATAAACGATTATCCATAATCTAATCTTCGAGTAAGATAATCAAAATTTTCAACATTTTGACAAAAGAGTGCAACTTATTTGTTATTGTTCGGCCCTAAACCACATTTCTGAAAGTTCGACTCATCGCAAAAAAAATTTTGGAGAGACTTTTGACTTTTTGGTTTGGGTTTTCATATGCCATTTATTTCTCTTTTTTTCTTGTGTTGACTCACGGGTATATCTGGTTAGAATCGATAAATCATTGCCCTTGTCGTAGAAATTACGACTAGAGTTTGGGTTGGCAATGGATGGTGATTTCAATACCTCAACCACTTGAGTTGTTTTCTTTTTCTTTCATGGGGTCTATCTAGAAGAATTAGTACATTTAGTTATTGTGTAGAAATCTGCTAGAGTTTGACGTGAGCACGAATGGTGATTTATACCTTAACCAACAATTGAATATGTTTCAATTTTTTAGAGATGTTTGAGGTTTATTTTTGTTCTCTTTTTAGTTTTTTTTTTCTTCCCAAAGCATGAGTCTCGGACCTCTCTTCTTTTACAAAACAACGATGATGTTGTCCTTTCTCAATTTGGGGCTCTAGACCCTTGATTTATGGTATTTGTTCACTTTTTTTTTCAAACACCTTCGAGGGAGGGTTACTCTTATGATAATTTTCTTTAAAACAAAAAAGAGTTTATGATTGATATCTCTTGAATCGGGATTATTGTGAAATCTCTCGTTTTATTCTGAAGATATCCTTGAATGGAAGCACGTTCCTAGCTTTTCCCCTACTATTTCCTAAAATCCGACACATTGACTCTTGGATGTGATCAAGGTTTTCTTCCTTTCTCAAAAGGTTTTATTCTATCTTGAGGAAGGGACTATAGGGTTTTATTATGTGAGACCAGGCCCACAAACATGCAGGTTGTTTACGTATTTTCTCTTCCTTAATTTTTGCATTGAGAAGAATCAGGTCTATGTAGTTCAGACATGAGTTTTCTGTCCATGTTGCAAATATACAAAACATGGGATTGTATTTTTGTTGAAACAAGCTTCTTTCAAGGTTGAGTTTTAAATCATTCTATAGATGTTTGATATTATACAAAATATATTTTAAGCGCCTCAAGATTTCTTGGCGCAATGAACTCTCTGCCTTCTAGTTTAGATAGGTAGATAACTCCTCTAAAGAGTATTTTCTTAAGTAGGAATAGTCCTTCCCATTTGGGTCGAAACTTACCCCTAAGGTCTAGGAGTTCTCGAGTTTGTTTGAGAACTAGATCACCTTCTTTGAGATTTCTAGGTGTATCTTACATACATTTTGGTAGGGCTTAGGTTTTACATAAAGCATTTAACTCCATGTCATCATTACGTTAGTTGGTCATATCGAGATTTGAGCCAATCTTATTCCATGGCGTGGCTCTTTAATAGTATTCTAGAGTTGGAATCTCGATTTCGATTGGTTGTACGATGTCCATGCCGTAAAATAGAGAGTAGGGAGTTTCATTGTGAAGTTCAAGCAGTTGTACGATCTCCCCATAAGGCATATGACAACTTCTCATGTCAGTCCTTATACATGGTGGTCATCTTCTTGATGATTCTAATCATGTTTTTATTTGCCGCTTTGACCACACCATTAATTTTGGATCTATAGTACGATGATTATGATGTTCGATCTTGAACTCGTCGAGCAATTGCAACACTTTTCCTTGGAAGTGTCGACCATTGTCTAAAATCAGGGCGTGATGAACCCTATATTTAGCGATGATGCTAGTTCGGATGAACTTTGTCACTTGAGATGATTTCAAGACCTTGTAGGAGGTTGCTTCAACCCATTTGGTGAAGTTGTTTATGGCGACGAGTATGAACTCATGTCCATTTGACGTGTGGGATAGATTTTCCCAATTACGTCGATGCCCAATGTAGAAAATGTACAAGGGGATGTCAAGTTGTAAAGGAGAGAGGCTAGTGTATGCTTCAAGTTAGAATTGATTTGACACTAATGATGGCTCCTTAATAGCTCACACATTCTTGTTGGAGGTTTTGCCAATAATATCCTAACGGAATATTCTCGATAAAGCCATTCCATCCATGTGTGGGTCACACATCCCTACATGTACTTCTTCTATGATCCTCTTGGATTAAGGATTATCTATGTAGAGCATGTTTTGAACTTTAAAAGGTTGACGGTAAAGTCTATTGGAAATTCAATCGTAATCGGTGGAATACTAACGCAAGGCCCGTCGTTCCTTGGCTCGAAAGTGAGAGGGATATAATTCATACTCAATGTACTTCTAGAGAGTATCGTACCAGGGTTTAGCAGCATTCTCTTAGGAAGTGTCTGCTCCTGATTCAAAAGCAGGTTGTTGCTTTTGTTAGATCTTTAGAGATTTGACCTTAATTTCGTCGGGAATTTGAGTCATGGCTGCCGAAGTAGTCAGGGCATCCGCAAAACGATTTTGTCTTCTTGGAGCAATAAACAAATGATACTTCATTGAAATTGTTCATGAGTTTGGTTAAGTGGGCGTGGTAGGGTTTCAAGTTTTCCATTTTCACTTGCCACGTGCCATTGGCATGGGATATAACAAAGTTTGAGTCACCAACAACTTCTAGCTTAATTGCCCATTTTTCATATGCCAACTTGAGGACATGAGAGGCATGCCTCATATTCGGCCTCGTTATTGGTGATAGTATATTAAGTTTTATAGATATTGGATTGTGTGTCCCTTTCGGGTCGACTAACAAAATCTCAATTCTGTAACCGAAAGATCCATCAAATATTAGTTTCTATGTGTCTGATGGTATACTCATAATTTCCTCGTTAAGGAATTCGAGTTCATCTTCTAACTCAACAATGATGGGTTGGTCAGTAAGGAAGTCTGCGATACGCTTCCTTTGATAGACTTATGTATTGTGTGGGCTTTGTCCTATTTGTATACATCATCCATTGGTTAGCCTTGGTGAAAGAAGGGCTCGTTGGAACAAGAAGTGGATCAGTTCCAATCTTGATACCAACTTGATAGGTTGGGCTTTCCTATAGTGTCTCAACCTTTTGGTGACCCATGCTAAGGTCCAACAGGTTTTTCTCAACTATAGTGTAATTAAGTTCACACCTAGTCATTCTCTTACTGATGTAGAACACATTCGTTTCGAGTTTATTCTCGTTTTCTTGATTCAACGGGCTTCCCATGGTTATATCCGTTACAGTAAGGTATAGGATGAGAGGAATGACAGCTCTAGGAGACATGAGTATGGGAGGAGATTTATGATAATCCTTGATTTTATCAACGTTTGTTGAAAGCCTTCATCCCATATAATTTTTGGTCTTCCTTAGCAGCTTAAACAACGGATCGCATTTCATAGTAAGCTAGCTAATGAATCGGATAATGTATTGGATTTTACCCAAAAATCCTCGGACCTCTCTTTCGTTTCGAGGGACAGCATAGCGTGGTTGCTTCAATTTTAGAGGGATCGACTTCGATGCTCATCTGTGTAATTAAGAAGTCGAGCATTTTACTAGTGTGATTCTGAATGTACATTTTTTCAGGTTGAGTCGTGACTGGTATTTCTTGATTCGTTTGTAGGAATTTCCCGAGGTTTAGGACATGTCCTTCTTGATCCTTCGATTTGAAAATCATGTCATCGATATATAATTCCACTTATTTATGGAACATGGTGGCTTCCCTTTAATAGGTGGCTCTCGCGTTCTTAAGACTAAAAGGCATGAGCCCATAACAGAAAGTTCCTACTTCTGTTATAAACGTGGTTTTTCCTTGTCTTGTGGGGCCATTAGGATTTGGTTGTATCCTAAAAATCCGTTCATGAATGATAATAGTTCATGATCGGTAGCATGATCGACTAGTGTGTCAATAGTTGGTAGCGGGAAGTGATATTTAGCGCTGGTTTTATCAGAATCCGGTAATCTACACACACGTATATTCCTGTCTTTCTTTAGGACGTGGCATACATTAACAATCTAGGTAGGATAATCCACTACCTCGAGAAATCCAGCTTCGAATTGCTTTCGACTTCTTCTCGGATTTTATTCACGACTTCTCTTTCATCCATCGTAGCTTTTGCTTTACTGACTTATCGTCAGGATATAAAGGAATATGATGTCGTGTGATCTTTAGATCAATGTTTAGAATGTCCTTGTATGACTAGGAGAATAAGTTTTGTTCGATTATAGTAGCTTCAACGATTTCCAGACATTCTTGGGGGTTTTAAACTTTGGCTGATTAGTATGATCTAAGGATCATTGGCCGTGTTTAAATTGATTTCGATTGTCTTTTCCTCTATGGAGACAATTTCATCCTCAGTTTCTAAGAAGTGTTTGGTTTCGAAGTTTAAGTTAGAGTAAAAGGAAATATCATTTTTATTATGAATCGAAGTCTACTTCTTGTGTTATATTGAGGGATTTATTACATGTAAGAGAAGATAATCTAACAAAATCATTATCTTAGGCTTCTTACAAGTATAGTATTTACAACCTCTCTACACATGAGAGGAAAAAGAGTTATACTTTTGTTATCACAGTATCAACAGATAAAAGGGAGTCGGTTTCTTGAGAACCGAGAGGGATAGATTCTTAAGCTAGATCAGCTGTCTTGGAAATCCGAGCCAACTTTTCTAGGGCATCACACCAATAGTCTTTTATTTTCCTAATCATGCAAATAGAAGATTTAGGATTATGAGGACAATCTGAAAAGATTTTGAGACCTGAAAAATGTCTTCATAAATATGGATTGGTAAAAGGTTTAGGGAAGTCAAAGTAGAGGGTGCTTTATCCCTCGCGAATGAACTATCCATTCAAGGTTGGTGGAACAACTATGTATCGTTTGGATATCATTTCCTTTCGTATTTCTTTGAGTCTTGTAGGGATGTATCATAAACCGTGGCGATCCATGTTACAACATTGTTGCGGGAATGATGGAATGTCATTGGCGTTCAGGCCTAAACTCATGCAAGAGAAATATCTTATTCGGCGCATCATTCTCATTGATGGGAGACTAAACATACTAAAGTCAGGGTGTTTGGATGAGTCTATACTTTCTAAAGGATTGGACATATCTTGAACCCGCTTAATTCAACCTCAAGGGTGTCGATAGGGGTAAACCCAATGACTACTGCGGTGACAGTTGTGTCATTGACTGTGATAACTTGGTCGTTGGAGATGAAACTGAGTTTTTGGTGTAGGGTGGAGGCTAAAACTAAGCTTGATGAAGTTATGATCTTCATAAGATCAAATTATAGGAAGGTTAAATATTGATAACAAAAAGTCAACTTGGACACTGTACTTGAAGTAAACAAATATTTGAGATATAGAATTGGGTATGGGTAGCGCGAACGCATTCCCCTATACCACAAATTATGAGGTAGGCTCAACCAACATGGGTTAACCTTAGACGGGCACCACTCACAAAGTGAAATATAGGTCACCAATCTAGGCTATGGGTCTTAATGATCACTCATAGACCCGTCTAGGTAAGTATGTTTCAACTCGCCCTTGATTATATTCTTCTACATACACATGTCACACTTCATATTTATGATGTAGGAAAATTAACATGCCACCTAATTTTATCGTTAATTTTGTTTTAAAACAAGTTTTAGTTTATAATGGGTTTTCTTGGAAAACCTTACTTACACTTAAGTTAGGTATTTTATTTTATTTATGTTTGGAAATATTGTTAAAAATTAAAGTTATAAGACAAATGGGACATAACCCTAGTTAGACCATAGTTATTTCCTTTTTTATCTTCTCTATTTCTTATTATTTTTCATCATCTAAACTATCAAAATTTCTTTCTTCATATCAAACACACAACCAATAGATCAAGTAATTTTATCAACCTAGACTACTCTCGTCTCTAAACATATTCTCGTTCTCACTTTGTTATCAGATATTTAGTAGCTTATAGACAACTAATTCTTTAGTAAGTAACGTGAAAGGGAGGATCTATAACTATTTGTTGAGTTTAAGTCTTACGATTAGATAAAATATGTAGAAGAATTTAAGTTTGACAATTTAGTTGAGCATTTGGAAGAGAAAAAGTAAGAATCTACTTTAATTAGATTCTTAAGCATTCAAAAATGGGTTGATAGTTAATTAGTAAATCACCTTTCACAATCTCTTTGAGCAAATATAAAAGGGTTATCTTAAATCGGACGTGATAAGAGGGTAGAATTTTTCACCTTTCAAAATTTTGATAATTTTTAACATTTTTTATTTCTATATAAATTCAAATACTAACATTCATTTATAGTAAACAAACATTGAGATTAAGAATGGGTAGGGGTTGCGAGAACGCATTCCCCCTCTAACACAAATATGACGTAGGCTCAACCAATATGGGTGACCTTATATGGACACCCCTACAAGTGCATATAGATCACCAATCTAGGCTATGGGTCTTAATGATCACCCATAGACCCGTCCAGGTAAGTATGTTTCAATGAATCCCTCACCTTTGATTATATTCTTCTATATACTAATCTCACTCTTTCATATTTATGATGTGGGAAAATTAGCATGTCACCTAATTTTTATTGTATATTTTGTCTAAAAAACAAGTTTTAGTTTACAATGGGTTTTCTGGAAACCTTTAGTTACACCTAAGTTAGGTATTTTATTTATTTATGTTTTGAAATATTGTTAAAAATTAATGTTATAAGACAAATGGGACATAACTCTAGTTAGACCATAGTTATTTCTTTTTCATCTTCTCTTTTTCATCATCTAAACTTTCAAAATTTCTTTCTTCATATCAAACACACAACCAATAGATCAAGTCATTCATCAACCTAGTCTACTCTAGTATCTAAACATATTCTCGTTCTCACATGTTATCAGATATTTAGTAGTTTATAGACAATTAATTCTTTAGTAAGTCGTGTGAAATGGATTATCTATAATTATTTGTTGAGTTTAAGTCTTACGATTTGATAAAATATGTAGAAGAATTTAAGTTTGAAAATTTAGTGAGAATTTGGAAGAGCAAGTACTCATCTACTTTCTTGAGATTCTTAAGCATTAAAAAATGGACAGATAGTTAGTTCGTAAATCACCTCTTCACAATCTCTATGAGCAAAAGATAAAAGGTTATCTTAAATCGGACGAGACAAGAGGATAGAGTTTTCACCTTTCAAAATTTCGATAAATTTTAACATTTTCATTTCTATATGAATGCATAGTAAACAAATATTGAGATATAGAATTGGGTAGGGGCTGCGCGAACGCATTACCCCTCTAACACAAATTATGACGTAGGCTCAACCAACATGGGTTGACCTTAGACTGGGCACCCCTACAAAGTGCAATATAGGTCACCAATCTAGCTATGGGTCTTAATGATCACCCATAGACCCGTCCAGGTAAGTATGTTTCATGAAGCCCTCACCCTTGATTATATTCTTCTACATACTCATCTCACTCTTTCATATTTATGATATGGGAAAATTAACATGTCGCCTAATTTTTATCATATATTTTGTCTCAAAAACAAGTTTTAGTTACAATGGATTTTCTTGGAAACCCTTAGTTACACCTAAGTTAGGTATTTTATTTTATTTATGTTTTGAAGTATTGTTAAAAATTAATGTTATAAGACAAATGGGACATAACTCTAGTTAGACCATAGTTATTTCTTTTTCATCTTCTCTTTTTCATCATCTAAACTTTCAAAATTTCTTTCTTTCATATCAAACACACAACCAATAGATCAAGTCATTTCATCAACCTAGTCTACTCTCGTATCTAAACATATTCTCGTTCTCACATTGTTATCAGATATTTAGTAGTTTATAGACAACTAATTCTTTAGTAAGTCACGTGAAAGGAAGGATTTATAACTATTTTTGAGTTTAAGTCTTAATAAAATATATAGAAGAATTTAAGATGGACAATTTAGTTGAATATTTGGAAGAGCAATAAGCATCTACTTTCCTGAGATTCTTAAGCATTCAAAAAATGGACTGATAGTTAGTAAATCACCTTTCACAATCTCATTGAGCAAAAGATAAAAGAGTTATCTTAAATCGGACGAGACAAGAGGGTAGAGTTTTTTCACCTTTCAAAATTTCGATAAATTTTAACATTTTCATTTCTATATGAATGCATAGTAAACAAATATTGAGATATAGAATTGGGTAGGGGCTGCGCGAACGCATTCCCCCTATAACACAAATTATGACGTAGGCTCAACCAATATGGGTTGATCTTAGACTGGCACCCCTACAAAGTGCAATATAGGTCACCAATCTAGAATATGGGTCTTAATGATCACCCATAGACCCGTCCAGGTAAGTATGTTTCATTGAAGCCCTCACCCTTGATATATTCTTCACATACTCATCTCACTCTTTCATATTTATGATGTGGGAAAATTAACATGTCGCCTAATTTTTATCGTATATTTGTCTCAAAACAAGTTTTAGTTTACAATGGATTTTCTTGGAAACCCTTAGTTACACCTAAGTTAGGTATTTATTTTATTTATGTTTTCAAATATTGTTAAAAATTAATGTTATAAGACAAATGGACATAAGTCTAGTTAGACCATAGTTATTTCCTTTTCATCATCTTCTCTTTACATCATCTGAACTATCAAAATTTATTTCTTCATATCAACACACAAACCAATAGATCAAGTCATTTCATCAACCTAGTCTACTCTTGTATCTAAACATATTCTCGTTCTCACATTGTTATCAGATATTTAGTAGTTTATAGACAACTAATTCTTTAGTAAGTCACGTGAAAGGAAGGATTATAACTATTTTTTGAGTTTTAAGTCTTACGATTTCATAAAATATGTAGAAGAATTAAGATGGAAAATTTAGTTGAATATTTGGAAGAGCAAGTAAGCATCTACTTTCCTGAGATTCTTAAGCATTCAAAAAATGGACTGATAGTTAGTAAATCACCTTTCACAATCTCATTGAGCAAAGATAAAAGAGTTATCTAAATCGGACGCGACAAGAGGGTAGAGTTTTCACCTTTCAAATTTCGATAATTTTAAAATTTTCATTTCTATATGAATGAATAGTAAACAAATATTGAGATATAGAATTGGGTAGGGGCTGCGCGAACGCATTCCCCCTATAACACAAATTATGACGTAGGCTCAACCAACATGGGTTGATCATAGACTGGCACCCCTACAAAGTGCAATATAGGTCACCAATCTAGAATATGGGTCTTAATGATCACCCATAGACCCGTCCAGGTAAGTATTTTTCATTGAAGCCCTCACCCTTGATTATATTCTTCTACATACTCATCTCACTCTTTCATATTTATGATGTGGGAAAATTAACATGTCACCTAATTTTTATTGTATATTTTGTCTCAAAAACAAGTTTTAATTTACAATGGGTTTTCTTGGAAACCCTTAGTTACACCTAAGTTAGGTATTTTATTTTATTTATGTTTTGAAATATTGTTAAAAATTAATGTTATAAGACAAATGGGACATAACTCTAGTTAGACCATAGTTATTTCCTTTCATCTTCTCTTTTTCATCATCTAAACTATCAAAATTTCTTTCTTCATATCAACACACAAACTAATAGATCAAGTCTTTCATCAACCTATTCTACTCTCGTATCTAACATATTCTCGTTCTCACATTGTTATCTGATATTTAGTGTTTATAGACAACTAATTCTTTAGTAAGTCACGTGAAAGGGAGGATCTATAACTATTTTTTGAGTTTAAGTCTTACGATTTGATAAATATGTAGAAGAATTTAGTTTGACAATTTAGTTGAGCATTTGAAGAGCAAGTAAGCATCTACTTTCCTGAGATTCTTAAGCATTCAAAAAATGTACTGATAGTTAGTTAAATCACCTTTCACAATCTCATTGAGCAGAAGATAAAAGAGTTATCTTAAATCGGACGAGACAAGAGGGTAGAGTTTTTCACCTTTCAAAGTTTCGATAAATCTTACATTTTCATATCTATATGAATGCATAGTACACAAACATTGAGATATAGAATTGGGTAGAGGCTGCGCGAACGAATTCCCCCTCTAACACAAATTATGACGTAGGCTCAACCAACATGGGTTGACCTTAGACTGGCACCCCTACAAAGTGCAATATATGTCACCAATCTAGGCTATGGGTCTTAATGATCACCCATAGACCCGTCCAGGTAAGTATGTTTCATTGAAGCCCTCACCCTTGATTATATTATTCTACATACTCATCTCACTCTTTCATATTTATGATGTGGGAAAATTAACATGTCACCTAATTTTTATTGTATATTTTGTCTCAAAAACAAGTTTTAGTTTACAATGGATTTTCTTGAAAACCTTTAGTTACACCTAAGTTAGGTATTTTATTTTATTTATGTTTTGAATTATTGTTAAAAATTAATATTATAGACAAATGGGACATAAATCTAGTTAGACCATAGTTATTTCCTTTCATCTTCTCTTTTTCATCATCTAAACTATCAAAATTTCTTCATATCAAACACACAACCAATAGATCAAGTCATTTTCATCAACCTAGTCTACTCTCGTATCTAAACATATCTCGTTCTCACATTGTTATCAGATATTTAGTAATTTATAGACAACTAATTCTTTAGTAAGTCACGTGAAAGGGAGGATCTATAACTATTTTTGAGCTTAAGTCTTACGATTTGATAAAATATTTAGAAGAATTTAAGTTTGACAATTTAGTTGAGCATTTGGAAGAGCAAGAAAGCATCTACTTTCTTGAGATTCTTAAGCATTCAAAAAATGGACTGATAGTTAGTAAATCACCTTTCACAATCTCATTGAGCAAAAGATAAAAGAGTTATCTTAAATCGGACGAGACAAGAGGTTAGAGTTTTTCACCTTTCAAAATTTCGATAAATTTTAACATTTTCATTTCTATATAAATGCTAATACTAACATTCATTTATAATAAACAAATATTGAGATATAGAATTGGGTAGGGGTTGCGCGAACGCATTCCCCCTCTAACACAAGTTATGACGTAGGTTCAACCAACATGGGTTGACCTTAGATTGGCACCCCTACAAAGTGCAATATAGGTCACCAATCTAGGCTATGGGTCTTAATGATCACCCATAGACCCGTCCAGGTAAGTATGTTTCATTGAAGCCCTCACCCTTGATTATATTCTTCTACATACTCATCTCACTCTTTCATATTTATGATGTGGGAAAATTAACATGTCACCTAATTTTTATTGTATATTTGTCTCAAAAACAAGTTTTAGTTTACAATGTGTTTTCTTGGAAACCCTTAGTTACACCTAAGTTAGGTATTTTATTTTATTTATGTTTTGAAATATTGTTAAAAATTAATGTTATAAGACAAATGGGACATAACTCTAGTTAGACCATAGTTATTTCCTTTTCATCATTTAACTATCAAAATTTCTTTCTTCATATCAAACACACAACCAATAGATCAAGTCATTTCATCAACCTAGTCTACTCGCGTATCTAAACATATTCTCGTTCTCACATTGTTATCAGATATTTAGTAGTTTATAGACAATTAATTCTTTAGTAAGTCACGTGAAAGGGAGGTTCTATAACTATTTTTGAGTTTAAGTCTTACGATTTGATAAAATATGTAGAAGAATTTAAGTTTGACAATTTAGTTGAGCATTTGGAAGAGCAAGTAAGCATTTACTTTTCTAAGATTCTTAAGCATTCAAAAATTGGACTGATAGTTGGTAAATCACCTTTCACAATCTCATTGAGCAAAGGATAAAAGAGTTATCTTAAATCGGACGAGACAAGAGGGTAGAGTTTTTCACCTTTCAAAATTTCGATAAATCTTAACATTTTCATTTCTATATAAATATAAATACTAACATTCATTTATAATACACAAATATTGAGATACAGAATTGGGTAGGGGCTGCGCGAACGCATTCCCCCTCTAACACAAATTATGACGTAGGCTAAACCAACATGGGTTGACCTTAGACTGGCACCCCTACAAAGTGCAATATAGGTCACCAATCTAGGCTATGGGTCTTAATGATCACCCATAGACCCGTCCAGATAAGTATGTTTCATTGAAGCCTTCACCCTTGATTATATTCTTCTACATACTCATCTCACTCTTTCATATTTATGATGTGGGAAAATTAACATGTCACCTAATTTTTATTGTATATTTTGTCTCAAAAACAAGTTTTAGTTTACAATGGGTTTTCTTGGAAACCCTTAGTTACACCTAAGTTAGGTATTTTATTTTATTTATGTTTTGAAATATTGTTAAAAATTAATGTTATAAGACAAATGGGACATAACTCTAGTTAGACCATAGTTATTTCCTTTTCATCTTCTCTTTTTCATCATCTAAACTATCAAAATTTATTTCTTCATATCAAACACACAACTAATAGATCAAGTCATTTCATCAACCTATTCTACTCTCGTATCTAAACATATTCTCGTTCTCACATTGTTATCTGATATTTAGTCGTTTATAGACAACTAATTCTTTAGTAAGTCACATGAAAGGGAGGATCTATAACTATTTTTGAGTTTAAGTCTTACGATTTTATAAAATATGTAGAAGAATTTAAGTTTGACAATTTAGTTGAGCATTTGGAAGAGCAAGTAAGCATCTACTTTCCTGAGATTCTTAAGCATTCAAAAAATGTATTGATAGTTAGTAAATCACCTTTCACAATCTCATTGAGCAAAAGATAAAAGAGTTATCTTAAATCGGACGAGACAAAAAGGTAGAGTTTTTCACCTTTCAAAATTTCGATAAATTTTAACATTTTCATTTCTATATGAAAACATAGTAAACAAATATTGAGATATAGAATTGGGTAGGGGTTGCGCAAACGCATTCCCCCTCTAACACAAATTATGACGTAGGCTCAACCAACATGTGTTGACCTTAGACTGGCACCCCTACAAAGTGCAATATACGTCACCAATCTAGGCTATGGGTCTTAATGATCACCCATAGACTCGTCCAGGTAAGTATGTTTCATTGAAGCCCCTCACCCTTGATTATATTCTTCTACATACTCATCTCACTCTTTCATATTTATGATGTGGAAAAATTAACATGTCACCTAATTTTTATTGTATATTTTGTCTAAAAAACAAGTTTTAGTTTACAATGGATTTTCTTGGAAACCCTTAGTTACACCTAAGTTAGGTATTTTATTTTATTTATGTTTTGAATTATTGTTAAAAATTAATATTATAAGACAAATGGGACATAACTCTAGTTAGACCATAGTTATTTCCTTTTCATCTTTTCTTTTTCATCATCTAAACTATCAAAATTTCTTCATATCAACACACAACCAATAGATCAAGTCATTTCATCAACCTAGTCTACTCTCGTATCTAAACATATTCTCGTTCTCACATTGTTATCAGATATTTAGTAGTTTATAGACAACTAATTCTTTAGTAAGTCACGTGAAAGGGAGGATCTATAACTATTTTTTGAGTTTAAGTCTTACGATTTGATAAAATATGTAGAAGAATTTAAGTTTTACAATTTAGTTGAGCATTTGGAAGAGCAAGTAAGCATCTAATTTCTTGAGATTCTTAAGCATTCAAAAAATGGACTGATAGTTAGTACACCTTTCACAATCTCATTGAGCAAAAGATAAAAGAGTTATCTTAAATCGGACGAGACAAGAGGGTAGAGTTTTTCACCTTTCAAAATTTCGATAAATCTTAACATTTTCATTTCTATATAAATGCAATACTAACATTCATTTATAATAAACAAATATTGAGATATAGAATTGGGTAGGGGCTGCGCGAACGCATTCCCCCTCTAACACAAATTATGACGTAGGCTCAACCAACATGGGTTGACCTTAGACTGGCACCCCTACAAAGTGCAATATAGGTCACCAATCTAGGCTATGGGTCTTAATGATCACCCATAAACCCGTCCAGGTAAGTATGTTTCATTGAAGCCCTCACCCTTGATTATATTCTTCTACATACTCATCTCACTCTTTCATATTTATGATGTGGGAAAATTAACATGTCACCTAATTTTTATTGTATATTTTGTCTCAAAAACAAGTTTTAGTTTACAATGGGTTTTCTTGGAAACCCTTAGTTACACCTAAGTTAGGTATTTTATTTTATTTATGTTTTCAAATATTGTTAAAAATTAATGTTATAAGACAAATGGGACATAACTCTAGTTAGACCATAGTTATTTCCTTTTCATTTTCTCTTTTTCATCATCTAAACTATCAAAATTTCTTTCTTCATATCAAACACACAACCAATAGATCAAGTCATTTCATCAACCTAGTCTACCCTCGTATCTAAACATATTCTCGTTCTCACATTATTATCAAATATTTAGTAGTTTATAGACAACTAATTCTTTAGTAAGTCACGTGAAAGGGAGGATCTATAACTATTTTTTGAGTTTAAGTCTTACCATTTGATAAAAGATGTAGAAGAATTTAAGTTTGACAATTTAGTTGAGCATTTGGAAGAGCAAGGAAGCATCTACTTTCCAGAGATTCTTAAGCATTCAAAAAATGGACTGATAGTTAGTAAATCACCTTTCACAATCACTTTCCAGAGATTCTTAAGCATTCAAAAAATGGACTGATAGTTAGTAAATCACCTTTCACAATCTCATTGAGCAAAAGATAAAAGAGTTATCTTAAATCGGACGAGACAAGAGGGTAGAGTTTTTCACCTTTCAAAATTTCGATAAATTTTAACATTTTCATTTCTATATAAATGCAAATACTAACATTCATTTATAATAAACAAATATTGAGATATGGAATTGGGTAGGGGCTGCGCGAACGCATTCCCCCTCTAACACAAATTATGACGTAGGCTCAACCAACATGGGTTGACCTTAGACTGACACCCCTACAAAGTGCAATATAAGTCACCAATCTAGGCTATGGGTCTTAATGATCACCCATAGACCCGTCCAGGTAAGTATGTTTCATTGATGCCCTCACCCTTGATTATATTCTTCTACATACTCATCTCACTCTTTAATATTTATGATGTGGGAAAATTAACATGCCATATAATTTTTATAGTATATTATGTCTCAAAAACAAGTTTTAGTTTATAATGGTTTTTTTTTTTAAAACCCTTAGTTACACCTAAGTTAGGTATTTTATTTTATTTATGTTTGTAAATATTGTTAAAAATTAAAGTTATAAGACAAATGGGACATAACCTAGTTAGACCATAGTTATTTCCTTTTTATCTTCTCTATTTCTTATTCTTTTTCATCATCTAAACTATCAAAATGTCTTTCTTCATATCAAACACACAACCAATAGTTCAACTCATTTCATCAACCTAGTCTACTCTCGTCTCAAAACCTATTTTCGTTCTCACATTGTTATCTGATATTTAGTAGCTGATAGACAACTAATTCTTTAGTAAGTCACGTGAAAGGGATTATCTATAATATCATGACAAGACGAAGTTTATACCAAGATCTTATCACCAACCAATATGAGAGAGCTCACCAAGCTGAAGTAGAGGAGAATGCTCATATCGAACTAGACTATGTTTGGACTTACGAAGTTTTCGCTTTCATTTGAGACTTTTTTCCATTTAGACTCTTTTGTAAAATATCAATAAGAGAGTCTCTCTGTAACAAATGTTGCGAGTATGTTTATATACAACTCTATGTTTATCTATCTGATCATGAATGAGATCCTAGCTTTCCTGAATTCATGTCTCGCATTTTTCATTTGTATTATACTACTTTTGCAAAGCTTCATTTATCTCTATCTTCTTAATAGTGTTCCAATCACTTTCGTACAAGTAAGGCCCCAAGAAAAAGAGATCCAAGAATTGGACGTTTTGTGCACCAGGTCATGGTCGAAGGAAATCCCAAGAGTGTTAAAGACACAGTATCCCCAACTGAGTTTGCTGAGATGAAAGCTACTCTTCAGCAAGTCACTGAATAGTTGGCGATATTAATGAGCTTGATGACTAAGCCTACCATCCCTGTTCTAGAACAGCCATCCTCTTCACGACAGTCACCATCGGCTATACCTATTGCAACTCCGATTAGGATCAATCCTCAGAATCGTCGTGTGGAAGAAGCCTCTCTCTATGAAGAGCCTCCTGAAGATGATAGCAGGTCAACAAAGACTCAGCCAGAAGTTGCGGACAACCCCAACGCCCAAGAAAGGGAAAACCCTATGATCATTCCTCCTACAGAATACGAGGTCCAACTAACTCAATTGAATGCTAACTAGGACAAGTTCCAAGAGCAGCTCAATCAATTGACCAAAGGAAGTTTGGATGAACACCATGATTGGAAAAATTCCATGAAAACTATCGAACGAGCAATGATCCCTTTTGGGATAAAGCTACCTTCTCTATCAAAGTATGTAGGCAAGACTGACCCTGCTGCTTTCTTCCAGATATACACCATGGCTATGACACCTTTATATTTGGGAGAACCTATAATCCTCCATTTATTTCCCCAGTATTTAGATGGGGCGGCCCTGCGTTGGTATCACCAAAAGAAGATAGTTTATCTTTAGAATATCGACGAACTCGCGTCAGCCTTCATAGAATGTTTCAGCATGCATCTCATCTTAGAACGACCAAAGAAGAAGCTCAAGAATGTCAAGCAAGGCGAAAACGAGAAATTCGCGATCTTTATCGAAAGGTGGAAAGCGGTTGCTGAAGAGATTGATTCTCTACCTAGCGAACAATGACAAATCGACATGATTCTGGACAATATTAACGGTCGATATTCTGTTAGATTCTCCGTCAAGACTTTCCAAAACATGAAGAAGCTCCTCAAAATAGGCAGTAACCTTGACGAAGCCTTTGACAAGGAAATGAAAGAAGGTAAAACTGTGAAGGCCTATGTTGATCCTCCTCGACATCAGAGGAAGGACAAAAAGGAAGTTCACCAGGTCGCAGCTGCCTGGCAGGCCCTTAGTCTTCCTAAGCTCGGTCCAAGCAAACTGGTATTGGCCAAAACAAATGTCCCGACGATGCCTAAGCCGCCAATACCGAGGGTCTCAAGACCTCCCAGAACTTTTAATGATCTGGGCATGACCCTGAGTCAAGCTTTTACCCTCCTTCATTAGAGGAACCTCATCAAGCCCTTAGCTCATCGAGAGGGGGTAGAGTCCTTTGGAAGGTTCAAAGGGGCATGGTGCGCATATCATCAAGTGAAGGGTCACTCTACTGATAATTGCAGTACCCTTAAACATCAGTTTCAAGACCTGATTGATTAGAAAATCATTCATAAACCCGAAATCGTGAGCAATCCGTTGCCCGATCATCAGGTCAACCTGATTTCTGTCGACGAACTTGTTAACCCTCTAGAGGTTAATATGGTCAATCCATGGCCCAAAAAGGAGGATCGACAAGCTCTACCTCTGCTGGTAGTACCTCGGAATTGGTGGATTATTAACAACCCCACTTCGAGCGCTCCTAATATAGTACAACGAGAAATCTCAGCAACCCGGAGCGGAGTCGACTTCCAGCCCAGTTTCATGAAAACAACTCATACGGTTAATCTTCCTGGCCCATCTAACGATCCAAGAAGGGAAAACGAGCCCAAAGCTCTAAACCCCGGTGATAGTCTTCTTGTTGAGCTCAAGAAGACTAATGTCAACATTTCCATCTAGGAAATCCTAATGTATTATATCGAACACAAGTAGGCTGTTTTGAATGAGCTAAGTTAGTCTAGTATATCATCCAACACGACTCCTGAATAGTTGGTTGGTATCATTCATCTCAGAAACTCCTCATATCAACATGATAGGTTTCGAGAACAAAGACCTACTTGCTCCCGATGAACCTCATGTTAAGGATCTTTACATTTCTGTAAAGATGGATGATAAAGTCATTCCTATGACTCTGATCGACAATGGTTCAGCATTGAACATATGTCCCTGAAAGACTCTCCAAGAACTCGACATTTATGCTAATAAAGTCATTCCCTTAGACATGTGCGTCTGTGGTTTTGACAATTCTCGTTGAGAGATTATGAGCAGCTACCTAACAACGATCTACGTAGTTGATGTACCTTTTATGGTAGAATTATGCGTAATCAATAAGCGAACATCGTACAACCTGATCTTGGGAAGACCCTAGTTGCTTCAGGATAAGGCTCTTGCCTCCACCCTGCATCAGAAAATCCGCTTCATAGCTAACGGAAAACTCGTCACCATAGAAGGTGAGAAATACGTCATAGTCATCATCGGTTCAACTCATTCCACTAGCCCAGAGATTGAGTTAAGTGGATTCTACATTTGTCCTATATTTAGGCAAGGTTAGGACTCTTATTCCACTCCTGACTTCACTCTCTTTAGCGTGATCTCCATGCGTCTCATGCGCAAAATGGGATATTTCCCAGGAATAGGTCTAAGCCTAAATGCTACCGGCATGACTTTTTTTTCCCTAGTCTTATTACGACTCAAACAACTTCGGTGTCGGTTATGCTCCGACAGAGGACGAGGAATCTAGGAAAGGTAAAATCTCTAAACAATTTATACATATTCCTCCAACCCTAAATGGACAGTTTGTGCGAGAAGGAGAAACCACGTTGTGTTTCGATTTCCCCAAACCTTTCTTCAACCGAGTTTTACAAACTCGCTCTCTAGGTTTCGAAGTCTTTTTAGATTGTTCTTTTAATCCTAATTCATCCCTTAATATAATTAGGAAAAGTACTTCTTGTTGGCATGAAACCCTGGAAAAGTTTGTTAGAGATCTTTCTTTGACGGATGAGGACGTGGTTGTTGATGAAGACTCTTGTAAGATAAACTCTACAAACCTTCTAACATTTGATAAAGCTCATGTAATCAAATTGAGTGTTGATAGAAACATCACATCCCTTTTGGACTGTGAAATAGTGTATGATATTTTAATAAATAAATAAGTTTGTAATGACAATCCTGATGAGATGTCATCTACTTTTTGTAATAAAGAATCCAATAAAACGCTAGAGTATAGTTTCAAATATATGTCAGATAATGATGATGTTTCATTCAAGTCTGAATTTAATTTCGAAATGAAAAACTTCTTGGAACACGAGGACGAAATCATTTCCGCAACTGAAACGACAATAAAATAAACCTCAATACTCAGGACGATCCTCAAATCGTGTTGATTGGACAAAGCTTGAGTGATGATGAGCATAATGAGATGATTGAATTACTAAAGACCAACAAAGATGTGTTTGCTTGGTCTTACAAGGATATGCCCGGAGTGGATCCTGAAATCGTTTGACATCAAATTTCTCTTTATCTAGAGGCGAAACCCATTAAACAAAGGTTAAGACGGATGAAAACTGAGGTTGTCGTCAAGGTTAAAGAAGAAGTCCAGAAGTAGTTGGAAGCAAAATTCCTCGAAACTGTGGACTATCCACATGGATAGCCAATGTTGTTCCCGTTTTGATGTAGGATGGAAGGATGCACGTGTGTGTGGACTACCGCAATCTGAACAAAGTCAGTCCTAAGAATAGCTTTCCTTTGCCCCCACATCGACGTTCTGGTCAATCATGCTGCTGACAATCAACTCTTGTCTTTCATGGATGGATTCTCATGATATAACCAAATCTTGATCGCTGAAGAAGACAAAGAGAATACTACCTTTATCACAGAGGTAGGCACGTTCCATTTCAGGGTCATATAATTCGGTCTCAAAAACGTCGGAGCTACCTATCAACGAGCAGTAACGATGATCTTACACGACATGATTCATAAAGAGGTGGAAGTCTACATAGACGACATGATCATAAAGTCTAAGGATCGATAGGGTCATATTCCCAACTTAGACAAATTCTTGCAAAGAATTTGAAAATATCGGCTTCGGTTGAACTCGAAGAAGTGTGCTTTCGGAGTCACCTCCGGTAAGATGCTAGGATTTCTCATCACCCAATGCGGAATAGAAATCGATCCCTCCAAAATTGAGTCCATTATGGTTATGTCTGCGCCTCAGAATGAGCGAGAAGTCCAAGGCTTCCTCGGCAAATCCAGTTCATTAGTCATTTCATCAGCAAACTGACTCTTACTTGTGATCCTCTTTTAAAACTACTGAAAAAGGATCAGAAATTTCAATGGGATGACACTTGTCAAAAAGATTTTGACAAAATCAAAGACTATCTAAAGTCACCATCGGTCTTTATGCCTTCGAGGCCCGGTATTCCGTTAATTCTCTATCTCGCAGTGATAGATTTGGCTATGGGTAGCCTGTTGGCTCAAGAAAACGAGGATAAACTCGAGATTTATGTCTACTACCTGAGAAAGAGAATGACTGAGTACGAATTGAAATATTCAACACCCGAGAAAGTGTGTTGGGCACTCGCATGGGTCACCAAAAGACTGAGACATTATATGAAAGCCCACCCCATCAATCTGGTGTCCCGGCTCGACCCAATCCATTATCTATTTCAGTGAACATTGTTGTTGCCTAAATTCGCAAAATGGATGATGATGATCTCTGAATACAACATCACGTATACGGCTCATAAATCTGTTAAAGGAAGCGTTGTCACAGACTTCATAGCAGATCAACCTATCACAGTCGAAACTTTTTTCGAACTCGACTTCCCTGATGATTCCATAATGTCTATCTCTTCAAACACATGGAAGTTAATATTTGACGGAGCTTCGTCCAAATATGGCTACAGAATTAGAATTCTCTTGATAGATCCCCAGGGAACCTACAATCCCATCTCTATTAAATTGGAGTATTCCGTGATCAACAATGAGACTGAGTATGAAGCATGTCTCTCAGGTCTCAAAATCGCTTATGAAAGAGGAGCAACTAAATTAGACGTAGTTGGCGACTCTAATCTGGTTATATCCCAGGTTAACAGAACATGGCGAGTACGAGGAGAAAATCTCTGTTAGGATCGGGATGGCCGATAGGGGACCGGGGTCCGGATTATCGGTAATCACTTACAACACAACACACACAATACAAATTGGAACTAATCTGGTTAAGGACTAGAACCGTTCTTAACACTACACAGATTGTCACAGACTCCTGAACCGGGTTAGGGGCGGAAATGTCTGTTTCAATCTGAAGCAACGTACACGATAAGGTTTGGAAGGTGTTTAGAAGGACTCGGTTTAAGAAGAGAATCGGTTTGGTTAAGGAAGTTATGAATTAGTTCAGTTGAGATATTTAGGTGTTTCGGTTCGGTTGATGATGGTAAGCCGAAAAAGTAAAGACGAAGAACACAAGACACAAATTTGTATGGATGTTCGGAGCAAACTCTCCTACGTCACCCATTTTTCTCAAACAGTGAGAAGGATATTCACTAAGAAATATTCAACAACACAACACGATCGAGTCTTATTTGCTGATCATCATTCACTTTACAATACTCACACAGTATTTGTAATACACTTTTACAAATTTGTAAATACACAGAATGCAAGACAATTTCGGGAATTTCAATCACTATTCAGGTCACGCGTAAGATTTCTTTTTCATTGTTGCTCTCTTTGTTTCGATATGCTTCGACTTCCTTTTATAGTGAAAGGATGACAACGGTCATCTTTTCTCTCTACAGGAGATTGGTCGCTGGAAGCCGTGCCGGTTCAGAGAGATTACGTGCACGCCTTGCCATTTTGGACATTTGGCAGACATGCATTAGGTCGGTCGCCTGAATCTGATGTTGCTTGTAAACTTAGATAAATAGTCATGATTGCTGAGTTGCATGCTTCTAATCCGGATCTTTCTTCTTGCATGTTTCCAAGAAATATCATATTATGTCATCTTCACAGATTCATCATTTGACATAGTTTTCCGTTTAGCTTCATGATCCTCGATATTTTAAGCCAACCGGATAATGACGTTTTTTGCTTTTAGTCGATCCGGTTAGAAAGGCTCAACCGGATTTTGAAGCAAGAGCTTTAACCGGTCTGATGCGGATTGATCTGTACCTGCACATTAAAGTTGAGACTGATTAAGTTCTTTGGTCGGGTTAAAATTAACTTACTTAATTTTTCTAACAATCTCTAACCCTATCACACTTGCCTACTCTGTTTTATCGACAAGTTCGATCACGTGTATTTTGTACACGCACTAAGAAGCCAAAATCGTTTTGCTGATGCTTTGGCCACGCTAGAAGCTATGACCCAAATTCTTGTTGGAATTAAGGTCAAACTTCTGAAGATCCATCAAAAACGGAAATCCGATTTTGAAATTGAAATGGTAGCCTCCGTTCAAGTGTCCACCAAACCATGGTTCGATATTCTTTAAAACTACATCATGTATAAAGAATATCCTTCCCATTTCTGAGCTAAGGAACGAAGAGCCCTACGCCAGTATTCCACAAACTGTGCTTGGATAGCTAACAAGCTATACAGACGATTTTTTGATGGTCAAAACATGCTTTGCGTCGATGGTCCTGAAGCACGACGGATCATAGAAGAAGTACACGCAGGTGTGTATGGTCCACACATGAATGGACTAGCCCTTGCCAAGAAAATACTCCGCCTCAAATATTATTGGCAAAACATCGAGCAAGAGTGTGTTAGCTATGTGAAAAGTTGTCACCAATCCCAAATATATGTTAATCTAAAGCATACTCCAGCATCTTTACTATACTACATGACATCACCATGGCCCTTTTTCCACATGGGGAATTGATGTTATTAGGAAAATTTATCCCATGCTTCCAATGGACATGAGTTCATACTCGTAGCCCTCGACTATTTCTCTAAATGGGTCGAGACATCATCTTATAAGATCCTCAAGTCTACACATGTATCAAAATTCATCTATGTTAACATCATAGCTAGGTACGGAGTACCTCATGCTATTATCTCTGATAATGGAAGACACTTCCAAGGAAATGTTTTATCCCTTCTCAAAGAATTCAAGATTGAACATCACAAATCTTCACTTTATTGACCCCAAACTAACAGCGCGGTTGAAGCGGCAAACAAGAATATGATCAGGATCATCAAGAAGATGACCAACACATATAAGGATTGGCATGAAAAGTTGTCATTCGCCTTATGGTGATATCGTATGACTTCTCGAGCATTGACAGACGAGACTCCCTATTCTCTAGTTTACGGTATGGACGTTGTACAACCCGTCGAGATTGAAATCCCCACACTAAGAGTCTTGTTGGAATATCACGTTGTTGAAGAAGATTGGGTAAAAGCTCGATACGACCAGTTGACGTTGATGGAAGACCACAGGTTGGATGTGTTATGCAAAACTCAGGCTTACCAGAAACGAATGGCCGATACCTTTAACAGAAAGGTCAAACCCAGAAGCCTGAAAAAAGGTGACCTAGTGCTCAAAGTAACCCGTGAACTGTTAGACCCTAAGGGCAAGTTCCGACCATGATGGGAAGGTCCCTTCCTCATCAATAAAATCCTATTTGGAGGTGTGGTTCGCCTTTCGACAGTTGAAGGCAAAGAATTTATTGCTCCAAGCAATCTAGACGCCCTAAAACGATATTATGTCTAATATCGTTTCGCAACCACGGATCTAATCTAGCCTTAGCAGGATTATCACGACTCTAATCTGGCCTTACAGGGATTACAACGGCTCTAATCTAGCCTTAAAAGGATTACAACGGCTCTAATCTAGCCTTAACAGGATTACCACGGCTCTAATCTAGCCTTAGTAGGATCGGCGACTCTAATCTAGCCTTAGAAAGATTACAATGGCTCTAATCTAGCCTTAGTAGGATTACCACGGTTCTAATCTAGCCTTAGTAGGATTACAACGGCTCTAATCTAGCCTTAGCAGGATTATCACGGCTCTAATTTAGCCTTAGCATGATTACTACGGATCTAATCTAGCCTTAGCAAGATTACAATGGATCTAATCTTGCCTTAGCATGATTACCACAACTTTAATCTAGCCTTAACAGAATTATCACGGCTATAATGTAGCCTTAGCAGGATTACAACGGCTCTAATCCAGCCTTAGTAGGATTACCACGGCTCTAATCTATCCTTAGTAGGATTACAACGGCTCTGATCTAGCCTTATCAAGATCACGACGGCTCCCGATCCAGCCTTACCATAATTAAGTCCTCTTGGACCAATCAACCTCTAATGGTGTGTGTCTATGCCATAACACCAATCAGTTAGTCCCCAGCTAAGAGCGGACTAATTGGCCTCTAGTCTTGTACGACTATGTCAACATTCGCAAGGATTAGTCCACAGCCTCTAAAGGACTAATCGAACCACTGGTCTTATAGGACCATATTACAATCCCCTAGAGTTAGTCCCCAATGAGTAGTGGACTAATCGACCTCTAGCATTATACGGCTATGTCATACCTTCCTAGAGCTAGTCCCCAACCAGAAGTTGACTAATCGAAGCTCTAGCCTTGTAAGGCATTTCCCCAATAGTTAGTCCCCAACTGAGAGTGGACTAATCAACCTCAAGTATTGTATCACTATGTTGGAAATCCCTAGCTACACCTCAGCTTCGGGTGGACTAGTTGACCCCTAGTTTTGTACAACTGTGTCATCATCAACAAGAGAAGAATTACATGAGACCTGATTCTTCCAAAGAAAATAAAAGAATATATCAAGAACAAATGGAAGATACGTAGGCAGTCTTTGTATAGGTCCGGTCTCAATGAACTCAAGAAGCTCAAGAAGTTCAAGAAGCTCAGTAAGCTCAAGAAGCACAGTAAGCTCAAGAAGCTCATTAAGCTCAACAAGCTCAAGAAGCTCAATAAGCTCAATGAGCTCAATAAGCTCAAGAATCTCAAGAAGCTCAGTAAGCTCAAGATGCTCAAACTCAAAATAAATGAACTATTTCAAGTTCTATTCTCACAAGGTCTTAGGACAGTGGGAACCCTGATTCTTTCCACCAACTAGTGATAAGGATTTTGGGAAACAAGTAAGGGAGAAAGTCAAGGGCATTTTCTTTAATTAAACTACGATTGATCTCCCGAATCAAAACCCTAAGTTTCCGGAAGACTCCTACCGATGGATATCTTTAATAAGCTTGCTTCTGTGCTATGCGATTATCCAGAAAACTAAACCTCAAAGGAAGGCTTTTGAAAAATAAATAGAATAAACCCCCAAAAGCCAAGCTGAAGCCACAATTTGAGAAAGGACGTCTCATTCCCCTTTGTATAAGAGAACAGAGAGAACTAGACTCGAGGCTTCAAAAAATATATATCTACAAAAATCCCCTACAGATTGGGGTAAATTCATCGTTCATACTCACTCGGGTGGCTGTCCTGATGACTATCGCAAGAGTAGAACATGTTGTTTTTCCGATACCCACATGGACCAAAAAATAATAGAAAATACTCATGTGTAGGTTGAGGTATTGAAATCACAGTTTATGCTCACTCGAGCGGCTGTCCCGATGTCTATCGTAAGAGAAAGTTGTATCGATTCCACCAGATATACCCTGGAAGTCAAAAAGAAGAGAAAATTTTCTCCACCGGAAATTTGAAACTCTCTCTATGATTATTCCCGGAATAATCAAACTTTCGAAGAATTGCTGCCCACGACAAAAGCAACAAAAAATATAACTGAACATGATTCTCATGGTCACCTTCCCCGCAAGTTAATATCTTGAATAATTGTCTACACGAGATCGAATTTATCATCCATATCTTAACATAGGAGAATAAGGAGCTCAAGATATTTCAAAAACGGGACAACCCCTATCAACACATGAATGCTCGTGTCCTAGCCCCGAACACATTTCGAATCCAAGTCACCCTACTACATGGGTAAAACAATGGTTTCTTCTACTTTCAAAACTTGTCTGAGACAGAATTGGGAATAGTTCGTTCCCCAAATAGGTTTTGTTAAAGCATCCCACCTTATAGAGTGATAAAACAATTGGTTAATGTGTCAACCAAGTTATGAAGAACACTTTGTAAACCCAAAGGAATAAAAGTTTCTGCTAAATCATTCCCTTAACTCCCCAAAGAGTCGACAATTTCACCCAACTGTGAAGGACACTTTGCAAGGCCAAAGGAAGAAACTCTATGGGAAATTTCCTTGAGTGTTAAATCCCCAATTGGATTCACGTTTACTCCCCAACAGGATAAGACTATTGTCATAGTCTATCCTATGCAAGATTCAACAAAGAAGAGAATGAGTCATTTTCATGAATCATCCCCCATCAACACCCTATCATCTTCCCGGTTAAATTACAAATTGGCTTTCTAAAGCTGACCTTCGGGCACTATAAATAGCCATTACCCCTCTACTACCAATCCATCAAACAATAACCACAAATTACACATCAATTCACCCCGGTCTAAAACCTGCAATTTCCGGCGAAGAACAGTTTTTTTCAAAACTTTCTCCAGCGATCCAAGCTTCGATCCAGGCTTCTAGATCACTTTTAACACTGCCTAGGAATGTTTTCCAGCTGTTTGTATGATTCTAGAAGCCTTGAATTTTGATTTGTAATTGAAATTTTTGAATTTCTTCAAATTTTATTGTTTGATCAGTTTGATCGTGTTCTTGTGCTTGATTGTATGTTTTCTTTGTTAAGAATCATTATATACATCATGTGTGAGCTTTTTGTTGAAAGAAAACCAATCAAAACATCTTGAATCAAGATTTTGCAAAAATTAGTTTGAAAACTGATTTTTTTTTTTGAAATGTTGTGTTCTTAGTTTAAATCTGGATTTGTGGGTCCAGATAGTTTCTATACATGTTTGAATGATTTCCATACAACTGTAATCAAGTTTTGATCATGTTTGATCAAACTGAAATTTGAGAAAAAATCTTGAAATTTTGGATTTTAAAAATTCTATGTTCTTGCTTTTAATCTGATTTTGTTGATTAAATTAGTTGTATTACATGTTTATAAACAATTTTGGGTAATTTCTAAGTAATTGTAATCATGTTTTGATCATGTTTGATCAAATTGAAATTTTAAAAAAAAAAGTTTAAAAACTAGATTTTTGAAATTTCGTGTTCTTTCTTCTAAGTTGGATTTGTTGATTCAATTAGTAGTTATACATGTTTGTTAACATGTAGGGATGAATCTTAAGTGACTGTTTCACCCTTTTAATCATGTTTGATCAAATTTGTTTTTTAAAAAAAAAGTTTGATTTTGAATTAATCTTCAAAAACCATTTTAATGATGTTCTTGTTTTGGTATGGATTAACTATATTCATCATTTCAACGCTAATGGACCAAAAATCAGGCATTGAAATAGCCTAATTTAAAAGATCCTAAAATTTGACCTAGAAATGGAGTTTTGAAATTGATCCTTTTAAGATCTTTAAAATCGTGATTTATGTTAGGGCTTTTGTTCTACATGATCATATGAACCTACTGCAACTTATGGATTGTGATTTGGACATCCCAATCAAAAGTTATGGCCTTCTGAAATTTTGGACCAAAACAAGAACACCCGGTCCTGAAATTTTGCCTTAGGAACGAGGAAATTGACCTAGGACCGAGGGAATCTGCCCAGGACCGTGAGCCTAGGACCGAGAGAATTGACTTAGGACAAAACTATCCTAGACCAAATTAACCTAGGACTAACCTTGTCACTTGACCTAGGATTGACCTTGACACCTGTTAGGATTTGTATCTCCCAAATCCTACCAGCTTGAAAACAATCTGTAAAAACACAAGAAAGAAGAACACAAGAACACACAGATTTATAGTGGTTCACTCAAATTGAGCTACATCCACTTCAGCCACCACCAGATTTACTATGAAGAAGAAGAAGGAATACAGAGTTTTTGCCTCACCCTTTATCTCTCTAGAATTCTGTCTTCCAATGTAAACCCTTAATAATCACATATTTATAGGGTAAACATTCAGGTAATAAACCTAAAAAACTTTGGTCAGGACCAAGCCCAAAACCAAAAAAGATAAACCCAATAAACTCTAATTAACAATGTAGAGTTTATTATAAGTGTAGGCTCCATAACTCAACAATCTCCCACTTGGAGACTAACTTCATCATCTCTCGATCGGTAGTGGCTTTCCATTCAGTTTCTTAATGAAGAAGACCAACTGAAGTTGCACACAACTTTAGTTTCTCATTTGTCACAGCTTTTGTCAACATATCAGCTGGATTCTCACTCCCGAGAATCTTCTCAAGAGCTAATACTCCATCTTCTAAAGCTGACCGGATGAAATGATAACGAACCTGTATATGCTTCGTCCTGCCATGATAAACAGGATTCTTTGGCAAATTAATGGCACTCTGACTGTCGCATCGCAACACACTTTCCTCGTAGTCTTGACCCAATTCTCACAAAAAGGGTTGTAACCACATCATCTCCTTAGCAGCTTCTGTCACAGCAACATACTCTGCTTCACAACTAGAAAGAGCAACAATCTTCTGCAATTTTGATACCCAACTGATTGCAGTACCTCCCAGAGTATAAATGTACCATGTTGTTCTCTTCCTACTATCAACATCACCACCATTGTCAGCATCAACATATCCTTCTAAACCCATATTAGACTTTCGAAAACACAAAGCGAGACCCGTACTTCCTCTTAAGTATCGTAGTATCCACTTTACTGCTTCCCAATGTTGTCTACCCGGATTGCTTATGAATCTACTAACAACTCCCACTGCATGTGCTATGTCTGGTCTTGTGCAAACCATCGCATACATAATACAACCAATGGCAGAGACATACGAAACAGTGGCCATGTAATTTTTCTCCTCCTCTGTTGAAGGCGACTGATCTTTAGATAGTCTGAAGTGACTAGCTAAGGGGGTAGTAACTGGTTTTGCATCATACAAGTTGAACCTGCTAAGAACTTTCTTCACATATTCTTCTTGTGAAAGCTTGAGAACTTCTTCATCCCTGAAAATTCTCATCCCAAGGATTTGTTTAGCAGCACCCAAATCCTTCATTGCAAACTTTTCAGACAACTCTTTCTTGAGCTTGTTAATCTCATACAAGCTTGCTCCAGCAATCAAAATGTTATCAACGTAGAGAAGAAGAATAATGTACGATTTATCAAACCTCTTGATATAGCAGTAATGATCAGCTTCACACCTCAAAAAATTGTTACTTTTCATGAAGCTATCGAACTTCTTGTACCATTGCCTTGGAGCCTGTTTCAAACCATACAGACTCTTCTGAAGCTTACACACAAGCTCATCTTTTCCTTTGATTTCAAATCCTTCTGGTTGTCGCATATAAATCTCTTCATCTAAATCACCATGAAGAAAAGCAGTTTTGACATCCATTTGTTGAAGATGAAGGTCTTCTTTCACAACCAAACTCAAAATAGTTCTGATTGTCATCAATTTAACTACTTGAGAGAAGATCTCATTGTAGTCAATACCTTCTTTCTGTTGAAATCCTTTCACAACCAACCTTGCCTTGTACCTCATGGTTTTATCATGTTCTTCTTTAATCCTGAAGATCCATTTGTTGTGAAGTGCTTTCTTTCCCTTTGGTAGCTCAGTGAGCTCCCAAGTCTGATTCAACATCAAAGAGTCCATCTCATCTTTCATAGCAGACTCCCACTTAATCGATTCATCAGATTGTATTGCTTCCTCATAACATTCAGGTTCACCTCTATCTGTCAACAAGATATAGTTCAGAGATGGAGACCACCTCTCAACTGGTTTTCGATTCCTTGATGATCTTCTCAACTGTATAACTGGTGTTTGTTGATTTACCTCTGGGGCCACGTTCTCAACGATTTCATCTTCAACAACACATTGTTCTTCTTCGACAATCGGTATATATTCAGCTGAAAATTGTCTCAAATCGACTGTACCAGTCTCTTCCAACTTGGAATCACCATCTGATGTCTTCCCAACACAATCTTTGTAGAGAACATGTTCATTGAAGATAACATTTCTGCTACGAATGATCTTCCGATTTTGATTATCCCAGAAACGATAACCAAACTCGATATCACCATAACCAATGAAAAAACATTTATTAGACTTTGGATCAAGCTTGCTCCTATCACATTCATTAATATGAACATATGATAAACATCCAAACACTTTCAAATAAGAAAGGTTTACCTTTTTATTGCTCCAAGCTTCTTCAGGAATTCTGAATTCAAGAGGAACAGAGGGTCCCCTGTTTATCAAATAGGCAGCAGTATTTATAGCTTCTGCCCAGAAGGTTTTAGGCAGCCCTACATGCAATCTCATGCTTCTAGCACGCTCGTTCAATGTTCGATTCATTCTTTCAGCTACTCCATTCTCTTGAGGCGTTCGGGGAACAGTCTTCACCATACTGATCCCATTCTCAGCACAATACTCTTTGAAATATGAATTGATATATTCACCTCCGTTGTCGGATCTCAAGCACTTAACTTTCTGATTTGTTTCATTTTCAACCAAAACCTTCCACTTCTTGAAAATAGCAAATACTTCAGACTTGTGCTTCATAAAGTAAACCCATACTTTTCTTGTTGAATCATCTATAAAAGTCACATAGTAGTATGATCCGCCAATAGAAGAAACAGGTGCAGGTCCCCACACATCAGTGTGTACCAACTCTAGTCTTTCTTTCTTGAGCTCCTTCCCAATTTTTAAGAAACTCACTCGTTTTTGTTTTCCAAGAATGCAGTTTTCGCACAACTAATGTTCAACAGACTTCAGTTCTGGAATCTGTCCATTCTTCAAAAGAATTTTCATCCCTTTTTCACTCATATGGCCCAACCTGCTAGGGGTGGCCAAACCTACGGATCGGATACGATCCGGTATTTCAGATCGGATATCCGCTTTTATTTTTTTCAAAAATTGCGATCCGTATCCGATCCGGTATCCGACCACTATCCGATCCGAAAATACCGGATCGGATCGGATCGGCCAGCCGGATACCCGCTGATCCGATTTTTTTTCATATTTTAATTTTTTTCCATATGCTAAAAATTTAAAATTGTTCTATCAATTATGAATAATAACGATTTAAGAACATATCTAAAGGGAAATGGGAAGAAAAACAAATGAAAGAGACATATTTTTGTTTGAGTTTGTAAAGGAAAATTGGAGAAAATATAAAGAAGAGGGAGATTTTGTATTTTTGTTTGGGTTTGTAAAGGAAAATTGGAGAAAATATAAAGAAGAGAGAGAGATTTTGTATTTTTGTTTGGGTTTGTAAAGAGAAGAAAGGAAGAGATAGATTTTTGTTTAGTTTGTAATTGTTTAATAATATTTTTATTTGGGTTTGTAAAGAGAAACATGAAGGAAAATATAGGAAGAGAGAGATTTTTGGTTGGGTTTGTATTTATTTAATTATATTTTTGTTTGGGTTTGTTTATTTAATAAATTTTAAAAATGACTGGATCGACTTCGGATATCCGAAATCTTTTTTGCCCGATTCGTATCCGATCCGGAAATCCGGTAAAAAAATCGGATCGGATCGATATCCGAATCCGATCCATCGGATACGGATTTTTTCGGATCGGATCGGCCGGATCAACGGATCGGGTCTTTCGGATCGGAATTTTTGGCCACCCCTACAACCTGCAATGCCACAACTCACTGTTCTTCGAGTCATCAACTACAGCAGCAACTGTTTCTCTGCAAGTTGAAGTCGTGTATAACGTTCCAGTTTTGTGACCTCGAGCAACAACAATTGCTCCTTTAGTCACCTTCCATGCACCATTTCCACAACTGAAATTGTGACCTTCTTCATCAAGTTGTGTAACAGAGATCAAATTGCGCATTAAACTTGGAATGTGTCTCACCTTATTAATCTTTCAAACAGAACCATTTGCCATCTTCAATTTGATGTCACCAATGCCAACAATATCCAGTGGCTCACCATCTGTGAGATAAACTTTCCCACAGTTTCCAGCCACATAATTCTCCATTAATTCTTTGTGAGCAGTGGTGTGGAAAGACGCTCCTAAGTCCAAAACCCATGAATCTATCGGGCTATCAACAGACAGAAGTAACGCATCAGTGACAGATTCTGTAACAATGTTGGCTGCATCATTTTTATCATCGCCGTTTTTCTACGGTGTTTTGCAGTTCCTCTTCAGATGACCCTGTTTACCACAATTCCAGCACTCAAATGTCCTCCCAGACTTGGACTGACTCCTCCTGCTCCTTGACATAGATCTTCTCTTATTTCGGTTGAAATTTCTATCATTACCTCTGCCCCTGTTTTCCACTTTCAGAGCAGAACCTTTGAACGTTTCACCAGAATCAATTTTACGAACCTCTTCAGTAAGAATACGATCTCTAACTTCAACAAATTTCAGTTTAGCATTTCCAACTGAATTACTAATTGCTGCCCTCATAGGTTCCCAGCTATTTGGTAGAGATGCTAACAAAATCAGGGCACTAACTTCATCCCCAAAATCAATCTCAACAGATAGCAATTGATTCACAATTGTATTGAATTCATTCAAATGAGTAGTGACATAAGTACCATCAACCATTCTTAAGTAAAAGAGTCTTTTCATTAAGTGTACCTTGTTGTTAGCAGATGGTTTCTCATACATATCAGAAAGAGCTTTCATCAGACCCATGGTGGTCTTCTCCTTTGCTACATTATGAGCAACTGTCTTGGCTAGCGTCAATCGGACAACTCCCAAAACCTGTCTATCAAGGAGTTTCCATTCAGGTTCATCCATCTTCTCTGGTTTCTCACTCAAAGGAACATGAAGCTTCTTTCCATAGAGATAATCTTCAATCTGCATTCTCCAGAAGGCATAATCTGTCCCATCAAATCTTCCAATCTCATGTCCTATACTATTCTCACTTGCCATTATTTCCAATGCTCAGATCTAGCCTAGCTGCTCTGATACCAGTTGTTAGGATTTGTATCTCCCAAATCCTACCAGCTTGAAAACAATCTGTAAAAACACAAGAAAGAAGAACACAAGAACACACAGATTTATAGTGGTTCACTCAAATTGAGTTACATCCACTTCAGCCACCACCAGATTTACTATGAAGAAGAAGAAGGAATACAGAGTTTTTGCCTCACCCTTTATCTCTCTAGAATTCTGTCTTCCAATGTAAACCCTTAATAATCACATATTTATAGGGTAAACATTCAGGTAATAAACCTAAAAAACTTTGGTCAGGCACAAACCCAAAACCAAAAAAGATAAACCCAATAAACTCTAATTAACAATGTAGAGTTTATTATAAGTGTAGGCTCCATAACTCAACAACACCTAACCTAGGACCAACGATTAAGCCTAGCCTCATCTTAGCCTAGGACCAACAAAGCCAAGCCCTAGCCCTAGCCTAGGATCAAACCCTCACTTAGCCTAAGATTGTTACGCCTAACCCTAGCCCTAGGCCTAAGTCTGAACCCTCACTCAAGATTCAACCTCTCAAACCCTACTAAGCCCAGATTGACAAGATCGGACTCGAACCTAGGATTTAATCCTTAGGCCAGTTTGGTTCCAAATTTCAAAAATCCAAAACTATTTTGGAACCAAACCCCATTTTATAAAAAATTGTATCATCAAGGTCAGAAAGTAACTCTCAAGAATCTCCGGGATGTTTCCCAAAGCAAATGTTTTTGTTAAGGTCTTGTTTGGTTATACTCTATAACATCTTTTTCTAATATTTTCAAGTTTTGTTAAATTTAAACCTCAACGCAACAGGTACATACCTCCTTTAAATGATTTTGTACAATTATTTAAATTATATCCTCATTTAGGACCCCTTGGACTACTAATTAAAGATAAGGAATGTTATAATTAGATTTATAGAAGCCAGACTTTGTTTATTTTAGAAGGATTTTGAAAACCGTTCTAAGGTGGGCGTAGAGGACATAGCGCGAAAGCCCTTTCCTGAGCGTAAACAGACAACAAACCACCTTTTTCAGAAACTCTAGTATAAATACATTTGCACACGTATCATTTTATTTATTTTCATAAAATCTCTTGGCAAATCTGATTTTCAAATAAATAATCTTTAAATTGATTATGTTTAATATATTTAAATCGGGTCAGGTTAAATTGTTATTTAGCCTCCTAGATTATTAATGTTTGAACAAAGGATTAATTATTTTACATAATTAATTTCTTACCGCTCCAACTATTTTCAAAAACTTTTAAAAATTAGATGTTTTTATTTTAAAAGATGACTGGCACGCAAACCAATGTTGAAATCATCGAACCTCGAGTTGCCTCGCGGTAATCCTTCCATTTTGCCATGTGTCTCACAAATACATGCTAAGCTATAGAACGGGACATAGACCGGGGGTAATCGGTCATTTACAATCTCAAAAACAAGTTTTAGTTTATAATGGGTTTTCTTGGAAACCCTTAGTTACACCTAAGATCAATATTTTATTTTATTTTATTTTGGAAATATTGTTACAAATTAAAGTTATATGACAAATGGGACATAACCCTAGTTACACCATCGTTATTTCATTCTTATCTTCTCTATTTCTTCTTTCTTTTTCATCATCTAAACTATCAAAATTTCTTTCTTTATATCAAACACACAACCAATAGTTCAACTCATTTCATCAACCTAGCCTACTCTCGTCTCGAAACCTATTCTCGTTCTCACTTTGTTATTTGATATTTATTAGCTTATAGACAATTACTTCTTTAGTAAGTCACGTGAAAGAGATTATCTATAACTATTTGTAGAGTTTTAGTCTTACGATTTGATAAAACATGTAGAAGAATTTAAGTTTGACAATTAGTTGAGCATTTGGAAGAGCAAGTAAGCATCTACTTTCCTGAGATTCTTAAGCCTTCAAAAAATGGACCGATAATTAGTTCATAAATCTCTTTGAGTAAAAGATAAAAGGGTTATCTTAGATCGGACGAGACAAAAGGGTAGAGTTTTTCACCTTTCAAAGTTTTGATAAGTTTTAACATTTTCATTTCTATATGAATGCAAATACTAACATTCATTTATAGTAAACAAATATTGAGATATAAAATTGGGTAGGGGCTGCGCGAACACATTCCCCTTCTAACAAAACTATGACGTAAGTTATCCCCTCTTCTAGCCTAGCGGCAAAAAGAGGTGGATACTAACCCTTAGTTCTTGGGTTCGAGCCCGTCAGGCGGCAAGTTTTACGCCTGGTTAAATGGTTAAGTGTTTGCGGGCCATATACTTAATCTATTGCCACATTTTTTTAATGAAATTATTTTAACCATTTCCCCCCAAAACAAAATTATGACGTAGGTTCAACCAACATGGTTTGACCTTAGACGGGCACCCCTATAAAGTGCATTATATGTCACCAATCCAGGCTATGGGTCTTAATGATCACCCATAGACCCATTCAGATAAGCATGTTGCAATGAAGCTCTCACCCTTGATTATAATCTTCTACATACTCATCTCACTCTTTCTTAGTTATAATGTGGGAAAAGTAACATGCCACCTAATTTTTATAGTATATTTTGTCTCAAAAACAAGTTTTAGTTTGTAATTGGTGTTCTTAGAAACCCTTAGTTACACCTAAGTTAAGTATTTTATTTTATTTATGTTTGGAAATATTGTCACAAATTAAAGTTATAGGACAAATTAATGGGACATAACCCTAGTTACACCATAGTTTTTTCCTTTTTATCTTCTCTATTTCTTCTTTCTTGTTTCATCATCTAAACTATCAAAATTACTTTCTTCATATCCAACACACATTTAATAGTTCAACCCATTTCATCAACCTAGTCTACTCTCATCTCTAAACCTATTCTCGTTCTCTCTTTGTTATCTGATATGATATTTAGTAGCTCATAGACAACTACTTCTATAATAAGTCACGTGAAAAGAAAGAAATATAACTATTTGTTGAGTTTTAAGTCTTACGAAAATACTCATTCGCGTCACGTGACGCATGATGTTAGTGACGCGAAGGGATTGTCTGATAATATTTGCAAAAATGATATCGTGTACCATTTAATGTTTGCAAAAATGATATCGCGTCATTTTTTAAAATTTATCAAGCCATTCTCTGCGTTACGAACATCATGTGTCGCGTGACACGAAGAGGTATTTTCATCCGAACGAATATTTTTATAAACTTTATCGAGCCGGAGTAATTTCCGAAAATGATGTAATTTGTCATTTTGTCAAATTTCCTAAAATATATAATTGAATTATAATGAAATATTATTAATTAGAAAAATAATTAATAAAAATTGTTGGTAAACTTTAAAAGTTAACTAATATTTTGTAGTCAATTGTTTTTATTTTTTGAGAAATATATATATATATATATATATATATATATATATATATATATATCACTAGTAGAAAAAGGGGTATTAGTAAGGGCTAAAACCGTTACTGAAAGCATCGAACGCCGTTACTGAAACTTATTTGTAACGGCAAATAAAACCGTTACAAATCGTTACAAAAAATTACGTTACAGAAACTTCACATGTATCAGTAACGGCGTTCGAAAACCGTTACTGATAGTCATGGAATAACAGTAACGATTCTAGCCGTGTAAAAAACGTCACAGAAACAACACGAGCATCTGTAACGGTTTTATAAAACCGTTACAGATAGTAATGGAACAACAGTAACGGTTTTAGCCCTTGCTAAAAACCGTTACTGAAAGACTGATTTTATCTGTAACGGTTTTCGAAAACCGTTACAGATGCTCGTGTTGTTTCTGTGACGGTTTTTTATTTCTTAAACCGTTACAGTTAGATTTATATTAACGGTTTTTGTAATTATTTAACCGTTACTAAACCCTAATATTTTTTATTTTTTTTACAAATTTTTACCTATTTAAAACCTCAATCATTAATAACCAAAAACCAAAAACTACAATCATCAATAACCAAAAACCCAAAAATACAATCATTAATTCAAAACAATAATCATCCACAACTACAATCCATCCAAAAACTATAATCCATCCAAAAACTACAATCATATCACAAATTCACAAAAACCATTAATTAACGTATTTCAAATTACATTTCAACTGACCAGAATTGAAGTGGAAAAGCGACGATCACGAGGAAGGGGATCATCTCTAAGTAGGAGGGGCATCATCTCGAGTGGGAGGGGCAGGTGGAAGTTGATCATGGGGAATCCTGGATAATAAGAAGTTCATTGTCGATCTCATCTCAAGCATCTCATCCCGCATTCTCTCACGCTCCCTTCGAGCTTCTTCACGTTCATCTTCACGCTGCATCAATAACTCTTCGCGCTCCATTTCACGCTGCCTTTGTGCTTCCTCACGCTCCATTTGACGCTCGAGTAAGGCTTCTTCGCGCTCTCTCCGTGACTGAAGCTTCTCAGCTTCACGCTCCTCTCGCATCCTCTGTATCTCCTCAAGTAAAAGTGCGTTTTGCGTGTCACCGCGCTGTGTGCTAGTACCACCACGAGCATCAGGTCTAAAAGATCTAGGTGTGACACCGGAGCCCAAACCCACAACTCGCCCATGTCCCTGAGACCCGAATGCGCACTCAGCCAACTGCAATTCATTTCTATTCGGGTCTTCTTCTATAGCAGTTCGCAAGGCAGTCTACAAACACAAATTACATTCGATTACATACATACATAAAATAAATAAAAGAAATATAACTAATAAACACGACTTACCACTTTTTCTTGAATAATAGGGGGAACCACCGGATTTGGATCTTGCAGAGTCGGTTTCTTACAAGTATTAGTGGATTTTCTTATCCTTGTCAAAAAGTAATTATTCAAATTAAAGTATAGTTTGTGAAAGAATAATTTTTTTTCATTTCTAAATAGTAATATATATATTTTTTAAATCAAATACAACATATATATGGTAAGAATATAATACAGCACCACCTTGTAAGAATGGTAAAGTGATAACATATTCTTTAAAAAAAAGAAAAAATAATTATATTATATCAACTTATATATATTGTAATATATAAAAATTTATATTATTATAAACATATAAATAAATAAATATATTTATTGGTCAGGTAATATATATTTTTAACTAAATAGGAAATGTGGCATATATTTGTAATTTTAGCTAATATTCCTTTTATACATCCTCTCTCCTCTCTTTCTTCTCTCCTTCTTTCGATGTGGGACAAACAACAACCTACCAACTCTCCCTCTCATACACACTGCATCCGAGGTCTCTCGACAACAAAGTGAGATGATTATATTACCACCTAATAACAAGGATGGTAAGCTATAATATGATGTGGACAATTTATTTATTTTTTATAATTAAGTTGAAATACTGGAATATCTAAAAAAACAAAAGTTAGAAGGGCCAGTTACAAAAAAAATGCACTTTGAAGGAAATGTTTATGAAGACAGTATATTGATGTTCATAACAACCTATTAATTAATTTATTTGAAATAAGTTCAGTCTTAATCACTTAACTTTTTATATTAAACTTAAGTGAAATTGAAAAGATTAAGTTATTAATAATTAACTATCCATAGTATAATATGGTATACAAAAAACAATTAAACCTTACATATTTGTAAGTATTGGCTACTCATTTGGGACTATACATGACTTTAAAAAACATAATTTTATTAAATTTTATATAAATATCAAAAATATAATTATTTTAAATTAATATTACATTTCAAAAAAGTGATATAAAAATTTGACTTGCAATAAAAAAAAAAAAAATATATATATATATATACATACATAATTGCTTAAGAAAACATACAACCCATTTATCAAATATAGCAAAAATATAGAAGAGAAAATATTTAACTGAAGTGTTGGTAGGAGCCGCGCGAACGCAGGCTCCCTCTGCCACAAATTATGACGCAGGCTCAACCACTTGGGCTGACCTTAGACATGCACCCCTACAAAGTGCAATGTAGGTCACAAATCTAGGTAATGGGCCTCCTTGATCACCCATAGACCCCGTCCAGGTAAGTATGTTATAAGGTTGCCCACACTCTTCATTATATACATATGCTCTCCTCTCTTACTTCTCTCTTTCTTTCGATGTGGGACAAATAACTGAATAACAACATTTACATTCTCCCTCTCACACACACTTTATAATAAACTAAGATGACTATATTACAGATTAACAAGGATTCTAAACTTAAATAGTCAACATAAAACATTTAACTTGACAAATATTCAGTATTTTTTTTTTTTTAAATATGTTTTGTTTTATTTAAACGAATCTTATTTTTTTTTATTTTCATAGACTATTTTTAAGTTTAGTATAAATTGTTTTATAGGTATTAAATGGTTCGATTAAATTTTATACGGTCAACTTTTTATTCATGTGTCGAGTAAGCAACATAAATGTTTGTTGATGAATAAATAGAAGACATGTATGAACACGAACGTATTTGAAGAGAATTAGTCATCGCGCTTATACAAAAAGATTTGTATTGATACAAGATATGTTGAGCAATCCAAAAATATGATTATTTGGTTATGTATGGATGCTACTACTTTTAATGCATTGTAAATGAGCTCACAGTATCGATTATCCAACCAAATTAAATATCTTTATCCAAAAGAATCACTCTCCATGTTTTTAAGGCATGTTGGACAACATGCAGTAATTTTACCAAACCAATTGTTGTTCAACTGTAGCACAGAGACAATCCTAGACATTTCTATTGTGTCTTGGAATCTATAATTTTAATGTTTAGCGACCAAATTAAGAGAAGACAAATACAAATACTTTAAGGTAAGCTACAAAAATGTTATCACTATTAAAACTTATAATTGCTTTCATAATCATGTATGATAAATATTTTTAATGTAAAAAATTGTATAAGTGCAAACGATGTACACATATCAAATTATTTAGACTAAAGGAAAAAAAACATCAATTATATTTAATGAAAATGTTGTCCAACTCAAAATATAATTACTACATACATACGACTCTGAGATGTGTTTCACATATGCCACAATCGATTGGGAAGGATCTATGATGTAAGAATTTTAAAAACCTATCCTAAATAATTCACATTAAGGTTTCCACTATTCACTTAGTAAAAATTTAAACATTTTAAAAATATTATTTTTTACTTATGTTTAACTTTCATTTTAAATATTACAACATTTATGATAATGAGACTAATGAAATGTATGTTTAGAGATTGTTTAGCGTAAATGTTATGACGACGTAGAGAATGAGGTCATTAATAATATTATGTAAGCGATACACACGGATAAAAATATATTATTACAACTTCCTGCGTTTATCAAATTTGACGTTGAATTTAAAATATAAAGTGTTATTACACTAGTTGGTTAAAGAGTTGAACTTGTTTTGTTTAGGTTATGAGTTCGAAACATACTTATCATTTTTAATTTTATTTTTAATCGTTTTAAGTTTATTGGCGGGTCAATCCAGAATCCGACCCAAATATCCATTACTCTCACATATATATCCAAATTAACCACAGCTTTCGACCCGACAATTCGGACATTTTCAAAATTAAGCATCATTATATATATATATATAGATAGATTATGTAATGAGTTAAATTATTATTTTAATACAATACTAAAATAATTGTATTTCTTAACATCAAATTTTAATAAATTATTATTAAAAATGACAAATTAAATAATATTTTTATGTTTGTACATATAAAAAATATAACATTATTATTAAAAAATGGCAATTTACTAACATTTTTAATTGTTTCATAAAATATTATTATTATATTATAAGATTATTTTTCAGTTACACTTATTCATTATTTAAAAGTAACTATTATAAATTGAAGAATAAGATGAAGAATTACACACCTAAGGCAACATATTTTGGCTTTCGAACATGTTGGTCATCTTCATAGTCCATTTTAATCTTGGAAGTTCTACAAAAGAATAGAGAATGGAATTCAAAACAATATCATTTACAATGGGATGAAATAATCCCTCCAAAACCAAGAGATAGGATTAACGATTTGTTATGAAAAACGTTTTTTAATACCGTTTCCATTCAAATTCAACAACCCATTGTTATTCTCCTATTGTTGGATCATTAGTCATTCATAATAACCCCAAATTAGTATTCAATTAGAAATGATATAGTATAACCCAATTGCAACTATAAATTATTTATTAGTTTGTCCGCTAGACTTAAACTCAACTTCAACCAGACCCAGAAATATTTTCAAATATGTAAATTGAGTAATTTATTCTTCATTTATTATAGGACATAGAACATGGGTCTCAATAAAATCAAATAAGTTGTCTAATTCCTGACCTTCTAAATGGCTATGTCAGGCTTACCACTGGGCATAAGATAGGACTTCATGATTTATGAATACATGGAGTTCACGTCATAATAATAATATACATAGAACGTTTTGGTTTATATACATTTGTATGGCCACCATAGTAACCACGACAAATGAAAGTATCGTTTGTGGTCGACGTTCTGCCAAAGTTTGTCCGTCGATCTTCGTTCCTGTTTGGGATATGTAAGGAAAATTAATACTATCATAATAGTTTGTACAAAATATATTAAGAACTAGGGTGACAAGTTTTATTAAAATTTAATTTTCTGACTTTTAAAAATATTTAAACTTATTTATATTTGACATTTTTTTTAACAAGGATGTAAGTTAAGAAGTCTAGTCAAATGTATCGAGATATATTGAAATTTTAAAGGGGCTAACTAAGTACTATAACGACGAGACAAGGATAAATAATTAAAGTAGTTTTTTTTTAATCTATTTAGGAAACGAGTTTGACACAAAGTAAAACAAATAGACATTTTGATGCGTATTGAAAAAGAAAAAGGATTACTTTTTTGCCATTCAAATCAAAAAGGGACACAACTAACTAGCGATGAAATTGACATTGGGAATATATTAGGTATGTCTATAAAGTTGAAATTTTAGTTGTAAAATAAATAGTAACATTGTTTTATTTGTTGTTAGGTTTATGTATGACCCTTAGCCTCCATATATTTTGTGTTGAATTGTCAGGATTTTGGGTGCACCAAATAAGATAATATGATTTCTGTGCTATAATATTTAAGGTAGTTTTAAGTGGACTTATACAAAATTGGGTTGGATATGAGTATGATGTTGTGTTCATGGTTTATTTTTACGTCTAAATTTTGGATTTGTGATGTCTATTTGCAAATACAAATTTTAGGTTAAAATAATCAGAGTGTTTTGGTTGTGTGTATGAACCTGAGTTTTTTTTTTTTTTTTAAGAAAGGGGATGGGCGATGGTTTCAATCTGGATATGAATTTTGTTTCCAGCTAGTTATTTTTTGTTGTTATTGATCAAATCTAGTAGTAACGTGTTTGTAATGATATATGATTTTAGGATGTGTCTTCTAAGTTGTTTGAGTCGACATTGCTCAAGTTTTATAGTTGTGTTTTTCATAGTGCAATAGTGAAATAAATAATTTGAGTTTGAGTTCGGTACAACTGTTGAAAACGATTAACATGTTATTAACAGCAAATCATTGAAATAAATCTAATTTAGAAGTATTATTTAAAATTACTTAATTTTTTAGTTTGAACTCTAAGTGGTGTAATATGAGCATACATAATTTTAACACTTAAAAATTAATTAAATTATATCATAAGAATACAATTAATAATTTTTAAATACTTTTTATATTTGTCTCTTTAATAAATTAGTAATAAGAATTATTGTTCCAAGATTTTGTTACTATGTTAGAAAATCAAAATAAGCAATTAAATCATAAATGATATCAGGCTAACTCGAAATGATCAAACAGAAGATAACTATCATGATAATGTGATCAGAAGACAAATAAACTACAATACAAAAATAAAATTCAAATTAAACCTCACTGGACCCGCCAGAAAAAACAATAAAAAAAAGCTTGAGCGACTCTAACAAGATTTTTCCTAATATAAGTAGAATTGGTTATTAAAATTGATCAATTATTTGTATTGAATCACTTAAATTTCAATTTGAACCTAAATTTAAGGACTATATATGACTACATTTCTAAATAGTGATACAATTTTTACCAACAATAAAAAAAAGTATATATATATAATTGCTTAATAAAAAATACAACCCATTTATCAAATTTGATAGATGTTATATATATAGTAAGAGAAAATATTAAACTGAAGAGTTGGTAGGAGCCGCGCGAACGCAGGCTCCCTCTGCCACAAATTATGACGCAGGCTCAACCACTTGGGCTGACCTTAGACATGCACCCCTACAAAGTGCAATGTAGGTCACAAATCTAGGTAATGGGCCTCCTTGATCACCCATAGACCCCGTCCAGGTAAGTATGTTACAAGGTTGCACCCACTCTTCATTATATACATATGCTCTCCTCTCTTACTTCTCTCTTTCTTTCGATGTGGGACAAATAAGTGAATAACAACATTTACATTCTCCTCTCACACACACTGTATAATAAACTGAGATGACTATATTACCACGTAACAAGGATTATAAATTGTAAGCTGAAAAATACAATTAATCAAACACTAATAGTAACTCATTTAAATTAATTAAATTGTATTATAAAAATAATAGTTTTTGGATATTACTATTTAGATTTTATTAAACCAACTTATATAACAACTACTTTAATTCAATTATTTATAATGAATCAACTTTTATACTAAATACTTTATTAATCTTAGAGTTTATTTGAATTTAAAAGTTATGTTTCATCTATTTAATAAAATTAGTAATGAGCATAACAATCCTATTATTCTGAACATATTTTAAACAATTCAATTATGAATTAGATCTTTTCAGTTTCACTACAAAATATCAAACACAAGACATAGTTGTGATAGCAAGACATAGAAGTTTGCGACATGAACATGTACAAACATAACAGAAAATTTTCAAATTACAATGTATGTACGAGCTTCTTTCCTAATATAAGTATAAGTGGTTTTACAAATTCAATTATTTTTATTGAATATTTAGTTTTCAGATATTTATTTAATTCAACACTTAATATTTAGTAATAAACACATAAATTTTAATGTTATAAAATTCAACACTAAATTTAATCTTAATTATGTTATCAGGTAAAATCCCCGTATATAATATATACTAATGTATTAAAGAAGTTCAATGGGTATTCGAATTCAAGATTGATAAGATTTGACTACTGTTTTTATTTATTTGGGACTATGACTTTGAAATATGACAAAAAATTAATTTGAATTTTATATCCTTATCAAAAATATAATTATTTATTTCAAAATAAACAGAAAAATATGTTTTTTTAATAATATTACATTTCTAGATAGTGATATACAAATTTGACCTTCAATAAAATATATAAGAATAAAAATATTTAATTGAAGATTTGGTAGGGATCCATGCATAGGAATCATATCTTAGTCTACATACAACTTTATTATTATTGTATAAAGTTGAGATAATGAAAAAAATAAATATACCCTAAAATTCTCAATAATTGAAATTGGAAATTTGAAACTAATTTAAACTATTTTAAATGTTTGAAAAAATCACAACTATTCCATTTTCATATTTATCTGTCCACTTGTTTTATTATTTTATTTGTAATTAGTAAGGTCCAACAATCACATTGATTATGTTGCTTACTTGGTATTGACTTGTTGATGGCTTCCCAATATAGCCTAGACTTGAACCGAGCCCTAAAAGTTTAAGAGTAATGAGTCAATTTTAATTGTGTTTAAGTTTTGTTTGAAAAGTTGGGTTTCTGATTCTCCTTCGGAGTCCTTCGTATTAGTCGCAAGTTAAGTAAATAATATGCAAACAAACTCAACTGATTTAACAAGGGTAAAATAAAAAGGGTAACAACTAATTAGCAATGAATTGACATCGAGAATATATTATGTATGTCCATAAAGTTGAAAATTTAGTTGTAAAATAAATAGTAACATTGTTTTATTTGTTGTTAGGTTTATGTATGACCCATAGCCTCTATATAATTTGTGTTGAATTGTCAAGTATATATTTTGGGTGCACCTAATAAGATAATATGATTTTTGTGCTATAATATTTAAGGTAGTTTTAAGTGGACTTGTACAAAATTGGGTTGGATATGAGTATGATGTTGTGTTCAGGGTTTATTTTTACATCTAAATTTTGGATTTGTGATGTCTATTTGCAAATACAAGTTTGAGGTTAAAATAATCAAAGTGTTTTTTTTGTTGTTGTGTATGAACTTGCGTTTTATTCAAGAAAGGGGATGGGCGATGCCTGGTTTCAATTTGGATATGGATTTTGTTTGCAACTAGTTATTTTTCTTGTTAGTGATCAAACCTAGTAGTAACTTAGTTTGTAATAAAGTATGATTTTAGGAAGCGTGTTCTAAGTTATTCAAGTTGGCCATAGCTCAAGTTTATAGTTGTGTTTTTCATAGTGCAATAATGAAATAAACAATTTGGGTTTGAAATTGTTCGTATTGATCAATAAGTTATCAAGTATTAACATAACAAATCATTAAAATAAATCTGTTTTATAAGTATTATTTAAAATTACTTAATTCTTTAGATTGACACTCTCGACAATATAATACGAGCATACATAATTTTAACACTTAAAAATTAATTAAATTATATTATAAGAATATAATAAATGATTTTTTATATTTGTTTAACATTTTATTGAATTAATATTTTTATATAATTTATTGAGTATTTATGTTTTAGATATTTATCAAATTGAATATTTAATATTTAATATTAAACATTTAAATTCCATTTTATCAAACGAATAAAGTATAAATATCTTAATTATGATATTATGTAAAATAAAAAGTGAGTTATTTGTTACCATTACAATCACATGGTTATATCCAAATTATTAAAATAAAAAGTATTAATTTTGTTTTTATTTGATATGAAATATGAGGGAATTTGATGAAAATGACCATAAAAATGTTCTTAAATGCGTTGAAGCGTATAAATTTATTTGCGTAAATCGTCTCACGAAGAAAAAATCTGTAAAAAGTCTAGAATGATTGTTACCTTCACGTGACGATCCTGCGAAAATTTTTTGGACTTTTCACAGGCTTTTTCTTCGCGAGACGATCGTAACTTTCGCGTTACGCGACAAGGTAATTACGTTAGAATATTTTGAATTGGTTATTTGTATAATTTAATTTACAACGTATTTATGACTATTTTTAGGGTATTTTCGTCAAATTTCCCGAAATATGTAATTTAATTATATGAAATATTTTTTTAGTATAAAATTAATAAAAAACTTTGTTGATACTTTAAATGTTAATGAAAATTTTGTAGTCAATTGGTTTAAATTTTGAAAAAAATACATAACAAAAACCTACCAATGAATTAATTTTGTTAAACAGTATTATATCTTATACCATATTCTTAACAAAAATATATATATATATATAATTAACAAGATTAAATCAATGTATTAATATATATATATATCTTCTTTTTCATCTCTCCTTCTTTCGATGTGGGACAAACAACAACCTACCAATTCTACATCTCATACACACTGTGAGTTGATTATATTACCACCTAATAACAAGGATGCTAAGATGTAATATAATGTGGACAGTTTAATTATTTCATCATGATAAATAAACTACATTCTGAACATGAAAAAACAAAAACAAAATTCAAATTTGAATGTAATCATCACTGAACCTGCCCAAAAAACAATAAAGAAAGTTTGTTTGTTGCATCGGAGACATCTATATCTTTAGAGAAGACTTCGTCGTTCAACTTATAGGATAAAGATTGCATTCCTAATATAAGTAAAATTGGATTTTAAAATTGATCATTTATTTGTATTGAATATTTAGTTTTCGGATAATCATCTAATCACTTAAATTTCAATTTGTTGAAACACAAACCTAAATTTAATCTATAAAATCATCATATATAATATTAAGTGGGTTTTGGTATTCAAGATTTATAAGTATTGGCTACTCATTTGGTAATATATATGACTTAAAAAGAACATAACAATTTCATATCCTTATAAAAAATATAATCAGTAAAGTTAATTCTTTTTATTAATAAATATATATATACAATTGCTTAATCAAAAATACAACCCATTTATCAAATGAGACATATAGTAAGAGGAAATATTTTTAACTGAAGAGGTGGTAGGAGCCGCGCGAACGCAGGCTCCCTCTACCACAAATTATGACGCAGGCTCAACCACTTGGGCTGACCTTAGACATGCACCCCTACAGAGTGCAATGTAGGTCACATATCTAGGTAATGGGCCTCCTTGATCACCCATAGACCCCGTCCAGGTAAGTATGTTATAAGGTTGCCCACACTCTTCATTATATACATATGATCTCCTCTCTTCCTTCTCTCTTTCTTTCGATGTGGGACAAATAACTGAATAACAACATTTACATTCTCCCTCTCACACACACTTTATAATAAACTAAGATGACTATATTACCAATTAACAAGGATTCTAAGTTGTAATCTTATGTGGACAATTTATTTATTTTTTATAAAGAAGTTGAAAATTTTAATTAATCAAATACAAATAGTAATCCATTTAAATTAATTAAATTGTATTATAAAAATACAATGGCTTTTGGATATAAATTTTAGGTTTTATTAAACCAACTTATATAACAATTACATTAATTCAATTATTTATAATGAAACAACTTTTGTACTAAATACTTTATTAACTTTAGAGTTTATATGAATTTAAAAGTTATGTTTCATTTATTTAACATGTTTAAGTTTAGTAATAAGCACAACATTCTTATTATTTCGAGCACCTTTTCAGAATTTTAATTATGAATGTGATATTTTCGATTTGACTACAAAATATAAAACAAGTCATAACCATATTAATGTGATCGCAAAACAAATAAGTTTCGACCAGAAAAAACATAAGGGTGTGCTTGGTAAGAGGAAATTAGAATTGAAGGAGTCAATTCCAATTCGATGTTTGTTTAAAAACTTAAATATAAGAATTGGATTTAGAATTTAAATTCTGATGAAATTATAAACAATATTACCTTTTAAATTCTGGTCAAATTAAGTAAAAATTTAAATTTCAATCAAAAAGACCGTACCCATATTCCACATAACCCATTTCCCTTCAGACCTCCCTCCCTCCCTCCCCATTTTCAGCCATATCTTTCATTTCTCCCAATCTTCTTTCTCTTCTCTTATGTAAAAATCTCGCGGCGATGATATCTCATTGACTTTAACATCAGGTACATTCCATATATCTCTTCAACGCCCATTGGAAACACTTTCTATTTTTTTTTTCTGAATTTGAATGCGTTTAGAAATTAACTTACTAATTTACATATTCAAATATTTATTTATGTTCAGTATCTATATAAGTTTTTGGATCTGAATACATTTAGAAACTAATGAGAGCATTTGTGTGATCTCCTTTTTTCTTCTCAAAACTATATTCCCTTTAACCCTCAATTCTTTATACTTCTATTATTATTATTAGTATTTGGTTATTCCCAGCAACCAAGAAGGCATGATAGAATATATAGAGAGACCCCACATCTGAAGCCTAATGATAAATGACATATTATGCCCACAAAGATAAGAATGCTATTAATGTTCATTTACATTTGTATTTTGTACACACATATATAAGACCTTAATAAGGTAAAAAAAGAAACCATATTAACTAGGAATATTTGAGAATAGTTTGCTGATTTACCTTACTTTCTTAGGGACTCTTTTTTACATGTTGTGGGTTGGGGTTAACTTGTTTGAATACAACAGCAGGAGCGATTATGCAACTCCTCATCTCATGCTCTATAACAAGTTCTTAGCAAACCGGTCTAGTTTTTCAGAATTGCTTTGCATACTTATCATCTTCCCTTCAAACATCATTGATTCAACATTCTTCTACTTCAACATTTCATCTCCAACTCACGTTAATATATATTCACATTGCTTGAACTATCATATGTGTCTACGTTTTCCCCACACCTCCCCAAACTAGACCCATTTCCTGTTAGTGAGTAAGTAAGTCAACATCACACAAATACTCTCATTAGTCTCAAATGAAAACAACATATGACACATATAAACATTATTTAATTTTATTTATTTTATAAAAAGTGGTATCTTATTATTAATGAATGATAACAGTTTAGTACAAGTAAAAAAAGAAAATTACTTCTAGATGTGATAACTCAAACCACTATTACAATTGTGGATTAGTTACAAGAACAACCTATACCAAGAGTTCCACAATATGACACTGAGGAAATATTGCATTAAAAAAAATATTGTTAAAAAGATAATATGGAGAAAAAGACAAGAATTGTTTTGACTTATTACGATTCACAAAATACAGTTTCACTATTTTTTGTGAATTGTTGCGTGAAAATGGTTTACATGATAGTAGCAATGTGACGGTTGAAGAATCTATAGCCATGTTCTTACTTTTACTAGGACATGGAGTAAAACTTCGGGTACTTAAAGGTATCTATATTCGTTCATTAGAGACAATTAGTAAGCGCTTTCATGAAGTACTACGCTTGGTTCTTAATTTAAGTAAGGATTTTATAAGATTACATAATCAAGTTGAGGGTTTTGATGAGAATGATCATAAATAGAGGTGGTTCAAGGTTATCACCAAAATTAAGTTTGACATATATTTGTAGATTATTTTTGAAATTATATAGTTTGATTTTAATTTTTTTTATGATTGCCTTGGAGATGACTATGTTGGAATTATTTCCAATATTTGGGTACATATATAATTTAATAATTATATATTAGTTGTTATCATAATAAAGATTAAAGCCCAAATAAAGTGATCTATTAAAGTATAAAGGTTATGTGCTTATTTGGACATCTATAATAAATATGGGGACATATTTGTGTAGAAGCAGAAATGTCATTCATTATTTCGTTGATGGGCCGAATAATAAATGGGTATATTAGGGCTAGGTCCCCAACCCATATAGAAAGCCAGCCTATTTGTTTCTCTCATCGAATAATAAGGATTTAGTTCATCTCTCAAGAACTCTCAAGAAGGCTATCGATATAGGGTTGGAAGACTTAAACCCCACCCACATCAAACATTCCAATCCAGGTCCAGATCCAGAACAAGAAGATCCACATTCAGATTCAGGTCCAAATCCAAGAACAAGAAGAAGAGAATAACGAAGAACGGCTTAATGAACCGTTCTTCATTAAAGATCCATGTACGTTTCCGCAATTACAGTTTATCTCAATTTATCGACATAGAGTATATAGATTATAGACTTAAGGATTAAAGATTTAGACTAAAGATTCTAACAAGTGGTATCAGAGCCCTCTCTATGTCGATCTATTGAGATTTAAGTTTATAAGAATTTTTAAGAATATGATTAGACATTTTTTTTTGTTCTTGATCTAATTTGGCTAGTTATGTTCTTCATCTAACTTGGCTAGAACTGATAATGATAGAATGAATTAATGAATAGTAACAACAATATTTGATGTATATATTAATCTAAAATTTTGGATTAGATTAAAATAAAGAAAAGACATCAAGTATCTAAATAAAATTTTGTTTAAAGAATTATGATTAAAGAATGGTTCATATTCTCAGATATAATATATGAATATTTAATTAATTAGAAAGATATAATAAAGAAGTTAAAATAAAAAACTGATCATATGTTATAAGGAAAGATATCAAATATTGAAAAGATTTGTTAAAGAATATTTGTTAAAGCATGAGGAAGATGAACAGTTTAGAAACGATCTTTATTAAATTATATGTTATAGTAAAGAATTAAAGACTCTAGACATCTAAACGATTTTTCAGAAATCATAAAAAATAAACGGTTTTAGAATCATAAAGAATAAAGAAGATGGAAAAGTTTTATTTCAAGAATTGGATTTAATTATTAATTTGAAAATAATAATTCAAATTAATAACCTGAATTTAAGTCATAAAAAGAGAAATATATGGTAAAGAAGTTGATTTTTTTTTAAAGAATTGGTCAAATTAATATCTATTTATTATTAATTAGATAATTAAAGAGATATTAATAAATATATTATATATATTTCGGTTATATATATATTTTGAGTACGATTTTTTTTTAAAGAATTGGTCAAATTAATATCTATTTATTATTAATTAGATAATTAAAGAGATATTAATAAATATATTATATATATTTCGGTTATATATATATATTTTGTGTAATTAATTAAGGAAATTTGAATTTTAGAATAATAATTTATTATCATTCTAATTATATAAGTATGTAAGGAATTAAGGAATTCAGTTTTGGAATAATATTATATTTATTATAATTAATTTAAGGAATTAAAATAATAATAATAATATATATAAGGAATTAAGGAATTCAGTTTTGGAATAATAATTAATTATTATAATTAATTTAAGGAATTAAAATAATAATAATTATATAATTATGTAAAGAATTAAAGAATTCAGTTTTAGAATAATAATTAATTATTATACTTATTATAATTAATTTAAGGAATTAAAATAATGATAATATTATTTTAATTAGTTAAAGATTCCTGAAATAATTGTTAATGTATTAATACATTTATATATCTATGATATATAAATGTAAAATATATGATGGAATTCTAGAATTTTAAAATTTTAATATATATCTATGATATAGATTATGATTTGAGAATTAAGTAAAGAAAAATAGTTCCTTATCATGTTTATAATCTTTTTATAAATATTGATTACATTAAGTTTGTAATATATTTAATGAATTAGTATAAAAACGAATGTATCATCCATTTAATTTATGACTTAATTAATGTATGGAATATATTCAGAAATTAAGAAAAAGTCAATTTATATAAATATATTCAGAAATTAAGAAAAGACAAGAATAAAAAGATTATTATTTTATTAATAATAATAATTTACAATTAAAGAATAAATAAATATCAATAACTTATTTATCAAGAATTAAGTTATTTATTCAGAATTAAGGAAATCAATTAACCTAATAATTGATAAATTTAGAATTTTGAGTAATATGTGTAATTGATTATTTAATTATTTATTATATTTGGATGAATAATCAATCATGTTATATTACACATTCAAATATATATACATATTTTGGTCTTTATGTATATATTGTGTTGATTGATATTAAGAAATAATTGAGTGATTAGTAAAATCACAATTATTTGTTTTGTGTAACACATATGGAATTTATGCAATTTTGATACATAAAACAACATTCGGATTTTCGGTGTTAATAACACATTCAAAATTTGGTACAATTTTAGGCCCACTTAAATTTGTAATTATGCGGTTGTTAATCGGCCCAAAGGAAGGTTAATAATTGGTCGGATTGCAAATTTAAATAATGTAAAAATTATTAATTTATAGAACATATTTGTTTTATAAGATTAAGACGGTTGTGTTTGTAACTATGCGATTATTAATCGGACAAAAGGAAGTTTAATAATTGGTCGAGTTACACACTTAAAGTATGTACATAAGTTATTAATTTATTAAATCAATTAATTGAAGCAACATCCTACCAAAGTAGGCCCTCTTGTGAAGGTTAATATGTTTTATAAATTAAGAGGTAGTGTGTATGTATTTCATGCGGTTATTTAATCGGCCCAAAGGAAGATAAATAATTGGTCAGAATAACATTATGCACATGTGGTAATATATATGTAACAATTATTCGGTGGGCCATGTGAATAATTGGAATATCCAAAGATAACCAATTATTTGACAGGACTTATTGTTAATATTTGATTACTACAAAAGAGTACCGTTTGCAAGTTAATATTTAATGTCCAAAGACTAAATATTAATGTTGCGTTTGGTATCTTATGATGAGACGTACCATTATTTTGAATTTATGTGATTATTAAAATTTTGTGAGTATGGTTGTTCATTTGTTTTGTTATCTAATCAAGTTAACACTTCTTGCTTATACGGATTATTTTTTTGTCAACATCTTAAGTTCATTTTATATGATATAATTTTTAAGACATATTTAGAATTTGTTGTATTTTTAAGAATTATATCTAAAATGGTTAAAATTGCTAAGGGTATTATTAGAATAAAGATTTCATAAATAATATATGTTTTATTTTGTTTCAAAAGTAATGCATTAAAGTCAGAGTTACAATAATGTATTCTCATGCATCTAATTTGGATTTTCTTATTTACACTTAAGTTAATTGATGTGAATTGTAGTTGTCTAAAGGGAGACATAGTCTCTATATGAACTCACATCAATTGTGTGTAAGAAAAATAAAAGATTGAAACAAAAATAACATAAATAGTGTTCACTTAGCAAATACCTTAATACATAATAAAGAAATGAAGTTGTAAGAATTGCAGATATTACACCTAAAAGAAAATTACTAAAGAAAGTGGTGCATAAAAGAATATATATTATAGTTTGTTTTGTTTGTTCTAAGAGTAATTTAACTTCAATACTCATACACATTTAATGGTAACTTCAGTATTACTAAAGTAAATGTGTTGATGTACGGTTGAGTTAATTGTCAAAAGTCAATTGATGGTGAAAGAAACATCGGCGTGGGCATTGACAATTCATATTAAAGATGAAGAAATAAAGAATTACTTTAGATACTTTTTTTTTTTTTGAAACAAACATTTATGGAATATCTTCATGTAATTGATTCATTTGGAAGGAAGAGTTAAGAATTACAACTTATATATGGAATAAAGATTCAACTAAAACAACTAGTAAATTCTTTTGGGGTTGTCCAGTTAAAGTCAGGCCTTATAGGTCTAAAGAAAATAAACTAGACTAAAGAATTTCTAGATGTTAATTATTGGATATTTTGAAAGATCTAGAGATAAATTTAGTCTCATAAGTACTTCAAGATTAGCCTTGAAAATAAATATATATATATATATATATATACATAATACTCCTTAAACAAGAGTTTAATGTATTCTCTAGATTATATGAATCAAGAAATTAAGAATATTTATGATGTTGAACAAATACTTGAAGGATCCTGGTTTGGATCATTAAGAAAGCAACCAAACAACTAATGTGATATTTTAAGAACAAAATATTGCATACTCATATAGTGAAATCGAATCGGATAGAGATCATTTGGTATATTGATTCGAATTTTGTTGGATACTAAAACAGTCGAAAATTCGTGCCACATCATTTTAGTTTAAAGAATTAATTTTTGGAAGAGTGTTAAGTAGACACTCGAATTATTTCAAGTTGATGGCAGAATTTATTAGGTGTTTTGTGGTATCCAATTAAAGAATCTGACTGCAAAATTTTGTCACGAGGTTGCAAATTATGAATGATATAGAAAGACCACTAAAGTTATTACGTGGCAATAATTTGCAGTTCTTTTACTTTAATAGTAATATGAGTTTGACTAAGTCGAACTATTTGGAAAATAAAGAATTCAGAATGTTTATTTATCTATTGAGCATATTTGGACAAACTCTAAAATTACGGATCCGTTCTCTAAATATTTGCTATCCGAGGTCTTTCATGAACATATTGTTCATATGGATATTACATATTTAGATGATATACAGTTTTAGTGGGAGTTTGTATTGTGATGCTTGTATAGATACAATTTGAAATTTATGTGCACATTAAAGAATTAGTTTCTAAAGAAATTAAAGATTTAGTTTTTAAAGAAAATCAAGATTTTAAAGTTATTCAGATTGATCTCTATAAGGAATAAAGGAGGACCAGTTGGTATTAGACATGTTAAAGATCACACTACATGTTAATCCACACTACACACCCATGTTTAATCTATGTCATTTGATTGTATTGACATATGTGACTATTGAGGGTTTAGTTACGAATTAATGTAACAAAAACCGCTTTAATCCTATGTTGTTATAATTGATGGACGAGATTGATATAGATGTATTTGTAATGATAACAATATTTTGAGCTCTTAAGGTTATAATATACAATTGAAGGAAATATTATATGACCCAAGTGGGAGATTGTTGGAATTATTTCCAATATTTGAGTACATATATAATTTAATAATTGTATATTAGTTGTTATCATAATAAAGATAAAAGCCCAAATAAAGTGATCTATTAAAGTATAAAGGTTATGGGCTTATTTGGACATCTATAATAAATATGGGGACATATTTGTGTAGAAGCAGAAATGCCATTCATTATTTCGTTGATGGGCCGAATAATAAATGGGTATATTAGGGCTAGGTCCCCAACCCATATAGAAAGCCAGCCTATTTGTTTCTCTCATCGAACAATAAGGATTTAGTTCATCTCTCAAGAACTCTCAAGAAGGCTATCGATATAGGGTTGGAAGACTTAAACCCCACCCACATCAAACATTCCAATCTAGGTTCAGATCCAGAACAAGAAGATCCACATTCAGATTCAGGTCCAAATCCAAGAACAAGAAGAAGAGAATAACGAAGAACGACTTAATGAACCGTTCTTCATTAAAGATCCAGGTACGTTTCCGCAATTACAGTTTATCTCAATTTATCGACATAGAGTATATAGATTATAGACTTAAGGATTAAAGATTTAGACTAAAGATTCTAACAGACTATTCCACTTAAGAATCAAGGTGTAGATATCGAAATAGGAAACAACAAATAACAACTAATGTTTTGGGAGTATGTGATAAAAAGAGTTTGAAATTTCTTTATGTTCTTCCTGGATGGGAAAGTTCATCATCAGATTCAAAAGTTTTACGAAGTGCATTAATGAGAGAAATGTATCCATTTCTTATGCCGACTAGTATTGTTTTTTAAATTTTATTATATTAGTAGCATTAAGAACATACTAATAAATTTGAATTTTATTTAGGAAATTATTATCTAGTTGATACTAGATATGCAAGGATTTTTAGCTCTTTATCGTTCTACTCGTTATCACATAAATGAATGGTCAAATCATGGCAATCGTCATTTTAACTATAAAGAATGATTTAACCTACGACACTCTTTAGCAAGAAATTCAGTAGAGAGAACATTTGGATTGCTGAAAAATCGATGGGCAGTACTTCGTCAACCACAATTTTTTGGTACTAATACACATGTGATTTTTAACATAATTATAAGAATTGGTCATATTATTTTATTGACATAAATACACAAATATTTGTCTCAATAATTAATTTACTTGAATGACATGTTCGTATTATTAATGCTTGTTGTGTTCTTTATAATTACATTCGTGAAATTACAAGAGAATTTGATTATCCCTTGTTGTATGAGGTTGATTGTGATTTGGCACAACAATCAAATAAAGTATTTGATGTGGACTATGAATATGCCATAACAAATGTACAAGGTGGTAGTCAATGGACACATTTTAGGGATGATATGGCAAGGGAGATGTATATTTAATATCAAGTTATGAGTGGTAGAACTTAGTTACATGTTTTTAGTGATTTTATCTACTTGAACAATTTTAGTTTATGTTAAGCTAGTATAATTGTGGTGATGTGTATCTTCTTTTATCGATATAAAATCTTTGTTGGTGTCTTTTATAATCAATATTATACTTTCACTCTATATTTTAAAAAGATAAGGAGAATAAAGACTAAATCGTATCTCAAATGGACATCAATGATGGATAATGTGCTAACAAATGTATTGCTTGAGCAACATAATTTGGGAAATCATCCTCCTAACAGAATTGGTGAGGGGGAAATTAGAGTTGAAGGGGTCAATTTCAATTATGATGTTTGTTTAAAGACTTAAATATAGAAATTGGATGTAAAATTTAAATTTTGATAGAATTATAAACAATGTATTTATTACCTTTTGAATTCTGGTCAAATTAGGTAAGAATTCAAATTCCAATCAAACAGACCATACACATTTTTCACATAACTAATTTTCCCTTCAGACCTCATCCCTCCCCATTTTCCAACCGTATGTTTCATTTTCCTCCAATCTTCTTTCTCTTCTCTTCTTTTTTGTAAATTCTCTCACTGGCGGCGACGCTCTCTCACTAGCTTCAACATCAGGTACATTCCATATATCTCTTCAACGCCCATTGGAAACACTTTCTATTTTTTTGTTTCTAGATCTGGATGCGTTTAGAAACTAACTTACTAATTTACAGATTCAAATATTTATTTATGTTCTGTATCAAGATAAGTTTCTAGATCTAGATGCATTTAAAAACTAATGAGATCATTTGTGTGATGCTCCTTCTTCCTTCTCACAACTATCTTCCCCTTAACCCTAAATTCTTTCTACTTTTATTATTATTAGTATTTTATTGTTCCCAACAACCAAGAAGGCATGATAGATATATATAGACAAAACCCCACATCCTGAAGCCTAATGATAAATGACAGCTTGTGCCCACAAAGATAAGGATGTTACTGTTGTTCATTTATATTTGTATTATATATATATATATATATATATATATATATATATATATATATATATATAAGACCCAAATAAGACAAAAAAGAAACCATATTAACTAGGAATATGCGCGCGCGAGAAGAGTTTGTTGGTTTACCTTATTTTCATAGGGACCCTTTTTTTTCATGTTGTGGGGTTGGGACAACTTATTTGAATACAAGTGGATTGGGATGAGATTGGGATAGAAAAGTGGTGAAAATGGATAGTGAAGAAGTTTGGACAGCTTATGTCAAGGTATATTAGTTTATGTTGCTTGAATTCTTATTTTGAGACAACACTTATATATATATATATTTGACTTGTTTATAGGCACACCCAGATGCGAGTCATTATAGAAGTAAAATTGTTGAGAATTGAGAAGAATTGCCAATTATTTGTGGACAAGATAAAGCTAATGGAAGTGGAGCTGAAACGACTGATGAAGACGCAAGAGCTATGTTTGAAGATATAGAGAGTTGTTCAAAATTAAATAAAGAATCAACTAGTGTAGAACGATCTTCTAAGAGAACTCGTCATAATGATATGGCCACTGCAATATCCAAAATGACTGACGTGGTTGGTAATGCATACAATGTTGACAAGACAAATTCTCAACAAGTTTTTGATGAACTATCAAAAATTTCAGACTTAGAGGAGACACAATTTCTATAAATTGTTGATGTACTCACAACAAACGAGAGGAAGTACGAAGTGTTTAACAATCCCTGAGCGTATGAGGCGTGCATGTATTTTGATACAAATAAAGAAGTGATAATCAAGATATTAGATTTTCGATTTCTTATTTTGTGGGCTTTTAACGTGTTTCTTTTGTTATTAAGATTGTTTTTATCTCATATATGAGTAGAGATACTTGAAACTTATTGCATACAAAATTATAAACTTTTATATGTTACTTTGATCTTCTATCAAAATATAATTATAACTTGTTTAATGTTATACTATTTTTTAGTAAATATAATGAGGTGAATTCTTTGTTAGAATTAGCATAGAGGTGAATCCTTGTAGCACATTGCCGAATAATATGATAGTGGTCGACATGAAAGGAAAATCTAATGTCATGTGAATCACTTATGAGTGGAGACCGGACAGGTGTGCATTCTGCAATACTTTTCAACATGCCAGTACAAAATGTGTTCAAGCTATGAAAGATGATCAGAAGATACTAAAAGACCAAGAAGCAAAAAATCAAGAAAAAGAAATAGGGGAGTCTAAAAGCAAATAGCAAAATGTGGAGGAATAGAAAGAAGCAGGAACCAATGAGGACTCTGAAAATAAAGAATGCAATGAAATTGAAGAAAACATATTAAGGGGGTTTCTGTTGAAAAAGAGAATAAATGTAGCAATGAAACAGAGTATGAAAAAGATGAAGGAAGTTGATTCTCAAACAAGTCAAACTGTAATATAGGAAACAAGAGAGGAGGATACTCAGAATAATCAAGTTGAAATAGATGTTACCAAGACTGTTGCGGATGATACCATAGATAAAGCTGAGGGAAACAAAGACAAGAATTTTGAGACTAATCTATAAATTCAAGTTCAGAACAACAAGGTGAAGAGCCCGAAAATCCTGAAAAATAATTATTTCTATCAAATCAGAACGGGTTCATATAAGGAAAAAAATCAAAATGAGAATATGTAGTATTCATCAACCTCTTCAGTCCATCCCCCTTTTATTGCAAGAGGAAAGGAAAGAGGGAGGACAAGAGGAAAATGAAGACAATCTGTTGATACAACATGTTGGTATGAAAATAAAAAATTCTAATTGGGATAATTAGGATTTGATACAGTGTATAATCTTTGTTTGTATGTTTGATTGCTACTAATCATTTTCTTTAGGGTCGTTTGATTGTCATCCTCTAATCATAGCTACGGTTTGTCTAGTTTTGATACTTGACTCTCCTACTTTTGAGATTTTAATGAAATGATTTTAACCGTTTTCCCAAAAATATATTATAACTTACAAAAAGATTACATTAATATATATTAATAGTTTACAGCGTTGTCATGTTTATAACACATCGTTGTCATGTTATAAATATACAACATATATATTATAACTTACTGGAAGATTACAGTAATATATTATAATTTACTGGAAGGCTACAATAATATATTATAATTTACTAGAAGACTATAGTAATATATTAACACTTTACAACATATATTAACACTTTATAGCGTTGTCATATTATTTGTACATCGTTGTCATGCTTATAATAAATCGTTGTCATGTTATTAAATATCCAACATATATTACATCTAGAATATTAACACAAGAAATTGAAAGATATCTTACTACCAACTTACTCAAATATTGATCAACTTATATAACTTACTGAAATATTTATAATGATAACATCAATTTGATTAGTAATATATAACTTACTAGAAGAATACAGTAATATATTAACTGCATGATATTAATACAATTACTATCTTTGTTCAATGTTATCCCCATTGGTATATTATCTTCAAGAATGGAAGTTGAGAAGACAAAAGTGATGTGAAGGAAAATTGAGTCGAGACTAAATCATTTCATTGTTGTTGCATTGATACTGAATCGTGCACTGTTGCGGTTGTTGTCACTGAATTTACCTAAAACAAAATAGAGAATATGACAATGCATAATGGATAACATGACAACGTTTCGTTAAGAACATGACAACGAAGCGTTAATAAAATGACATGCATATCAGCTTAAAAAACAATTTAAAAACGTTTCCAGAATTTATTAAATCAAATGTGTATGTTTTCTTCTAGTATTTTTACAACAAATCACTAGATTTTAAAAAATCAATTTAATATAAATAATTTCATTTTAAATTTTAACATGACAACGCTTCGTTAAGAATATGACAACGAAACGTTATAAATATAACAACACTTGTTTAAGATCATGACAACGAAACATTGAAAAAATGACATGCATATTAACTTACAAAATAATTTTTAAAACATTTCCGAGATTTATTAAATCAAGTGTATCTATTTTCTTCTAGTATTTGTATAACAAATCACTAGATTTAAAAAAAAAACCAGTTCAACAGAAATAATTTCAGTTTAAAATCTGACATGACAACGTTTCGTTAAAAACATGACAACGAAGCGTTGAGAAAATGACATGCATATAAGCTCTCAAAAATAATTTAAAACTTTTCCAGATTTTTTAAAATCAAATGTGTATGTTTTCTTATAGTCTTTGTATAACAAATCACTAGATTTTTTTTTAAAAAAATCAAATGATTTAGATGGTGAAAATGCAACTTATTTGACCTTACAGAAATGGAGTTTGAAAACATATCTTCAAAGGCGGAATATATAGATTCAGATGCTTCAGACGGTGAAACAGAGCTTACGTACGTTTGCGATGGAGAAAACGAAGCTTAAGATGTTTTAAACGGGCGACAAAAAACGGAACAAAGCACAGAGTTTGTTGTCGACGAAGAAAACAGAACTTGCAAAATATTCCACCATGTCGCTCCACATAGGCATCGCTGGAGGCAATCATATATTTTTTTACTTTTATAATAAATAAGATATAAAAAATTATATATATATATTTTTATTATTGAAAATTATTTATTTTGCTATTTGGTTGATTAATTCTCTCTTATTATTACTCTTAATTTTTTTTTATTAATGGAGAGATTGAGAATGAAAAATGATTAATCTCACAGTCTTGCTTCCTATTCTTGGCCGTTGTCAGAAATCTGAAGAGATCTCTCTCTCGCTCTTCGTGTAAGTGTTGATATCCCGAAGGCCTCTCCTTCACGAATCTAGTTTCTTGATTCTGATCAGAATCATCATCATCCCAAACTTCATCTCATGATTAACAATGTGATACTTTCACAATTCTCTCTCGAACTCACCTAGAAGGCTGTAATCCAGACAGATACATACTTCACACACTCTCTCTTTCATCAAATCTACGAGATTTCCACGGCATTGTAAAAAAAACTTGGTAAGGATCAACGATTAGGTTATTTTGCTGATCTGTTCTTAGTAATTTCTCAATATTGTGTTAACGATGATCATAATTCTCTTCATTACTATTTTTATCAGACGTGAACGAATTCAATTGCAATTTGGCTTCATTTCTGCCTTTCTTGTCCTTACTATGACTATTTCTCTTAAGATTCATGGTTCGTTTAGTGGAAAAAGATGAAATTCACATGAAACAGATGATTCAATGTTCTTCCTAGGTCGTCAGTTAATAGTTTCACATTTTGATAGAAACTTGCAATTTCTAAGTTGTTGAAGGAAGTTGCTTTATCCTTACTGAATTTGATATGATTTCTCATATTTCAATTCCCTTGCTGATTATCCTTTCCCACTTCATAAAATTAGAGCCATTTTTAGATGATAGACACACCTATTTAGATGTTTTGGACCCCACAAATGATTCTGTTTTTTAGAATTGATCATATCTGATTATCTTCTATATTACTACAAGTCTTGTTTCTTTCCTTTTTTGTAAAAGCTGCTTCTAAAGTCTGCCTCTCCAAGCAATTCATGACTAAGAAAGAGGCCTATTTGAGTTCCACTTTATGGTTATTGAGCTCATTTGGTCACTGCTTCTTTTAGAAAAGTTGTGGTTGAATCTTTATCACAATGGGATATTGCTTTTAATTTTTGTGTGTGTTTGGTGTGAGATCATGAATTATGATCCATTTTATATAGAAACAGATAAATTTATGTTTGATAAAAAGGTAGGAGGCTAGGTTAGCCGAGAGATGGTTATCGGAGTTGAATTTTATGTTAGATCATGGAAAACTACAAGTTGAACTAGATAAGATTTCAGACCATAAAACTACGAATCATTTTACACGCACTGCTGTTTCACTTGACCAATTAACAGAAAATCACATTTACGGGGGTTGTATTGATTAGTGATACATTTAATATGTTATATGCATTTTGATTCTCAGGCTGAATATCCTATGTCTTTTAAATATTTTCAGCTACCACTGCTGTGGAAATCAGTTTGTTCCTACTACAAGTAAACACAGGCTTGTTTCAGAGGCATTTATTTGGAAACCTTTTTTGGGACTCTCTCTTTTACCAGCATAAAGACACTGTCTTAAACTCTAATCAGGTGTCTCTAGAGATGAAAACGGGACATATGAACAGGGGAAGACGCTATACTTTCACTTTGATGGCTCTTGCTATCACCGCCATTTTGATTTGGTCATGGGATAAAAATCCACTGATCAACTCTTCTCTATTTGTCCAAGATCAGTTCATTTTTTATTCATCAGGTTAATAACCTTCTTTCTTATGTCTAGAATTGGAAAAATGCTTGGCCTCTTATGTTTAGAATTGTAATTGATGATCCTTCAGGATCAACAAAGGAGAAATACAATGTTACTGAGACATCATTATCTTCCAGGATGAATAACCAAGGTTTGTAATTCATCTTTTTTTTTCAGTTACTAACATTCTGATACGTGGAAATTATATTCTGTTTTTCTTGAATTTAATGGATTATAGCACGGTTTGACTTGATGAACAGCTTGCAACTATGCAAAGGGAAGATGGGTTGCTGACAACAGGCGACCGTTGTATTCTGGACTCGGATGCAAACAATGGTTATCAGAAATGTGGTCTTGTAGATTGACTCAACGTACAGATTTTTCTTATGAGGGGTACCGTTGGCAGCCTGAAAACTGCGATATGCCAGAATTTAAAGGGTCTGATTTCCTGAAAAGGTGCCACTGTTTTCCTCTTTCTTCCACATTGTTTTTTCATTCTGCTATAGCCGTGTTAGATTTGAATGTTGAAATATGCCATTACTTGTCATGAAAAGGGTGGCCGGCCTTTAGTGAGCCAATTTGAAATCAAACATAAATTTGCTGGTGGCCAAATTGTATATATATTGATAAAATGTGATTCTTTCATTCAAATTACAGAAATATGTATTATGAATGTTGCATATGACAGTTCTATGGAAATCAAACCAAAATCAATCACAAGTTGTATTAATTGACTTGTAACAAATGCAACTTCAATTAAACACAACAAATGTTTAATTCCGACTGAGAGCATATTGATTAAAATGGAGGGACATTGCCGTAGGATGTTGTGCTAGCCAGTTCCCAAGGAAAAAACCCTTGGTCTAAAAGATAAAGAAATATTATAGCACTGTGGGCTTATTTGGAAAAGCTTTCTTGAGCTAGGTCTGGGTATGGACGAGAAAATGTTAACAAATTTATGAATATATGTCTAATTAAGTTATCTTCTGAAACATTATCTCATCTAATCAACATCCGGATGAGATACTTGTCAAAAATCCATGTTTTCTGGTCCAAACATAGCTCCAGCTCCAGAAAGTGTTTCTAAGTATATATACCTAATGTTTATACTAAGTCTTCAACAAGAGACTGATAAACTCATTCATCATGCCACATTGAGAGCTTGTTTGATCTTACAACTGAGAATAAAGTATACAAAATTCAGTTGCTGATGAGGTAGTTCACAATTATGTAGAACTAAATTCATGATACGATTTGAAATATTTCATTTTGGGTAATTCACTAAAATTCACCACGTTTCAGAATGCAGGACAAAACACTTGCTTTCGTCGGAGATTCCTTAGGGAGGCAACAATTTCAATCTCTAATGTGTATGATCACAAGTGGCGAAGAAAGACTAGACGTCGTAGATATTGGGTGGAAATACGGTCTAGTCATACCAGCTGGATCCCTCCGACCTAATGGCTGGGCTTACCTCTTTCCTGAAACCAACACAACCATTTTATATTACTGGTCCGCCACACTCTGCGGCGTAGAACCAATAAACATAACCGACCCATCAACAGAATTCGCCATGCATTTAGACCGTCCGTCCGGATTCTTAACCCAATTCATACCCGAAATCGATGTTTTAGTCCTCAACACCGGACACCATTGGAACCGAGGCAAACTTAGAGCTAACAAATGGGTAATGTATGCAAACGGAGAACCTGTAACTCGAAAGCATGCGGATATGGGTAGTGCAAAGAATCATTCAATTTACAGTATTGCCAGATGGGTCGATTCTCAATTGGATATATACCCGAATTTAAAACCCTTCTTCAGGACTATCTCACCTAGGCATTTTTTTAACGGGGAATGGAATACAGGTGGCAGTTGTGATAATACCGAGCCTCTTGTTAGTGGAAGCGAGGTTACGCAAGATGAATCGAGTGATGTGGTTATTGGAGGCGCGGTTAAGGGAACAAGGGTTAAGATTTTGGATATAACTGCTGTTTCTCAACTTAGAGATGAATGTCATATGTCGAAGTATAGTATTAATGCTGCGGTTGGTGTACATGATTGTTTACATTGGTGCTTACCTGGTGTCCCAGATACTTGGAATGAAATTCTTTGTGCACAGGTTTAGCAAATTGAAGATGATATTTTGTGCGTTACAAGAACGTCACAAAAACATCGTGAACATGATATATATTGTTACTTGTTTCCCAGCTACGGAAATGAACACGAGTAGACCAACTGTTCGGATTTTAGGAGAGCTTAAGTAGTGAAAGATTGGCGGGTGATGAGTCGTTGATTAGCTTCCGTTTTAGTGTGTTTAAGAATATTCTAAGTAATTTTGGAATCTAATAATAAGTAAAGTTTTTCTTTTACTTTGAAACTTTGTACTGGGATATGAGTAACAAATTTATGAATATGTTTTATTTAGTTACTTATATAATATTATTTCATCAAAATTAATAATATGATGCAAATATGACTTTAATAATATTATCTTGAATAGTCTTAATTAATTAAACTTGCGAACACATGGGCTCAAACTTAGGAATTTAGGGTTGATATTCACCTCTTATTGTCGCTAGACTAGAAAATGAGATAAATCCTTATCTTTTTAACTAACCCTATTAATAAGTAAGGTGGAATATTTGAAAATAAAATGTGTTTATAAAATAATTATGAATATTTTTTCTTCCAAATTCAAATTGGCTTAGCCTTTGGATGTTGAAATGTCTTGGAGGGTACATGTTCTATAAGTCAGATCTAGGATATTGTTTGCATGTGATTTTGTTGCATGCAAGCTCTTTAGTGATGGTTACATGTGTGTAGCTTATTTGGTGGTATGTGATTAAAAAAATAAAAATAATAATAATAATCATATTTGTTAAAAAAAATAATATTATTATTATTTTGTGTAAGCATTTTATATTTTTATTGTTTTTTCCATATAACTTTTCACATATTTTATATTAAATATGAAACAAAAATATTAGTTTAAAAAATGCTTAATGAATTTATGTGTTATATTCACTTTTGGTTAAAATTAAACAAGTTAAATACAAGTGATAACATGACATGTAATGAATTAGGCAATAAGCAAATTAAAAAGATTTTTGGAATAACCCTAAACCCTAATATATATAATTAAAAATAATTTCAAAATATGATTTCATTTATATCAACATTCCCAATAAGATATTATAAAAAATATAATTTTTAAGTAAATTAAAAAAAAAAATACTAAAATGACTATTTTAAGTTAACTAATATTATCTTTGTTATAAAAAAAATCAAAAAAAATCAAAATTAGACCATATTTAATCAATTTCAAATACACCTAAATTTCAAATATAACTTGCATCTATCATAACTTCTAACTTAATATGCTAAAATTTCATCCATATATCAGCCTTTAAGAAATAAATGTAAAAATGATTCAATTTCGATAATACAAAAATAATTTATTTTTTTATAAATAATTCTAAGTATTTTTTAAACCCAACAAAATTAAGTTTAATCTAGATATAAATAATGTACCTAAAACTTTAAATTGAAATAGAAACCTAACTTTTTGGGATGAGGTTAGATTTTAAAAGTTTTTTTTTTCCAATAAAACATATATCATATAATTATTTAATAAACAGGGAGGGAAATGAAATAAAATAAAGATCAAATTATCTTACAAATTATTTAAAGACAATAATACTTACATAATAAAATCAAGAAAAGGAGAGAGAGAACTACTTCATCTTCTTGGCTGAGACAATGAAGACTCTGAACATTTAAACCTAAGAATCAAATAACCAAGAAACCTATAAACCAAGCTAAAACAAATCATAATCAACACATTTCTCCATAATTCTTTCCCCCTATTCTCTCCATTTCCAAATCCTTCTTCTCTCAACACATCTTCCCCATTCACAATACATTCCCCAAACATCATTCCAAAACACTTCTCCTCAGATTTCCCCACAGCAAATTCATTGATCAAAAACCCTTCAAAGGGATACTTAAACAGAGATAGATAATGCATGAAAATCCAGTAACTGGGTATCTCTTGTTTCGATATGAAGTAGCCCGAAAACAGAAAGAAAGAACCCATTACACCAGAGATTACAGAGTTACCCACTATGAAATTTGGAACCAAAGCACTAAAACAAACACCAACTGAATTGGCTGTGTAAAGGATTAGCCATATTAGGATTAGGAAATGAGAGAATGCCATTGTTTCATGGTTAAGACCGACAAGTATGTAAAGTGGAAGGGAGAATAGTATGGCTAGGATTAGTAGAAATGGTAAGTAAACAAGACTGTTGGCTATGGCATATGATGATACTCTGTAACTACCACTTGATGTTTCTTTCATTAGAATTTCCTTTTCTTGTAGGAAAATTGGTAAAGCTTCGGTTGTACTTGAAAGAAGGAAGGTTAAAATGAATGCGAAAAGTCCAATTCTTTCTTCTACTCCATTGATATCTTGTTTTAGATTGTAGAAGATTGAACCAAGAACAAGACCTGAAATTAACATTTGTAATGTCCGACAAGCGAATAGTTCTTTTGTTCTGATTATGTTTTTTGAGAATCGATGAGTTAGGATTATGGTTTCTCTTATTCTTGAATTGGTAAACCCTGTTGTGTAATCGATAATACCCTTTTCATAGATGAAAAGTTGTTGAAGGGTATTGTTTTTTTTTGGGTTGGAAGGTTGATGATGATGATGAAAAGCTTCGATAGAATCAATGGCGAAATCGACAACATTGACATTGATAGGATGAATTAAACCCATTTGTTTAAGATTGAAATCAAGTTGATCAACAGTACCATGATGAAGAACAGATCCATTTGCAAGTAATAAAATTGAATTGAAAAGTTTTATAATTCTGAAACCCGGTTGATGAATACTCAAAATTATAGTCTTTCCTCTATTTTCCGCCATTGATTTAAGCAAACAAATGATCTGTAAAGCCGATACACTATCAAGACCAGAAGTGGGTTCATCAAGAATCAAAATTCTTGGATCATGAACGATTTCAACTCCGATTGAAACTCGCCGTCTTTCTCCGCCGGAGATTCCTCTTATTTTTTCGTCGCCGATACGAGTATCGGCGACATGGGTTAAACCCAGTTCTTGAATTAAAGATTTGACTCTGAATTCATGTTCTTTGGAGGGGAGATTTAGCCGGAGCTTGGCGGTGAACATTAATGTTTCTTCGACGGTTAAAAGTGGAAAAAGAGTGTCTTTTTGAGTGACATAACCGGAGGTTTTTTTGAAAAGGGAATTATTGATGGGTTTTTGATTGATGAAGATAGAAGATGTTTGTGGGATGAGTTTACCTGAGAGGATCTCGAGTAGAGATGATTTTCCGGCGCCGCTTGGGCCGACGATTGCGAGGATTTCCCATGGTTTGGCACGGAAATGGACGTCTTTTAGAACATGGCGAACACCGCCGGCGGCGTCTGGTTCGCCGGAGTCAGATTTGTTATGAGTATGGATTGCATAATTGATTCCTATTCCTTCAATTTCAGAACCCTCTTTTGCCGCCATTGAAGAAGAAGCTTGAACTCTCTCTCTCTACAAGAACTTACTGATGAAGAAGAAGAAGAAAGCTCTACTAGTAGGACAAGTAGAGTGAGAGTCTGGCAGCTGGTTTATTTGGTAATTAATTTTTTTTAATGGAAATATGTTTTATTTAATTTTATAAATATTTGTTTTTTCACAAAAGGGTGGATTTTTTCACGTGCAATTTGTAAGGTATATTGTCTTGGATTTATAAAAATTATTTTAATTTAATTTTTATTTTTATTAAGGAGGAGTTTAATAACTTATAAAGTTTTTAAATAATCCATTTAATAAAAAAATTATATATATATTTATTGATTAAGAAATTATTTTTTAATTAAATCAAATAAGTATAACAAACATTTAAATTTTAATGAAAATAATCTAACAACGCAGTAATTTTGTTAAGGCAGAGCAAACCAAACATATCAATGAAGTGGTATGGGAAGAATCTCGAAATTCTGAACGATAATTAAACTTTATTTGAGAGTTGGTAAGTAATTTCGGAAAAAAAAAAAATCAAATGGTAACAGAAATATGCTCAAATAGTGAGAAACTTATAAATATTATTAGAGAATACATGTAAAAAGACTTGTACAAATAAAAGATAAATATCAAAACCTCTTTATTAGAAAATAAAATAAATTTTTTAATTCTACAACAATTTCTTTTTATAGAAAAGTAAACCAAACTAGGTACTCAAAAAATATCACTAACGGGTTAAAGAGTATGAAGGGTAAACGGTCCATAAAAAATGGTTAGTATTATTCGAATTAAAAAAATACAAAACTATAAATACAATATGGCTAAATAAAATGCACCCTCAACCATTCAAATACAAGTAAAGTAATAGATTACCATTAAATAAAATACAATCCAAGAAAATTATTAACCAGCTTACTTTAACTCCTTTCAAATAATTTTTTAAACAAAATATATATTTCTATCGACATTATGATTTTTTTTTTTTTATCTCAAATACAATAATTATTCATTATAACCAAATAACAATAGTTTCTAAAATTTTCCACATCAATTAAAATAAATATTTAATGGAAACAAATATGTTTTATTTGTAAAGCTTTGGCAATATTTTAAATTTGGATAATTTTAAATGTGACCATAATTATGTCATAGATTCTATAAAATATCAATTTTTAGATAGACTCAACCATTTTCTTTTTGAGAAACCTTTAAGTACAATTAAACAATATTTTAAAGAATTAACTATGTTAATTAATGTGGAAGAATGTTTGAAATTAACCTCACACTTATATTTTATTACTCTTGTTGTTGATTATATATCATATTTTTGTTCTCTATATAAATTTAGTAAACATTATTTATAAAAATAATCAAATATGAGATTTTTGATTGAAATTTTAAACAAAATTTTTGTTACTTGAGACTTATTTAATATACATTAAATTCTTGGTTTAGATCTCATGCAATTTGTTTTCTAAGAAATAAATACTCTTATTCATGAATCTTAAATGAAAGATGTACATGCATGGAAACAATTGTCAACCATCAAAATGACATCTAGAATATATCTAAAATTTTCCACATCATTTAAAATAAATATTTAACTAGAATAAATATGTTTTATTTGTAAAACTTTGGTAATTTAAATTTGGATAATTTTAAATGTGACCATAAATTATGTCATAAATTCTATAAAATTTCAATTTTTGATAGACGCCAAAACCATTTAATATATATTTTTGAGAAACCTGTAAGTACAATTAAACAATATTTTTAAGAATAAACTATGTTAATTAATGTGGAAGAATGTTTGAAAATTAACCTCACAATTATATTTTATTACTATGATTCTTATTAACTATATCATATTTTGTTCTCTCTATAAATTCAGCAAACATTATTTGTAAACATCAAATATGAGATTTTTGATATTTTACACAAGATTTTGTTAATGGAGACTTATTTAATATACATTAAACTCTTGTTTTGGATTTTGGACATGCAATTTATTTTCTAAGAAATAAATGTTGTTCTTATTCATGAATCTTAAATAAAGATGTACATGCATGGAAACAATTGTCAACCACATCAAAATGACATCTAGATCAATATTTACATAGAAGAAAATAAAAATGAAAATTCAATATGTTAAATAGTAAAAATAACATTTCCTTGAATTAACATGTGCAAAAACATTTTTGGTTGAATACAAAGTAATTGAAGAATAATTTCATCTTTAGACAAAAAAACAAGTAAATATTATGATTTGTTTCTTATAATGAGACTAACACAAGTTAAAGGAATGATTGATAATAAAAATTCACCATTGTATTAAGAGTGTTATTCTAATGAAAAATACAAAATTTACACAATTCACAGACTAATAATTTAGATGAAATTCATATCCATGAATAATAATACAATAAAAATAAAAAAGAAGATCAATTTTGTGGCCAAGAATAAACATTGGCATGAATTTGTGACCACAAATATTATACTTGCCTATAAATTTGTGGCCAATTTTTCTCCTTCTTCTTCTAGGTAGAGCCCCCATGGCCCATGCAATCTTCATTTGAGCACACCCGTGAATCTCTAGTTCTTTCAATAAATTATAACTATGACTAATTTTAAACATTAATTTTTAAGTTTTTTATTGTATTTTTAAAGTAAGAAACTAGCCTAACAAATGATAATCAAACTGGTGAAATAGAGACGATATGTAGGAGCTTATCCTGAAAAAAAAAAAAAAAAAACAAAAATTGGTTCAAATGTTACATCACTCTCTAATTTTTCAAAAAAATTCAATAGAATTCACTAATTTGTTTATTTATTTATTAAAAAAATGGTAAAATTTACCTTTATTTACCCGTTTTATTCAAATTTTTTTATTTTAGTTCAACATATTTTTTTTAAGCCCACCCTACCACCGAATTCTAAATCCATCTTTGTCGGTGATAGTTATCTTTTAAAAATCACTTATAGTCATTTTAGCTATTTTAATAGGGTAATTTTACACATTAACTAATAAATTGAATTAAGTATGTTTATTTACAATTAATGAATAAACACCATACCACCCCCACTTTAAGTTAAATCATTTTATAGAATTTTGTCCCCTTAAAACTACTTTATTAAGTTATTATTTATTAAATTTTTTATCCCAACTCAAATTGAGACTTAAATAATTATTTACAAATAAACCCATATTATTAGTTAATGTTAAGAAGGTAAATTAATGCCCTTTCTGAGCTATTTAGATAATTTTATTTCTTTTGAAGCTATGAAAAATTGAATTATTCGATAAAAAAATTCAAAATATTAATAGTTAACAAAAGTAATTGATTTGATTAGGAGATATATGAAATAATATTTATTTATTTAAAAACTATTTAAAAGATCATATGTTATAAAGAAATGAGGATGAAAGAGATTAAGTATATCCCATTACATAACCTTACCCATTTACAAAGTTTGTGTGTCGGTTTAACAACTGATCACATAAAAACAATTCAATTACAAAAACATATATATATTATTATTTGATTTGTTAGAAAAATAAAATAAAAAAACTTGACAGGTTGGACTGTATAGCTTTAATTTATATCAGAAATATAACTAAAGTCTTGTTTTCATTTTTTTTTCTTTAGAGAATTCATTTTATTATTTGTAAGTTGAACCCGTGATCTCTCTTTCTTTAGGGTAGCTGGCCTGTCCACTTTCTTTAATATTTCAAATTTTAACCTAATCAATTAACCTATCCAATAATAATAATAATTTTATTTTTAGAAAAAATTTCCCAAAGTTGAGATGAGATAATAGCCTGTGTTAACTATTCTTATATATAAGAAATCTGGTTATTTTAGGAAAAAAACCCAACTATAAGCAAATTTTGCCAAAGATAATAATAAATGTGAATTATTAGGTCACGTGACATGCATGTGCAGTTCCCATGAGGCTACTAAACAAGAAGACAATTGAAATATGTGAGAACACAACTAAGGCCAATTCGATAATGATATAATTAGAGTTTGTTTAGTCTTTTTGGAATTTAAAATAATAAAGTTATAATAGGTACAGTCGTACAGATAACCAATTTTATCTTTTTAACAAATTTAAAATAGTATTAGTTATTAAACATATAATAAAATTATTGAACTAGGGTGTTTGACTAATAAGATTTTTCTATTCAAATCCAGATCTTCATCCAAATTTGAATTAGATTTGTAATAATATATCTATTTAATAGTTCATTTTGTTGGTGTTATCCATCTTATGAAATATGTGTAAAGAACAAGAAACTAAAACAAATCTTATCAACAACTAATATTCGTAAACCATATTCAAACAAATCTTATCAACAACTAATATTCGTAAACCATATTTTGAATAAGAACAACATGGGCGGCGGATCCTAGGAGCCTCAATTGTGAAGATTGTTAATAGCCAAAGCCGAAAACCAAAATCCTAGACTTGAAATAGTTAGCATAATCGCCAACAATAGGTGGATACCCAACCTCTTTGAGGTCTTGGATTCAAGTCTATCAGACGGCAAATTACGCAGCATAATCGCCAACAATAGGTGGATACCCAACCACTTTGAGGTCTTGGATTCAAGTCCATCAGACGGCAAATTACGCAGCATAATCGCCAACAATAGGTGGATACCCAACCACTTTGAGGTCTTGGATTCAAGTCCATCAGACGACAAATTACGCTCGTCTGGTTAAATTGGTTAAATATGTTGCGGACTATATACTTAGCTCACGAGAATTAGTTATACTTCGAAGGAGCAATGAGAACCAGCGTTTTTTTTTTTAAAAGTAATGAATTGACCTATATGAAAGAGCAATTTAAGGTAAGAGCCATTCAGAAAATGTGTTCTCATTTGTAATAATAATTGTTACATTTTTGTAGAACTACTTGAGCTTCTATGCAGACAAGTAACACGAATCCTCTCCACACGATCAAATCAAATACACACCCGAGGATGAACATATTATAAAATAAAAACAAACATGTTTCTAAGAATTAAACAAACAGAACCATGCATCTTGTTCATCAGTGACTATAGTCTACTAGATTGCTTTACAGAAATTGACAGCAATGATGTGTGAACTACATCCATCCTGTTAAGCCATATTTTTCAGCAACATTATACATCACTATTTCATCCCAGACACTTCCAAAAAGTTTCGGACCTCCGATGGAAAAGGTCAGAGCCCAGCTCGAGAGGAGAGTCGTGAATACGAAAAAACCAATTGCCGATCCCACAACATCTGCAAATCAGTTATGTATAGTAGTTCATTAAAGATGCAACCATGTCTATCAGTTATTTCATTGTCACAACCCAAATCATTTATTAACTTTTTCCGAACAGTCATGTCATAACATAGGTTGTGTTTTTCCTTTTCTTTGTTTTTTTTGCTGAAATCTATCCAACCAATATCACACATACTTTAAGGGAACATAGTTCATGAGATGGTTGGATAAACTTTCTAAGCAGAAAAAAATAATGACTTGATTGTATGCAGAATCTGTTTAGTCTACCAAAGTTCATGTAGGCAGGCTGTGATTCTTCCAGAAAATAAAGTAGGAAAAAACAATCCAAGAACAACTTATTAGATATTTGTGAAGAAATATACTTCATTTATCATTAATCTTGAAAAGAAAAATTCAGCTAAAAATTCATCTATAAATCTTCAAGAAAACAGATACTAGTCATACTGAATATATACTTGTTGAGTTGTTTTCATCTGAGTTCGAATGAGGAAAACCCATTTGGCAGTCAAGTAGTAGCAATACAGAGTTTCCTGTACTTCTAAAAGATTTTAAAATTACTTCATGACGTCATTTCTTAGTTAAAGTTTTAAATATTTTTACACAATTTCTACAACTCCTTATTCTCAATCTTTGGCTATTTTTTTTCTTTCTAAAGTGCAAAGCTTGGAGTTAACAAAGAAATGATGATGGAAGCTAACCCGAGCCTTTATTAAAAGTTCAGGAAGCAAAGACCAGAAAGGAAATCGGAATAATCTTCCAAAATCAAATCTGAAGTGTGCCCATTGCAAAATGAATGGGCACTTATAGGAAGGTTGTTTCAAGATTATAGGGTACCCTGAGTGGTACAAAGGACAGAAAGATCAAAGGGCCAGAAGATCCGTGAATATGGTATCTGCTCCATTTGATTTGGAGGAGAACAAACAAGAAGATGAAGGGTATCTGTCCAGCTGATAAATCTGCTCTTCAAACAAATGCAATCAATTGGGTCTAATGAAGAACCAACCCGCAAACATTCTGCAGCTATTGATAAGTCCAATTTTTTAGTTAAGGATCGTGATTTATATTATACAAGTGGAGTATCATTATCCTTAAGCAAAGTAGCCACGCAAAATCATGTATGATAATCGACTCAGGGGCCAACAATCATACATGTTGTGACCAGAAACTGTTTTCTGAAAAATTAACTTTCAGAAATCTTATTTTTGTGTATCTTCCATATGGAACTAGATTGTCCGTTAAAATCACTGGAAAGGTGAGGTTGACATATAAAATTGTTTTAAATGATGTTATTCGTATCCCGATTTCAAGTTCAATATTATTTCAATGTCAAAAATCTCAAAATCTCAAAATCGGGAACTATTAGATGCAAATTTAACTCTAATTCATTTCTTTTGCAGGACCTTGAAACTAAAGAGGTTTTAGCTACTGGGTCAGTTTGACATAATCTGTATATTTTAGATACTAAATGTCATATCACTAGTTAGATGAACAAAGTTCCTAATTCTGTTAGTTTTACATCCATTAAGTCTGAAATGCTTCAAATAGGATGGGTCATCCATCAGATACAGTTCTTATACATCTTTTTCCTGATGTAAAGTTCAGTTCAAATCCTTGTGATATATGTAATAAAGCAAAAATGCATCAAATTCCTTTAACAAACAATTTTACAAATCCTCTTAAATATTTTGATTCACTACATGCTGATGTGTGAGGTCTGTGTATAGAGAAATTTCATTCATAAATTACCTATATATGTTCACAATTGTTGATGAACGTAACAAATGTACTTGGACATTCTTATTAGTTGATAAGACCTTGATCTATCATAAGATTAGCGAGTTCCTCAAATTAATTAAGAATTAATATGATGCATGAGTTAAGACCCTTAGGACAGACAATGAGACATCATTTAAGTTTGCATGAATCTAAAGTCATTAAGTATCAAATACCAAAGGACTTGTATTTACACACTCCAACAAAATGAGGTCGTGGAAAGAAAATATAAGCACTTAGGAATAACAAGGGTTAAGTTATCTAACCATAGAATAAGCTAACAACATTTATGCTGATTTGGCAAATGAATAATCTGAATTAATTCAGCAAACTATATAAGTAATTAATTTTTAAATAAATGGATAGAAAAAAAAATATATAAAATGAACGAGGGTACATGTTAGTGAGGGAAATAATTGTCAAGATTATTTCTTTCTCAAGGTTATTCTCTTCCCTTTTCTCATTTTTAGTACTCCGTTCATCTTATTCTAACCCTTCTCCTTAAATGTAGATCATAATCTACTACTTTCTTATCTCATATTATGCTTTTCCTCATCTCACATTTCGATTCTGTCGAGACGGGCCATACTCTCAACGTTCAATGCAGATTGTGCTTCCTTGTGGCTGCGGATTTCGTCTCAAATTTCTTCTTACGTTTGTCATTGACTACGAATTTCAATACGCATCTCTTTCACCTCGTTATCTCTTTGAGTTTCCACCATTTTGCTTAAAGCGGTGCCAACAGAACCTGATTCAAGATCACAGACAGAGTCGCGATGAACAAATGCAAGGTTGCGGACAAAGCCACAACGAACCGATGCAAGAATTTGCGAATCTGGTTCAAATCGAAAATAAAAAATCCGACTAGATTGAATGACCGAGGATTATGGCTCTGATACCAGTTAATAGATTTGGGTTAACCCTAGCTTTAGAGTTAGAACAATACCTTGATCTCGTTGAGTAGAGCGGAATATGAGATGAAGAAAAGCAAAATATGAGATAAGGAATAACCAGTAGATTATGATTTACATTTGAAAAGAAGAAGAGTTAGAATAAGATAAACTGGAGTAATAAGAGATAGGAAAGAAAATAGAGAGAATAACCTTGAGATGAGAGAGAGAAATAATCTTGACTATCTTTTTTATCCCTTGGCAGTACCCAATTTCTTTTATGTCTCTTTCTCTTCATTTAATTAAAAACTAATTATTTATATAGTTTGCTGAATTAATCCAAATTTTATTGCCAAATCAGCATAAAGGCTGTGATCTTATTCTAGGGTTAGATAACCTAACCCTAGTTATTCCTCATATCACACATGTTAGATCTTTGATGATTCAATCTAAACTTCCCTTACTGGACTTATTCAATTTTAATGGAACTCATCTCATTAATAGGTTGCCATCACAATGTCTAAACTGGAAATCACCTTATGAAATTCTAAAATCAACAAAACCCAATCTTGAAAACCTATGGGCTATGAACCTTTGGATGCCTTTGCTATAGCTCAAATAATATTATAAACAAATCTAAGTTTGATTTGAGAGGAATAAAACCTGTTTTCCTTGGTTACCCACATGGGAAAAAATGTTTTATCCTTTAGGAGTTAGAGACAAATAGAACCTTTACATCAAGGAATGAGATTTTCTTTGAAGACCACTTTCCTTTCAATGAAAAAGAAAACAAAAAAGACTCTCAATCAAATGATGATATCAATGAGATGAGAAGTGAAACTACAACTCACAACATTCATCCACAAAATAAAGAGAAATCTAGAATAGAATTTCAAGCTCAAAATGAGCCAAAAATGATGTTCGAGACTAGGACAATGACTCTAGCTCAGAAAGAGCCTGAGACAGATGAGTCCGAAGCACAATCCCATTTGAGACAAAATATGTTGAAACACCAGAAATGTCTCAAACAGTACCTCAGACATCAAATGTGGCAGAAATGAAACTAAATGAGAGGAGCGAAATGATTAAAAAGAAACCTGTACGGAGTGATGATTATGTTATGAGTATCACAAATTCACACAATCCACCCAACAATTTCCCTTTCCTCAAAAACAGTCAGAACCATAATGAGGAACACTTTCTCATGAATATCACACATATTTGTGTTCCTAAAAGTTTTACAGAAGCATGTTACATTCCAGTGTGGAAGGTTGCGATGCAAGAGGACTTAAAAGCCTTAGAAAACAATGAGACATGGATAATGACAGAGTTGCCTAAAGGGAGAAAAACCATAGGCTACATATGAATTTTAAAACTAAATTAACAGTGGTGACACAATTGATAAATATAAACGAGGTTAGTGGCAAAAGGATACCATAAAAAAAGATATAAATTTTGAGGACAGTTTTGCGCCAGTCGCAAAAACTATCACTAATTGAAATATTTTAGCCTTGGCAGCCGCAAATCATTGGCATCTACATCAAATAGATATCAACAATGAATTTCTTCATAGTAATTAGATGAAGGAATTTAAATGGATGAACCCGAAGGGTTTGAACACAAAATCTGGAAAAGTCTGTAAACTCATAAAATATCTACATGAATTTAAAACATGCATCCAAAGTCCAAACAATGGAATGTCAAATTCACAAATAAATTAATTAAAGGGTTTTATACCGTCGCTGCATGATAATTGTTTGTTCACCACATGGACGCAAGTACAATCATTTTATTAGTTTATGTTGATGAAAATTTTGCTAAGTGGTAACTGTCTAGAAGAGATTAACAGAGTTCAAAATATTTTGAACAACAATTTCTCAATCAAAGATTTGAAAGAAACAAAGTGAAAATACACCTATGATTCGTGGAGTGAAACTTCAGGAAGAAGGACATGAATAACTTACAAATCCAGAAAGATACAGAAGGCTTGTGGGAATGTTGTATCTAAATCTGTTCTATCCATTTGAAAATGACAAAGTTCTTGAGTCCTTTGCAGATGCCGACTGAGCGACATGCTCAAACAGCAGGTGGGTAGTTAACAGGGTATTGTGTGAAGCTAGGATCATTGGTTATTTCTTGGAAAACAAAAAAACAGACCACGGTTTCAAAATCTAGTGCCGAGGTTGAATACCGAAGCTTGGCATCCACCAGTTGCAAGTTGAAATGGATATCTTTTATCCTGAATGATCAGAAAGAAAATGTTGTTGTTCCAATTTCTCTATAGTGTGACAAACTTGAAGCAATACATATTACGGAGAATCCGGTGTTTCATGAAAGAACGAAACACCTCAATATAGATTATCACATTGTTGGTGATCACTTCAAAGAAAGATTTGTGGCACCCAAACACATCTACACTCAAAATTAAGTAGCCGACTTCTTCATAAACTGTTGTCCAAGTTGAATCTGAAGGATTTCCATCTTGAGAAGGGGGTGTAAAAGTTTTTCAGTTAAATAGAAAAGTGTAACACCATTTATAAGTATATTAAGTTTTATTGTTGAACTGTATCTTTTAGTTCAAAACTCTTTTTACATTCTGAAAATGGTCTAAGGACTATTTAACTTTTTGTAACAATATATCAAGAAGGGTCACTCCGGTAATGATCTAACTCATGTTGTCCATAACTCCAAGAACCCTAATACGTCTTTGGTGAATCGTATTCGGTCACCAAATTCGTCGAGATTGAAAATATTGTTCAAACAAGAAGATAGAAAATAGTGAAGTTTAGAGCCTGAAATGAAGATTGTTTTTCAGGAAAATGTTTGTTTGTTGAAGCGATTTATTATATAATTGTCTGCAAGACTACATCCAGAGTCACCAGAACCAACCAAAGATACAAAAAGTGAAGAATTGGATCCCAATATCCAAGTTAACTTCAACAGGAAAACATATGTTCCTATGATGAAATTGTGTAACTATATTGAAATGGCATCTCATCTCGACTTCAATTTAAGCAGTACAAAACCAAATGTAATCGAGTCAAATTTGAGTTTCTAATCAATCATTCAAGCACGAGAGAGCAGCCAATCATAATCGATCAGAACAATTTCTATTTGCAGAATATTTTTATACTATTTTACACAGATTCAGACGAAAAAAGAAAGAGTAGGGCTTACAACGGCGAATTTGGGGAAATGAACTGGAGTTCCGGAGGACAGGCCAGAAGTAGAAGCAATTAACACCCCAGAGGAATGGAAGGAGAAGGAATCCGAACTTGAAGAACCTTCGTGCATAGCTGACGGAATCATCCACCGAAAGTCCCAGAGGTCCGTCAATGGTCGGCCATTGTTGCTGCCGCTGAGACGCGATCGGATTGTAGCCTCTGTTGTTGGTATTGGTGACGGGAAGAACACGCCCTACGGTTTCCGTAGAATTCTGTGAGCTTTCCATCTCTCTGTCTCTCTTTCTCTCCGAAATGACAGTACTAGATTATAATTTCATCATTTCAATGTAGAAAAAACGGCACTTTGCACTCGCATTTATCCACATAAGCCTTGGGAGAAAATATCAAATACCCTCTCAAATTCTTATTTTGTGGTATGAAAATAAAATAAAATTTATTGATTTTAAAAACAAAAATATTAACATCGCTAGCATATCGGACTTGGCTAGCACACAAGACTTAGGCACGTAAGCTTTTATGCGTTCAAGATGATGGGGAGAATAAATTACTATAGGGCTGCCCAAGATCACACACCCCAACCAAATGTGTGAGAGAGTTGCATGATCGCGTTAACGATCTGCATGTATTTTTTTGGTACGGTTCTATAGAACTTATTGACTACGGAGATCTCTTCCATATTCTCTCCCAACGAGTAAATACAGTCACGATTGATGTCAATTTAGTGGCGAAATCATCCACCGACTCTCCTATCTTCATGTGAATCGCCTCAAAGTGTGTCTTCAAAGTTTGCACTTTTGCCTCCTTAACTATCTCCACTCCAACATGCATTGTCTTTGGCGTCTCTCATGCTAGTTTGGCGGAATCCTTCTCGTCCACCATGAGAAGGACGTCTTCGGGAAGCGTTTGATAGATGGCGGCGAGAGTCATTCTATCATTCCGTTTGTTGACCTCGTCGAGCATATGGCTTCCCACACTCCTTGTGCTTGTAATTTTATCCGCATCTTCAACGCCCACACCGAGTAGTTACTTTTCGTGAGTAACAAATATGAGAGTGTCACGTTCCCTTGTTGATTTTGTCGACGACATATTTTTCAGATAGGCTATGATACCAAATATTGGTTTCGATTATCGGATCTTCTAAAAACAATGATGAAAAAGGAAAATAAGAAAAATTGGGAAGAACAATTATTGAAGAGGAAAAGTTTTAGAAGACTTAATGTTTGTATATCAAACTTTTGTAAACAACCTTTTAAATGAATAGATTAGTCTAAAAACTTTAAAATAGTCTAAGCCCATTAATAAATAAATAAATTCTAATTGAATAAAACAAATAAAGACCATCTGCCCAATCTTGCTCTAATTTATTGACAATTAATACTTAAATTTAATTATACTTCTCAGTTTTGCAAACATTCGAATCATAGGTCAATGTAGTCTAACTAATATTAACTATAAAGTACTCATTTAATCTTAAACTTCTAGAGTTGAAGTAAAATTAAGTAAAAATAAACATATAATATTATTTTATGTCAGAGTTATTTGAAATTGTAAAATTTTCGTTAAAAGAATATATATATATTTTTTTGATAAGAAATTAAATCTCATTAAATGCAATGCAATGAGAGTTATATAATTTTTTTTATTAATAAATAATATAAATAATATTTATAAAATCAAAATAAATAATTAATAATCAAGATATCAAATTTTAATTTTGTTAATAGTTCATCAAATTTTATATTTAAATTATTAAATGTTATTTTATATTATTTAGTCAATTTCCTAAATTTAATTCGCAATTGAATTTAATGAGATTTTTTATTTAAATTAAAAAATATATAATTATATAAAAAATTTATTAAAAAATATAATAAACAAATTACAATATAAGAAGTTAAATTTATAGAATTTATTATATTAATTCATTTATTTAAATAAATAATATATATTTTTAATTCATAAATATAAATTCACTTATTTTTTTAAATTGTAGAAAATCATAAAGTCCAAATTATAAATTTGTAAAACTTTATTTACTTATATTTAAAATCGAAATTTTTTACTAATTTAAAAGTTTATCTAAATAGGACTTTATTAGTCTCCCCTATAATAATAATAAAACTTTAAGAATAAAATAAAATATAAAGAAAAACATACAATGACTTGAAAAAATATCATAAACACAATCTTAAAAACAAACACTCAACATTTGTAAGTATTATACGAATTATCAAAATTCTAGACAAAATTTGATATAACTAAATAGGACTTCAAATCCAACCAAGCGCAACCACTCAAATATGAGCTAAGGAGCTATGGAAAGTGAAACAATACACCCTTATATAATAAAAATAATACCATAAGGTAGCGTTTTGATACGAGGTATTAGTTATATAAGTATAAGTTGTATGAGGTATAAATTGTAAGGAGGTATTACGAGTTATAAATTATATAGGTTATTAGTGTTGGGTAAAGAGTATAAAATATATATAAATTATATAAGTTTTATTATTTGTGTTTAGTTAGTGGTATAAGAAAGGAGTACAAAGTTTAAAAAGACTATTTTACTCTTATATTTATATAATTTATTTTTATTTTTATTATAATATTTATATAATTTATTTTTATTTTTATTATAATATTTATCTTATAGATATTTTGTATTATTAATTATATTAAAATTAATACAAAAATAATGTATAATTATCGTATCAATGCATTTTTAATATAAATAATACGATTTATATTATTTTATATGTAATTAATTTTAAATATCATTTCTTAATAATGTAATAAAATTTTATTTTATAAATGAATTGTATATATGACTATTATTTTTTAATTAATATTATTAGTTTTTTTTTTAAATAATAATTATATTTTATTAGATATAAAATTGTCTCATTTAAAGTTTTTTTTAATATAATTTTTATTTATAAAAATAAAAAAAATATAAATTTAACAATCAAATAAAAAATAAGTAATTAAGTATTTAAGTATTTATTATTATTATTATTTAAATTGTAAAATTAAACCTAGTTAAATATATATAAATATTTAGTTATAATTTATTATTATTATATTTTAAAATATAATAAATAAATTATAATTTAGTAAAATGATAGGGTTAAAAAGGAATTAAATTTTCTAAAAGTTTATATAATTTTTGTAACAGGTTATTTATATTTAATGTATAAATAATACTTAAATATTACTGTAGATATAAAAATTATCTAACCAAACACTCAATTTAATTTACTGTATATATAATTATGCAATATCTACAGTACTATCCTATGTACCAAACATAGCCTAAAAGTAACAAGAAAAATGACTTCAATTTTATTTTAGAAAAATGACTTCAATTTTATTTTTCAAATAGTGTAAAGAGAGTCAAAGTCTTGTTCAAATATAAATCAAGTTATTTGATATATCTGCAACAATCACCCTCACTTATATATATTATTTGTCATCCCTACCTACATGCATCTATGCAAAGTATAAATCATATTGAATTATAAATAAAGTGCCAACACAAGAAATTTCACATTCTGTCCACCCAAAATACTTTAAGAATAAGCAAAACATTGAGAGTCACTGTTATCAAACACCGTTAAAAAAACTTGAAACTAATCCATAAACTAAAATTTATCCCAAGGTACAATTATTATCAAAACAACATAATTAATTTTCAATTTCTACAAGTCTATGCTTAAACCCAAACCATCTTTTGAAGATTATTTCATAATCTTCTACTCTATCTGCCCTTGATCTTCAACTGTTAGGTTTAAATCAACATCAAAGACAATCTTTGACTTCTCTGCATGAACATGAAATTATGTGCATAGGCTAGTTAGAGTCCAGAACACTAAGAAATTCACAAGTGTGGGAAAAAGTAAGAAGAGAAAGAACCTGGCTTGCGTATTAAGGTCTTTTGTATCCTCATTGTATTATGGAAGAACAATAAGGTTTTCGTGTGCCTTATATCTTCTTCTAATGAGCTTTCAATCTTTTTAAAGCGATGGTGTCGAATCCAATGACTAGCCATTTCTTTTGAGAATGAAATTACTAAATTTTCAATTTGAAGATGTCGAAGAGCCTATGGACGAGATATTATTAATCAGTAACATATGATTATTATTGAAAATCAAGCAAAAAAAAATATAACTCACCCATTCGATTCCAAACAATAATCGTTTGCACATCCCTTTATTACGGTATTTTTCACAGGTGGCAATAAATGGGATCTCAGCGAGCTTTGTCCCATGAATTCTGCAAAAAATAAAAAACCTTAGATATTAACTCTTATATGCAATTATGCATAAACATGTCAAATAGGGTTACCTTAAACATGCCATTGAAAAAATCTCATCATCCTTCTCCAAAACAGCAATATAGGATCCCTTAAAAATGGCTCTACAAAAAGAACAACTCAAAGGTGGTCATAAGTTTAGATTTATTATTGATAACATAGTAACATAATCTCAATGAGAGTGCTTACTGGTAATTAAAAGTAATGTGATCGATCCCGCTGATTTTTGCGTGGCCACTAGAAATAGAATGGAAGCACTCCTCCATCACGTTCCTTGCAATTGCGAGCTTAGAATGGTATACAGCGATCTCATACTCATCATCCAAGAATGCATCAGACTCTTGATTAATTGGGCCCAACAAAGTCCATGAAAATCCATTGTTAAGCTCAGTCTTAGCTCCAAGTGTTTTTCTTAATTCTTTGTATACCTTTTGGCCATGGATAATAGTGTAGTTTAATACATAATAGTCAAAAAGTTAAACAATTATCATTTTAAAAGATATTTAAGATAAACTTCTATAATTTTGAGTATCGTGGTTTAAAATCAAAACATTTTTAAGTGGTGTTTTATAACACAACTTTACCACTAAATCTAAATGATTAAGTACTCATATGAAGAGGAGGAGAGCAATCACTATTATGATTAGTATATAACACATAACACTTGGAAATAAAAACCAACTTTTAGGAAACATCTATGAAGAGGGGGAGAGAAATCACCTTCCTGCAGTTATGATCACAAAATGAACTCCAGTTATAGTTAAGATCAACAAACTCGGCATTCTTGTTTACATAACATCTCCAGTGATCTAACAATAACATAGAATAATATTATATTTTTCATATGCCAAAATGTTTATCATGAAACTTGAAAACTTTATTACTTACAATTTTTTTCACACTGGTTACATGTGATAAAAAAATCTTCATCCGCACCAGTTTTCCCACAAGATTTGCAAATGCAATAAGGGCATAACCAAGATACTTCAGACGCATCCTGCTTAACATTTACCAGAAATTCAATCTAAGCAAGATTCTTTGCCAAAAGAATATTAAAAGAATATAAATTCCATTTTTACCTTTTTTCCATTAGAATGTAGATTATACATAAAACCACATTTAGAACAACAAAGAAAATCCCCTTCATTTGTGAATTTGACACGAGCATCGTCGGGCATAAGATGAGTACTTGTCTTTTGTGTTTCTACCCAAGATTTAACCATACAGTCCAATAATGGAATCCCAGGCTCAACAAAAATATTGGCGTATGGTCTTGGTCCATTATAATAACCGGCATGAATTTGAAATTCTTTAACTGTAAGTACTTTATAGCAACAATGACATAAAATTCCAGGACTCTTGATTGTTCCCTCTAATACAACGCGATCAAGCTTCGGGTTCATGTATTTCACAATAGTGTTCTCTAGAAAAGTGGTGTAGATTATCCATGATAGAATTGTATTGTCAATACCATATGTTTGTCCCCTAGTACGAATCGGTCTTTGAACACCCGGCGTGTCTTTTGATTCTGTCTTCCTTTGCTCTCTAGCCAAGTGATCAGCTCTTCTCATTTTGAAGTGCTGTTTCTTATACCATGGAGGAAAAATTATTTCAGTATATGGTTTTTTATGTCTAATCTTTGTCAACCATTTTACATTTATAATTGGCCATAGTTATTAGCCAATTATTTAGTATTTCTTAAATAAGAAATCAAGAAATTGTCTTAGATCAATTTGGCAAAGTAATCACAGCAACAAATGCGAAATCAAGAAATTGTAAGATCAATTTGGCATAGTAAACAAATGCAGATGCAATCCAAATAGTTATCACAACAGCAGATGCAGATGCAATCCAAATAGTATCGTGATAAACTGTTTAGGTATATTTTCCCTCATTATTTTATTGATTAACATGATGAGATAGGGAAAAGCATACTAATAAATCATTTGCACGTCTTGCTACCTACTATAAAGCATTGACACATACGTAACACTTTTTTCCTGTTTGTATAACCAAAAAAAATCTACACATAATCTCTCTATAACAACTAGAGTGTGTTTGATATTGGGATATTTGGTAGTTTCAAATAATCTCTAATCACAAAATATACATAACTTCAACAATGAAATCACTCATTTCATTTACTTTATTTTTTTTTATAAAATTTAAATGTTAAATATAATAGAATATTTTAGTACTTAACCTAATAATCTCAAATAGTCTACTTTTTCATTGTTTGAAAAAGAAGTGCAAGATGAAATTTAATCCATTGCAACAAACTCTTATCTTAATCTGCTAACGCTTAATAACTCTTTAGAGGTTTTTTATTTCGGAAAAACCAGTATTGTTGAAACCGAAGATAATGATATTTGCGACGCGAGATCACAAGATGAATGGATAGTTGATTCAGATGATCATATGTGTCTCAATCGGGAATAATTTTCAACATATAATACAATTTTCAAAGGTGTTATATTGATGGAAACAGTTCATATCTGTAAGGTCGTGGGTATAATAAAATAATAATCAAGATGCTTGATGGAGTTGTTCGAACATTTGGTGATGTGAGACATTTCCTGATTTGAAGAGAAATCTTATCTCTTGTAATACCCTCGATAAAAGGTACAACTACACTAGTGAAAATGGAGTCATGAAGGTCAATAGAGGTGTCCTTGACGTGAAGGAAGTATGGCATGTTACATGTTTTGAAAGGCTCGGCAGTTATAGGCGGTGCTGCAGCTGTTGTGCCATCCTTCGTTATCTGACAATGATGTCACCAAATTGTTGCATATACGATTTTGTCATATGAGTGTTAATTGGGCAAACGAGGACTTCATAATGGTATGAGGTTAGCAAATTGAGATTTTGATTAAAATTCACTATAATCTCTAGGGCCGTCTAGGGTGCGTTCTATGGAGGTGCCTTATATGGAGGTACCTATTATAACTAACGATTATCGATGATGATAGTCTAGGGGTGTGTCTTAGAATATCAAGATTGCTATTTAAACATGACAAAATTCTGAAACACCTTTTCGGCATTGATTGGGTTCCTAATATCGACAATGTTGTCGATTTCTTCGCAATAGATGCATAGTTTCGTATAGTATTTGGTTAGCATTCTTTGATTCTTTTTATTCAATAAAAAAGAGTCCATTGATGAAGATTGAGAATGTTATGTTCAATCTTAATTTGAGAGCAGGTTCACTCAGCGCTGTCCCATATATCTTTTGTGTTACATACCCGGTGACATAGATCTTAGCCATCCTGGGATTCATGGAGTTAACCAGACACGACATGATGAGTTCATTGATGATGTCCTATGCTTCATAGGCGAGATCATCGGATTCGGGAGCGACAGAGGTTCCAATAAGGAATGATAGTTTTTCTCTACCTACCTAGTATGTTCATTTGGATAGAGCTTGTCCATTCGAGGTAGTCACTACTATCGAATTAAAAGACGAAGATACGAGAATAATCTATAAATTGATTGTTGGTAGAAGAGGAAGATCCTTGATCAGCCATGATAGAAGATGGGTGTTGCTGTCCAAGAGGGAAGAAGAGGAAAAAATGCCAGTTTTGAAGATGCCACCGAGAGGGAACGAGGCAGATTCTGAAAATTACAGATTCTAAGTGAAACTGCCAGGAGCTGATACCATGTAGATTCTTGAGAGAAGGTGTGCTAATAGTACAGCATGACTAGCTGTGTTAATTCTTTTTGAAAAAAGTTTTAACTTTTTATTGAAATCGAGAGTGGAACGCAAGAAACTTTCCAAAACAGTTTGAAGGCATGAGGGAAAGAGCAATAACTTCTACATTTATCATAAAGACAACTATTTATCATAAGAACAACTGGATAGACTAGATAGAAAATAAGATAAGTTCAGGGACTATAACAATTAGGGACAATTCAATCAATCTCGAGAAAATATATAGAATAATTCACCTAAGTTATCATAAAGACAACTATTTATCATAAGAACAACTGGATAGACTAGATAGAAAATAAGATAAGTTCAGGGACTATAACAATTAGGGATAATTCAATCAATCTCGAGAAAATATGTAGAATAATTCACCTAAGTCATCTTGAGAAAGTAAATGCATAATCATGACACATTTTGTCATTGGGAAACACCCATTGAAGTCAAAGATAGAAAAAAATAGAAGCTACAAATTAAAACCACTTTGAAGGAGCCAGTTCAGTGAGAGGTATAAATACACACACAAAAAAATTAAATATCTTAATATTCTCAACTTGTATAGAATAAGAAGATATATGCAAAAAAATTAAGGCAATCTTCAAGATATCTTTTGTTGCTCAATAATAGAGGAAAAACTAAATAAACTTCAATGCAATGCAAATTTGCAGGACCTTGTCAACAATCATTTCTCTGCTATACATCTCTCTTTGGAGTTAGAGAGAAACAGATGCCTACTAAAAACAATAAAATAGGACTGCCTTCTTGCAATTTAATTAGTTCTGGCTGACACTCATAAAGATCAAGGTAGGGAGCAATTAGGCAAACAACCATAAATAAAAATTTGCCATCTTTGTATCCATAATCAGCCTTTCATCTTTAAAAATGAGATATAACACTCTTAAGAAATAAGTACTTTTCATATTTCTCATCTAATCCACCGTGAGAACACTGTCTGAAATAAATTTGTAAATTAGTTTCTATAGATTTGGTTGTTTCTAAAAATAATGTGTTTTCTATATTAGAAACTATTGGAAGAAACATATGTCCAAGTTGGGCTTGATAAATGTGTTCAAAACAGCTACCCATATAGGAAAGATAGATAAACACTAATTGAGAAATTCATCTTTCAAATTAAGAAAACCATCTTTTGCACCCCTTCAATAAAAAAAACAATGTTCACGTGACACATTTAAGAGACTTCTTCCCTACAATTACTTGTTTCGTATTCCACAGACAAACTAGATCAAAATGCCCATCACAACTGAAGTGTAACATTTACATTCACTTTTCTGAAAAGAGAAATTCAACATAAACTATATTTACCAACTAAGCTTATTGTTATTCTTGTATTTCATTTAATTAGAAACGCAACACTAGAAGGGGCTCCTATTAATTCTCCTAAAATCAAGGTTAAATTTATGCCAAATACATAGAAAATACCTTGCATGTGTTTTTTCTTTCGAAAGAGTAGAGGAAAAATTTGAACTCTTCAACACTTATAGGTTTTGTATGGAATTATTAAGAAAAAGGTTGAATCAAAAGATAAAATATTTAAAAACCGACCATAAGAAGACCAATTTTTGCAACTGAAAGAGGTGTTCAACTAGCTTAAAGCCTTAAACTTCAAACATAAATCTCAATCACATCTAGGGCAAAGGAATCATGGATAAGGGAATCATAAAAGCTCCATAACAAGATCAACTTCTTTCCTGTCACATTTAAGAATTCAAAACATGTAAAAAAATGAGAAACCCTAATCTCTTAACTACTGTTTAACTAATTCGATTTGCGTAAAAACTCAATCATTTTCCGTTAAGAACTCTCCAATCAACAAGGTAAAAAATTTAGATTTACTAAGAAGAAAAGAGGAATTGACTAACCGGGTATCAACACTGTAGTCCGAGATTATGATGGTTAACGTTTCGATGGTTCCTCTGTCGTATCTACGATGGTTGTCGTTTCAATGGATCGTCGCCGTCTCTATCAGTGATTTTCTTCTTTGGCTCTTTTCAAAATTTCTCAATATAGTAGTTCCGGATTAACCCTAATCAAGGGTTCTTATAATAATTTTATGATAGGTGGAGCATTGGATGTGGGGCCCACTTCGACGCTCCACCTATACCAACAACCTTATAGATCTTTTAACCACTAAAAATCACCCAAAACAAAGCAAGTTTTAAAATTTAGATGAGTCATTTCCACATATCACAAAGGAAGTGGATTCACGGGTTTACTCAATGAGATTTGGATGAACTAAACTAAACAAATCTTAAAACTTGTCATGTTGCAATTCATAGAAATTGAAAATATAATTCAAAATGGAAAAGTCGAATTAATGTAGGCAAATTCAAGGATACAAAATGTGACATCTTCAACATTTAACATTTATTTTCCTAGAATATTGCCTTCGTAATCAATGTGATTAGTGCCATTAATTATTGCAGTAGGTATGATTCTACATTCTTAGGATTGCGACAATGGTAAGGATAAGTATAATTGCCCAATTATCTGATAGGCAAAGATAGTAACAAATAGATTGTAAAAGAAACAATGAAGTTGCTATTCATTCTTTGGTTCTACAAGAGCCAACTAAAAATTATTTGATTAATGATTCAAAAACAACCAAGGAGGAAATAATCTATTAAATGTAACAATTCTTCTAATTAATTTGTAAGCATGCATTTGCCCATGAATGTATATAGCTATATTAGTAATAGAGAGTGAATTTGAGTAAAGATTGACTTAAGTTTGCTGTTTCACTACTCATGCTAGATCTAAGATAGGTTTTATCTGTCACTAACATGAACAAATAATTTAGGGCATTAGAAAACATTGCATATAAATTTATATATGACCTTTTTTTTGTGCTCAAAGTAGTAACATACAATTAATATTATATGTATACATAAGAATCAATCCCACCCCAATTTCACCTCATGCCAAATAAGTCTATTACATTTTGAAACCAAACTCTAGTTATTCAGCAGCACAATGTAGAGATGAAGCTCAATTATCTATAACTAACATCATAGGATAAATTGGAAGATAAAAGCAAATGATAACTATAAACTCCTTTTTGCACGCTTACAAGTATTCATAAGCTCCACCAATGAGGGAAGAGGTTGAGGCACCGGAACATTCATTGACCTGTATAAATTTCTAAAGCTTTTACCAAAGCATTCGGTTGAAGCAACATTCATAGCTATTCCATCTTTATCTGGTGAAATTTCATCTATCTCTGCTTCCACCGGGTTTTTGCATCGCATTTCATCAACAACCAACCGTATATCAATTGATTCATCTTTGTTTCTAATTTTAGATCTATTCTCTTCAGATAAGGTAACTTTTTGTTCAACTTGGGAAGAAACACCAATGAGGGATACCTTTGCCTCGTGCATATGAGAAACATTTTCAATTCCAATCCTTGCTCTTCCAAATAATGTGATAGGTGAACTTTTGCTTTGGGGAGACAATTTAATCTGTAGCTTTTGAGGAGTAAGTTTTCTTCTTACTGTTTCTTCTGCCTTTACTTGACTAGAATCATCTAGACCAGATGTATGGCTTGAATTTTCAATTGATGCGGCTGAATTTGTAGGAACCTCAACATCTATGTCTAGAAGCTTCCATATATGACTATTATGTGCTAATTTCATGTCAAAACACCGTCTTTTGACATAATCTAACTCCATAGCTCTACAGTTAGGAGTTGTTGATACAACCCACTGTGGTGCAAGAAGTTGCAAAGCCCACTCCAGCTCTTCTCTTGAGGAATGCATAGAATAACATACATGCCAAATGTCAAATTGATCTTTAAGTGGTCCATTTGACCTTTGTTTTATTTGTCTTTCAAGTTCTGAAAGCTCATCATCACACACATACCATTGAGCTGATGGACGTATTATTAAAGGTTCAGGCTGGAAATTATATTTAGCCTCTGCAACCTTTGCTTTTGCCCTTTCAGGTAAATTGGGAAAAGCATTAAGCATTCGAAATCTAGATGTTGATTCCATAGTTATTATTTGAGGGCTTGTAAGCATCAGAGCGCTGAAGCTTTCCGGAGTGTTTGCCTCTTGAATAAATATTTTTGAGCCAAATGTTTTACAAACTTCCACAAGTACCTCTTCTTGACCTAGAAGGTCACATGCTAAATACACCACCTTAGCATCAGGATGATTCCATATGCATCTAATAACCTATTGCAAGCCAATAAACTAATGAAGTCAGTTTGTAAGTCAACTCATCAAGATACAATTTTCATACAGATAATTCATAGTACAAATTGGACCTACTAAACAATAAAGGAGGAATACACAGAGGCCAGCAAAAAAATAATTGTGATAAGGGTATCAGGGCTAGCTTTCTCGCACCTCGAATATTCCTGGAGGATAGTAGCAGAACAACTCCCCACCATTACCTCCTACTTTAATTTGGTATTTTTAATAAGAATTGAACATGAGACATTTTGGATAGAAAATCTCTTGGTCCAAGTTTATTGTCACTCAACTAACCAGGGTGAGTAGAGGCCAACAAAAATGAAAATGATAATATATCAAAAGCTTCAAACCAACAAGATCTTAGGAGTAAAGGCCAAAGAGCACCTATCCAGGATAGCTAAAGTAGTAAGGGTCTTGATTTAAGAGGTTGAAGCCTCTTGATTTAAGGGGTAGTTGGATCTCCATGTTTTGGGAATAATCCAAATTCTACTATTTTGCACTGAACAAGGCTGGTGACTCTGTATGGAGTGATCAAAGAGAGTAGATGTCCTTCAGAAGATGATATTCTTGTTATTCAAAAAGTGCTTCTATATGGAATACACCTTTTCTCCACTTAACTTTATGCATAGATATTATGAACTAATCCATTTTCAAATATAGTTGGGATACTTTACCCAAGAAATGGATAAAGAAATATGAAACCATATCCTATTTTTTTCCATTTGGCATAGCAGGAATTTCAGGAAGATGACATGAAAATGACATGGTGGTGGGATTATTTGTTAGCCTCCTCTACGCAAAAAAGAAGAAGAAGAGGCCATACCTGTTGAATAGCTGAGTGTTTGCTGGGCATCTTCATTGAAGACCTTCCGAATGTGCAATCCAGGAAAACATAATCAAGTCTACACTTGGGCTCTTTGTCTTTCCTACCTATATACTTCTCAGGCATGTTTTGCAAACATTCCGGCGCGAGTCTACAATCTCCTGTGTGGAGAATGTTACCAAAACTTCCCTCAAACAAGAACATAACTGCTCCTAAAGTTCATGATTTGCAAAGTGCGAAAAAAGATAATCTGTCAATAAAGTCTATTTACCAATTCAAAGCTTATAATCAACCTACATAAAGTCTAAAATTGATGAATTAAGAAGGCATTTTTTTGCTTTAGCTAATAGGTAGATCTTGTAAAATTGAAAATAGAAATTTGACTAATTCAAGACACAATAGAAGAAAATACCAGGACAATGATTTGCATCAAAAGCGGTGACACGGAAAGCTCCATCCGAGTCATCAATGATCAGCGTTTGACCAACCTCTATAGTGGCAAACAAGGAGTCATCAAGCTGCCATAAGAAGATAACCGCGAATATGAGTCCAACGAACAGAGAGATTGAAGCGAAAGAGGGAGAAAGAAAGAAACCCGTGGAGAATATTGAAGCACAAGGGTTTTGGTGAGGCGGGTTGAATAAATGGGAAATGCGGAATGGGTTGCGATTCCTTGAGAATGGTCTTTGTGTGCGTGAGTCAGGAAATGATGCCTCTTCTTCTTTGAAGACGGTGTCCATGTATCTACCGAAAACGGAAGTCCTCTAGGCATTTCTATCGGCATGATCGATGAATAGATCAAACTGAGAGAGATTGCGAAAGAATGGAGATTTCCTCTAGTGAAGTAATGGAGGGAAAAATCTAAATAGGGAGGAAGATTGCCTCGTACGATTTGCTACTTAAATTGCCTTGAACCCATTTAAGTTAAATAATAATATTTGACCATATACAAATTACACCTTATATATATAAAAAAATGGTTAAAATAGCAAGAAAAAACTATTATAAAATTAAAATAAATTAAAAAAACTCTTTACAAAAAGTTTTAAAAGAATTTTAAATCATACAACATCTCATTTGTCATAAAGAAGATGAATACGAAAAATACTAACTAGAGTGATAAAAATTTTAGTACTTATAAATATAATTTTAATTTATTAAATGAGATTAATAAATTTAATATATATAATCTATTTATAAATCTTAAAATTAATGTTATATTTATATAAAATATTTTTAAATAACAATTTATTTATTTATAATATGTTTATTTTATAATATCTAATGAAATATTTATATATAATCTTATTATATTAAAAAATATTTTATTCTATATATAATTTAAAATTATTAATTTTATTATAAAATTTCAAAATAATTTTTTATCTCCAAATATTTTATTCTATATCATTTTTAATTTTGTGGTTTAATATCGTATTTATTTAGTAAATATTTTAGTAGTCATTTTAAATTAAATAGATTAGAAATGAAATTATATAAATAAATGTTTTTAAAATAAAATAATTATTTGAATTGATCATTGATTTTAAAAACTATTTATATATCTTAGAATTATTAATTTTATTAAAAACATAATTATTATCCAATCACAATTTAAGTTTTTTTTTATTAATTATTATTTTAAAATAAAATCATTAAATTAAAATATTAATTATATATATATATATATAAATACATTTAAAAAAACTAGTGGAATAGTGGTTGCCGACTAACTTGCAAGTGATTATTTCTTTTAAATCTCAAGGCAAATTTATTAGAGAAATATGGTATTTTAAATAATAGTTCTACAAGGATTGGATGAGTTTGGAAATTTGATGAAATATCCCTCCATGTTATTCCAAAATACAATAGAGAATTAACTTTTGTAAAATTAACCTTTTGTGAAACTTTTACCTTTATATTTTCAAATAAAAATTTCATTCCTTCTCTTCTTCTATCTCCCTCTCGACGACGTCTGATATCCCCGACGACTCTGTAGCATCTACGCTAGATCTTCAACAAACACCGACGAGTGTATTATCCCGCTAGATCTCCAATAAAGGTTGAATCAATGGGTAAGTTAGATATTACTTTATTTTAGCTGAAACACTTGTTATTAATCAATTGGGATCGCAAAATATATCTTGCGCCCGCGCAAATTGCATTTGCATGTGTTGGGTTCTTGTTGTTGAGCAAAAAATGAGGTAAAATGTTATTGTCCTTTGTGTTTTATAAGATAAAGTATCATTTTTTTCTTCTTTGTTTGGACAGACAGACTAAATAATAGCGAGTTTGAATGATGATGGACGAATCCATGAATGGTGGTAACAACAACAACAACCCTAATAATAGTCTTTCCTCAAAACAACGATTATGTTGGACACACGAGCTTCAAGAACGTTTTGTTGAAGATGTTGCTCAATTGGGAAAACTGCCTTATCATCCTCAGCAAATGCATTCAGTCTTTCTTGCTAGCGAGCAGTTTAACAACCATTCTTCCTCTTCTAGGAATGCTCATCAGTTGGAGAAAGATTCAAGCAACAATATTTAGGATTTATGTATTAATTATTATGTGGTCTCCTCCTTTCCCTCCTCTTATAATTTCCTTTTAGTTTGTAGATGGTTATCAGGTTTAAGAACTGCCACACTTGGCATTCTGTCCTCTTATTTATAAAATTGCATTCTTCTGTCTTTAAATTAAAATAAGATTAATATCCCATTTTTGATAAATTTGTACTTCAACAAAATATGTTTAAGTAAAATAAATAAATGCATCCACACTCTATAATACATGTGTCTCGGGTATCCCGAATAATTGCCAAATTTCACATAACATGTTATAAAAATATCTAAGACAATTAAACATCAAATATAAGTTCACAATAAATATGAATATTCACACATTCAGGAACCAGAACATTAAGAAAGGTGGTTTAAGAGCAACAATAAGTAGTTGTTAGTCTATATGTTTCTCCCCCTGCTGGCCTGTCCACATGAACCATCCTTGAAGGATTTGGTTAAGACGGAGCATATTGGCTGAAGCTTTATATTTCCCTAGAGAAGCATCACCTAGGGTCGAAGTTGCAGCCTCTAGAGAAGATTCAATATGTCCAGACACATGACAAGAAACCAATATCATAAAACTTTCTTCTTTAGCATTTAAATCACTGTCATAAAAGGCATTTATTGTTTATGTTTTCATTCCATAAAAGGAATAAAATCTTTCCCTTGTCCATTCAAAATTTAAAGGCTTGATGAAATTTTTAGCTTCTCTTTTACCTTTAAAAGAAATGAACTATATAATTCACAACATAAGGTTTCTCCCTTTGCCAAAACACATTTCTGTAAGGCAATTGAAAACCTATGGATAGAGAACAATGTCACAGCTTTATACTAACTAAAACAAAGAGCAACAAAGTGCGCAAACGATAGTTTGCACCGATTCAAAGTGCGCAAGATGCAATTTGCGCATGCGTAAATGCAATTTGCACAAACTCACTATTATTTAGTCCGTCTGTCCAAATAAAGAAGAAAAATGATACTTTATATTACAAAACACAAAGGGCAATAACATTTTACCTCATTTTTTGCTCAACAACAAGAACCCAACACATGCAAATGCAATTTTCGCAGGCGCAAATTGTATTTGCGCAAGCACAAGATGTATTTTGCAATCTCAATTGCTCAATAACAAGTGTTTCAGCTAAAATAAAGAAATATCTAACTTACCCATTGATTCGGCGTTTATTGGAGATCTAGCGGGATGGTACAGTCGTCGGTGTTTGTTTAAGATCTAGCGTAAATGCTACATAGTCGTCGGAAGGATATCAGACGTCGGGAGGGGAGGTAGAAGAAGACATTTCTTTGCTTGGGATAGACGTGTCGTCAGAAGGGAACTCACCATTGTTGAGGGAGAAGAAGAGAGAAAGAAGATAGTAAAAGAGAAGAGAAGAAGAGAAAGATGAGAAGGAAATAATTTTTTATTTGAGAGTATATAAAATTAATTTCCCCTATTATTTTTGGGATATTTCATCAAATTCCCCAATGAGTTATCTTCGTTTGAATTTTCTACGAAAGGATGGAGTAGATGATTATTTCACTCGACTTCATTTAAAATTAGTTTCATCATCATACATAAAATAATATATTCAAAATTAGCAAATATGACTAAGAAAGGAAAAAATTAATAGTTAGGGATTTAAAAAATTCTAATGAATTGGTAATGTAAAACTGTATAGAAATATAACTCGAAGTTATTTTATGTCAAAGTCGTGGTTAATCTCCATAGACTCCTTTTTTATAAGAAAATAATGGAAATTTAAATTATCGAAATTTTATAAATTAAATGGCACTAAGATATTTTTAAAAGTAATGACATGGGCACGACAGACCCAGTCCAATGAAAATTTAAATTTTGTGCCCCTAAAATAGTAAATAATTTTTATTTTTAAATTTTAATAATATAAATGAGATATAAATGGTTAATATATTATAATATGGAAAGTAAGATTAAAAAGGAAATAAAAATGTTATATATATATATATTTAATATGAAAGGAGAAAATAAGATTATATAATTAATAATACTATTACATATTAAAAAATGTGGGCCCTATAAAGGTGGGGGCCTATGCATCTACATAAGTTGTCTTACCTCAGGGCCGATCTTGAAGGAGACGAGTGTTGTTGGGTAATGATTGAAACTAGAATAACTATGTTTGATGAAAAGTCTTACTAATAAGTTTTATCTAAAACATAGTTTATATTTTCATCATATGCCTGGTAAGTATTTACAAGAGCATTTATCAACATTTAAAAAATTATTGTTGATTTGGAGATCTTAGAGGTCAAGTATGACGATGAAGATTTAGTTTTGATTATGTTGTGTTTTTTGCCTCCATCGTATATCATGTTTTGTGATTTTACTATTTAGTCGTGATATTCTCACAATCAATGATGTTATGATGCATTATTGTCTAAGGAGAAAATGAAACATCTTGTTGGTTATTCTTATGGTCTAGTAGAGGGTCTTATTGTTGGAGGGAGAACACAAGAAAGTGGTTCAAAAAGTGAATAAAGAGATAAATCAAAGTCAAGAAAACCTTAGAAGATTTTCAATTACTACAAAAGGAGGCCATATAAAATATGAGTGTTGAAAGCTACAAAATAAAGTTAAGAAAGAGGATGACATTCTGACTAAAAATTAGATAGAAAATTGCGGCAAAACCAATATTGTTGATGCCGAAGACAATGAATTTCTCATGGCTTCTGTTTGCGATCCAATGTTGCAAGATGATTGGATACTCGATTCTGGTTGTACTTATCATATGTGTCCCAATCGGGACAAGTTATCAACATATGCTACCGTTTCCAAAGATGTTGTATTGATAAGAAATAATTAATCATGTAAGGTCATGGGTATGTGAACAATAAAAATCAAGATGTTTGATGGAGTTGTTCGAACACTTGATGATGTGAGACATGCTTCTAATTTGAAGATAAATCTTATTTCTATTAGTACCCTCAATTTAAAAGGGTACAAGTACATTATATAATGTGGAGTTATGAAGGTTAGTAGATGTGTATTTATTGTGATGAAAGGTAAAGAAAACATGACATGATATATGTTCTTAAAGACTCCACAGTTGTAGACGACATTGTTGTTGCTACCTCCTCGTTATCTGATGATGATGTCACAAAGTTGTGGCATATGCAACTTGATCATATGAGTGAGAAAGACATGAACGAGTTTTGAAAGAGATGACTTCTTGATGGGTAGAGTATTAGTAAATTGAAGTTTTATGAGCATTGCATTCTTGATAAACATAAAAGAGTTGGGTTTATAAAGAAATCCACAACACTGAAGACCACTTAATTATATTCACTCTAATTTATGGGGGACATCTAAAGTACCTTCTACGGGAGGTGTTTATTATATGCTGACGATTATCGATGAGTTCTCTAAAAAAGTTTGGGTTTTCTTCTTTAAGTAAAAGAGTGTCGTGTTCTCTAAATTTTAGGAGTGAAAGACTATGATTGAGAAATAGACATGAAAACCAATAAAATAGTTGCGTATTGATAATGGTTTGGAGTTATATTCTGAAGAGTTTAATACTCTATGCATGACTAAAAAAATAATGAGGCACCACAAAGTGTCTAAAAATTCATAATATAATGTTGTGGTAGAGAAGATGAATAAGACTTTAATGGATAAGGTGCATTGTATGCTCCTTAATGCTAATTTATCAAAGTCGTTCTAGGAAGAAGATGCAGTTTTATCATATTTCCTCATCAACCATTCACTGTCGACTACGATTAATAAATAGACTCCGCAAGAAGTATGTTATAGTATTCCTTCTAGTTATCCTCATTTAAGATTTCTTGGTTGTTCTATGTATGCTCATTTTGATGAAGAAAAAATTGGAGGCTCGATCTATGAAGTGTATTTTTATCGGTTATAAGTCCGGTGTAAATGGGTATAAGTTATGGTGTCCCGAAACCAAAAAGTTTATATTTAATCAAAATGTTATATTTGATGAGACACTTATGTTACATATTACACCTCTTATATCTTCTTGTGCTCATATTGAGCAAAAATTTAACACTTTTCGAGATAAATTCAGCAAGTAGGTGTAGTTTGAGAGCATATCAGAATCTGAATCTACAACACTTTCGTCAACTACACCAGAGTTGTCAAATACTTCACCATTTGAACCACACTATCATATTACTACATATAAGCCTATATCTGAAATTAAACCTCCTCAAAGACTCGATGAAGAAAATTATAGTCAAATTTCGGAGATTGATTTTACTAACGTATTTTCTCTAGTTGTGAAACATTTTTTAATCCAAGCATTAGTTGACATCGTGCGATGCATATTTTGGAGCTTGAGCATCTAAATGTGAAGACCGTGTTTCTACACGGAGTTTTAAATGAAAACATTTATATGCAACAACATAAAGGATTTACAGTCTCAAGAGAAGATGACTGTATTTGTTATTTGGATAAATTCATTTATGGTTTAAAAAATTTCCAAGGTAGTGGTTAAAGGTTTCGACTCTTTTATGACCACTTATGACTTCAAAAGAAGTGATTTTGATAGTTTCATCTACTTCAAAGTCCTTTATCTGTTCAACCTTTTTTTATGTTAGTCTGATGAGTTTTCCATTAACAACTCACTTTAAACTCTCTATAACTATGTCACCTTAGTCATATGAGGATATCGAATATTTGTTACAAGTTCTAGAATTCATTGCAATTGGTTCACTTATGTATGCAATGGTTTGTACTCGATTGGATTTGACATATTTAGTAAATGTAGTTAGCATATATATGATAAATTCAGGTAAAGAGTATTGAAGAGTAGTTTGGTGGATCTTACATTATTTAAGAAGTTCAACGGACATTCACCTACAATTTGGTAGGACTAGAGATGGAGTTATCGGTTATGTCAACTCTAATTATGATGGAGATATTGACAGAAGAAGATTGCTTACAAGTTTTGTTTTCTGTATTGGCGATTTTGCGATTAGTTGGAAAGTTACTCTATAGAGTGCAGTCGCATTGTCTACTATCAAGGTAAATACATGACCATTACAGAAGCTTGTAAAACTAGTATTTGACTGAAAGGTATATTCAAGGGATTCAAGAAGGATTTACAAAATACGACAATCATTTGTGATAGTCAAAATGATATTTTTCTGACAAATCACATTGATATACGATATCATTTTGTAAATGATGTTATTGCCCATATTAATATTGATGTGAACATTATTAATATTGTTAATAATCCTGATTATATGTTGATGAAGACGTCCCCATTACTAAGTTTGAGCATTGCTCAAACTTAGTTGATCTGGTTGTTGATTAAGCCCACCATGGCTTTTGGAAGAGGTGGAGACTATTATGGTTGTCTATATTTTGAAGATCAATTTTTCTTTTGACATACTGGATCCGTGTAAATGTGGAGATTGTTAGATTATGGTGACCCGTATGGATTTTGACCGGGGTCTGGGTCTAGACTCGCGGTGCAATAAAATAAAATAAAATCATAACTATTTGATATTGAGCCTAGTTATGTGACCTATAAATATATGGTCTTAGATTCCCTCTTCTAGTCTAATAACAATAAAAGGTGGATATCCCCATCCTCTTTAGGGTCCTAGGTTTGAACCCGTTAGGCAACAAGTTTTACGCTTAGTTAAATGGTTAAGTCTTTATGTGCTTAACTTGTGTGGATTAGTCACACTCTAAAGGAGAAGCGAAAACCAGCGTTCTCAAAAAAATTTGGTCTTAATTAGAGTTTTATTAACACACCTAATATTTGTTATTATTCTTCCCTCTTTAAGTTGTAATTTTCTATTTTAACATAGTGAAAAATTTATTCCTTTGCCCGTGGTTTTTCCATCTCGTGTTTCCAAGTAAATTTAGTGTTATTTACATTTTTTTTCTTAATTAACTTGATTATTCTCAGATCCATATCATTTTCTTCAATAAATATTTTAAATTAATTTATAAAAAATAATATCTCATCACTTAAAGTGATAATAATATTTATATGATTAATGTAGTTCAAAATTTATCTATTTTTTAAAATTTAACTGTTTCAAGTCTTATGGACGGGTTATATATTTTAGTGCAAGGACTTAGTAATTTAAGAAAAATATGTTATATATATATATATATATATATATATATATATATATATATAAAAGAAATTAATACAAAATTTTAAAATTATTTAAATGCAATATCATACGATTTATCAAATTTAATTTGTATTTATTTTAAAATATAAAATTTTATTATCTTAGTTGGTTAAAGTATTATAGTTATATATTTATGATGCAAGTTTAAAACTTGTATATATCATTTTTTTATAAGTGGGTCAACTCCTAAATTAACAATCCAACTCATTTTACTCTAACAAAATGAGTTTACGTTGTAACAGGAGGACTTAATTATTTGAAATAACTGTATTTTTATATATATAAATACTTATTTCAGCTTTTTATAAAAAAAAATCAACTAACCGTATGTAATTTAAGCATATCAATTAATATTATATTATTGCTATTAAAAAAAATAATGAATTGGTATTCTAAAATATTAATATTTAAAAAATATATATATTGAAACTTAAATAAATAAAAAACTTTTATTTTTCAAAAAGAATCAATTAATGAAAACTAAAATTTAAAAAGTAAAATAAAAAAAGATTTTCTGTTTAAGAATATATAAAACATAAACTAAAATAAAAAAACATTAAAGACTAAAATAAAATACAATTAAGACCAAAACTTTTATTTTAAAAAATCAAATAAAAAATATAGCATAATTAAACATGACAATTAAATTAAAAATATTTATATCATGTCATGACTTACATATATTTAACCAATATTTAACTATGTTTATTTTTAATATCTAATGATATTATTGAGGAGACTATAACTATTACTCATATTTTCTAGTCATGGATTTGAATAATAATAATAATAAACAAAATATTTATTATTATATTTTATAGGTACATATATTTTAATGGCATAATAACAAATTTTAAATATTAAATATATTGCATTGTTTTAAAAACTGTTTTTTGTCATTAATCCGGTTTTTCGGGTGAATTTTGGTCCGACCGATCCAACCAATTGAACCACTAGTTGAACTTAAGGATGACAATTTAAACTGCCCCGCGAAACTCTCACTGATTGAACCCTCAGGGAAATTTTTATTTCTGAGATAATTATTCAATGTACCCATATACTGCTCAATAGGATACATCCATCGATAGTGTAAGGGTCCTCCAAGAAAAGCCTCGAACGCCAGATGTACGAGTAAATGAACCATTATGTCGAAAAAAGATGGCGGAAATATTTTTTCAAGATTGCATAGAGTTATAACAATATGAAGTTGAAGTTGGTCCAAGTCATGTGTAGTCAATGACTTACAACATAATAACCGGAAAAACTTCGATAGATTCACAACTGCATCGAAGACATCTTCCGAAAGTAAGTCACGTGTTGCTAGAGGAAGAAGATATTCTAATATGATATGACAATCGTGATTCTTTAAACCCCGAATCTTCTTTTCATCCAAGTCAACACATCCCCCAATGTTAGAAAAGAATCCTTCCGGCATCTTTAATTTTTTCAAAAATTCACATAATTTTTTCTTTTGACTAAGAGAAAATGCGTAAGGGGCAGCGGGACATTGGAGAACTCCATTGACCTCAACGGGATGTAACGAGTGTTTTATTCCCATCAATTTTAAATCTTTCCGAGCCTTCAATCCATCTTTCTTCTTCTCTTTCACATCCATCATTATTCCGACAATGCTATCGCAAATATTTTTCTCAATATACATGACATCTAAATTATGTCTCAACAATAGACTTTTCTAGTATGGTAGAGTAAAGAATATAGATAATTTGTTCCAATTATCTCTTCTCGCACATCATGACGGATTTTCGATATTTTTGAACTTAAAACAACGTCTTTTAAACTCTAAGAATGCATTTAGGTTTCCGTACCTGATAATAGTGAAGGGGCCATTCAATATTTTTTATTACCATCAAAGGCTTCACGTTCCTTCCGGAATCTGTGGTTAGGGGGGAGAAAACACCTATGACACATATAACACTCTTTCTGATAATTAGTCAATCTCATTGAAGTAGTACCAATATTACAACACGGACACGCAAATTTTCCCTTAGTACTCCAACTAGATAGATTTGCATATGCAGGGAAGTCGTTAATAGTCCATAACAATGCAGCATGCATGTTAAAATACTCTGAAGTGGATGCATCAAAAGTTCGAGCACCTGTATGCCATAAGACCTGCAATTCCTCGATTAAAGGTTGTAGAAAAATATCAATCGCATCACAAGGACTCTTAGAACTGAGAATCAACATGGATAACATAAAATTACTTGAGTCCATGCATATCATCGGTGGTACATTGTAAGGTATTAGAACAACCGGCCAAATGCTGTATGATTGTTTTCCATTAATAAATGACTGAAATCTATCACTAGCTAAACAAAGTCTTACGTTTCGGGGCTCCGAAGAGAAATTGCTGTAGTGTTCATCAAACGACTTCCAGGTCATAGAATCTACAAGATGCCTCAAGAATTCATCGTCTACTCGACTATCTCATTAGTGGAGCCGTTTTTAAAGACATGTATAACCTTTGCAGCCTTGGTGTCAATGGAAAATAATGTAGCACCTTAGCTGGAATATGTTTTCTATTATGTTTTTTTCGAACTGTACTACTTGACTTATCAATCTTCCATCTCGAGGTGGCACACACCTTACAACGTTGCAGATCATTATCCTGCTTACGGTAAATCATACAATTATTATTAGACGTCGATCTTTTCATATGTAAGACCGATATCTGTAATAAATTTTTTACACTCATAATAAGAATTAGGTAAATGAGAATTTACTGGTAAGATCTCATCTTTGATCAAATTTAGCAATAGGTTGAATGATGTATTTGTCCATTGACCAACATTCTTAATATGAAGCAACTTCAATAATGTGGAAGTCTTTGAAATTCGAGAACCTTCATACAAAGGCTGCTTTGAATCATCCAACAATTTGTAGAATGTTTTATTATCGTCAACCGGATCTTCAGAACTAGAGTGTTGAATGTTGGGATACAAATCATTGAGAATCTCTTCCATATACTGGTCATCAACATCATTATCAATATCATTATTCATCAACTGTATTATCTTCTTCTATGATATTCTCGTTAACATCGTCTTTGTTATTTGATTCGTCATCAACATCATCAACGCCATCATCAACAATATCAGTTGTGGAGCTTCTTTTATTGTGAAAACACCAAAAATCATAGTTCATTCTTATACCGTGTATAATTAGATGTGTCTTGACAATATTAACACTTTCATAGTTTCAATTTTCACATTTAACGCAAGGACAAACAATATTTTCCCTTCGAGTATTGAGCAAAGTTTAGGAATTTCTCAACGTCTTTCATATATTGTGGATGATCTCGACGTAGGAGCATCCAACTTTTTTTCCGGAATTTCAATTTTCAATTGTAATCTAGGTATATATATCACGTTTTAAAAACTTATTTATCAAGCTTTCTAAATAAATCTATTCAGAAATGTATAATAGTCTAATTACTTGCCTAACATAAATAATTTAAACTTGTCTAACATATACTAATTGACAACAACTAACAGTTCACATTATTGTCTATAGAATGTAATTGTCTAACATAATTGCCTAACATATATATATATAACAACAATTAATTCTATAAACAGACAACAACTAATTGACATCAACTAACACATGACAGTTCACATTATTATCAATATATATAATTGTCTAACATATATATAACAACAATTAGTGAAAATATATAGAAATCAAAAGGCTCATACAATAATTAATATATAACATCAACTAATTGAACCAAGCAAAATGCTCTAACATATATAAAAATCCAAATTTCAAATCTTTAAACGAATTCGAATCCTATCTAATTTTATCTAATTTGGTATTAATCTGGCATAAATCAAATAAACTAGCAGTTCTCCAAATCAAACAAACTAGCAGTTCTTCAAATCAAACAAAATAGCAATTTACAACGAGTGCCTATATATTGAAGATGTTGTGATGCGTTTCCGGCGAATTATAAAATCAAATTCTTCCAGCGACGATCTTCAAATGTCGGATCTTGAGCTAATCTGTAATAGGGATTTCACAATAGAGATTTCACAATAGGGATTTCAAATAGAAGGCGACGGAATCGGAGTCTACCAGGCTAGAAGGCGGCCCTGCAGATTCAGTTCATGATTATGGAATTTCTTGAAATCAAAGAGGAAACAGTTTGGAATCGAGAAGGCGATAGAATGGACGGCGACAAATTCGGATTCGGACAGTTCGTGATTGAAATTCGCGGTTGAAGTTCGACGGATGGATCGGCGCCGGATCGAAGTGAGAGAGCAGAAAAAAAAAGGAAGAAAGGAATGTAGCGTTAGGTTAAATAAAACATATCTACGAGGGCGGTTCAGGTTCCCTCGGAAAATATTTTAATTAAGTTCTCACCGAGAGTAGAAAACAAAAGTTCTCTGAAATAATACTTTTCAGCGAGAACTATACAATGCCCTCGACAATTTATTTAATGTCAGCGAGAGCGAATGAATTCTCTCGGTGAAATATTTATTTCCAAAAGCAACTAAAAGCTCTCGGTGATTATTACTTTTCTACTAGTGGACGAACGACAAACACAACGACGAACACAACGACGGATGAACACGATGGGAGAACACAACGTCGGATGAACACGACGGGAGAACACAACGTCGAATGACGGGGGAACACAATGACAAAGAACGAATGAACACAACGTCGAACATCGGGCAACACAACGGCGAACGTCGAACATTATATTTGTTTTAATGTTTTTGTGTTTAATTGAACAGATTCGAGATTGGATGCGGATGAATTTGGTGTTGAATGCAGATGATGATGATGATGAGATTAGATGCGGATGGATTCAAAGGCAGAGAAGTTGGATGTGGTCGCATTATAGTAAGACGTCGCAATGGTTGGTCGCGTCTCGCGATGGTTGGTCGCATCTCGCAATGCTTGGAAGGAGAAGAGGCGGCACGATCCCGTCACGCGACTGCATGGAAGGTAAAGAAGCGGCACGACCGCGTCACACGACCGCGTGGAAGGCGAAGAGGCGGGACGATCGCGACACGACTAAGATCTGCTAGTTTCTTAATTCTTTGCAATTTCCCTTGAATATGTTTACAATTAATTTTTATTGAACAATGAGTTTAGTTGATACTTTTGGAAGCAAAGTAAAGATTATATAAAATGTAATAAAAACAAAGTTTCAAACAACTTATACACACTTTATTTTGAATATAACACTTTCTACAACTATTGTCTGCTCACAAAAATATTGTTCACTACAATTGACAATCTCATAATTATATCAGCTTCAAAATCAATGTCTAGGTTGGTAATTGCTATACATTATTCATACAAAAGAAACAAAATAATGTTATATGTGGAGATGTAGGAAATGTTGGCACAACATAATTTGAGGGACTAACTTCGGATAGAGAGATTCAACAATAAAGAGTTGAAAATTCAAGATTTAACAAAGTACTGTACATAAACAAAACAAACAACTATGTCATGCTATCAAAATTATACAAACAACAAACAATGTATTTCAGAACGGAACATAAGTATACCAGTAACTGTCTCCATCGTGCTTATGGTTGTGTCGTTGTGTCCGAAATGAGCACCAAAGAGTCCATTGCCACGATCGATCATGGTTGTCTTCGTCATTATGTGTTGTTCTGTTCGTCGTTGGAGTTCCATCTTCGCCGTTTAGAGTTTGAGAGTTTAGAGAGAATGAGGAGAAGACTCAGAAGAGAGAACGTTGAAGAAAGAAATGAAAAAATAAGAGGGAAATTATAATAAATATTAGGGTGGGTTTAATGAGGGAGAATTGGAATTGGAATTGGCATCGGAGTTCTAATTCCAATTCCATGAGAATTGGCATTGAATTACAATTCAATTCTTATGTTTGGAAAAATTATAGAATTGTAATTCAATTCCAATTCTTATGTTTGGGAAAATGATAGAATTGTAATTCAATTCTAATTCTTATGTTTGTAAAATAAAATATCGGTTCAAAATATTAACTTTTTAAATATGTTTTCACGTTTTTGACACGTTTAATACGTTTTTGACATGTTTAACACGTTTTTGGCACGTTCAAACACGTTTTTGACATGTTTAACATATTTACACACTTAAAACACACTTTCACACGTTTAACATGTTTTTCACATTTTTGGTATGCTTAACATGTTTTTGACATTTTTAATACGTTAAACATGTTTTCACATTTTAACAAGTTTAACATGTTTTTTTACGTTTTTGGCACGTTTTTAACATGTTTAATACGTTTCTCACACGTTTAACATGTTTTTCACGTTTTTACACGTTTAACATGTTTTTGGCATGTCTAACACGTTTTACACATTTTTGAAACGTTTAACACGTTTTTTCACGTTTTGGCACATTTAACACGTTTTTCACACGTTTTTCACGTTTAATACGTTTTTCACATTTAACGCGTTTTTCACACGTTAAACATGTTTTTCACGTTTTTGGCACGTTAAACACATTTTTAGCATGTCTAACACGTTTTCACACGTTTTACACATTTTTGACACGTTTAACATGTTTTTCACGTTTTGGCACGTTTAACACGTTTTTCATGTTTTTCACACGTTTTTCAAACGTTTTAACACATTTTTCACGTTTTTACACGTTTTACACGGTTTTCACACGGTTTTCACGTTTTTCACACGTTTTAACAAGTTTAACACATTTTTCACGTTTTTCAAGTTTTTCACACGTTTTTCATGTTTTAACAAGTTTAACACGTTTTTCACACATTTTTCACGTTTTTCACACATTATAACAAGTTTAACACATTTTTCACGTTTTTGGCACATTTTTAACATGTTTAATACGTTTTTCACACGTTTAACATGTTTTTCCCGTTTTTCATACGTTTAACACGTTTTTGGCATGTCTAACACGTTTTACACATTTTTGACACGTTTTACACGTTTTTCACGTTTTGACACATTTAACACGTTTTTTCACACGTTTTTCACATTTAACACGTTTTTCACACGTTAAAATATTTTTCACGTTTTTGGACGTTAAACACATTTTTGGCATGTCTAACACGTTTTTCACACATTTTACACATTTGTAACACGTTTAATACGTTTTTCACGTTTTGGCACGTTTAACACATTTTTCACACGTTTATCACACGTTTTTCACACATTTTCACATGTTTTAACACGTTTTTCACGTTTTCATACGTTTTCACGTTTACACACGTTTTTCACATTTTTCACAAGTTTTAACACGTTTTTTTACACGTTTTTCACATTTTCACACGTTTTTTTACGTTTAACACATTTTCACACGTTTTTCACGTTTAACACGTTTTTCACACGTTTAACATGTTTTCACATTTTTGGCACGTTAAACACATTTTTGGCATGTCTAACACGTTTTACATATTTTTGACATGTTTAACACGTTTTTCATTTTTTTCACGTTTTCACACGTTTAACACGTTTTTCACATTTTCACATGTTTTTCACACGTTTTTCACATTTTTGGCACGTTTTACACATTTTAAACGTTTTTGCACGGTTTTCACGTTTCTTACACGTTTTTGGCTCATTTAACACGTTTTTGACATTTTTAATAGATTTAACATGCTTCTCAAACGTTTTGATAGGTTTAAAACGTGTTAAACATGTCAAAAATGTATAAACGTGTTAAACATATTAAAAATGTGTTAAACATGCCAAATAAGTAAAAAACTTGTTAAACGTGCCAAAACGTGTTAAATGTGTTAAAAATGTGTCAAACGTTTCAAAAACAAAAAAACAAGTGAAACGTGTCAACAACGTGTTAAACAGGTTTAATGTGTTAAAAACGTTTTAAACGTGTTAAAAACAAGAAAACTTGTCAAAAACGTGTTAAACGTCCAAACATGTGAAAAACTTGTTAAACGTGCCAAAACGTGAAAAACGTGTCAAAAATGAGGTAAATGTGTCAAAAACGTGAAAATGTGTTAAACGTGTCAAAAATGTAAAAAAACGTGTTTAATGGTCAAAAACGTGAAAACGTGTTAAACGTGTCAAAATGAGGTAAATGTGTCAAAAACGTAAAAAAATGTGTTGAATGTGTCAAAAACGTAAACAAATGTGTTAAATGTGTCAAAAACGTAAAAAATCGTGTTAGATATGTCAAAAACGTGAAAAAGTGATAAACGTGTCAAAACATGTTAAATATGTGAAAAACTTGTTAAACGTGCCAAAATGTGCCAAAATGTAAAAATCATGAAAACGTTTCAAAAACGTGTTAAACGTTCCAAACATGTGAAATATTTGTTAAACGTGCCAAAACGTGAAAAACGTATTAAACGTGTCAAAAATGTGATATACGTGTCAAAAACGTAAAAAATGTGTTAAATGTGTCAAAAACATGAAAATGTGTTAAATGTGTCAAAAACGTAAAAAACGTGTTAAATGTGTCAAAAACGTGAAAACGTGTCAAAAACGTGAAAACGTGTCAAAATGTGTCAAAAACGTGTTAAATATGTGAAAAACTTGTTAAACGTGTCAAAACGTGCAAAATCATGTTAAATATGTCAAAAACTTGTTTAACGTGTCAAGGACGTGTTAAGGACGTGAAAAACGTGTCAAGGACGTGAATAACGTGTTAAATGTGTCAAAACGTGTTAAACGTGTCAAAAACGTGTTAAACATGTCAAAAACGTGTTAAACATGTCAAAAACGTGTTAAACGTGTTAAACGTGTTAAAAACGTGAAAATCATGTTAAATGTGTCAAAAACGTGTTTAACGTGTCAAAGACGTGTTAAACATGTCAAGGACGTGAAAACATGTTAAATGTGTCAAAAACGTGTTAAACGTGTCAAGGACGTGAAAAACTGTTAAATGTGTCAAAACGTGTTAAACGTGTCAAAAACGTGTCAAAAATGTGTTAAACGTGTCAAAAACGTGTTAAACGTGTCAAAAACGTGTTAAACGTGTTAAAAATGTGAAAATCATGTTAAACGTGTCAAGGACGTGTTAAACATGTTAAGGACGTGAAAAACGTGTTAAATGTGTCAAAAACGTGTTAAACGTGTCAAGAACGTGAAAAACGTGTTAAACGTGTCAAACGTGTTAAAAACGTGTTAAACGTGCCAAAAACGTGTTAAACGTGTCAAAATTTTTATAAACAATAATTTAATAAGAAAAAATTTGTTAAATCAGATTATCTTATATAAATAATTATACAATGTACTAAATTGAAGATAAAAAAATTATTACTCTTGACTTTCCATCATTGCTCATATTTTATTTTTTGTTGAGTTTGTGCCTAATTAAGAAAAAATATTAATTATCCAAATTAAAAAATATTAACATTCACTACAAATATAATCTAAGAAAAATTCTTTATAAAAATAACTATAAATTTACTCTAAGCAAAATTCTTTATAAAAAAATATTAAGGAAATATAAATTCCAATTTACCATTACAATATAATATACATAAAACCACATTTACAACAACATAGAGTACTTGTCTTTTGTATTTCTAACCAAGATTTAACATACAGTCCAATAATAACAATGCCATACAATGACAGGACTCTTGATTGTTCCCTCTAGTACAACACGATCAAGCTTCGGGTTCACCAAAAATGTTGTGTAGATTATCCATGAAAATATTGTTGTATCAGGTTCATATGTTTGACCCCTGATACACATTGGTCTTTGAACACCCAACATGTTTTCGGCTTCTTTCTTCTTTTTCTCTCTAGTCAAGTGATCAACTCTTCTCATTTTGAAGTTCTGTATAACCATGGAGAAAAAGTTATTTTACTATATGGCTTTTACATTTATGATTGAAAAACAAGCAAAAGAAATTTAACTCACCCATTCGATTCCAAATAAGAGGAGTTGGGCTGAAAACAACTGCTGTTCTATATAAACCATCATGGACGTTTACTGATACATTGTATTTGTATTCACTTATCACTCTCTTGCAGCAAAAATAGATTTCAAAACTCTTTTCAAGAACGAAATTTTCATCTTTCATCTTTTAATCAGAGCTCAATTTCAGGAATTTTGATATGTATCCTCTATGGTTACTGTTTTTTTATAGACTTCAGAAAAGAGAAGACGGCGGCTAAACAAAATATAATTAGGTTAAAAATTCAGGAGTTCTATGGGGGTGTTCAGTTTTAACCTAATTAGTTGGGTAAGTATAGGTTGAATTTTTTTATGGGCCTATGTATGAGTTTAAATGAGCTACTAAATAAGTAGACAAAGCCCACTATTTAAGGACCCCAACTTTAAAAATAATAATAATATTATTAGTTAATTAATTAATTAATAATATATTATAAATAAATTAATATACTTTTTTTTCTCAATTTTATTAATATTTTTTTTATTTATTCTGAATATTTTTTTTATATAATAGACATTTTATTTATATATTTAAGAAAGCACCCGTTCATGGACGTATCATGGGAAAAAAAAAGGAGCATTATATATATTTTAATTATGTTAAAATTATTATTAGTAAATTTTTTAATTTTGTGGCTATAATTTTTATTCTTTTATTCTTTTATTTTATATTTGTTTACAAAGAGAGTAAAATCAATAATAAATAATAAATTAATATTTATTGTCAATAAATTTAAATGAAAAATAATAAGTACAAAGTGATATATATGATTAAATGTCAAATTATTATTTAAGACTTGAACTTGAGTCGTTTTAATAAAATTTTGTTCTCGTAACTTTGAATTGTTTCATATGTGATTCAAATTATCAAACTTTTAACCATTTTAGGCTTTTTCTAAATGGACAGAACTTTGAATGGTTTGATTCGGCTTATTCTTAATTTATTGACGTCAGTTTATTCCGCTTATTTTTTGGTACGTTTAATCGTTAAGCTTGTGTATGTTTAATTCAGCTTATACGCCAAATTTATTTATTTTTTAAATTTATAATATTATTTAATAATTAATATTATATATATATATATAATGTTATATATATATATATATATATATTATTTTAATTTTAAATATTAAGAAATGATTTAAATTTAAAAAATAATATATATTTCAAAATAAATTATATTAATATATTAATTTTTATAAATTTTTTTGTTAATATATAATTTTAAATAATTAACAAATGACTTAAATTAAAAAATAATATATTTTAAAATAAATGATATAATAAAAAGAATACTTTATTATTATTATATATATTTTTCACCTTTTCATATTTCCCTCTCTAGTCCAATTTTTTAATTGTAAATTTATTTTCGATCTATTCGTATTATTATTTATTTTAATTGTCAATCTATATTTATAGATAATTATTACTATTTTAATTTTTAAAAATTAGTTATAAATTAAAAAATCACAATGTATTTATATTATATTTTGCTTAATTATTTTATATATTAAGATAAATATATTATAAATAAAAAATAAAAATATATTTAAATGTATGTCTTTTTATTATAATAATTTTATATAAATATATAAAAAATATTATAAATATACCGAATAAATGAGAGAATGAACAAAATGATTAGAAATGAATAAATAGATAAAGGAGAATGAATAATTTTTTTAAAAAAATAATAAGAGAGGAAAACGCTAAGATTATAATCTTAAACGCTGAGAAGGAATATAAAGAGAAAATTGAGTTCAATTCGTAAAAATGTGTTTGATTATATTTTTTTGTTTGAACTTATTACGCAAAATTAATGTAACCGTTTATTATGTAAACGCTCATAAACGACGAATGAAACAAACGATATAAGTATTAGGTGGATAACTTCGTCCGGCCTGTATGAATGGTAGTGTGGCCGTTCTTTGTATCTCAACTCTTTCTCTTTTCATCTTTTTATTTTGTGTTTTGGTAGTGTGGCCGTTCTTTGTATCTCAACTCTTTCTCTTTTCATCTTTTTATTTTGTGTTTTTGTTTTAATATTATTTTCATTAGTTAATAGTACGTTGTTTTATATTTTTATTAACTAATAGTATGTTGTTTTACAATACGTTATCAGCGGGACTATATAGCTGTTTAAGGTATATTTCCCTATCATTTTTTTTTTTTTTTATATTATGACTAACCTCGCAAATATTTATTTGAATTTATCATTGTTTTTAATATATATATATATATTTATTAAAATAACTAATGGAATCCTGAGAGCTCTTAATTTGGGGTTTAATGCAAATTTAAATTTTAGATTTGTTAAAATAATAAATAATTATTTTTTTAATTTTAATAATATAAAATGAGATATAAATAGTTAATATATTATAATATGCAAGTGAGTATATGGTATTTTAAATAATAATTTTATGAGTATTTAATGAATTATTTACTTTTGAATTTTCTAAAAAAAAAGATGGAATAGAGGATTATTTCACCCTGCTTCATTTAAAATTAGTTTCATGATGATAAAGAAAAGAATATATTCAAAAACTATCAAATATGATTAAGAAACGAAAAAATTAATAGTAGGATTTTTTATTTTTACTTTCAAAACAAATTCAATTAAAAAATTCAAATGAATTGGTAATGTAAAACTATATAGAAATCTAACTCAAACTTCTCTTTATGTGTGCTTAATGAAGATCTCTGTCCTCTTTTTCTATAAGAAAAAAAGAAATTCAAATTATCAAAAATTTAGAATTTAGATTTTCAAATCTGTAATTAAAATTTTCATTTGCAAATGTGTTAATAAAGTTAAATTAGCTCCCATAAAGCTTTAGTAACTAACCTTGAAGAAACTAATACTTAGCTAAGTTAAATGACACTGAAATATTTTTTAAAAGTAATGATATGGTTGTGAAAAATTTATATCGAAAGTCACATTGATCCAACAAATTGAACAGGGAACAATTTAAATCTTCAATTTTGCACTATATATCATATATGCTATAATAGTTTTGGACTAATTTGTGTACTACATGTATCACTTACTATTTTATAAGTTACATTTTAATTAAGAAATTAGTTTTAGTTGTAATCTATACATAATCTAACAATATAATGATGGTTTACTTATTTTTTAATTTTATGTAGATACTTCACTGTATATAGTTGATTGAGCCAATAAGGTCTTAAGTTCTTTTAATAAAATTATTATTTTCTCTTTGACAATGTCTCAAGTTGGTTCGAATTTATAGATTATTTCAAAAAGTTGATAATTATGAGGTACATATAGACTTGATGTTATCTTAATATATTGTTATAAATTTTTTTTTATATTATTGAGGTACATATAGAGTGTTGAATGTTGGGATACAAATCATTGAGAATATCTTCCATATACTGGTCATCAACATCATTATCAATATCATCATTCATCAACTATATTATCTTCTTCTATGATATTCTCGTTATCATCGTCTTTGTTATTTGATTCGTGATCAACATCATCAACGCCATCATCACCAATATCAGTTGTGGAGCTTCTTTCATTGTGAAAACACCAAAAATCGTAGTTCATTCTTATACTGTGTATAATTAGATGTGTCTTGACAACATTAACACTTTCATAGTTTCAATTTTCACATTTAACGCAAGGACAAACAATATTTTCCCTTCTAGTAGAGTATTGAGCAAAATTTAGGAATTTCTCAACGTCTTTCATATATTGTGGATGATCTCGACGTAGGAGCATCCAACTTTTTTCCGGAATTTCAATTTTAAATTGTAATCTAGGTATATATATATATCACGTTTTAGAAACTTATTTATCAAGCTTTCCAAATAAATCTATTCAGAAATGTATAATAGTCTAATTATTTGCCTAACATAAATAATTTAAACTTGTCTAACATATACTAATTGACAACAACTAAAAGTTCACATTATTGTCTATAGAATGTAATTGTCTAACATAATTGCCTAACATATATATTATATATATATAACAACAATTAATTCTATAAACAGACAACTACTAATTGACATCAACTAACACATGACAGTTCATCATTAATGATTTTAACTCTATATTTCTTCTTCTTTTTTATATATTTATATTCACATTAATTATTAATTATTTTAAAATTGTTTGATCCCAATAATTGAATATAACAATAAAAATTCTTTCAACACAAAAATAAATTAATTAAGAATTGGATAATAATAAAAACTCATTTATCAAACACCAAAAGAGTAATATTTGACAAAACAATTTTTTTATTACTAATATAAGTTGTGAATAAAAATTAAATAAAAAATTATTAATTTCATTTTTATTTATATTAAACTAAATAAGAAAAAACTTTTTTTTTTATTTTTATTATATTAAATTAGAAAAGAAAAAACCCTTAAAAATTTTTTTTACAGTAAAACATAAAGTTCATAAATAAGTTGTTAAATTTAAAAAAAAAATGAAAATTTAAGAAATATAAAAAATAAAAACTAATAAAAAAAGAAGATAAAATATCAAAAAAGAAATTAATATTAAAATAATAAAAAATTTAAAAATAAAATAAATTATTTAGTTTAATTAATGAAAAAGAAAGAGAGAGAAAATATATTAATATTTAATTAATAAATATATAAATTTAAAAATAAAAGTTAACCATGATTACTAAAAGAGGCTAAATGAGCCCATTTTTGATAGTACATATGTTTAAATGACTTTTTATTAGTATATACGATTTAAGTGAGTTAGTTGTACAAGTACATACGTCTAAGTGAGCTTTTTTTCAAAAAATAAAAACTAATAACTTTCTAATTTGCTGACAATTAATACTTAAATTTAAGTATACTTCTAAGTTTTTTAAACATTCCAGTGTGAGCCTACAATCTCCGTTGTTGTGGAGGATGTTACCAAAACTTCCATCAACATAACTGCTCCTAAAGTTCACGAGTTGCAAAATGCAAAAGATCTAGGTCAATATAGTCTAACTAATATTAACTATAAATTACTTATTTAATCTTAAACTTCTAAAGTTTAAGTAAAATTAGGTAGAACTAAACATATAATATTATTTTATGTCAGAGTTATTTGAAATTGTAAAATTTTTGTATATATATTTTTGATAAGAAATTAAATCTAATTAAATGCAATACAACGAGAGGTACATATAATTTTTTTTTATTAATAAATAATATAAAATAATATTTATAAAATCAAAATAAATAATTAATGATCTAAATATCAAATTTTAATTTTGTTAATAATTCATAAAATTTTATATTTAAATTATTAATTATTTATTTTAATTTTATAAATATTATTTTATATTATTTAGTTAATTTCCTAGATATAATTCGTAATTGAATTTAATGAGAATTTTTATTTAAATTAAAAAAATATATAATTAAATAAAAAATTAATTAAAAAATATAATAAACAAATTACAATATAAGAAGTTAAATTTATAGAATTTATTATATTAATTCATTTATTTAAATAAATAATATATATTTTTAATTCATAAATATAAATTCACTTATTTTTTTTAAATTGTAGAAAATCATAAAGTCCAAATTATTTATAAATTTGTAAAAATTTATTAACTTATATTTAAAATCGAAATTTTTTACTAATTTAAAAAGTTTATCTAAATCGGACTTCATTAGTCTACCCTATAATAATAAAACTTTAAGAATAAAATCAAATATAAAGAGAAACATACAATGACTTGAAAAAATATCATAAACACAATCTTAAAAACAAACCCCCAACACTTGTGAGTATTATTCGAATTATCAAAATTAGAGACAAAATTTAATATAATTAAATCGGATTTCAAATCCAACCAAACGCAACATCAACTCAAATATAAGCGACGAAAAAAGAAAAACACACCCTTCTATAATAAAAATAATATCATAAAAGTAACAAGAAAAATGACTTCAATTTTTTTTTCTAATAGAGTAAAGGGAGTCAAAGTCTTGTTCAAATATAAATCAAGTTATTTGATATATCTGCAACAATCAACCTCACTTATATATATTATTTGTCATCCCTACCTCCATGCATATATGCAAAATATAAATCATATTGAATTATAAATAATGTGCCAGCACAAGAAATTTCACATGTTCTGTCCACCCAAAATACTTTAAGAATAAGCAAAACATTGAGAGTCACTGTTATCAAACACAGTTAAAAAACCTTGAAACTAATCCATAAACTAAAATTTATCCCAAGGTATTATCAAAACAACATAATTAATTTTCAATTTCAACAACTCTATGCTTAAACCCCCAGACCATCTTCAAGATTATTTCATAATCGTCTACTCTATCTGCCCTTGATCTTCAACTGCTAGGTTTAAATCAACATCAAAGACAATCTTTGACTTCTCTGCATGAACATGAAATTATGTGCATAGGCTAGTTAGAGTACAGAACACTAAGAAATTCACAAGTGTGGGAAAAAGTAAGAAGAGAAAGAACCTGGCTTGCATATTAAGGTCTTTTGTATCCTCGTTGTATTATGGAAGAACAAAAAGGTTTTCATGTGCCTTATATCTTCTTCTAATGAGCTTTCAATCTTTTTAAAGCGATGGCGTCGAATCCAATGACTAGCCATTTCTTTTGAGAATGAAATTACTAAATTTTCAACTTGAAGATGTCGAAGAGCCTATGGATGAGATATTATTAATCAGTAACATATGATTATTATTGAAAATCAAGCAAAAGAAAATATATAACTCACCCATTCGATTCCAAACAATAATCGTTTGCACATCCCTTTATTACGGTATTTTTCACAGGTGGCAATGAATGGGATCTCAGCGAGCTTTGTCCCATGAATTCTGCAAAAAATAAAAAACCTTAGATATTAACTCTTATATGCAATTATGCATAAACATGTCAAATAGGGTTACCTTAAACATGCCATTGAAAAAATCTCATCATCCTTCTCCAAAACAGCAATATAGGATCCCTTAAAAATGGCTCTACAAAAAGAACAACTCAAAGGTGGTCATAAGTTTGGATTTATTATTGATAACATAGTAACATAATCTCAATGAGAGTGCTTACTAATGAGAGTGCTTACTGGTAATTAAAAGTAATGTGATCGATCCGGCTGATTTTTGCGTGGCCACTAGAAATAGAATGGAAGCACTCCTCCATCATGTTCCTTGCAATTGCGAGCTTAGAATGGTATACAGCGATCTCATACTCATCATCCAAGAATGCATCAGACTCTTGATTAATTGGGCCCAACAAAGTCCATGAAAATCCATTGTTAAGCTCAGTCTTAGCTCCAAGTGTTTTTCTTAATTCTTTGTATACCTTTTGGCCATGGATAATAGTGTAGTTTAATACATAATAGTCAAACAGTTAAACAATTATCATTTTAAAAGATATTTAAGATAAACTTCTATAATTTTGAGTATCGTGGTTTAAAATCAAAACATTTTTAAGTGGTGTTTTATAAATCTAAATGATTAAGTACTCATATGAAGAGGAGGAGAGCAATCACTATTATGATTAGTATATAACACATAACACTTGGAAATAAAAACCAACTTTTAGGAAACATCTATGAAGAGGGGGAGAGAAATCACCTTCCTGCAGTTATGATCACAAAATGAACTCCAGTTATAGTTAAGATCAACAAACTCGGCATTCTTGTTTACATAACATCTCCAGTGATCTAACAATAACATAGAATAATATTATATTTTTCATATGCCAAAATGTTTATCATGAAACTTGAAAACTTTATTACTTACAATATTTTTCACACTGGTTACATGTGATAAAATCTTCATCCGCACCAGTTTTCCCACAAGATTTGCAAATGCAATAAGGGCATAACCAAGATACTTCAGACGCATCCTGCTTAACATTTACCAGAAATTCAATCTAAGCAAGATTCTTTGCCAAAAGAATATTAAAAGAATATAAATTCCATTTTTACCTTTTTTCCATTAGAATGTAGATTATACATAAAACCACATTTAGAACAACAAAGAAAATCCCCTTCATTTGTGAATTTGACATGAGCATCGTCGGGCATAAGATGAGTACTTGTCTTTTGTGTTTCTACCCAAGATTTCACCATACAGTCCAATAATGGAATCCCAGGCTCAACAAAAATATTGGCGTATGGTCTTGGTCCATTATAATAACCGGCATGAATTTGAAATTCTTTAACTGTAAGTACTTTATAGCAACAATGACATAAAATTCCAGGACTCTTGATTGTTCCCTCTAATACAACGCGATCAAGCTTCGGGTTCATGTATTTCACAATAGTGTTCTCTAGAAAAGTGGTGTAGATTATCCATGATAGAATTGTATTGTCAATACCATATGTTTGTCCCCTAGTACGAATCGGTCTTTGAACACCCGGCGTGTCTTTTGATTCTGTCTTCCTTTGCTCTCTAGCCAAGTGATCAGCTCTTCTCATTTTGAAGTGCTGTTTCTTATACCATGGAGGAAAAATTATTTTAGTATATGGTTTTTTATGTCTAATCTTTGTCAACCATTTTACATTTATAATTGGCCATAGTTATTAGCCAATTATTTAGTATTTCTTAAATAAGAAATCAAGAGATTGTCTTAGATCAATTTGGCAAAGTAATCACAGCAACAAATGCGAAATCAAGAAATTGTAAGATCAATTTGGCATAGTAAACAAATGCAGATGCAATCCAAATAGTTATCACAACAGCAGATGCAGATGCAATCCAAATAGTATCGTGATAAACTGTTTAGGTATATTTTCCCTCATTATTTTATTGATTAACATGATGAGATAGGGAAAAGCATACTAATAAATCATTTGCACGTCTTGCTACCTACTATAAAGCATTGACACATACGTAACACTTTTTTCCTGTTTGTATAACCAAAAAAAATCTACACATAATCTCTCTATAACAACTAGAGTGTGTTTGATATTGGGATATTTGGTAGTTTCAAATAATCTCTAATCACAAAATATACATAACTTCAACAATGAAATCACTCATTTCATTTACTTTATTTTTTTTATAAAATTTAAATGTTAAATATAATAGAATATTTTAGTACTTAACCTAAATAATCTCAAATAGTCTACTTTTTCATTGTTTGAAAAAGAAGTGCACGATGAAATTTAATCCATTGCAACAAACTCTTATCTTAATCTGCTAACGCTTAATAACTCTTTAGAGGTTTTTTATTTCGGAAAAACCAGTATTGTTGAAACCGAAGATAATGATATTTGCGACGCGAGATCACAAGATGAATGGATAGTTGATTCAGATGTACGTATCATATGTGTCTCAATCGGGAATAATTTTCAACATATAATACAATTTTCAAAGGTGTTATATTGATGGAAACAGTTCATATCTGTAAGGTCGTGGGTATAATAAAATAATAATCAAGATGCTTGATGGAGTTGTTCGAACATTTGGTGATGTGAGGCATTTCCTGATTTGAAGAGAAATCTTATCTCTTGTAATACCCTCGATAAAAGGTACAACTACACTAGTGAAAATGGAGTCATGAAGGTCAATAGAGGTGTCCTTGACGTGAAGGAAGTATGGCATGTTACATGTTTTGAAAGGCTCGGCAGTTATAGGCGGTGCTGCAGTTGTTGTGCCATCCTTCGTTATCTGACAATGATGTCACCAAATTGTTGCATATACGATTTTGTCATATGAGTGTTAATTGGGCAAACGAGGACTTCATAATGGTATGAGGTTAGCAAATTGAGATTTTGATTAAAATTCACTCTAATCTTTGGGGCCGTCTAGGGTGCGTTCTATGGAGGTGCCTTATATGGAGGTACCTATTATATACTAACGATTATCGATGATGATAGTCTAGGGGCGTGTCTTAGAATATCAAGATTGCTATTTAAACAGGACAAAATTCTGAAACACCTTTTCGGCATTGATTGGGTTCCTAATATCAACAATGTTGTCGATTTCTTCGCAATAGATGCATAGTTTCGTATAGTATTTGGTTACCATTCTTTGATTCTTTCTATTCAATAAAAAAGAGTCCATTGATGAAGATTGAGAATGTTATGTTCAATCTTAATTTGAGAGCAGGTTCACTCAGCGCTGTCCCATATATCTTTTGTGTTACATACCCGGTGACATAGATCTTAGCCATCCTGGGATTCATGGAGTTAACAAGACACGACATGATGAGTCCATTGATGATGTCCTATGCTTCATAGGCGAGATCATCGGATTCGGGAGCGACAGAGGTTCCAATAAGGAATGATAGTTTTTCTCTACCTACCTAGTATGTTCATTTGGATAGAGCTTATCCATTCGAGGTAGTCACTACTGTCGAATTAAAAGACGAAGATACGAGAATAATCTATAAATTGATTGTTGGTAGAAGAGGAAGATCCTTGATCAGCCATGATAGAAGATGGGTGTTGCTGTCCAAGAGGGAAGAAGAGGAAAAAATGCCAGTTTTGAAGATGCCACCGAGAGGGAACGAGGCAGATTCTGAAAATTACAGATTCTAAGTGAAACTGCCAGGAGCTGATACCATGTAGATTCTTGAGAGAAGGTGTGCTAATAGTACAGCATGACTAGCTGTGTTAATTCTTTTTGAAAAAAGTTTTAACTTTTTATTGAAATCGAGAGTGGACCGTAAGAAACTTTCCAAAACAGTTTGAAGGCATGAGGGAAAGAGCAATAACTTCTACATTTATCATAAAGACAACTATTTATCATAAGAACAATTCAATCAATCTCGAGAAAATATATAGAATAATTCATCTAAGTCATCTTGAGAAAGTAAATGCATAATCATGACACAATTTGTCATTGGGAAACACCCATTGAAGTCAAAGATAGAAAAAAATAGAAGCTACAAATTAAAACCACTTTGAAGGAGCCAGTTCAGTGAGAGGTATAAACACACAAAAAAAATTAAATATCTTAATATTCTCAACTTGTATAGAATAAGAAGATATATGCAAAAAATTAAGGCAATTTTCAAGATATCTTTTGTTGCTCAATAATGGAGGAAAAACTAAATAAACTTCAATGCAATGCAAATTTGCAGGACCTTGTCAACAATCATTTCTCTGCTATACATCTCTCTTTGGAGTTAGAGAGAAACAGATTCCTACTAAAAACAATAAAATAGGACTGCCTTCTTGCAATTTAATTAGTTCTGGCTGACACTCATAAAGATCAAGGTAGGGAGCAATTAGGCAAACAACCATAAATAAAAATTTGCCATCTTTGTATCCATAATCAGCCTTTCATCTTTAAAAATGAGATATAGCACTCTTAAGAAATAAGTACTTTTCATATTTCTCATCTAATCCACCGTGAGAACACTGTCTGAAATAAATTTGTAAATTAGTTTCTATAGATTTGGTTGTTTCTAAAAATAATGTGTTTTCTATATTAGAAACTATTGGAAGAAACATATGTCCAAGTTGGGCTTGATAAATGTGTTCAAAACAGCTACCCATATAGGAAAGATAGATAAACACTAATTGAGAAATTCATCTTTCAAATTAAGAAAACCATCTTTTGCACCCCTTCAATCCAAAAAACAATGTTCACGTGACACATTTAAGAGACTTCTTCCCTAGTTGCTTGAGATCAGATTTAAGAAGCCTACAATTACTTGTTTCATATTCCACAGACAAACTAGATCAAAATGCCCATCACAACTGAAGTGTAACATTTACATTCACTTTTCTGAAAAGAGAAATTCAACATAAACTATATTTTACCAACTAAGCTTATTGTTATTCTTGTATTTCATTTAATTAGAAACACAACACTAGAAGGGGCTCCTATTAATTCTCCTAAAATCAAGGTTAAATTTATGCCAAATACATAGAAAATACCTTGCATGTGTTTTTTCTTTCGAAAGAGTAGAGGAAAAATTTGAACTCTTCAACACTTATAGGTTTTGTATGGAATTATTAAGAAAAAGGTTGAATCAAAAGATAAAATATTTAAAAACCGACCATAAGAAGACCAATTTTTGCAACTGAAAGAGGTGTTCAACTAGCTTAAAGCCTTAAACTTCAAACATAAATCTCAATCACATCTAGGACAAAGGAATCATGGATAAGGGAATCATAAAAGCTCCATAACAAGATCAACTTCTTTCCTGTCACATTTAAGAATTCAAAACATATAAAAAAATGAGAAACCCTAATCTCTTAACTACTGTTTAACTAATTCGATTTGCGTAAAAACTCAATCTTTTTCCGTTAAGAACTCTCCAATCAACAAGGTAAAAAATTTAGATTTACTAAGAAGAAAAGAGGAATTGACTAACCGGGTATCAACACTGTAGTCCGAGATTATGATGGTTGACGTTTCGATGGTTCCTCTGTCGTATTTACGATGGTTGTCGTTTCAATGGATCGTCGCCGTCTCTATCAGTGATTTTCTTCTTTGGCTCTTTTCAAAATTTCTCAATATAGTAGTTCCGGATTAACCCTAATCAAGGGTTCTTATAATAATTTCATGATAGGTGGAGCATTGGATGTGGGGCCCACTTCGACGCTCCACCTATACCAACAACCTTATAGATCTTTTAACCACTAAAAATCACCCAAAACAAAGCAAGTTTTAAAATTTAGATGAGTCATTTCCACATATCACAAAGGAAGTGGATTCACGGGTTTACTCAATGAGATTTGGATGAACTAAACTAAACAAATCTTAAAACTTGTCATGTGGCAATTCATAGAAATTGAAAATATAATTCAAAATGGAAAAGTCGAATTAATGTAGGCAAATTCAAGGATACAAAATGTGACATCTTCAACATTTAACATTTATTTTCCTAGAATATTGCCTTCGTAATCAATGTGATTAGTGCCATTAATTATTGCAGTAGGTATGATTCTACATTCTTAGGATTGCGACAATGGTAAGGATAAGTATAATTTCCCAATTATCTGATAGGCAAAGATAGTAACAAATAGATTGTAAAAGAAACAATGAAGTTGCTATTCATTCTTTGGTTCTACAAGAGCCAACTAAAAATTATTTGATTAATGATTCAAAAACAACCAAGGAGGAAATAATCTATTAAATGTAACAATTCTTCTAATTAATTTGTAAGCATGCATTTGCCCATGAATGTATATAGCCATATTAGTAATAGAGAGTGAATTTGAGTAAAGATTGACTTAAGTTTGCTGTTTCACTACTCATGCTAGATCTAAGATAGGTTTTATCTGTCACTAACATGAACAAATAATTTAGGGCATTAGAAAACATTGCATATAAATTTATATATGACCTTTTTTTTGTGCTCAAAGTAGTAACATACAATTAATATTATATGTATACATAAGAATCAATCCCACCCCAATTTCACCTCATGCCAAATAAGTCTATTACATTTTGAAACCAAACTCTAGTTATTCAGCAGCACAATGTAGAGATGAAGCTCAATTATCTATAACTAACATCATAGGATAAATTGGAAGATAAAAGCAAATGATAACTATAAACTCCTTTTTGCACGCTTACAAGTATTCATAAGCTCCACCAATGAGGGAAGAGGTTGAGGCACCGGAACATTCATTGACCTGTATAAATTTCTAAAGCTTTTACCAAAGCATTCGGTTGAAGCAACATTCATAGCTATTCCATCTTTATCTGGTGAAATTTCATCTATCTCTGCTTCCACCGGGTTTTTGCATCGCATTTCATCAACAACCAACCGTATATCAATTGATTCATCTTTGTTTCTAATTTTAGGTCTATTCTCTTCAGATAAGGTAACTTTTTGTTCAACTTGGGAAGAAACACTAATGAGGGATACCCTTGCCTCGTGCATATGAGAAACATTTTCAATTCCAATCCTTGCTCTTCCAAATAATGTGATAGGTGAACTTTTGCTTTGGGGAGACAATTTAATCTGTAGCTTTTGAGGAGTAAGTTTTCTTCTTACTGTTTCTTCTGCCTTTACTTGACTAGAATCATCTAGACCAGATGTATGGCTTGAATTTTCAATTGATGCGGCTGAATTTGTAGGAACCTCAACATCTATGTCTAGAAGCTTCCATATATGACTATTATGTGCTAATTTCATGTCAAAACACCGTCTTTTGACATAATCTAACTCCATAGCTCTACAGTTAGGAGTTGTTGATACAACCCACTGTGGTGCAAGAAGTTGCAAAGCCCACTCCAGCTCTTCTCTTGAGGAATGCATAGAATAACATACATGCCAAAAGTCAAATTGATCTTTTAGTGGTCCATTTGACCTTTGTTTTATTTGTCTTTCAAGTTCTGAAAGCTCATCATCACACACATACCATTGAGCTGATGGACGTATTATTAAAGGTTCAGGCTGGAAATTATATTTAGCCTCTGCAACCTTTGCTTTTGCCCTTTCAGGTAAATTGGGAAAAGCATTAAGCATTCGAAATCTGGATGTTGATTCCATAGTTATTATTTGAGGGCTTGTAAGCATCAGAGCGCTGAAGCTTTCCGGAGTGTTTGCCTCTTGAATAAATATTTTTGAGCCAAATGTTTTACAAACTTCCACAAGTACCTCTTCTTGACCTAGAAGGTCACATGCTAAATACACCACCTTAGCATCAGGATGATTCCATATGCATCTAATAACCTATTGCAAGCCAATAAACTAATGAAGTCAGTTTGTAAGTCAACTCATCAAGATACAATTTTCATACAGATAATTCATAGTACAAATTGGACCTACTAAACAATAAAGGAGGAATACACAGAGGCCAGCAAAAAAATAATTGTGATAAGGGTATCAGGGCTAGCTTTCTCGCACCTCGAATATTCCTGGAGGATAGTAGCAGAACAACTCCCCACCATTACCTCCTACTTTAATTTGGTATTTTTAATAAGAATCGAACATGAGACATTTTGGATAGAAAATCTCTTGGTCCAAGTTTATTGTCACTCAACTAACCAGGGTGAGTAGAGGCCAACAAAAATGAAAATGATAATATATCAAAAGCTTCAAACCAACAAGATCTTAGGAGTAAAGGCCAAAGAGCACCTATCCAGGATAGCTAAAGTAGTAAGGGTCTTGATTTAAGAGGTTGAAGCATCTTGATTTAAGGGGTAGTTGGATCTCCAAGTTTTGGGAATAATCCAAATTCTACTATTTTGCACTGAACAAGGCTGGTGACTCTATATGGAGTGATCAAAGAGAGTAGATATCCTTCAGAAGATGATATTCTTGTTATTCAAAAAGTGCTTCTATATGGAATACACTTTTTCTCCACTTAACTTTATGCATAGATATTATGAACTAATCCATTTTCAAATATAGTTGGGATACTTTACCCAAGAAATGGATAAAGAAATATGAAACCATATCCTATTTTTTCCATTTGGCATAGGAGGAATTTCAGGAAGGTGACATGAAAATGACATGGTGGTGGGAAGAATAGCTGAGTGTTTGCTGGGCATCTTCATTGAAGACCTTCCGAATGTGCAATCCAGGAAAACATAATCAAGTCTACACTTGGGCTCTTTGTCTTTCCTACCTATATACTTCTCAGGCATGTTTTGCAAACATTCCGGTGTGAGTCTACAATCTCCGGTGTGGAGAATGTTACCAAAACTTCCCTCAAACAAGAACATAACTGCTCCTAAAGTTCATGATTTGCAAAGTGCGAAAAAAGATCATCTGTCAATAAAGTCTATTTACCAATTCAAAGCTTATAATCAACCTACATAAAGTCTAAAATTGATGAATGAAGAAGGCATTTTTTTGCTTTAGCTAATTGGTAGATCTTGTAAAATTGAAAATAGAAATTTGACTAATTCAAGACACAATAGAAGAAAATACCAGGACAATATGAGTTGCATCCATCCGAGTCTACAATATGAAGAAGGCATCAAAAGCGGTGACACGGAAAGCTCCATCCGAGTCATCTATAGGGGCAAACAAGGAGTCATCAAGCTGCCATAAGAAGAATATGAGTCCAACGAACAGAGAGATTGAAGCGAAAGAGAAAGAAAGAAAGAAACCCGTGGAGAATATTGAAGCACAAGGGTTTTGGTGAGGTGGGTTGAATAAATGGGAAATGCGGAATGGGTTGCGATTCCTTGAGAATGGTCTTTGTGTGCATGAGTCAGGAAATGATGCCTCTTCTTCTTTGAAGACGGTGTCCATGTATCTACCGAAAACGGAAGTCCTCTCGGCATTTCTATCGGCATGATCGATCGGAGAGATTGCGAAAGAATTGAGATTTCTTCGAGTGAAGTAGTGGAGGGAAAAATCTGAACAGACAGAAAGATTGCCTCGTACGATTTGCTACTTAAATTGCCTTAACCCATTTAAGTTAAATAATAATATTTGACCATATACAAATTACACCTTATATATATAAAAAAAAATGGTTAAAATAGAAAAAATGGTTATAAATCATTATAAAAGATCTCCACAGTACTATAAAATTAAAATAAATTCAAAAAACTCCTTACAAAAAAATTTAAAAGAATTTTAAATTATACAACATCTCATTTGCCATAAAGAAAATGAATAAGAAAAATAGTAATCAGAGTGATAAAATTTTAGTACTTATAAATATAATTTTAATTTATTAAATGAGATTAATAAATTTAATATATATAATTTATTTATAAATCTTAAAATTAATGTATATTTATATAAAATATTTTTAAATAACAATTTATTTATTTATAATATGTTTATTTTATAATATCTAATGAAATATTTATATATAATCTTATTATATTAAAAATTATTTTATTCTATATCTAATTTAAAATTATTAATTTTATTATAAAATTTCAAAATAAATTTTTATCTCCAAATATTTTATTCTATATCATTCTTAATTTTGTGGTTTAATATCGTATTTATTTAGTAAATATTTTAGTAGTCATTTTAAATTAAATAGATTAGAAATGAAATTATATAAATAAATGTTTTTAAAATAAAATAATTATTTGAATTGATCATTGATTTTAAAAACTATTTATATATCTTAGAATTATTAATTTTATTAAAAACATAATTATTATCCATTCACAATTTAAGTTTTTTTTTTTATTAATTATTATTTAAAAATAAATCATTAAATTAAAATATTAATTATATATATATATATATATATATATATATATATATATATATATAAATACATTTAAAAAAAACTAGTGGAACAGTGGTTGCCGACTAACTTGCAAGTGATTATTTCTTTTAAATCTCTAGGCAAATTTAGTAGAGAAATATGGTATTTTAAATAATAGTTTTACAAGTATTGGATGAGTTTGGAAATTTGATGAAATATCCCTCAAGGTTATTCCAAAATACAATAGGGAATTAACTTTTGTAAAATTAACCTTTTGTCAAACTTTTACCTTTATATTCTCAAATAAAAATTTCATTCATTTTCTTCTTCTCTTTTCCTCTCATCTTTCTCTCGCCTTCTTCTATCTCCCTCTCAACGTCTAATATCCCCGACGACTCTGTAGCATCTACGCTAGATCTTCAACAAACACCGACGAGTGTACTATCCCGCTAGATCTCCAATAAATGTTGAATAAATGGGTAAGTTAGATATTGCTTTATTTTAGCTGAAACACTTGTTATTAATCAATTGGGATCGCAAAATGCATCTTGCGCCCGCGCAAATTGCATTTGCATGTGTTGGGTTCTTGTTGTTGAGCAAAAAATGAGGTAAAATATTATTATCCTTTGTGTTTTATAAGATAAAGTATCATTTTTTTCTTCTTTGTTTGGACAGACAGACTAAATAATAGCGAGTTTGAATGATGATGGACGAATCCATGAATGGTGGTAACAACAACAACAACCCTAATAATAGTCTTTCCTCAAAACAACGATTATGTTAGACACACGAGCTTCAAGAACGTTTTGTTGAAGATGTTGCTCAATTGGGAAAACCGCTTTATCATCCTCAGCAAATGCATTCAGTCTTTCTTGCTAGCGAGCAGTTTAACAACCATTCTTCCTCTTCTAGGAATGCTCATCAGTTGGAGAATGATTCAAGCAACAATATTTAGGATTTATGTATTAATTATTATGTGGTCTCCTCATTTCCCTCCTCTTATAATTTCCTTTTAGTTTGTAGATGGTTATCAGGTTTAAGAACTGCCACACTTGACATTCTACACTCTTATTTATAAAATTGCATTCTTCTGTCTTTAAATTAAAATAAGATTAATATCTCATTTTTGATAAATTTGTACTTCAACAAAATATATTTAAGTAAAATAAATAAATGCATCCACACTCTATAATACATGTGTCTCGGGTACCCCGAATAATTGCCAAATTTCACATAACATGTTATGAAAATGTCTAAGACAATTAAACATCAAATATAAGTTCACAATAAATATGAATATTCACACATTCAGGAACCAGAGCATTAAGAAAGGTGGTTTAAGAGCAACAATAAGTAGTTGTTAGTCTATATGTTGCTCCCCCTGCTGGCCTGTCCACATGAACCATCCTTGAAGGGTTTGGTTAAGACGGAGCATATTGGATGAAGCTTTTTATTTCCCTAGAGAAGCATCACCTAGGGTCGAAGTTGCAGCCTCTAGAGAAGATTCAATATGTCCAAACACATGACAAGAAACCAATATCATAAAATTTTCTTCTTTAGCATTTAAATCACTGTCATAAAAGGCATCTATTGTTTTATGTTTTCATTCCATAAAAGGAATAAAATCTTTCCCTTGTCCATTCCAAATTTAAAGGCTTGATGAAATTTTTAGCTTCTCTTTCACCTTTAAAAGAAATGAACTATATAATTCACAACATAAGGTTTCTCCCTTTGCCAAAACACATTTCTGTAAGGAAATTGAAAACATATGGATAGAGAACAATGTCACAACTTTATACTAACTAAAACAAAGAGCAACAAAGTGCGCAAACGACAGTTTGCACCGATTCAAAGTGCGCAAGATGCAATTTGCGCAGGCGTAAATGCAATTTTCACAAACTCACTATTATTTAGTCTGTCTGTCCAAATAAAGAAGAAAAATGATACTTTATATTACAAAACACAAAGGACAATAACATTTTACCTCATTTTTTGCTCAACAACAAGAACCCAACACATGCAAATGCAATTTTCGCAGGCGCAAATTGTATTTGCGCAAGCACAAGATGTATTTTGCAATCTCAATTGATTTATAACAAGTGTTTCAGCTAAAATAAAGCAATATCTAACTTACCCATTAATTCAGCGTTTATTGGAGATCTAGCGGGATGGTACAGTCGTCGGTGTTTGTTTAAGATCTAGCGTAAATGCTACATAGTCGTCGGAAGGATATCAGACGTCGGGAGGGGAGGTAGAAGAAGACATTTCTTTGCTTGGGATAGACGTGTCGTCGGAAGGGAACTCACCATTGTTGAGGGAGAAGAAGAGAGAAAGAAGATAGTAGAAGAGAAGAGAAGAGAAGAAGAGAAAGATGAGAAGGAAATAATTTTTTATTTGAGAGTATATAAAATTAATTTCCACTATTATTTTTGGGATATTTCATCAAATTCCCCAATGAGTTATCTTCGTTTGAATTTTCTACGAAAGGATGGAATAGATGATTATTTCACTCGACTTCATTTAAAATTAGTTTCATCATCATACATAAAATAATATATTCAAAATTAGCAAATATGACTAAGAAAGGAAAAAATTAATAGTTAGGGATTTAAAAAATTCTAATGAATTGGTAATGTAAAACTGTATAGAAATATAACTCGAAGTTATTTTATGTCAAAGTCGTGGTTAATCTCCATAGACTCCTTTTTTATAAGAAAATAATGGAAATTTAAATTATCGAAATTTTATAAATTAAATGGCACTAAGATATTTTTAAAAGTAATGACATGGGCACGACAGACCCAGTCCAATGAAAATTTAAATTTTGTGCCCCTAAAATAGTAAATAATTTTTATTTTTAAATTTTAATAATATAAATGAGATATAAATGGTTAATATATTATAATATGGAAAGTAAGATTAAAAAGGAAATAAAAATGTTATATATATATATATTTAATATGAAAGGAGAAAATAAGATTATATAATTAATAATACTATTACATATTAAAAAATGTGGGCCCTATAAAGGTGGGGGCCTATGCATCTACATAAGTTGTCTTACCTCAGGGCCGATCTTGAAGGAGACGAGTGTTGTTGGGTAATGATTGAAACTAGAATAACTATGTTTGATGAAAAGTCTTACTAATAAGTTTTATCTAAAACATAGTTTATATTTTCATCATATGCCTGGTAAGTATTTACAAGAGCATTTATCAACATTTAAAAAATTATTGTTGATTTGGAGATCTTAGAGGTCAAGTATGACGATGAAGATTTAGTCTTGATTATGTTGTGTTTTTTGCCTCCATCGTATATCATGTTTTGTGATTTTACTATTTAGTCGTGATATTCTCACAACCAATGATGTTATGATGCATTATTGTCTAAGGAGAAAATGAAACATCTTGTTGGTTATTCTTATGGTCTAGTAGAGGGTCTTATTGTTGGAGGGAGAACACAAGAAAGTGGTTCAAAAAGTGAATAAAGAGATAAATCAAAGTCAAGAAAACCTTAGAAGATTTTCAATTACTACAAAAGGAGGCCATATAAAATATGAGTGTTGAAAGCTACAAAATAAAGTTAAGAAAGAGGATGACATTCTGACTAAAAATTAGATAGAAAATTGCGGCAAAACCAATATTGTTGATGCCGAAGACAATGAATTTCTCATGGATTCTGTTTGCGATCCAATGTTGCAAGATGATTGGATACTCGATTCTGGTTGTACTTATCATATGTGTCACAATCGGGACAAGTTATCAACATATGCTACCGTTTCCAAAGATGTTGTATTGATAAGAAATAATTAATCATGTAAGGTCATGGGTATGTGAACAATAAAAATCAAGATGTTTGATGGAGTTGTTCGAACACTTGATGATGTGAGACATGCTTCTAATTTGAAGATAAATCTTATTTCTATTAGTACCCTCAATTTAAAAGGGTACAAGTACATTATATAATGTGGAGTTATGAAGGTTAGTAGATGTGTATTTATTGTGATGAAAGGTAAAGAAAACATGACATGATATATGTTCTTAAAGACTCCACAGTTGTAGACGACATTGTTGTTGCTACCTCCTCGTTATCTGATGATGATGTCACAAAGTTGTGGCATATGCAACTTGATCATATGAGTGAGAAAGACATGAACGAGTTGAGAAAGAGATGACTTCTTGATGGGTAGAGTATTAGTAAATTGAAGTTTTATGAGCATTGCATTCTTGATAAACATAAAAGAGTTGGGTTTATAAAAAAATCCACAACACTAAAGACCACTTAATTATATTCACTCTAATTTATGGGGGACATCTAAAGTACCTTCTACGGGAGGTGTTTATTATATGCTGACGATTATCGATGAGTTCTCTAAAAAAGTTTGGGTTTTCTTCTTTAAGTAAAAGAGTGTCGTGTTCTCTAAATTTTAGGAGTGAAAGACTATGATTGAGAAATAGACATGAAAACCAATAAAATAGTTGCGTATTGATAATGGTTTGGAGTTATATTCTGAAGAGTTTAATACTCTATGCATGACTAAAAAAATAATGAGGCACCACAAAGTGTCTAAAAATTCATAATATAATGTTGTGGTAGAGAAGATGAATAAGACTTTAATGGATAAGGTGCATTGTATGCTCCTTAATGCTAATTTATCAAAGTCGTTCTAGGAAGAAGATGCAGTTTTATCATATTTCCTCATCAACCATTCACTGTCGACTACGATTAATAAATAGACTCCGCAAGAAGTATGTTATAGTATTCCTTCTAGTTATCCTCATTTAAGATTTCTTGGTTGTTCTACGTATGCTCATTTTGATGAAGAAAAAATTGGAGGCTCGATCTATGAAGTGTATTTTTATCGGTTATAAGTCCGGTGTAAATGGGTATAAGTTATGGTGTCCCGAAACCAAAAAGTTTATATTTAATCAAAATGTTATATTTGATGAGACACTTATGTTACATATTACACCTCTTATATCTTCTTGTGCTCATATTGAGCAAAAATTTAACACTTTTCGAGATAAATTCAGCAAGTAGGTGTAGTTTGAGAGCATATCAGAATCTGAATCTACAACACTTTCGTCAACTACACCAGAGTTGTCAAATACTTCACCATTTGAACCACACTATCATATTACTACATATAAGCCTATATCTGAAATTAAACCTCCTCAAAGACTCGATGAAGAAAATTATAGTCAAATTTCGGAGATTGATTTTACTAACGTATTTTCTCTAGTTGTGAAACATTTTTTAATCCAAGCATTAGTTGACATCGTGCGATGCATATTTTGGAGCTTGAGCATCTAAATGTGAAGACCGTGTTTCTACACGGAGTTTTAAATGAAAACATTTATATGCAACAACATAAAGGATTTACAGTCTCAAGAGAAGATGACTGAATTTGTTATTTGGATAAATTCATTTATGGTTTAAAAAATTTCCAAGGTAGTGGTTAAAGGTTTCGACTCTTTTATGACCACTTATGACTTCAAAAGAAGTGATTTTGATAGTTTCATCTACTTCAAAGTCCTTTATCTGTTCAACCTTTTTTTATGTTAGTCTGATGAGTTTTCCATTAACAACTCACTTTAAACTCTTTATAACTATGTCACCTTAGTCATATGAGGATATCGAATATTTGTTACAAGTTCTAGAATTCATTGCAATTGGTTCACTTATGTATGCAATGGTTTGTACTCGATTGGATTTGACATATTTAGTAAATGTAGTTAGCATATATATGATAAATTCAGGTAAAGAGTATTGAAGAGTAGTTTAGTGGATCTTACATTATTTAAGAAGTTCAACGGACGTTCACCTACAATTTGGTAGGACTAGAGATGGAGTTATCGGTTATGTCAACTCTAATTATGATGGCGATATTGACAGAAGAAGATTGCTTACAAGTTTTGTTTTCTGTATTGGCGATTTTGCGATTAGTTGGAAAGTAATTACTCTATAGAGTGCAGTCGCATTGTCTACTATCAAGGTAAATACATGACCATTACAGAAGCTTGTAAAACTGGTATTTGACTGAAAGGTATATTCAAGGGATTCAAGAAGGATTTACAAAATACGACAATCATTTGTGATAGTCAAAATGATATTTTTCTGACAAATCACATTGATATACGATATCATTTTGTAAATGATGTTATTGCCCATATTAATATTGATGTGAACATTATTAATATTGTTAATAATCCTGATTATATGTTGATGAAGACGTCCCCATTACTAAGTTTGAGCATTGCTCAAACTTAGTTGATCTGGTTGTTGATTAAGCCCACCATTGCTTTTGGAAGAGGTGGAGACTATTATGGTTGTCTATATTTTGAAGATCAATTTTTCTTTTGACATACTGGATCCGTGTAAATGTGGAGATTGTTAGATTATGGTGACCCGTATGGATTTTGACCGGGGTCTGGGTCTAGACTCGCGGTGCAATAAAATAAAATAAAATCATAACTATTTGATATTGAGCCTAGTTATGTGACCTATAAATATATGGTCTTAGATTCCCTCTTCTAGTCTAATGACAATAAAAGGTGGATATCCCCATCCTCTTTAGGGTCCTAGGTTTGAACCCGTCAGGCAACAAGTTTTACGCTTAGTTAAATGGTTAAGTCTTTATGTGCTTAACCTGTGTAGATTAGTCGCACTCTAAAGGAGAAGCCAAAACCAGCGTTCTCAAAAAAATTTGGTCTTAATTAGAGTTTTATTAACACACCTAATATTTATTATTATTCTTCCCTCTTTAAGTTGTAATTTTCTATTTTAACATAGTGAAAAATTTATTCCTTTGCCCGTGGTTTTTCCATCTCGTGTTTCCAAGTAAATTTAGTGTTATTTACATTTTTTTTCTTAATTAACTTGATTATTCTCAGATCCATATCATTTTCTTCAATAAATATTTTAAATTAATTTATAAAAAATAATATCTCATCACTTAAAGTGATAATAATATTTATATGATTAATGTAGTTCAAAATTTATCTATTTTTTTAAATTTAACTGTTTCAAGTCTTATGGACGAGTTGTGTATTTTTTTAGTGCAAGGTCTTAGTAATTCAACTAATTGACATCAACTAACACATGACAGTTCACATTATTATCAATATATATAATTGTCTAACATATATATAACAACAATTAGTGAAAATATATAGAAATCAAAAGGCTCATACAATAATTAATATATAACATCAACTAATTGAACCAAGCAAAATGCTCTAACATATATAAAAATCCAAATTTCAAATCTTTAAACGAATTCGAATCCTATCTAATTTTATCTAATTTGGTATTAACCTGGCATAAATCAAACAAACTAGCAGTTCTTCAAATCAAACAAACTAGCAGTTCTTCAAATCAAACAAAATAGCAATTTACAACGAGTGCCTATATATTGAAGATGTTGTGATGCGTTTCCGGCGAATTATAAAATCAAATTCTTCCAGCGACGAACAACTAGTTACTCTTCAAATGTCGGATCTTGAGCTAATCTGTAATAGGGATTTCACAATAGAGATTTCACAATAGGGATTTCAAATAGAAGGCGACGGAATCGGAGTCTACCAGGCTAGAAGGCGGCCCTGCAGATTCAGTTCATGATTATGGAATTTCTTGAAATCAAAGAGGAAACAGTTTGGAATCGAGAAGGCGATAGAATGGACGGCGACAAATTCGGATTCGGACAGTTCGTGATTGAAATTCGCGGTTGAAGTTCGACGGATGGATCGGCGCCGGATCGAAGTGAGAGAGCAGAAAAAAAAAGGAAGAAAGGAATGTAGCGTTAGGTTAAATAAAACATATCTACGAGGGCGGTTCAGGATCCCTCGGAAAATATTTTAATTAAGTTCTCACCGAGAGTAGAAAACAAAAGTTCTCTGAAATAATACTTTTCAGCGAGAACTATACAATGCCCTCGACAATTTATTTAATGTCAGCGAGAGCGAATGAATTCTCTCGGTGAAATATTTATTTCCAAAAGCAACTAAAAGCTCTCGGTGATTATTACTTTTCTACTAGTGGACGAACGACAAACACAACGGCGAACACAACGACGGATGAACACGATGGGAGAACACAACGTCGGATGAACACGACGGGAGAACACAACGTCGAATGACGGGGGAACACAACGACAAAAAACGAATGAACACAACGTCGAACATCGGGCAACACAACGGCGAACGTCGAACATTATATTTGTTTTAATGTTTTTGTGTTTAATTGAACAGATTCGAGATTGGATGCGGATGAATTTGGTGTTGAATGCAGATGATGATGATGATGAGATTAGATGCGGATGGATTCAAAGGCAGAGAAGTTGGATGTGGTCGCGTTATAGTAAGACGTCGCAATGGTTGGTCGCGATGGTATGGTCGCGTCTCGCGATGGTTGGTCGCATCTCGCAATGCTTGGAAGGAGAATAGGCGGCACAATCCCGTCACGCGACTGCATGGAAGGTAAAGAAGCGGCACGACCGCGTCACACGACCGCGTGGAAGGCGAAGAGGCGGGACGATCGCGACACGACTAAGATCTACTAGTTTCTTAATTCTTTGCAATTTCCCTTGAATATGTTTACAATTAATTTTTATTGAACAATGAGTTTGGTTGATACTTTTGGAAGCAAAGTGAAGATTATATAAAATGTAATAAAAACAAAGTTTCAAACAACTTATACACACTTTATTTTGAATATAACACTTTCTACAACTATTGTTTGCTCACAAAAATATTGTTCACTACAATTGACAATCTCATAATTATATCAGCTTCAAAATCAATGTCTAGGTTGGTAATTGCTATACATTATTCATACAAAAGAAACAAAAGAATGTTATATGTGGAGATGTAGGAAATGTTGGCACAACATAATTTGAGGGACTAACTTCGGATAGAGAGATTCAACAATAAAGAGTTGAAAATTCAAGATTTAACAAAGTACTGTACATAAACAAAACAAACAACTATGTCATGCTATCAAAATTATACAAACAACAAACAATGTATTTCAGAACGGAACATAAGTATACCAGTAACTGTCTCCATCGTGCTTATGGTTGTGTCGTTGTGTCCGAAATGAGCAACAAAGAGTCCATTGCCACGATCGATCATGGTTGTCTTTGTCATTATGTGTTGTTCTGTTCGTCGTTGGAGTTCCATCTTCGTCGTTTAGAGTTTGAGAGTTTAGAGAGAATGAGGAGAAGACCCAGAAGAGAGAACGTTGAAGAAAGAAATGAAAAAATAAGAGGGAAATTATAATAAATATTAGGGTGGGTTTAATGAGGGAGAATTGGAATTGGAATTGGCATCGGAGTTCTAATTCCAATTCCATGAGAATTGGCATTGAATTACAATTCAGTTCTTATGTTTGGAAAAATTATAGAATTGTAATTTTATTCCAATTCTTATGTTTGGGAAAATGATAGAATTGTAATTCAATTCTAATTCTTATGTTTGTAAAATAAAATATCGGTTCAAAATATTAACTTTTAAAATATGTTTTCACGTTTTTGGCACGTTTAATACGTTTTTGACATGTTTAACACGTTTTTGACATGTTTAACACATTTACACACTTAAAACACACTTTCACACGTTTAACATGTTTTTCACATTTTTGGTATGCTTAACATGTTTTTGACATTTTTAATACGTTAAACATGTTTTTCACATTTTAACAAGTTTAACATGTTTTTTTTTTACGTTTTTGGCACGTTTTTAACATGTTTAATACGTTTCTCACACGTTTAACATATTTTTCACGTTTTTACACGTTTAACATGTTTTTGGCATGTCTAACACGTTTTACACATTTTTAAAACGTTTAACACGTTTTTTCACGTTTTGGCACATTTAACACGTTTTCACACGTTTTTCACGTTTAATACGTTTTTCACATTTAACGCGTTTTTCACACGTTAAACATGTTTTTCACGTTTTTGGCACGTTAAACACATTTTTAGCATGTCTAACACGTTTTCACACGTTTTACACATTTTTGACACGTTTAACATGTTTTTTACGTTTTGGCACGTTTAACACGTTTTTCATGTTTTTCACACGTTTTCACACGTTTTTCAAACGTTTTAACACGTTTTTCACGTTTTTACACGTTTTACACGGTTTTCACACGGTTTTCACGTTTTTCACACGTTTTAACAAGTTTAACACGTTTTTCACGTTTTTCAAGTTTTTCACACGTTTTTCATGTTTTAACAAGTTTAACACGTTTTTCACACATTTTTCACGTTTTCACACATTATAACAAGTTTAACACATTTTTCACATTTTTGGCACATTTTTAACATGTTTAATACGTTTTTCACACGTTTAACATGTTTTTCCCGTTTTTCACACGTTTAACACGTTTTTTGGCATGTCTAACACGTTTTACACATTTTTGACACGTTTAACACGTTTTTCACGTTTTGACACATTTAACACGTTTTTCACACGTTTTTCACATTTAACACGTTTTTCACACGTTAAAATATTTTTCACGTTTTTGGACGTTAAACACATTTTTGGCATGTCTAACACATTTTTCACACATTTTATACATTTGTAACACGTTTAATACGTTTTTCACGTTTTGGCACGTTTAACACATTTTTCACACGTTTATCACACGTTTTTCACACATTTTCACATGTTTTAACACGTTTTCATACGTTTTCACGTTTACACACGTTTTCACACGTTTTAACACGTTTTTTACCCGTTTTTCACATTTTCACACGTTTTTTTTACGTTTAACACATTTTCACACGTTTTTCACATTTAACACGTTTTTCACACGTTTAACATGTTTTCACATTTTTGGCACGTTAAACACATTTTTGGCATGTCTAACACGTTTTACATATTTTTGACACGTTTAACACGTTTTTCATTTTTTTCACGTTTTCACACGTTTAACACGTTTTTCACATTTTCACTTGTTTTTTACACGTTTTTCACATTTTTGGCACGTTTTACACATTTTAAACGTTTTTGCACGGTTTTCACGTTTCTTACACGTTTTTGGCTCATTTAACACGTTTTTGACATTTTTAATAGATTTAACATGTTTCTCAAACGTTTTGATAGGTTTAAAACGTGTTAAACATGTCAAAAATGTATAAACGTGTTAAACATATTAAAAATGTGTTAAACATGCCAAATAAGTAAAAAACTTGTTAAACGTGCCAAAACGTGTTAAATGTGTTAAAAATGTGTCAAACGTTTCAAAAACAAAAAAAAACAAGTGAAACGTGTCAACAACGTGTTAAACAGGTTTAATGTGTTAAAAACGTTTTAAACGTGTTAAAAACAAGAAAACTTGTCAAAAACGTGTTAAACGTTCCAAATATGTGAAAAACTTGTTAAACGTGCCAAAACGTGAAAAACGTGTCAAAAATGAGGTAAATGTGTCAAAAACGTGAAAATGTGTTAAACGTGTCAAAAACGTAAAAAAATGTGTTTAATGGTCAAAAACGTGAAAACGTGTTAAACGTGTCAAAATGAGGTAAATATGTCAAAAACGTAAAAAAAATGTGTTTAATGTGTCAAAAACGTAAACAAATGTGTTAAATGTGTCAAAAACGTAAAAAACCGTGTTAGATATGTCAAAAACGTGAAAACGTGATAAACGTGTCAAAACATGTTAAATATGTGAAAAACTTGTTAAACGTGCCAAAACGTGCCAAAATGTGCCAAAATGTAAAAAACATGAAAACGTTTCAAAAACGTGTTAAACGTTCCAAACATGTGAAATATTTGATAAACGTGCCAAAACGTGAAAAACGTATTAAACGTGTCAAAAATGTGATATACGTGTCAAAAACGTAAAAAATGTGTTAAATGTGTCAAAAACATGAAAATGTGTTAAATGTGTCAAAAACGAAAAAACGTGTTAAATGTGTCAAAAACGTGAAAACGTGTCAAAAACGTGAAAACGTGTCAAAACGTGTCAAAAACGTGTTAAATATATGAAAAACTTGTTAAAAGTGTCAAAACGTGCAAAATCATGTTAAATATGTCAAAAACCTGTTTAACGTGTCAATGACGTGTTAGACGTGTTAAGGACGTGAAAAACGTGTCAAGGACGTGAATAACGTGTTAAATGTGTCAAAACGTGTGAAACGTGTCAAAAACGTGTTAAACATGTCAAAAACGTGTTAAACATGTCAAAAACGTGTTAAACGTGTTAAAAACGTGAAAATCATGTTAAATGTGTCAAAAACGTGTTTAACGTGTCAAAGACGTGTTAAACATGTCAAGGACGTGAAAACATGTTAAATGTGTCAAAAACGTGTTAAACGTGTCAAGGACGTGAAAAACTGTTAAATGTGTCAAAACGTGTTAAACGTGTCAAAAACGTGTTAAACGTGTCAAAAATGTGTTAAACGTGTCAAAAACGTGTTAAACGTGTCAAAAACGTGTTAAACGTGTCAAAAACGTGTTAAACGTGTTAAAAACGTGAAAATCATGTTAAACGTGTCAAAGACGTGTTAAACATGTTAAGGACGTGAAAAACGTGTTAAATGTGTCAAAAACGTGTTAAACGTGTCAAGGACGTGAAAAACGTGTTAAACGTGTCAAACGTGTTAAAAACGTGTTAAACGTGTCAAAAACGTGTTAAACGTGTCAAAATTTTTATATACAATAATTTAAAGAAAAATATTTGTTAAATCAGATTATCTTATATAAATAATTATACAAGGTACTAAATTGAAGATAAAAAAATTATTATTTTTGACTTTCCATCATTACTCATATACTCATATTTTAATATTTTTTGAATTTGTGCCTAATTAAGAAAAAAATATTAATTATCCAAATTAAAAAATATTAACATTCACTACAAATATAATCTAAGAAAAATTCTTTATAAAAATAACTATAAATTTACTCTAGGCAAACATCTTTATCAAAAAAATATTAAGTAAATATAAATTCCAATTTACCATTACAATATAATATACATAAAACCACATTTACAACAACATAGAGTACTTGTCTTTTGTATTTCTAACCAAGATTTAACATACAGTCCAATAATAACAATGCCATACAATGACAGGACTCTTGATTGTTCCCTCTAGTACAACACGATCAAGCTTCGGGTTCACCAAAAATGTTGGGTAGATTATCCATGAAAATATTGTTGTATCAGGTTCATATGTTTGACCCCTGATACACAATGGTCTTTGAACACCCAACATGTTTTCGGCTTCTTTCTTCTTTTGCTCTCTAGTCAAGTGATCAGCTCTTCTCATTTTGAAGTTCTGTATAACCATGGAGAAAAAGTTATTTTACTATATGGCTTTTACATTTATGATTGAAAAACAAGCAAAAGAAATTAACTCACCCATTCGATTCCAAATAAGAGGAGTTGGGCTGAAAACAACTGCTGTTCTATATAAACCATCATGGACGTTTACTGATACATTGTATTTGTATTCACTTATCACTCTCTTGCAGCAAAAATAGATTTCAAAACTCTTTTCAAGAACGAAATTTTCATCTTTCATCTTTTAATCAGAGCTCAATCTCAGGAATTTTGATATGTATCCTCTATGGTTACTGTTTTTTTATAGACTTTAGAAAAGAGAAGACGGCGGCTAAACAAAATATAATTAGGTTAAAAATTCAGGAGTTCTATGGGGGGCGTCCAGTTTTAACCTAGTTAGTTGGGTAAGTATAGGTTGAATTTTTTATATGGGCCTATGTATGAGATTAAATGAGCTACTAAATAAGTAGACAAAGCCCACTATTTAAGGACCCCAACTTTAAAAATAATAATAATATTATTAGTTAATTAATTAATTAATAATATATTATTAATAAATTAATATACTTTTTTTTTCTCAATTATATTAATATTTTTTTATTTATTATGAATATTTTTATATAATAGACATTTTATTTATATATTTAAGAAAGCAGCCGTTCATTAAAAAAAAAAAGCATTTATATATATTTTAATTATGTTAAAATTATTATTAGTATATTTTTTAATTTTGTGGTTATAATTTTTATTCTTTTATTTTTATTTTATTTTTGTTGAGAAAGAGAGTAAAATCAATAATAAATTATAAATTAACATTTATTGTCAACAAATTTAAATGATAAATAATATGTACAAAGTGATATACATGATTAAATGTCAAATTATTATTTAAGACTTGAACTTGAGTCGTTTTAATAAAATGATGCTCGAAATTTTGAATTGTTTCATACTTTTAACTATTTTAATTTTTTTTAAATGAACAAAACTTTGAATTGTTTGATTCCGCTTATTCTCAATTTATTGACATCAGTTTATCCAACTTATTTTTTTTTGGTAGTATAATCTTAGCTTATTTAATCTTTAAGCTTGTGTATGTTTAATTTCGTCAAATTTATTTTTTATATTTATAATATTATTTAATAATTATATTATATATATAATGTTATATATATTAATTTAATTTTAAATTAAAAAAATAATATATATTTCAAAATAAATTATATTAATATATTATTTTTTATAAATTTTTTGTTAATATATAATTTTAAATAATTAACCAATCACTTAAATTAAAAAATAATATATTTTAAAATAAATGATATAATAAAGAAAATAATTTATTATTATTATATATAATTTTTCACCTTTCCATGTTTTCCCTCTTTAACCCAATCTTTCAATTGTCAATTTATTTTCGAACTCTCCCACCCTATTTGTATTATTATTTATTTTAATTGTCAATCGATATATTTAGATAATTATGACTATTTTAATTTCTAAACTATAGTTATAAATAAAAAAAATCACAAAAATCACAGTGTATTTATATTTTATATTTTGTTTAATTATTTTATATTATAAGATAAATATATTATAAATAATAAATAAAAATATATTTAAATGTATATTTTTTATTATAATAATTTTATATAAATATATAAAAAAATATTATAAATATATCGAATAAATGAGAGAATGAACAAAATGATTAGAAATGAATAAATAGATAAGAGAGAATGAATAATTTTAAAAAAAATGATAAGACAGAAAAACGCTAAAATTATAATCTTAAACGTTCGTAAAAGTGTGTTTGATTATATTTTTTTGCTTGAGTTTATTACGCAAAATTAATATAGCAGCTTATTACGCAAAAATTCATAAACGGCTTATAAATGTCGAATCAAACAAACGAGTCCTTAATTATAATATTAGTATTAGGTGGATAACTCCTCCGGACTGTATGAATGGCAGTGTGGCCGCCCTTTTAATCTCTCAACTCTTTCTTTTTTTCATCTTTTTATTCTATGTTTTAATATTATTTTCTTTTTATTTATATTTTTATTAGCTAATAGTAATGATATTTTATATTTTTATTAACTAATAGTATGTTGTTTTACAATACATTATCAACACACGACTATACAGCTGTTTAAGGTATTTTTTCTCATCATTATTTTTTTTATATTATCACTATCCTTGCAAAACATGATTTTTTTTCTTTGTCGGTTTCTCGGAATAATTATATATCATGGGCTTGTGACATTAAAATGCATTTTGCATCCATGAAATTAGAGAAAAATTTTGTCCCCGATTAAAGTTATTGAACTAGAAAAAGGCAAAAGCCATGATTTTTCTCTATCATCATATCGATGAAACACTTAAATTACAATATGTTACACTGGAATCTCCGCTAGAGCTATGGTATAAATTGAAAAAGATATAGAAATGAAATTATATAAATAAAAGATTTTAAAATAAAACAATTATTTTAAAATATTTATTTGAAAATTTATCATTGTTTTATATATATATATATATATATATATATATATATATATATATATATATATATATATATATATATATATTAGAATTACTAATCTTATTAAAAAACACAATTATAATCAAATCATAATTTAAAAAACTTTTAATAATTATTATTTTAAAATAAAGTCATTAAATTAAAATATTAAATATATATATATATATATATATATATATATATATATATATATATATATATATATATATTAAAAAAACTAATGGAATCAGGGCGGGTCTAATTTGGGGTTTAATGGAAATTTAAATTTTAGAATTTCTAAAATAATAAATTTTTTTTTTAATTTTAATAATATAAAATGAGATATAAATAGTTAAAATATATTATAATATGCAGGTGAATATATGGTATTTTAAACAATAATTTTATGAGTATTTAATAAATTATTTACTTTTGAATTTTCTGAAAAAAAAAAGATGAAATAGTGGATTATTTCACCCTGCTTCATTTAAAATTAGTTTCATGATGATAAAAAAAATAATATATTCAAAAACTATCAAATATGATTAAGAAAAGAAAAAATTAATAGTAGGATTTTTTATTTTTACTTTCAAAACAAATTTAATTAAAAAATTCAAATGAATTGGTAATGTAAAATTATATAGAAATCTAACTCAAACTTCTCTTTATGTGTACTTAATGAAGATCTCTATCCTCTTTTTCTATAAGAAAAAAAGAAATTCAAATTATCAAAAATTTAGAATTTAGATTTTCAAATCTGTAATTAAAATTTTCATTTGCAAATGTGTTAATAAAGTTAAATTAGCTCCCATAAAGCTTTAGTAACTATCCTTGAAGAAACTAATACTTAGCTAAGTTAAATGACACTGACATACTTTTTTAAAAGTAATGATATGGTTGTGAAAAAATTATATCGAAAGTCACATTGATCCAACAAATTGAACCGGGAACAATTTAAATATTCAATTTTGCACTGTATATCATATATGCTATAATAGTTTTGGACTAATTTGTGTACTACATGTATCACTTACTATTTTATAAGTTACATTTTAATTAAGAAATTAGTTTTAGTTGTAATCTATACATAATCTAAGAATATAATGATTGTTTACTTATTTTTTTAATTTTATGTGGATACTTGACTGTATACAGTTGATTGAGCCAATAAGGTTTAAGTTCTTTTAATAAAATTATTATTTTCTCTTTGACAATGTCTCAAGTTGGTTCGAATTTATAGATTATTTCAAAAAGTTGATAATTATGGGGTACATATAGACTTGATGTTATCTTAATATATTGTTATAATTTTTTTTATATGTTAATATTTTGAGCATAGAACTAAAACAAATGACTCATTGATAGATTGATTGAAGCAATTTTCCTTTCTAGACAAATACATGCTTACAAACTGTTGGGTATTGGTTGGCCCAACATTGTGGCCCAATCTCTAGTAACCCGCTTATTGGGCTTGACCTAATAATATAAATAGATACTACTCTCTTAGTGGGAGGAAGAGGTCAAATTCCTTTGTGGTGTTTGGATGCTAGTGAGAGGGTTGCCTCCTTTGTGTGAGATAGTGGTGCAACGAAATCGATAAACAAGAGGACTGAGCCAAACTTTAATCGCATTCACACCCAACAGTGGTATCAGAGCTAGGGTTTAGGGTTTGTAATTGGAGTTTGAGATTGGGTTGGAGGATGTAAGTTATCTTCACCAATAAGCATAGATCTGTCCTTGTTTCTTCCTTAATTCTCATCTTTTATTCTCTGCTTCTGTTGCTACTGGAGGAAGAAGAAAGCCGCCTCTGGAAAAGAAGTCGTTGTTGTCTTGTTCAACCGTTGTCGGTGTCGCGTTTGTCGCGACCGTTGAATCAATCATTCAAGCACGAGAGAGCAGCCAATCATAATCGATCAGAACAATTTCTATTTGCAGAATATTTCCGTACTATTTTGCACAGATTCAGACGAAAAAAGAAAGAGTAGGGCTTACAACGGCGAATTTGGGGAAATGAACTGGAGTTCCGGAGGACAGGCCAGAAGTAGAAGCAATTAACACCCCAGAGGAATGGAAGGAGAAGGAATCCGAACTTGAAGAACCTTCGTGCATAGCTGACGGAATCATCCACTGAAAGTCCCAGAGGTCCGTCAATGGTCGGCCATTGTTGCTGCCGCTGAGACGCGATCGGATTGTAGCCTCTGTTGTTGGTATCGGTGACGGGAAGAACATGCCCTACAGTTTCCGTAGAATTCTGTGAGCTTTCCATCTCTCTCTTTCTCTTCCGAAATGACAGTACTAGATTATAATTTCATCATTTCAATGTAGAAAAAACGGCACTTTGCACTCGCATTTATCCACATAAGCCTTGGGAGAAAATATCAAATACCCTCTCAAATTCTTATTTTGTGGTATGAAAATAAAATAAAATTTATTGATTTTAAAAATAAAAATATTAACATCGCTAGCATATTCGACTTGGATATGGCACACGAGACTTGGGCACGTAAACTTTTATGCGTTCAAGATGATGGGGAGAATGAGATGGCTATAAGACTGCCCAAGATCACACACCCCAACCAAATGTGTGAGAGTTACATGATCGCGGTATCGATCTGCATGTATTTTTGCGGTACGGCTCTAAAGAACTTCTTGACTACGGAGATCTCTTCCACATTCTCTCCCAACGAGCAAATACAGTCACGATTGATGTCAATTTAATGGCGAAATCATCCACCAACTCTCCGTTCTTCATTCGAATCGCCTCAAAGTGTGTTGCCTCCTTAACTCTCTCCACTCCAACATGCATTGTCTTTAGCGTTTCTCATGCTAGTTTGGCGGAATCCTTCTCGGCCACCATGAGAAGGACGTCTTCGGGAAGCGTTTGATAGATGACGGCGAGAGTCATTCTATCATTCCGTTTGTTGACCTCGTCGAGCATCACGGCTTCCCACACTCCTTGTGCTTGTAATTTTATCCGCATCTTCAACGCCCACACCGAGTAGTTACTCTTCGTGAGTAACAAATATGAGAGTGTCACATTCCCTTGTTGATTTTGTCGACGACATATTTTTCAGATAGGCTATGATACCAAATATTGGTTCCGATTATCATATCTTCTAAAAACAATGATGAAAAAGGAAAATAAGAAAAATTGGGAAAAAACAATTATATATATATATATTGAAGAGGAAAAGTTTTAGAAAGACTTAATGTTTGTATATCAAACTTTTGTAAACAACATTTTAAATGAGTAGATTAGTTTAAAAACCTTAAAATACTTATAAATACAAGTCTAAGCCCATTAATAAATAAATAAATTCTAATTGTATAAAAAAAATAAAGACCAATAACTTTCTAATTTGTTGACAATTAATACTTAAATTTAAGTATACTTCTCAGTTTTACAAACATTCCGGTGTGAGTCTATAATCTCCGTTGTGGAGATGTTACCAAAACTTCCATCAAACAAGAACATAAAGTTCACGAGTTGCAAAATGCAAAAGATCATAGGTCAATATAGTCTAACTAATATTAACTATAAAGTAAGGACGAATCTAGGAATTTTTTTCATTGGGCTGAAAATATTATATCTATATATATATATAATGATCCTTAATTTTTAAAGTGTCCGTATTGTCGGGTCGAGAGATCGAGAGATGTGGTTGATTTGGATACTTGGGTCGGATTGTGGGTTGACCCGCCCATAAACTTAAAATTACAAGATCATGATAAAAATATATTATTAAGTGAATAGACAAAAAGAAATTATAGATTCATTAATGCATATAAATCGTTTTAAAAGACTAAATAATATATTAATTTATATAATTTTTAAAATAATTTAAAATAAAATTAGAAAAGTATAATTATGAATTATAGTAATTTTTAAAATATAATAAAAAAAATTAAAATTATAATAATTTATACAAAACTGAGGGAAAGGTCAGAGTTTGATCACCTGACCTCCCCCATTATCGTTTCACTCCAATGTCAACCAGACTACATCATATTTGTTATTCATATACATATACATCTATATTGTTTTAAAATTCTACCCTGGGCTAGAGCCCGCCACGTCGCTCCGCCGTTGCTATAAAGTACTCATTTAATCTTAAACTTCTAGAGGGGAAATTTGATCAAATAACCTCAAAGATGAGGTTATTTGATCTGATGGTAATTTGATAATTTATTTGCGCTCGTGGTGATTTTATTTTTTTTGGACGATTTTGCCCTTGTCGCGAAACGCTAAGTGACTTAGCGTTTCGCGAAGTGACGATATGTGAAATGTCTAGATTACCCTTACTATTTAATATAACCTCCGTACTTTTTTTTTTCATTTCTTTTCTTCTCCTTCTCTCTCTTCCCGCTCTTCTCCTCCTTCTCTCTAAACTCCGGCGGCGGCGGCAGCGAACTCGTCGGAGATCTGTTCGTTCGAAATCCACTATGAGCTCCACGACGAGCACGAGCACTGTTCCAATAGGTACGTCTATAAGCATGTTTTATTGATGTTCGGTTTCTGAGATTGATTAGGGTTTACTTCCCGTTTCGCTAAGTGCCTAGCGATTCGCGAAGGCCTTCCCGTTTCACCAAGTGCCTAACGATTCGCGAAGGCCTTCCCGTTTCGCTAAGTTCCTAGCGATTCGCGAAGTATTAATTATCCGTCTCTAAATCAAATAATGTTTTTTTATTGCAGCTGAAGTTTTCGTTTTCTATAATGGAGAGTGGAAACTTGATGCTGATGGAATACTGTATTTTGATGCATCTTCAATCAAAACATTTGATTTACCCCAAAGTACTCGTTATGCTGAATTACTTGATATACTCTACGATAGACTTAATCTCCAGATATCAACATACGATTTAGTGCTCCAAGTGAAGTATGATATTCCGAATATCAGAAATCCAAAACCTGTTTTTATTCATAATGATGGGGATTTGAACACATATCTATCACGCTTGATTTTGGGTCGAACAGTGTCACCATTGTGTGTATCTGTAGTGGAGAAGTCAGCATTTACTAAAAAAAAGATACCACTACTTACATACCCAACTCAAGAAAGTATACTACCACCACAACTTACTCAAAAATTTGTTCCACCTATTGTACCCTCGGAATTCTTTGTTGAAAGTCAAAATGAAGCCGGAGAAACCTCTTTGCCTCACATCCCACTTACTCAGGACTTGCATGTTAATAGTGGTGAAAAAGCATCAATACCTATACAACCAAGTGCAAGAAGATCATCATTGGGTACACCAACTAGTGCAAGAAAGGCATCAAATGGTACACCAACAAGTGCAAGAAGATCATCAATGGGTACACCATCTAGTGCAAGACGATCTTCAATGGGTACACCATCGACAGACCCGACAGACACATCACCACCAGACCCCACATTTGCGATGGCATTAACTAGTGAAACCGTATTGGAAGTCGGTTCGTTGTTTGAAAATAAAAAAAAAACTTCAACTTGCTCTATATAAATATGCGATGACCAATCATTTTGAATTCAAAGTGGAGAAGTCAAGAAAAAATCTTTGGGAACTCAAATGTTTGGATGAGACATGCAAGTGGAGCTTGCGGGCTGTGAAAGGTAAGTTTTCTGAGATGTTTGAGATCCGGACATTTGAGCAACAACACTCATGCTCAGTTTTGTCGAGGCCCAAGAAAAAAATGCAAACACCAGCATGGGTTATTGGACAGTGCGTGAAGAGCAAGTACATGGACCATCATCATAACCACTTGCCTAAGAAAATAATTGAAGACACGCAGACAACTTATGGGATATTTTTGACTTATAATAAGGCATGGAGGGCAAGGGAAAATGCTTTAATAGCTGTGCGAGGAACGATAGAGGATTCCTATGGAATACTGCCATCGTACCTTTACATGTTGGAGAAGTGTAATCCTGGTACCATAACCGACATACAGACAGACGAGCTCGGCCACTTCAAGTATATGTTCATGTCCCTAGGCCTCTCGGGGTTTCAAATCCTTTTGCCGTCCTGTATTATGTGTTGATGCTAGTTTTCTTAAGCACAAGGTGGGTGGTCAATTATTGGTGGCTATTGCATTGGATGCGAATGAGCAACTATATCCTGTCGCATTCGGCGTTGTTGATTCAGAGAAGACTTATTTCATGCAAAAACTGAGAGACGCAATTGGATTAGTTGATGATCTCGTCTTCGTATCCGACAGACACCCAAGCATCGCTAATGTCTTGTGTGCTGTTTTCCTAAAAGCAGACCACGGTGCGTGCACATATCACATAAAAATGAATATTGTTGCCAAATTCAAAAGTGATAAGTGTCATGCGGAGTTTGATTCGGCTTCAAGGGCGTACACTATCCACAAATTTAATCGGTGGTTTGACAAGATCAAGGTTAAAGATCACAGGATTGCTGCCTATTTGGAAAAAATTGGGTTCCAAAGATGGAGTAGAGCATTTTTTCCCGGTAAGCGATACAATCAACTCACAAGCAATTATGCTGAGAGTTTCAATAGTCAGAGTAGGGAAGCCAGAAAGTATCCCATTTCAGAAATGGCTGAATATTTAAGATTCACAATACAACATTGGTTTAACGATAGAAGAGAAAGAGCGTCTAATCACGAAAAAGTTTTATCTCCAAATTATGAGAAGGTGTTACGTGAGGGATTCGAGAATGCCAGATTCTATACAGTCCAATCGCTTAACCGATTCGAGTTTTATGTGCATGACAATCAGTCTCATTTCAAAGTCAATTTGAAAGACATGAACTGCACTTGTAGAGTATTCGAAGTTTCGGGTCTTCCTTGTACGCATGCAATGGCTGCTGCCCGTAGTCGGAATTTGGTTTCTTATGACTTCTGTTCAAGGTATTAATATTTAGCTCACGTGTTCATTCTGTTTAACCAATTAATAATTGGTTATATTTTCCCTGCACACAGGTATTACACAACTGAGTGTTGGATAAATTCATATGCCGAGACATGTTATCCTCTCGGTGATGAAGAAAACTGGGATGTTCCCGAACATATCAAGCAACGTTCGTGTCTTAAACCAAATGTGAAGGTTAAGAAAGGCAGGCCACAAACAAAGCGTAGGTCATCCTAGGGTGAGGTCCGTAAGGTCCCGAGACGATGCAACTCATGTGCTGGGCTTGGACATAATAGGGCAATATGCAAAGCAGTGATGCCTGCACCATCTACTGCACGAGCTTCATCATCTAAGCAGCATGACTCATCATCTCAACAATATGAACATTTAGTTTGATAGATACTATCTTGTAATATATGTTGTTAATTGAACTATGGTACTGGTAAGATACTATGCGTAAGATACTATGTTGTTAATTTAGGTTTAAAGTTTATATTGTATGTTTTAGTAGTAGTATACGATGAGTAATAACTTAGCGAAATGAAGAGTACTTAGCGAAACGGGAGGTACTTCGCGAATCGGGAGGTACTTCGCGAATCGGGAGGTACTTCGCGAATCGGGAGGCACTTAGCGAATCGAAGAGTACTAACTTAGCGAAACGAAGGCTACTAACTTAGCGAAACGATGACCCCAACTTAGCGAAACGAAGAGTCAATTCGAGGTTATCTTTTTTGTACGTTGAAGGGTCAATTCAAGGGTTACACTTGTTTTTTACGTTGAAGGTTTTCTGCAATTCAAGTTCAAAATAATTTATCATCCAACTTCCAAAATATTCATCAAGGTTTACAATACATCAAAATAAGTTATCCAATTTACCAATGTATAACCTCTTCTCCATGGAGGACTCTTCCATCTCAGTCACATCCGTGGTCTCTAGGACAGTCTTTACCTCGATCGATGTGTTTTTCCTGTTGGAATGATAGAGTAACAACCTTGGGCGTAGAGGGTCATTAATCTGATTCCTTCTGGCGAATTTAGGGATAAAGTTTTCGATGACCTCATACGTCCACACTTGAAGTGTCATTGCGAACCCATAGATGTTATATGCAAAAGGAGCATAAGGATCTTCAACCTTCTCCTTCTTGTCAAAATATGAGGTACTAAGATGTTTCATGTTCTTGTTTAAACCCTTGAGGGTGGCTCTAAAGGTGACCTTCCCCCATAGATATTGGAGGAAAGTGTCCTTGTCTTCCACCATGTTGAGTATTTTTTGAAATATAACTCTTTTTGGGTCAAATGTGAATAGGTACTGGCAAATCAGGCATACCAGCCCCATCTTGAATGCATCTTCCTTGTCTTTGCATTTGAAAAAAGCTTTCTCGAAGTCGCACATTTTCACACTCATGCTCCCTTTAAAGTATTTCACCGAGAGAGGTGGACAACAGCGCAATTTTTCTTGGTCCAACTCAGGATAAATGCCGAAACATAGGCCGGTAACCAACGCATACTCCTTCATACCAAATACAAGCTTGTGCCCATTCACCATGAAAGTTATCTCCTTGGAGTTTGAGCTTAACCTCCTCATCAACATATGATGTACAATAGTTCCTGAGAACTGCAAGAGGGGGGCTGTGAATAATGATCTGAACTGGGTATTGTACACACTCTTCAGAAGATCCATTTCCTCGAACTTATTAACAATCTTCTTCAGGGTGAGGGCACTTTTCCACGAAATCCGACCGGGAAACTCAGTAACAGTTGTTTCTGCCATCTACAAAAGGAACAACATCATCAAAAATGTAAGAACAAACACATACACCGTAAGAACTTAGCGAATCGGGAGGTACTTAGCGAATCGCTAGGTACTTAGCGAATCGGGAGGTACTTAGCGAATCGGGAGGTACTTAACGAATCGAGAGGTACCTAGCGAAACCGTTAACTGAACATAAGACAACATTAACCATACATAACTAATCAGAAACAAACAATAAAACTTAACATGCAAAAACCCTAAACAAAAAATCTGAAACAAACACCTAAGCTTAACATGCAAAGACCAAAATCCATAAACAAAAAACCAGAAAATGATCGGCCACCACTAGGTATTTAGCGAATCGCTAGGTACTTACCGAATTGGGAGGTACCTAGCGAAACCCTAATGGCCAAAAAATATACTAAACAGAAACCCTAATGGCAAAAAAAATACTGAACAGAAACACTTAACATTACACTTAACATGCAAAAACCGAAACCCATGAACAAAAAAGCAGAAAATGATAGGTGGGGAGAAGAATGAACAAACCTTAATGACGAACGAGAAGAAAGAAGAAATGATCGTCCTTGACAAGATTCAGTGAAGAGAAAATGGGTTAGAGAGAGAGAGTCGGGCGGTTGAAATGAAATGTTCTGAAATTTTTTAATATATAAGGTCTAGTGCGTGTGCGTACGCGCGTCTCTTCAACTTCCGTAGCGAGTCGGGAGGTACTTAACGAATCGGGAGGCACTTAGCGAATCGGGAGGTACTTAGCGAATCGGGAGGCACTTAGCGAATCGGGAGACACTTAGCGAATCGGGAGGTACTTAGCGAATCGGGAGGTACTTAGCGAATCGCGAGGTCAACGAGCTCCAGCTAAGAGAAAATGGTTTGAATACGTTTTCGCTACTATATTTGTTTAATAACGAAATCGAATTCAAACCATTCTCCTAGCTGGAGCTCGTAGTATTTAGGGAATCGTCAAGTACAAAATTTTTTATTGGTTTCATAGGTAATCTATCTCGTTTGACAAGGTATCAACAACAAAGTCATGGTTTTGAAAAGAACATGTGTTAACAAAACAAACCTTATAATTTTACATGGAAACATTTAGATTCTTCAGAAAAAGTCTTTGAAGAAGCTATAATTGAACTCCAAATAAGAGAAAATTGTTTGAAATTTATTTCTTTAGCTTAATGACTAACGAAATCAAAGTCAGCCAATCTTTGCTTATCTGGAGGTCAATGATAGATTCTTCAAAAGCATTTTCTGAAGAATCTAAATGTTTCCAATGTAAAATTAGAAGGTTTGTTTTGTTAACACAGGTTCTCTTCATAACCATGAAGTGATGTAGATACCTTGTCAAATGAAGTTCATGATTAACTATAAATAACAAAAAATCTTGACACTTAGCGAATCGCGAGGTACTACTTAGCGAAACGGTAAGTCCGTAGCGAAACGGTAAGTCCGTAGCGAAACGGTAAGCAAATCTGAAACGGAAACACATACGCTCTTATCAGATAGAGATTTTCTGCAAATATGAACGAATAACAAATAATAACCTAACGAAATGCTCAAACATGAACCAATATGAACCATATAACAAATAAGAATCAACAAATACGACCAAAACGAAATATGAAAAGGTTTTTGAAATGAAGAAAATGTAAACAAGAACATAACTGCTTATCACATCTGAAATGAAGATCTACCTCGACGACCTTCAAATAGTTAGAATCGGAGACCTGCACATAAACCCTAGAATCAGAAATCTGCATGCAAAATAGATTTAGGGTTAGAAATCGGCAATAGATAAACATAAATGAATTAGTTAGGTTAGAAGAGCTTGTAAATCTGATCTGTATAGATTTGTATGGAGTGAATGAAACTCCGTCGCCGTCGTCGCCACCGGCCGCCGTCGTCGCCGGCCACCGTGAAGTGAAGGAGAGAATTGGAGAAGAGAGAGAAATAAATTTAAGGAAATGAAAATATTTGAGTATTTATACAAACCCCTGATCCACTTAGCGAAACGCTAAGTCACTTAGCGTTTCGCGACAAGGGCAAAATCGTATAAAAAAAAATATAGCACCACGAGCACAAATAAAATAATAAATTACCATCAGATCAAATAACCTCATTTCAAATTTCCAGTTGAAGTAAATTAAGTAGAACTAAACATATAATATTATTTTATGTCACAGTTATTTGAAATTGTAAAATTTTTGTTAAAAGAATATATATATTTTTTTGATAAGAAATTAAATCTCATTAAATGCAATGCAATGAGAGCTACATATAATTTTTTATAATTAATGATCTAGATATCAAATTTTAATTTTGTTAATAGTTCATAAATTTTATATTTAAATTATTAATTATTTATTTTAATTTTATAAATGTTATTTTATATTATTTAGTTAATTTCCTAAATATAATTCGTAATTGAATTTAATGAGAATTTTTATTTAAATTAAAAAAATATATAATTAAATAAAAAATTAATTAAAAATATAATAAACAAATTACAATATAAGAAGTTAAATTTATAAAATTTATTATATTAATTCATTTATTTAAATAAATAATATATATTTTTAATTCATAAATATAAATTCACTTATTTTTTTAAATTATAGAAAATCATAAAGTCCAAATTATAAATTTGTAAAATTTTATTGACTTATATTTAAAATCGAAATTTTTTATTAATTTAAAAGTTTATCTAAATCAAACTTTATTAGTCTACCCTATAATAATAAAACTTTAAGAATAAAATCAAATATAAAGAGAAACATACAATGACTTTAAAAAATATCATAAACACAATCTTAAAAACAAACACCCAACATTTGTAAGAATTATTCGAATTATCAAAATTTTAGACAAAATTTAATATAATTAAATCGGATTTCAAATCCAACAAAACGTAACATCAACTCAAATATGAGCGACGAACAAAGAAACAACACACCCTTCTATAATAAAAATAATATCATAAAAGTAACAATAGAAAATGACTTCAATTTTTTTTTTCTAATAGAGTAAAGGGAGTCAAAGTCTTGTTCAAATATAAATCAAGTTATTTGATATATCTGCAACAATCAACCTCACTTATATATATTATTTGTCATCCCTACCTCCATGCATATATGCAAAATATAAATCATATTGAATTATAAATAATGTGCCAGCACAAGAAATTTCACATGTTCTGTCCACCCAAATACTTTAAGAATAAGCAAAACATTGAGAGTCACTGTTATCAAACACAGTTAAAAAACCTTGAAACTAATCCATAAACTAAAATTTATCCCAAGGTATTATCAAAACAACATAATTAATTTTCAATTTCAACAACTCTATGCTTAAACCCAGACCATCTTCAAGATTATTTCATAATCGTCTACTCTATCTGCCCTTGATCTTCAACTGCTAGGTTTAAATCAACATCAAAGACAATCTTTGACTTCTCTGCATGAACATGAAATTATGTGCATAGGCTAGTTAGAGTACAGAACACTAAGAAATTCACAAGTGTGGGAAAAAGTAAAAAGAGAAAGAACCTGGCTTGCGTATTAAGGTCTTTTGTATCCTCGTTGTATTATGGAAGAACAATAAGGTTTTCGTGTGCCTTATATCTTCTTCTAATGAGCTTTCAATCTTTTTAAAGCGATGGTGTCGAATCCAATGACTAGCCATTTCTTTTGAGAATGAAATTACTAAATTTTCAATTTGAAGATGTCGAAGAGCCTATGGATGAGATATTATTAATCAGTAACATATGATTATTATTGAAAATCAAGCAAAAAAAAATATATAACTCACCCATTCGATTCCAAACAATAATCGTTTGCACATCCCTTTATTACGGTATTTTTCACAGGTGGCAATGAATGGGATCTCAGCGAGCTTTGTCCCATGAATTCTGCAAAAAATAAAAAACCTTAGATATTAACTCTTATATGCAATTATGCATAAACATGTCAAATAGGGTTACCTTAAACATGCCATTGAAAAAATCTCATCATCCTTCTCCAAAACAGCAATATAGGATCCCTTAAAAATGGCTCTACAAAAAGAACAACTCAAAGGTGGTCATAAGTTTGGATTTATTATTGATAACATAGTAACATAATCTCAATGAGAGTGCTTACTGGTAATTAAAAGTAATGTGATCGATCCCGCTGATTTTTGCGTGGCCACTAGAAATAGAATGGAAGCACTCCTCCATCACGTTCCTTGCAATTGCGAGCTTAGAATGGTATACAGCGATCTCATACTCATCATCCAAGAATGCATCAGACTCTTGATTAATTGGGCCCAACAAAGTCCATGAAAATCCATTGTTAAGCTCAGTCTTAGCTCCAAGTGTTTTTCTTAATTCTTTGTATACCTTTTGGCCATGGATAATAGTGTAGTTTAATACATAATAGTCAAACAGTTAAACAATTATCATTTTAAAAGATATTTAAGATAAACTTCTATAATTTTGAGTATCGTGGTTTAAAATCCAAACATTTTTAAGTGGTGTTTTATAACACAACTTTACCACTAAATCTAAATGATTAAGTACTCATATGAAGAAGAGGAGAGCAATCACTATTATGATTAGTATATAACACATAACACTTGGAAATAAAAACCAACTTTTAGGAAACATCTATGAAGAGGGGGAGAGAAATCACCTTCCTGCAGTTATGATCACAAAATGAACTCCAGTTATAGTTAAGATCAACAAACTCGGCATTCTTCTTTACATAACATCTCCAGTGATCTAACAATAACATAGAATAATATTATATTTTTCATATGCCAAAATGTTTATCATGAAACTTGAAAACTTTATTACTTACAATATTTTTCACACTGGTTACATGTGATAGAAAAATCTTCATCCGCACCAGTTTTCCCACAAGATTTGCAAATGCAATAAGGGCATAACCAAGATACTTCAGACGCATCCTGCTTAACATTTACCAGAAATTCAATCTAAGCAAGATTCTTTGCCAAAAGAATATTAAAAGAATATAAATTCCATTTTTACCTTTTTTCCATTAGAATGTAGATTATACATAAAACCACATTTAGAACAACAAAGAAAATCCCCTTCATTTCTGAATTTGACACGAGCATCGTCGGGCATAAGATGAGTACTTGTCTTTTGTGTTTCTACCCAAGATTTAACCATACAGTCCAATAATGGAATCCCAGGCTCAACAAAAATATTGGCGTATGGTCTTGGTCCATTATAATAACCGGCATGAATTTGAAATTCTTTAACTGTAAGTACTTTATAGCAACAATGACATAAAATTCCAGGACTCTTGATTGTTCCCTCTAATACAACGCGATCAAGCTTCGGGTTCATGTATTTCACAATAGTGTTCTCTAGAAAAGTGGTGTAGATTATCCATGATAGAATTGTATTGTCAATACCATATGTTTGTCCCCTAGTACGAATCGGTCTTTGAACACCCGGCGTGTCTTTTGATTCTGTCTTCCTTTTCTCTCTAGCCAAGTGATCAGCTCTTCTCATTTTGAAGTGCTGTTTCTTATACCATGGAGGAAAAATTATTTCAGTATATGGTTTTTTATGTCTAATCTTTGTCAACCATTTTACATTTATAATTGGCCATAGTTATTAGCCAATTATTTAGTATTTCTTAAATAAGAAATCAAGAAATTGTCTTAGATCAATTTGGCAAAGTAATCACAGCAACAAATGCGAAATCAAGAAATTGTAAGATCAATTTGGCATAGTAAACAAATGCAGATGCAATCCAAATAGTTATCACAACAGCAGATGCAGATGCAATCCAAATAGTATCGTGATAAACTGTTTAGGTATATTTTCCCTCATTATTTTATTGATTAACATGATGAGATAGGGAAAAGCATACTAATAAATCATTTGCACGTCTTGCTACCTACTATAAAGCATTGACACATACGTAACACTTTTTTCCTGTTTGTATAACCAAAAAAAATCTACACATAATCTCTCTATAACAACTAGAGTGTGTTTGATATTGGGATATTTGGTAGTTTCAAATAATCTCTAATCACAAAATATACATAACTTCAACAATGAAATCACTCATTTCATTTACTTTATTTTTTTTTATAAAATTTAAATGTTAAATATAATAGAATATTTTAGTACTTAACCTAAATAATCTCAAATAGTCTACTTTTTCATTGTTTGAAAAAGAAGTGCAAGATGAAATTTAATCCATTGCAACAAACTCTTATCTTAATCTGCTAACGCTTAATAACTCTTTAGAGGTTTTTTATTTCGGAAAAACCAGTATTGTTGAAACCGAAGATAATGATATTTGCGACGCGAGATCACAAGATGAATGGATAGTTGATTCAGATGTACGTATCATATGTGTCTCAATCGGGAATAATTTTCAACATATAATACAATTTTCAAAGGTGTTATATTGATGGAAACAGTTCATATCTGTAAGGTCGTGGGTATAATAAAATAATAATCAAGATGCTTGATGGAGTTGTTCGAACATTTGGTGATGTGAGGCATTTCCTGATTTGAAGAGAAATCTTATCTCTTGTAATACCCTCGATAAAAGGTACAATTACACTAGTGAAAATGGAGTCATGAAGGTCAATAGAGGTGTCCTTGACGTGAAGGAAGTATGGCATGTTACATGTTTTGAAAGGCTCGGCAGTTATAGGCGGTGCTGCAGCTGTTGTCGCCATCCTTCGTTATCTGACAATGATGTCACCAAATTGTTGCATATACGATTTTGTCATATGAGTGTTAATTGGGCAAACGAGGACTTCATAATGGTATGAGGTTAGCAAATTGAGATTTTGATTAAAATTCACTCTAATCTTTGGGGTCGTCTAGGGTGCGTTCTATGGAGGTGCCTTATATGGAGGTACCTATTATATACTAACGATTATCGATGATGATAGTCTAGGGGCGTGTCTTAGAGTATCAAGATTGCTATTTAAACAGGACAAAATTCTGAAACACCTTTTCGGCATTGATTGGGTTCCTAATATCGACAATGTTGTCGATTTCATCGCAATAGATGCATAGTTTCGTATAGTATTTGGTTACCATTCTTTGATTCTTTTTATTCAATAAAAAAGAGTCCATTGATGAAGATTGAGAATGTTATGTTCAATCTTAATTTGAGAGCAGGTTCACTCAGCGCTGTCCCATATATCTTTTGTGTTACATACCCGGTGACATAGATCTTAGCCATCCTGGGATTCATGGAGTTAACAAGACACGACATGATGAGTCCATTGATGATGTCCTATGCTTCATAGGCGAGATCATCGGATTCGGGAGCGACAGAGGTTCCAATAAGGAATGATAGTTTTTCTCTACCTACCTAGTATGTTCATTTGGATAGAGCTTGCCCATTCGAGGTAGTCACTACTGTCGAATTAAAAGACGAAGATACGAGAATAATCTATAAATTGATTGTTGGTAGAAGAGGAAGATCCTTGATCAGCCATGATAGAAGATGGGTGTTGCTGTCCAAGAGGGAAGAAGAGGAAAAAATGCCAGTTTTGAAGATGCCACCGAGAGGGAACGAGGCAGATTCTGAAAATTACAGATTCTAAGTGAAACTGCCAGGAGCTGATACCATGTAGATTCTTGAGAGAAGGTGTGCTAATAGTACAGCATGACTAGCTGTGTAAATTCTTTTTGAAAAAAGTTTTAACTTTTTATTGAAATCGAGAGTGGAACGCAAGAAACTTTCCAAAACAGTTTGAAGGCACGAGGGAAAGAGCAATAACTTCTACATTTATCATAAAGACAACTATTTATCATAAGAACAACTGGATAGACTAGATAGAAAATAAGATAAGTTCAGGGACTATAACAATTAGGGACAATTCAATCAATCTCAAGAAAATATATAGAATAATTCACCTAAGTCATCTTGAGAAAGTAAATGCATAATCATGACACATTTTGTCATTGGGAAACACCCATTGAAGTCAAAGATAGAAAAAAATAGAAGCTACAAATTAAAACCACTTTGAAGGAGCCAGTTCAGTGAGAGGTATAAATACACACACAAAAAAAATTAAATATCTTAATATTCTCAACTTGTATAGAATAAGAAGATATATGCAAAAAAATTAAGGCAATCTTCAAGATATCTTTTGTTGCTCAATAATAGAGGAAAAACTAAATAAACTTCAATGCAATGCAAATTTGCAGGACCTTGTCAACAATCATTTCTCTGCTATACATCTCTCTTTGGAGTTAGAGAGAAACAGATGCCTACTAAAAACAATAAAATAGGACTGCCTTCTTGCAATTTAATTAGTTCTGGCTGACACTCATAAAGATCAAGGTAGGGAGCAATTAGGCAAACAACCATAAATAAAAATTTGCCATCTTTGTATCCATAATCAGCCTTTCATCTTTAAAAATGAGATATAGCACTCTTAAGAAATAAGTACTTTTCATATTTCTCATCTAATCCACCGTGAGAACACTGTCTGAAATAAATTTGTAAATTAGTTTCTATAGATTTGGTTGTTTCTAAAAATAATGTGTTTTCTATATTAGAAACTATTGGAAGAAACATATGTCCAAGTTGGGCTTGATAAATGTGTTCAAAACAGCTACCCATATAGGAAAGATAGATAAACACTAATTGAGAAATTCATCTTTCAAATTAAGAAAACCATCTTTTGCACCCCTTCAATAAAAAAACAATGTTCACGTGACACATTTAAGAGACTTCTTCCCTAGTTGCTTGAGATCAGATTTAAGAAGCCGACAATTACTTGTTTCGTATTCCACAGACAAACTAGATCAAAATGCCCATCACAACTGAAGTGTAACATTTACATTCACTTTTCTGAAAAGAGAAATTCAACATAAACTATATTTTACCAACTAAGCTTATTCTTATTCTTGTATTTCATTTAATTAGAAACGCAACACTAGAAGGGGCTCCTATTAACTCTCCTAAAATCAAGGTTAAATTTATGCCAAATACGTAGAAAATACCTTGCATGTGTTTTTTCTTTCGAAAGAGTAGAGGAAAAAATTGAACTCTTCAACACTTATAGGTTTTGTATGGAATTATTAAGAAAAAGGTTGAATCAAAAGATAAAATATTTAAAAACCGACCATAAGAAGACCAATTTTTGCAACTGAAAGAGGTGTTCAACTAGCTTAAAGCCTTAAACTTCAAACATAAATCTCAATCACATCTAGGGCAAAGGAATCATGGATAAGGGAATCATAAAAGCTCCATAACAAGATCAACTTCTTTCCTATCACATTTAAGAATTCAAAACATGTAAAAAAATGAGAAACCCTAATCTCTTAACTACTGTTTAACTAATTCGATTTGCGTAAAAACTCAATCTTTTTCCGTTAAGAACTCTCCAATCAACAAGGTAAAAAATTTAGATTTACTAAGAAGAAAAGAGGAATTGACTAACCGGGTATCAACACTGTAGTCCGAGATTATGATGGTTGACGTTTCGATGGTTCCTCTGTCGTATCTACGATGGTTGTCGTTTCAATGGATCGTCGCCGTCTCTATCAGTGATTTTCTTCTTTGGCTCTTTTCAAAATTTCTCAATATAGTAGTTCCGGATTAACCCTAATCAAGGGTTCTTATAATAATTTCATGACAGGTGGAGCATTGGATGTGGGGCCCACTTCGACGCTCCACCTATACCAACAACCTTATAGATCTTTTAACCACTAAAAATCACCCAAAACAAAGCAAGTTTTAAAATTTAGATGAGTCATTTCCACATATCACAAAGGAAGTGGATTTACGGGTTTACTCAATGAGATTTGGATGAACTAAACTAAACAAATCTTAAGACTTGTCATGTGGCAATTCATAGAAATTGAAAATATAATTCAAAATGGAAAAGTCGAATTAATGTAGGCAAATTCAAGGATACAAAATGTGACATCTTCAACATTTAACATTTATTTTCCTAGAATATTGCCTACGTAATCAATGTGATTAGTGCCATTAATTATTGCAGTAGGTATGATTCTACATTCTTAGGATTGCGACAATGGTAAGGATAAGTATAATTTCCCAATTATCTGATAGGCAAAGATAGTAACAAATAGATTGTAAAAGAAACAATGAAGTTGCTATTCATTCTTTGGTTCTACAAGAGCCAACTAAAAATTATTTGATTAATGATTCAAAAACAACCAAGGAGGAAATAATCTATTAAATGTAACAATTCTTCTAATTAATTTGTAAGCATGCATTTGCCCATGAATGTATATAGCCATATTAGTAATAGAGAGTGAATTTGAGTAAAGATTGACTTAAGTTTGCTGTTTCAGTACTCATGCTAGATCTAAGATAGGTTTTATCTGTCACTAACATGAACAAATAATTTAGGGCATTAGAAAACATTGCATATAAATTTATATATGACCTTTTTTTTGTGCTCAAAGTAGTAACATACAATTAATATTATATGTATACATAAGAATCAATCCCACCCCAATTTCACCTCATGCCAAATAAGTCTATTACATTTTGAAACCAAACTCTAGTTATTCAGCAGCACAATGTAGAGATGAAGCTCAATTATCTATAACTAACATCATAGGATAAATTGGAAGATAAAAGCAAATGATAACTATAAACTCCTTTTTGCACGCTTACAAGTATTCATAAGCTCCACCAATGAGGGAAGAGGTTGAGGCACCGGAACATTCATTGACCTGTATAAATTTCTAAAGCTTTTACCAAAGCATTCGGTTGAAGCAACATTCATAGCTATTCCATCTTTATCTGGTGAAATTTCATCTATCTCTGCTTCCACCGGGTTTTTGCATCGCATTTCATCAACAACCAACCGTATATCAATTGATTCATCTTTGTTTCTAATTTTAGGTCTATTCTCTTCAGATAAGGTAACTTTTTGTTCAACTTGGGAAGAAACACCAATGAGGGATACCCTTGCCTCGTGCATATGAGAAACATTTTCAATTCCAATCCTTGCTCTTCCAAATAATGTGATAGGTGAACTTTTGCTTTGGGGAGACAATTTAATCTGTAGCTTTTGAGGAGTAAGTTTCCTTCTTACTGTTTCTTCTGCCTTTACTTGACTAGAATCATCTAGACCAGATTTATGGCTTGAATTTTCAATTGATGCGGCTGAATTTGTAGGAACCTTAACATCTATGTCTAGAAGCTTCCATATATGACTATTATGTGCTAATTTCATGTCAAAACACCGTCTTTTGACATAATCTAACTCCATAGCTCTACAGTTAGGAGTTGTTGATACAACCCACTGTGGTGCAAGAAGTTGCAAAGCCCACTCCAGCTCTTCTCTTGAGGAATGCATAGAATAACATACATGCCAAATGTCAAATTGATCTTTTAGTGGTCCATTTGACCTTTGTTTTATTTGTCTTTCAAGTTCTGAAAGCTCATCATCACACACATACCATTGAGCTGATGGACGTATTATTAAAGGTTCAGGCTGAAAATTATATTTAGTCTCTGCAACCTTTGCTTTTGCCCTTTCAGGTAAATTGGGAAAAGCATTAAGCATTCGAAATCTGGATGTTGATTCCATAGTTATTATATGAGGGCTTGTAAGCATCAGAGCGCTGAAGCTTTCCGGAGAGTTTGCCTCTTGAATAAATATTTTTGAGCCAAATGTTTTACAAACTTTCACAAGTACCTCTTCTTGACCTAGAAGGTCACATGCTAAATACACCACCTTAGCATCAGGATGATTCCATATGCATCTAATAACCTATTGCAAGCCAATAAACTAATGAAGTCAGTTTGTAAGTCAACTCATCAAGATACAATTTTCATACAGATAATTCATAGTACAAATTGGACCTACTAAACAGTAAAGGAGGAATACACAGAGGCCAGCAAAAAAATAATTGTGATAAGGGTATCAGGGCTAGCTTTCTCGCACCTCGAATATTCCTGGAGGATAGTAGCAGAACAACTCCCCACCATTACCTCCTACTTTAATTTGGTATTTTTAATAAGAATCGAACATGAGACATTTTGGATAGAAAATCTCTTGGTCCAAGTTTATTGTCACTCAACTAACCAGGGTGAGTAGAGGCCAACAAAAATGAAAATGATAATATATCAAAAGCTTCAAACCAACAAGATCTTAGGAGTAAAGGCCAAAGAGCACCTATCCAGGATAGCTAAAGTAGTAAGGGTCTTGATTTAAGAGGTTGAAGCATCTTGATTTAAGGGGTAGTTGGATCTCCAAGTTTTGGGAATAATCCAAATTCTACTATTTTGCACTGAACAAGGCTGGTGACTCTGTATGGAGTGATCAAAGAGAGTAGATGTCCTTCAGAAGATGATATTCTTGTTATTCAAAAAGTGCTTCTATATGGAATACACCTTTTCTCCACTTAACTTTATGCATAGATATTATGAACTAATCCATTTTCAAATATAGTTGGGATACTTTACCCAAGAAATGGATAAAGAAATATGAAACCATATCCTATTTTTTTCCATTTGGCATAGCAGGAATTTCAGGAAGATGACATGAAAATGACATGGTGGTGGGATTATTTGTTAGCCTCCTCTACGCAAAAAAGAAGAAGAAGAGGCCATACCTGTTGAATAGCTGAGTGTTTGCTGGGCATCTTCATTGAAGACCTTCCAAATGTGCAATCAAGGAAAACATAATCAAGTCTACACTTGGGCTCTTTGTCTTTCCTACCTATATACTTCTCAGGCATGTTTTGCAAACATTCCGGTGTGAGTCTACAATCTCCGGTGTGGAGAATGTTACCAAAACTTCCCTCAAACAAGAACATAACTGCTCCTAAAGTTCATGATTTGCAAAGTGCGAAAAAATATCATCTGTCAATAAAGTCTATTTACCAATTCAAAGCTTATAATCAACCTACATAGAGTCTAAAATTGATGAATTAAGAAGGCATTTTTTGCTTTAGCTAATAGGTAGATCTTGTAAAATTGAAAATAGAAATTTGACTAATTCAAGACACAATAGAAGAAAATACCAGGACAATGATTTGCATCAAAAGCGGTGACACGGAAAGCTCCATCCGAGTCATCAATGATCAGCGTTTGACCAACCTCTATAGGGGCAAACAAAGAGTCATCAAGCTGCCATAAGAAGATAGAAACCCGTGGAGAATATTGAAGCACAAGGGTTTTGGTGAGGTGGGTTGAATAAATGGGAAATGCGGAATGGGTTGCGATTCCTTGAGAATGGTCTTTGTGTGCATGAGTCAGGAAATGATGCCTCTTCTTCTTTGAAGACGGTGTCCATGTATCTACCGAAAACGGAAGTCCTCTCGGCATTTCTATCGGCATGATCGATGAATAGATCAAACTGAGAGAGATTGCGAAAGAATGGAGATTTCTTCGAGTGAAGTAGTGGAGGGAAAAGTCTAAATAGAGAGGAAGATTGCCTCGTACAATTTGCTACTTAATTTGCCTTGAACCCATTTAAGTTAAATAATAATATTTGACAATATACAAATTACACCTTATATATATAAAAAAAATGGTTAAAATAGCAAGAAAAACTACTATAAAATTAAAATAAATTCAAAAAACTCTTTACAAAGAGTTTTAAAAGAATTTTAAATCATACAACATCTCATTTGTCATAAAGAAGATGAATACGAAAAATAGTAACTAGAGTGATATAAATTTTAGTACTTATAAATATAATTTTAATTTATTAAATGAGATTAATAAATTTAATATATATAATCTATTTATAAATCTTAAAATTAATTTTATATTTATATAAAATATTTTTAAATAACAATTTATTTATTTATAATATGTTTATTTTATAATATCTAATGAAATATTTATATATAATCTTATTATATTAAAAAATATTTTATTCTATATATAATTTAAAATTATTAATTTTATTATAAAATTTCAAAATAATTTTTTATCTCCAAATATTTTATTCTATATCATTTTTAATTTTGTGGTTTAATATCGTATTATTTAGTAAATATTTTAGTAGTCATTTTAAATTAAATAGATTAGAAATGAAATTATATAAATAAATGTTTTTAAAATAAAATAATTATTTGAATTGATCATTAATTTTAAAAACTATTTATATATATTAGAATTATTAATTTTATTAAAAACATAATTATTATCCAATCACAATTTAAGTTTTTTTTTTATTAATTATTATTTTAAAATAAAATCATTAAATTAAAATATTATATATATATATATATATATATTTATACATTTAAAAAAAACTAGTGGAATAGTGGTTGCCGACTAACTTGCAAGTGATTATTTCTTTTAAATCTCTAGGCAAATTTAGTAGAGAAATATGGTATTTTAAATAATAGTTTTACAAGTATTGGATGAGTTTGGAAATTTGATGAAATATCCCTCAAGGTTATTCCAAAATACAATAGGGAATTAACTTTTGTAAAATTAATCTTTTGTCAAACTTTTACTTTTATATTCTCAAATAAAAATTCATTCATTCTCTTCTTCTCTTTTCCTCTCATCTTTCTCTCGCCTTCTTCTATCTCCCTCTCAACGTCTAATATCCCCCGACGACTCTGTAGCATCTACGCTAGATCTTCAACAAACACCGACGAGTGTACTATCCCGCTAGATCTCCAATAAATGTTGAATCAATGGGTAAGTTAGATATTGCTTTATTTTAGCTGAAACACTTGTTATTAATCAATTGGGATCGCAAAATGCATCTTGTGCCCGCACAAATTGCATTTGCATGTGTTGGGTTCTTGTTGTTGAGCAAAAAATGAGGTAAAATGTTATTATCCTTTGTGTTTTATAAGATAAAGTATCATTTTTTTCTTCTTTGTTTGGACAGACAGACTAAATAATAGCGAGTTTGAATGATGATGGACGAATCCATGAATGGTGGTAACAACAACAACAACCCTAATAATAGTCTTTCCTCAAAACAACGATTATGTTGGACACACGAGCTTCAAGAACGTTTTGTTGAAGATGTTGCTCAATTGGGAAAACCGCTTTATCATCCTCAGCAAATGCATTCAGTCTTTCTTGCTAACGAGCAGTTTAACAACCACTCTTCCTCTTCTAGGAATGCTCATCAGTTGGAGAATGATTCAAGCAACAATATTTAGGATTTATGTATTAATTATTATGTGGTCTCCTCCTTTCCCTCCTCTTATAATCTCCTTTTAGTTTGTAGATGGTTATCAGGTTTAAGAACTGCCACACTTGGCATTCTACCCTCTTATTTATAAAATTGCATTCTTCTGTCTTTAAATTAAAATAAGATTAATATCCCATTTTTGATAAATTTGTACTTCAACAAAATATGTTTAAGTAAAATAAATAAATGCATCCACACTCTATAATACATGTGTCTCGGGTACCCCGAATAATTGCCAAATTTCACATAACATGTTATGAAAATGTCTAAGACAATTAAACATCAAATATAAGTTCACAATAAATATGAATATTCACACAATCAGGAACCAGAGCATTAAGAAAGGTGGTTTAAGAGAAACAATAAGTAGTTGTTAGTCTATATGTTGCTCCCCCTGTTGGCCTGTCCACATGAACCATCCTTGAAGGGTTTGGTTAAGACGGAGCATATTGGATGAAGCTTTATATTTCCCTAGAGAAGCATCACCTAGGGTCGAAGTTGCAGCCTCTAGAGAAGATTCAATATGTCTAGACACATGACAAGAAACCAATATCATAAAATTTTCTTCTTTAGCATTTAAATCACTGTCATAAAAGGCATCTATTGTTTATGTTTTTATTCCATAAAAGAATAAAATATTTCCCTTGTCCATTCAAAATTTAAAGGCTTGATAAAATTTTTAGCTTCTCTTTCACCTTTAAAAGAAATGAACTATATAATTCACAACATAAGGTTTCTCCCTTTGCCAAAACACATTTCTGTAAGGAAATTGAAAACATATGGATAGAGAACAATGTCACAACTTTATACTAACTAAAACAAAGAGCAACAAAGTGCGCAAACGACAGTTTGCACCGATTCAAAGTGCGCAAGATGCAATTTGCGCAGGCGTAAATGCAATTTGCACAAACTCACTATTATTTAGTCTGTCTTTCCAAATAAAGAAGAAAAATGATACTTTATATTACAAAACACAAAGGACAATAATATTTTACCTCATTTTTTGCTCAACAACAAGAACCCAACACATGCAAATGCAATTTTCGCAGGCGCAAATTGTATTTGTGCAAGCACAAGATGTATTTTGCAATCTCAATTGATTAATAACAAGTGTTTCAGCTAAAATAAAGCAATATCTAACTTACCCATTAATTCAGCGTTTATTGAAGATCTAGCGGGATGGTACCGTCGTCGGTGTTTGTTTAAGATCTAGCGTAAATGCTACATAGTCGTCGGGAGGATATCAGACGTCAGGAGGGGAGGTAGAATAAGACATTGCTTTGCTTGGGATAGACGTGTCGTCGGAAGGGAACTCACCATTGTTGAGGGAGAAGAAAAGAGAAATAAAGTAGAAGAGAAGAAGACAAAGATAAGAAGGAAATAATTTTTTATTTGAGAGTATATAAAATTAATTTCCCCCTGTTATTTTTGGGATATTTCATCAAATTCCCCAATGAGTTATATTCGTTTGAATTTTCTACGAAAGGATGGAGTAGATGATTATTTCACTCGACTTCATTTAAAATTAGTTTCATCATCATACATAAAATAATATATTCAAAATTAGCAAATATGACTAAGAAAGGAAAAAATTAATAGTTAGGGATTTTTTTTACTTTCAAAAGAAATTCGATTTAAAAAATTCTAATGAATTGGTAATGTAAAACTGTATAGAAATATAACTCGAAGTTATCTTATGTCAAAGTCGTGGTTAATCTCCATAGACTCCTTTTTTATAAAAAAATAATGGAAATTTAAATTATCGAAATTTTATAAATTAAATGGCACTAAGATATTTTTAAAAGTAATGACATGGGCACAAACCCAGTCCAATGAAAATTTAAATTTTGTGCCCCTAAAATAGTAAATAATTTTTATTTTTAAATTTTAATAATATAAATGAGATATAAATGGTTAATATATTATAATATGGAAAGTAAGATTAAAAAGGAAATAAAAATGTTATATATATATATATATATTTAATATGAAAGGAGAAAAAAGGAAAAAATAAGATTATATAATTAATAATACTATTAAATATTAAAAAATGTGGGCCCGATAAAGGTGGGGGCCTATGCATCTACATAAATTGTCTTACCTCAGGGCCGATCTTGAAGGAGACGAGTGTTGTTGGGTAATGGTTGAAACTAGAATAACTATGTTTGATGAAAAGTCTTACTAATAAGTTGCATCTAAAACATAGTTTATATTTTCATCATATGCCTGGTAAGTATTTACAAGAGCATTTATCAACATTTAAAAAATTGTTGTTGATTTGGAGATCTTAGAGGTCAAGTATGACGATGAAGATTTAGTTTTGATTATGTTGTGTTTTTTGCCTCCATCGTATATCATGTTTTGTGATTTTACTATTTAGTCGTGATATTCTCACAACCAATGATGTTATGATGCATTATTGTCTAAGGAGAAAATGAAACATCTTGGTTATTCTTATGGTCTAGTAGAGGGTCTTATTGTTAGAGGGAGAACACAAGAAAGTGGTTCAAAAAGTGAATAGAGAGATAAATCAAAGTCAAGAAAACCTTAGAAGACTTGCAATTACTACAAAAGGAGGCCATATAAAATATGAGTGTTGAAAACTACAAAATAAAGTTAAGAAAGAGGATGACATTCTGACTAAAAATTAGATAGAAAATTGCGGCAAAACCAATATTGTTGATGCCGAAGACAATGAATTTTTCATGGCTTCTGTTTGCGATCCAATGTTACAAGATGATTGGATACTCGATTCTGGTTGTACTTATCATATGTGTCACAATCGGGACAAGTTATCAACATATGCTACCGTTTCCAAAGATGTTGTATTGATAAGAAATAATTAATCATGTAAGGTCATGGGTATGTGAACAATAAAAATCAAGATGTTTGATGGAGTTGTTCGAACACTTGATGATGTGATACATGCTTCTAATTTGAAGATAAATCTTATTTCTATTAGTACCCTCAATTTAAAAGGGTACAAGTACATTATATAATGTGGAGTTATGAAGGTTAGTAGATATGTATTTATTGTGATGAAAGGTAAAGAAAACATGACATGATATATGTTCTTAAAGACTCCACAGTTGTAGACGACATTGTTGTTGCTACCTCCTCGTTATCTGATGATGATGTCACAAAGTTGTGGCATTTGCAACTTGATCATATGAGTGAGAATGACATGAATGAGTTGAGAAAGAGAGGACTTCTTGATGGGTAGAGTATTAGTAAATTGAAGTTTTTATGAGCATTGCATTCTTGATAAACATAAAAGAGTTGGGTTTATAAAGAAATCCACAACGCTGAAGACCACTTAATTATATTCACTCTAATTTATGGGGGACATCTAAAGTACCTTCTATGGGAGGTGTTTATTATATGCTGACGATTATCGATGAGTTCTCTAAAAAAGTTTGAGTTTTCTTCTTTAAGTAAAAGAGTGTTGTGTTCTCTAAATTTTAAGAGTGAAAGACTATGATTGAGAAATAGACATGAAAACCAATAAAATAGTTGCGTATTGATAATGGTTTGGAGTTATATTCTGAAGAGTTTAATACTCTATGCATGACCAAAAAAATAATGAGGCGCCACAAAGTGTCTAAAAATTCATAATATAATGTTGTGGTAGAGAAGATGAATAAGACTTTAATGGATAAGGTGCATTGTATGCTCCTTAATGCTAATTTATCAAAGTCGTTCTGGGAAGAAGATGCAGTTTTATCATATTTCCTCATCAACCATTCACTGTCGACTACGATTAATAAATAGACTCTGCAAAAAGTATGTTATAGTATTCCTTCTAGTTATCCTCATTTAAGATTTCTTGGTTGTTCTACGTATGCTCATTTTGATGAAGAAAAAATTAGAGGCTCGATCTATGAAGTGTATTTTTATCGGCTACATGTCCGGTGTAAATGGGTATAAGTTATGGTGTCCCGAAACCAAAAAGTTTATATTTAATCAAAATGTTATATTTGATAAGACACTTATGTTACATATTACACCTCTTATATCTTCTTGTGCTCATATTGAGAAAAAATTTAACACTTTTCGAGATAAATTCAGCAAGTAGGTGGAGTTTGAGAGCATATCAGAATCTGAATCTACGACACTTTCGTCAACTACACCAGAGTTGTCAAATACTTCACCATTTGAACCACACTATCATATTACTACATATAAGCCTATATCTGAAATTAAACCTCCTCAAAGACTCGATGAAGAAAATTATAGTCAAATTTCGGAGATTGATTTTACTAACGTATTTTCTCCAGTTGTGAAACATTTTTTAATCCAAGCATTAGTTGACATCGTGCGATGCATATTTTGGAGCTTGAGCATCTAAATGTGAAGACCTTGTTTCTACACGGAGTTTTAAATGAAAACATTTATATGCAACAACATAAAAGGATTTACAGTCTTAAGAGAAGAGACTGTATTTGTTATTTGGATAAATTCATTTATGATTTAAAAAATTTCCAAGGTAGTGGTTAAAAGTTTCGACTCTTTTATGACCACTTATGACTTCAAAAGTAGTGATTTTGATAGTTTCATCTACTTCAAAGTCCTTTATCTGTTCAACCTTTTTTTATGTTAGTCTGATGAGTTTTCCACAACTCACTTTAAACTCTCTATAACTATGTCACCTTAGTCATATGAGGATATCGAATATTTGTTACAAGTTCTAGAATTCATTGCAATTGGTTCACTTATGTATGCAATGGTTTGTACTCGATTGGATTTGACATATTTAGTAAATGTAGTTAGCATATATATATGATAAATTCATGTAAAGAGTATTGAAGAGTAGTTTGGTGGATCTTACATTATTTAAGAAATTCAACGGACGTTCACCTACAATTTGTTAGGACTAGAGATGGAGTTATCGGTTATGTCGACTCTAATTATGATGGCGATATTGACAGAAGAAGATTGCTTACAAGTTTTGTTTTCTGTATTGGCGATTTTGCGATTAGTTGGAAAGTTACTCTATAGAGTGCAGTCGCATTGTCTACTATAAAGGTAAATACATGACCATTACAGAAGCTTGTAAAACTGGTATTTGACTGAAAGGTATATTCAAGGGATTCAAGAAGGATTTACAAAATACGACAATCATTTGTGATAGTCAAAATGATATTTTTCTAACAAATCACATTGATATACGATATCATTTTATAAATGATGTTATTGCCCATATTAATATTGATGTAAACATTATTCATATTGTTAATAATCCTGATTATATGTTGATGAAGACGTCCCCATTACTAAGTTTGAGCATTGCTCAAACTTAGTTGGTCTGGTTGTTGATTAAGCCCACCATGGCTTTTGGAAGAGGTGGAGACTATTATGTTTGTCTATATTTTGAAGATCAAATTTTCTTTTGACATACTGGATCCGTGTGAATGTGGAGATTGTTAGATTATGGTGACCCGTATGGATTTTGACCGGGGTCTGGGTCTAGACTCGCGGTGCAATAAAATAAAATAAAATCATAACTATTTGATATTGAGCCTAGTTATGTGACCTATAAATATATGGTCTTAGATTCCCTCTTCTAGTCTAATGACAATAAAAGGTGGATATCCCAATCCTCTTTAGGATCCTAGGTTTGAACCCTCCAGGCAACAATTTTACGCTTAGTTAAATGGTTAAGTCTCTATGTGCTTAACCTGTGTGGATTAGTCGCACTCTAAAGGAGAAGCGGAAACCAGCGTTCTCAAAAAAATTTGGTCTTAATTAGAGTTTTATTAACACACCCAATATTTGTTATTATTCTTCCCTCTTTAAGTTGTAATTTTCTATTTTAACATAGTGAAAAATTTATTCCTTTACCCGTGGTTTTTCCGTCTCATGTTTCTAAGTAAATTTAGTGTTATTTACAATTTTTTTTAATTAACTTGATTATTCTCAGATCCATATCATTTTCTTCAATAAATATTTTAAATTAATTTATAAAAAATAATATCTCATCACTTAAAGTGATAATAATATTTATATGATTAATGTAGTTCAAAATTTATCTATTTTTTTAAATTTAACTGTTCCAAGTCTTATGGACGGGTTGTGTATTTTAGTGCAAGGACTTAGTAATTTAAGAAAAATATGTTATATATATATATATAAAAGAAATTAATACAAAATTTTAAAATTATTTAAATGCAATATCATACGATTTATCAAATTTAATTTGTATTTATTTTAAAATATAAAATTTTATTATCTTAGTTGGTTAAAGTATTATAGCTATATATTTATGATGCAAGTTTAAAATTTGTATATATCATTTTTTTATAAGCGAGTCAACTCCTAAATTAACAATCCAACTCATTTTACTCTAACAAAATGAGTTGTGCGTTGTAATAGGAGGATTTATTATAAAAAAAAATCAACTAACCGTATCTAATTTAAGCATATCAATCAATATTATATTATTGCTATTAAAAAAAATAATGAATTGGTATTCTAAAATATTAATATTTAAAAAATATTTATATTGAAATTTAAATAAATAAAAAAAACTTTTATTTTTCAAAAAGAATCAATTAATGAAAACTAAAATCTAAAAAGTAAAATAAAAAAAGGTTTTCTGTTTAAGAATATATAAAACATAAACAAAAATAAAAAACATTAAAGACTAAAATAAAATACAATTAAGACCAAAACTTTTATTTTAAAAAATCAAATAAAAAACATAGCATAATTAAACATGACAATTAAATTAAAAATATTTATATCATGTCATGACTTACATATATTTAATCAATATTTAACTATGTTTATTTTTAATATCTAATGATATTATTGAGGAGACTATAACTATTAATCATATTTTCTAGTCATGGATTTGAATAATAATAATAATAAACAAAATATTTATTATTATATTTTATAGGTACATATATTTTAATGGCACAATAACAAATTTTAAATTTTAAATATATTGCATTGTTCTGAAAACTGTTTTTGTCATTAAACTGGTTTTTCGGGTGAATTTTGGTCCGACCGATCCAACCAATTGAACCACTAGTTGAACTTAAGGATGACAATTTGAAACTGCCCCGCGAAACTCTCACTGATTGAACCCTCAGGGAAATTTTTATTTCTGAGATAATTATTCAATGTACCCATATACTGCTCAATAGGATACATCCATCGATAGTGTAAGGGTCTTCCAAGAAAAGTCTCGAACGCCAGATGTACGAGTAAATGAACCATTATGTCGAAAAAAGATGGCGGAAATATTTTTTCAAGATTGCATAGAGTTATAACAATATCAAGTTGAAGTTGGTTCAAGTCATGTGTATTCAATGACTTACAACATAATAACCGGAAAAACTTCGATAGATTCACAACTGCATCGAAGACATCTTCCGAAAGTAAGTCACGTGTTGCTAGAGGAAGAATATATTCTAATATGATATGACAATCGTGATTCTTTAAACCCCGAATCTTCTTTTCATCCAAGTCAACACATCCCCAATGTTAGAAAAGAATCCTTCTGGCATCTTTAATTTTTCAAAAATTCACATAATTTTTTCTTTTGACTAAGAGAAAATGCGTATGGGGCAGCGGGACATTGGAGAACTCCATTGACCTCAACGGGATGTAACGAGTGTTTTATTCCCATCAATTTTAAATCTTTCCGAGCCTTCAATCCATCTTTCGTCTTCTCTTTCACATCCATCATTATTCCGACAATGCTATCGCAAATATTTTTCTCAATATACATGACATCTAAATTATGTCTCAACAATAGACTTTTCTAGTATGGTAGAGTAAAGAATATAGATAATTTGTTCTAATTATCTCTCCTCGCACATCATGACGGATTTTCGATATTTTTGAACTTAAAACAACGTCTTTTAAACTCTAAGCTTGCATTTAGGTTTCTGTTAGATAAAATTGGACCGGTTCACAGAACTTAACAAATAAACATTCCATGTAGGAACAAAGGAACCGGACCGGTCAAACAAATGAACCGGTTAAGCTATTAAATCGACCAGGAACATTCGAAACATGACCGCACAAAGAAATGATCGGCCAAACTAAAAACCGGAAACACCAGACAACCGATCAGCTAGAAGGCAAAGGAATAACCGAAAGATGTCCGGTTAAACCAATTACACCGGAAGCCATCCGGTGAAAAGTCAAATGACCGACCAGCACAAGAAGTTACTTTGGGTATCTGTTGAGAATGATACCAAAGGAACAGACTGAACATTTCCATATCCATACAAGTCTGAGGAAAGTCTGCAGGCTGCAGAAGACAGTCCTACAGGATCTTTCTACTTTCAGGATAAATCAGAGGCAATCTTCCAAGTACAGACAACTGTCTAACCAACAGTTACCACATTGAGTAAAAGACAAACCTAGCAGGTTTGTCTTACACACCGGAAGAACATACTGCAAAGTCTGCAGAGTTGACCGTCAGGTCTGAAAAAATGACCGTCATGTCTGAATCACTGAACCTCTGCTCAGCCAATCAGATTCAAGAAAGTGAAATATGATCGTTGGCATATTTCACCTATAAAAGGAGCAGCTGAAGAAGAGTAAATTGGGGACACAATACGCGACAAGGGACATAGTGAACAATTAACTTATAAGTGATAAGATTGTGTTCTCTCTCTAAAAAGCATAAGTGCTAAAGTTGAAGTGTGTATTTTACAATTTCGGTGTAAATTGTAAGGGTGTTATCGAGCAGGAAATAAGTCTCGATCGGATTGTATTTGTATTCCTTAGTGAATATCCTTCTCGCGGTTTCGAGAGGAAGGGGTGACGTAGGAGTTTTATCTCCGAACATCCATAAAAAACCTGTCTTGTTATTTACTTTCTGCTGGTTTTACATTCTAACCGTTCTATTCTAACCGACCTACACTATCTAAACCGAATCACCAAGGTATAAAAACCGACCCATAAATTTCCAAACCTATCCTATTCAAAACCGGTTCTACCTATCTTGCAAGTGTGCTGCTTCAACCTGAAACAAACCTCTTCCGCGCTTGAACCTAGTTCAAGGGTTTGTGACAGTTTGTGTAGTATTGAAACTCCGGTGTTAATCTCTAACCGGATTAATCACCACCCTTTGAGTGAGACGCGTTAACCGGCCCAACCCCGGTCCTCCAGCGGCGACCTAGATCCTAACAGTTTCCGTACCTGATAATAGTGAAGGGGCCATTCGATATTTTTTATTACCGTCAAAGGCTTCACGTTCCTTCCGGAATCTGTGGTCAGGGGGGAGAAAACACCTATGACACATATAACACTCTTTCTAATAATTAGTCAATCTCATTGAAGTAGTACCAATATTACAACACGGACACACAAATTTTCCCTTAGTACTCCAACTGGATAGATTTGCATATGCAGGGAAGTCGTTAATAGTCCATAACAATGCAGCATGCATGTTAAAATACTCTGAAGTGGATGCATCAAAAGTTCGAGCACCTGTATGCCATAAGACCTGCAATTCCTCGATTAAAGGTTGTAGAAAAATATTAATCGCATCACCAAGACTCTTAGAACTGAGAATCAACATGGATAACATAAAATTACTTGAGTCCATGAATATCATCGGTGGTACATTGTAAGGTATTAGAACAACCAGCCAAATGCTGTACGATTGTTTTCCATTAATAAATGACTGAAATCCATCACTAGCTAAACAAAGTCTTACGTTTCAGGGCTCCGAAGAGAAATTGTTGTAGTGTTCATCAAACGACTTCTAGGTCATAGAATTTGCAAGATGCCTCAAGAATTCATCGTCTACTCGACTATCTTATTAGTGGAGCCGTTTTTAAAGACATGTATAACATTTGCAGCCTTGGTGTCAATGGAAAATAATGTAGCACCTTAGCTGGAATATGTTTTCCATTATGTTTTTTTCGAACTGTACTACTTGACTTATCAATCTTCCATCTCGAGGTGGCACACACCTTACAACGTTGCAGATTATTATCCTGCTTACGGTAAACCATACAATTATTATTACAGACGTCGATCTTTTCATATGTAAGACCGATATCTTAATAAATTTTTTACACTCATAATAAGAATTAGGTAATGAGAATTTACTGGTAAGATCTCATCTTTGATCAAATTTAGCAATAGGTCGAATGATGTATTTGTCCATTGACCAACATTCTTAATATGAAGCAACTTCAATAATGTGGAAGTCTTTGAAATTCGAGAACCTTCATACAAAGGCTGCTTTGAATCATCCAACAATTTGTAGAATGTTTTATTATCGTCAACCGGATCTTCAGAACTAGAGTGTTGAATGTTGGGATACAAATCATTGAGAATATCTTCCATATATTGGTCATCAACATCATTATCAATATCATCATTCATCAACTGTATTATCTTCTTCTATGATATTCTCGTTAACATCGTCTTTGTTATTTGATTCGTCATCAACATCATCAACGCCATCAACGCCATCATCAACAATATCAGTTGTGGAGCTTCTTTCATTGTGAAAACACCAAAAATCGTAGTTCATTCTTATACCGTGTATAATTAGATGTGTCTCGACAACATTAACACTTTCATAGTTTCAATTTTCACATTTAACGCAAGGACAAACAATATTTTCCCTTCTAGTAGAGTATTGAGCAAAGTTTAGGAATTTCTCAACGTCTTTCATATATTGTGGATGATCTCGACGTAGAAGCATCCAACTTTTTTCCGGAATTTCAATTTTTAATTGTAATCTAGGTATATATATATCACGTTTTAAAAACTTATTTATCAAGCTTTCCAAATAAATCTATTCAGAAATGTATAATAGTCTAATTACTTGCCTAACATAAATAATTTAAACTTGTCTAACATATACTAATTGACAACAACTAACAGTTCACATTATTGTTTATAGAATGTAATTGTCTAACATAATTGCCTAACACACATATATATATATAACAACAATTAATTCTATAAACAGACAATAACTAATTGACATCAACTAACACATGACAGTTTACATTATTATCAATATATATAATTGTCTAACATATATATATAACAACAATTAGTGAAAATATATAGAAATCAAAAGGCTCATACAATAATTAATATATAACATCAACTAATTGAACCAAGCAAAATGCTCTAACATATATAAAAATCCAAATTTCAAATCTGTAAACGAATTCGAATCCTATCTAATTTTATCTAATTTGGTATTAACTTGGCATAAATCAAACAAACTAGCAGTTCTCCAAATCAAACAAACTAGCAGTTCTTCAAATCAAACAAAATAGCGATTTACAACGAGTACCTATATATTGAATATGTTGTGATGCGTTTCCGGCGAATTATAGAATCAAATTCTTCCAGCGACGAACAACTAGTTACTCTTCAAATGTCGGATCTTGAGCTAATCTGTAATAGGGATTTCACAATAGAGATTTCACAATATGGATTTCAAATAGAAGGCGACAAAATCGGAGAGGAAGGTGACAGAATCGGAGTCTACCAGGCTAGAAGGCGGCCCTGCAGATTCAGTTCATGATTATGGAATTTCTTGAAATCAAAGAGGAAACAGTTCGGAATCGAGAAAGCGATAGAATGGACGGCGACAAATTCGGATTCGGACAGTTCGTGATTGAAGTTCGCGGTTGAAGTTTGACGGAATGGATCGGCGCCGGATCGAAGTGAGAGAGCAGAAAGAAAAAAGGAAGAAAGGAATGTAGCGTTAGGTTAAATAAAACATATCTACGAGGGCGGTTCGGGTTCCCTCGGAAAATATTTTAATTAAATTCTCACCGAGAGTAGAAAACAAAAGTTCTCTGAAATAATACTTTTCAGCGAGAACTATACAATGCCCTCGACAATTTATTTAATGTCAGCGAGAGCGAATGAATTCTCTCGGTGAAATATTTATTTTCGAAAGCAACTAAAAGCTCTCGGTGATTATTATTTTTCTACTAGTGGACGAACGACAAACACAATGGCGAACACAACGACGGATGAACACGACGGGAGAACACAACGTCGGATGAACACGACGGGAGAACACAACGTCGAATGACGGGAGAACACAGCGACAAAGAGCGAACGAACACAACGTCGAACATCGAGCAACACAACGGCGAACGTCGAACATTATATTTGTTTTAATGTTTTTGTGTTTAATTGAACAGATTCGAGATTGGATGTGGATGAATTTGATGTTGAATGCAGATGATGATGATGAGATTAGATGCGGATGGATTCAAAGGCAGAGAAGTTGGATGTGGTCGCGTTATAGTAAGACGTCACAATAGTTGGTCGCGATGGTATGGTCGCGTCTCACGATGGTTGGTCGCATCTCGCAATGCTTGGAAGGCGAAGAGGCGGCACGATCCCATCACGCGACTGCATGGAAGGTAAAGAAGCGGCACGACCGCGTCACACGACCGCGTGGAAGGCGAAGAGGCGGGACGATCGCGACACGACTAAGATCTGCTAGTTTCTTAATTCTTTGCAATTTCCCTTGAATATGTTTACAATTAATTTCTATTGAACAATGAGTTTGGTTGATACTTTTGGAAGCATAGTGAAGATTATATAAAATGTAATAAAAACAAAGTTTCAAACAACTTATACACACTTTATTTTGAATATAACACTTTCTACAACTATTGTCTGCTCACAAAAATATTGTTCACTACAATTGACAATCTCATAATCATATCAGCTTCAAAATCAATGTCTAGGTTGGTAATTGCTATACATTATTCATACAAAAGAAACAAAAGAATGTTATATGTGGAGATGTAGGAAATGTAGGAAATGTTGGCACAACATAATTTGAGGGACTAACATCGGATAAATAGATTCAACAATAAAGAGTTGAAAATTCAATATTTAACAAAGTACTGTACCTAAACAAAACAAACAACTATGTCATGCTATCAAAATTATACAAACAACAAACAATGTATTTAAGAACGGAACATAAGTATACCAGTAACTGTCTCCATCGTGCTTATGGTTGTGTCGTTGTGTCCGAAATGAGCACCAAAGAGTCCGTTGCCACGATCGATCATGGTTGTCTTCGTCATTATGTGTTGTTCTGTTCGTCGTTGGAGTTCCATCTTCGCCGTTTAGAGTTTGAGAGTTTAGAGAGAATGAGGAGAAGACCCAGAAGAGAGAACGATGAAGAAAGAAATGAAAAAATAAGGGGGAAATTATAATAAATATTAGGGTGGGTTTAATGAGGGAGAATTGGAATTGGCATTGGAGTTCTAATTCCAATTCCATGAGAATTGGCATTGAATTACAATTCAATTCTTATGTTTGGAAAAATTATAGAATTGTAATTCAATTCCAATTCCTATGTTTGGGAAAATGATAGAATTGTAATTCAATTCTAATTCCTATATTTGTAAAATAAAATATCGGTTCAAAATATTAACTTTTTAAATATGTTTTCACGTTTTTGGCACGTTTAATACGTTTTTGACATGTTTAACACGTTTTGACATGTTTAACACATTTTTACACGTTTTTGGCACGTTTAAACACATTTTTGACATGTTTAACACATTTACACACTTAAAACACACTTTCACGCGTTTAACATGTTTTTCACACGTTTTAACAAATTTCACACGTTTTTTTTTACGTTTTTGGCACGTTTTTAACATGTTTAATACATTTCTCACACGTTTAACATATTTTTCACGTTTTCACACGTTTAACACGTTTTTGGCATGTCTAACACGTTTTACACATTTTTGAAATGTTTAACACGTTTTTTCACATTTTTTCATGTTTTGGCACATTTAACACGTTTTCACACGTTTTTCACATTTAACACGTTTTTCACACGTTAAACATGTTTTTCACGTTTTTGGCATGTTAAACACATTTTTAGCATGTCTAACACGTTTTTCACACGTTTTACACATTTTTGACACGTTTAACATATTATTCACGTTTTGGCACGTTTACCACGTTTTTCATGTTTTCACACGTTTTCACACGTTTTTCAAACGTTTTAACACTTTTTCACGTTTTTACACGTTTTACACGTTTTCACACGTTTTTTTTTTACGTTTTTCACACGTTTAAACAAGTTTAACACGTTTTTCAAGTTTTACACACGTTTTTCACATTTTAACAAGTTTAACACGTTTTTCACACATTGTTCACGTTTTTCACACATTATAACAAGTTTAACACATTTTTCACGTTTTTGGCACATTTTTAACATGTTTAATACATTTTTCACACGTTTAACATGTTTTTCCCGTTTTTCACACGTTTAACACGTTTTTGGCATGTTTAACACGTTTTACATATTTTTGACACGTTTAACACGTTTTTTCACGTTTTGACACATTTAACACGTTTTTTCACACGTTTTTCACATTTAACACGTTTTTTACACGTTAAAATGTTCTTCACGTTTTTGGACGTTAAACACATTTTTGGCATGTCTAACATGTTTTTCACACATTTTACACATTTTTAACACGTTTAATACGTTTTTCACGTTTTGGCACGTTTAACACATTTTCACACGTTTATCACACGTTTTTCACACATTTTCACATGTTTTAACACGTTTTTCACGTTTTTCACGTTTACACACGTTTTCCACGTTTTTCACACGTTTCAACACATTTTTTACACGTTTTTCACATTTTCACATATTTTTTTACGTTAAACACATTTTCACACGTTTTTCACGTTTAACACGTTTTTCACACGTTTAACATGTTTTTCACATTTTTGGCACGTTAAACACATTTTTGGCATGTCTAACACGTTTTACATATTTTTGACACGTTTAACACGTTTTTCACGTTTTCACACGTTTAACACGTTTTCACATGTTTTCCACATTTTTCACATGTTTTTTTACACGTTTTTCACATTTTTGGCACATTTTACACGTTTTTGCACGTTTTCACGTTTTTTACACGTTTTTGGCTCATTTAACACGTTTTTGACATTTTTAATACGTTTAACATGTTTTTCAAACGTTTTGATAGGTTTAAAACGTGTTAAACATATCAAAAATGTAGAAACGTGTAAAAAACTTGTTAACACGTTTTAAAAATGTTTTAAACATATCAAAAATGTTTAATGTGTTAAATACGTTTTAAACGTGTTAAAAACAAGAAAACTTGTCAAAAACGTGTTAAACGTTCCAAACATGTGAAAAACTTGTTAAACGTGTTAAACGTGTCAAAAATGAGGTAAATGTGTCAAAAACGTGAAAACGTGTTAAACATGTCAAAAACGTAAAAAACGTGTTTAATGGTCAAAAACATGAAAACATGTTAAACATGTCAAAATGAGGTAAATGTATCAAAAACGTAAAAAAAATGTATTGAATGTGTCAAAAACGTAAACAAATGTGTTAAATGTGTCAAAAACGTAAAAAACCGTGTTAGTTTGTCAAAAACGTGTCAAAAACATGTTAAATATGTGAAAAACTTGTTAAACGTGCCAAAACGTGCCAAAATATGCCAAAATGTAAAAAACATGAAAACGTGTCAAAACCGTGTTAAACGTTCCAAACATGTGAAATACTTGTTAAACGTGCTAAAATGTAAAAAACGTATTAAACGTGTCAAAAATGTGATATACGTGTCAAAAACGTAAACAAATATGTTAAATGTGTCAAAAACATTAAAACGTGTTAAATGTGTCAAAAACGTAAAAAAACGTGTTAAATGTGTCAAAAACGTAAAAAAAACGTGTTAAATGTGTCAAAAACGTGAAAACGTGTCAAAAACGTGAAAACGGGTCAAAACGTGTTATATATGTGAAAAACTTGTTAAACGTGTCAAAATGTGCAAAATCATGTTAAATATGTCAAAAACCTGTTTAACGTGTCAAGGACGTGTTAGATGTGTTAAGGACGTGAAAAACGTGTCAATGACGTGAAAAACGTGTTAAATGTGTCAAAACGTGTTAAACGTGTCAAAAACATGTTAAACATGTCAAAAACGTGAAAATCATGTTAAATGCGTCAAAAACCTATTTAACGTGTCAAGGACGTGTTAGATGTGTTAAGGACGTGAAAAACGTGTCAAGGACGTGAATAACGTGTTAAATGTGTCAAAACGTGTTAAACGTGTCAAAAACGTGTTAAACATGTTAAAAAACGTGTTAAAAACGTGAAAATCATGTTAAATGTATCAAAAACGTGTTTAACGTGTCAATGACGTGTTAAACATGTCAAGGACGTGAAAAACATGTTAAATGTGTCAAAAACGTGTTAAACGTGTCAAGGACGTGAAAAACGTGTTAAATGTGTCAAAACGTGTTAAACGTGTTAAACGTGTCAAAATGTGTTAAACGTGTCAAAAGCGTGTTAAACGTATCAAAAACTTGTTAAACGTGTTAAAAACGTGAAAATTATGTTAAACGTGTCAAAAACGTATTAAACGTGTCAATGGCGTGTTAAACGTGTCAAGGACGTGAAAAACGTGTTAAATGTGTCAAGGACGTGAAAAACGTGTTAAATGTGTCAAAAACGTGTTAAACGTGTCAAGAACGTGAAAAACGTGTTAAATGGTCAAACGTGTCAAAAACATGTTAAACGTGCCAAAAACGTATCAAAATTTTTACGTATCAAAATTTATATATATATACAATAATTTAATAAGAAAAATATTTGTTAAATCAGATTATCTTATATAAATAATTATACAATGTACTAAATTGAAGATAAAAAAATTATTACTCTTTGAGTTTTAAGAAAAAAATATTAATTATCCAAATTAAAAAATATTAACATTCACTACAAATATAATCTAAGAAAATTCTTTATAAAAATAACTATAAATTTACTCTAAACAAATTTTTTTATAAAAATTATTAAGGAAACATAAATTCCAATTTACCATTACAATATAATATACATAAAACCACATTTACAACAACATAAGTACTTGTCTTTTGTATTTCTAACCAAGATTTAACATTAAGTCCAATAATAACAATGCCATACAATGACAGGACTCTTGATTGTTCCCTCTAGTACAACACGATCAAGCTTCGGGTTCATATACCGAATAATTGTGTTCACCAAAAATGTTGTGTAGATTATCCATGAAAATATTGTTGTATCAGGTTCATATGTTTGACCCCTGATACACATTGGTCTTTGAACACCCAACATGTTTTCGGCTTCTTTCTTCTTTTTCTCTCTAGTCAAGTGATCAGCTCTTCTCATTTTGAAGTTCTGCATTTTAAACCATGGAGAAAAAGTTATTTTAGTATATGACTTTTACATTTATGATTGAAAAACAAGCAAAAGAAATTAACTCACCCATTCGATTCCAAATAAGAGGAGTTGGGCTGAAAACAACTGCTGTTCTATATAAACCATCATGGACGTTTACTGATACATTGTATTTGTATTCACTTATCACTCTCTTGCAACAAAAATAGATTTCAAAACTCTTTTCAAGAACGAAATTTTCATCTTTCATCTTTTAATCAGAGCTCAGTTTCAGAAATTTTGATATGTATCCTCTATGGTTACTGTTTTTTTATAGACTTCAGAAAAGAGAAGACGGCGGCTAAACAAAATATAATTAGGTTAAAAATTCAGGAGTTCTATGGGGGCCGTCCAGTTTTAACCTAATTAGTTGGGTAAGTATAGGTTGAATTTTTTTATGGGCCTATGTATGAGTTTCAATGAGTTACTAAATAAGTAGACAAAGCCCACTATTTAAGGACCCCAACTTTAAAAATAATAATAATATTATTAATTAATTAATAATATATTATAAATAAATTAATATACTTTTTTTTCGCAATTTTATTAATATTTTTTTTTTATTTATTCTGAATATTTTTATATAATAGACATTTTATTTATATATTTAAGAAAGCAGCCGTTCATGAAAAAAAAAAGCATTTATATATATTTTAATTATGTTAAAATTATTATTAGTATATTTTTTAATTTTGTGGTTATAATTTTTATTCTTTTATTTTTATTTTATTTTTGTTGAGAAAGAGAGTAAAATCAATAATAAATTATAAATTAACATTTATTGTCAACAAATTTAAATAAAAAATAATAGGTACAAAGTGATATACATGATTAAATGTCAAATTATTATTTAAGACTTGAACTTGAGTGGTTTTAATAAAATGATGCTGGGAACTTTGAATTGTTTCATATGTGGATCAAATTATCAAACTTTTAACTATTTTAGGTTTTTTTTTAAATGGACAAAACTTTGAATTGTTTGGTTTATTCTCAATTTATTGACATCAGTTTATCCAGCTAATTTTATTTTATTTTTTTTTATTTTATTTTTTTTTTATTTTTAAGTTTGATATAATCTTAACTTATTTAATCGTTAAGCTTTTGTATGTTTAATTCCGCCAAATTTAATTTTTTTTTTAATATTTATAATATTATTTAATAATTAATATTATATATATTAATTTAATTTTAAATTTAAAAAATAATATATATTTCAAAATAAATTATATTAATATATTAATTTTTATAATTTTTTTATTAATATATAATTTTAAATAATTAACCAATCACTTAAATTAAAAAATAATATATTTTAAAATAAATGATATAATAAAGAAAATAATTTATTATTATATATAATTTTTCACCTTTTCATATTTTCCCTCTCTAGTCCAATCTTTCCATTGTCAATTTATTTTCTAACTTTCTCACCCTATTCGTAATATTATTTATTTTAATTGTCAATTGATATTTTTAGATAACTGTGACTATTTTAATTTTTAAGCTATGGTTATAAATAAAAAAATCATAATGTATTTATATTTTAAATTTTGTTTAATTATTTTATATATTAAGATAAATATATTATAAATAATAAATAAAAATATATTTAAATGTATATTTTTTTATTATAATAATTTTATATAAATATATAAAAAAATATTATAGATATATCGAATAAATGAGAGAATGAACAAAATGATTAGAAATGAATAAATAGATAAGAGATAATGAATAATTTTTTTTTAAAAAATGATAAAAGAGAAAAACGCTAAAATTATAATTTTAAACGATGAGAAGGAATATAGAGAGAAAATTGAGTTCATTTGTAAAATTGTGTTTTATTATATTTTTTTGCTTGAGTTTATTACGTAAAGTTAATATAGCAGCTTATTACGCGTTCATAAACAGCTTATAAACGTCGATTCAAACAAACGAGACCTTAATTATACATTATAGGATATTAGTATTAGGTGGATAACTCCTCCGGACTGTATGAATGGCAGCGTGGCCGCCCTTTTAATCTCTCAACTCTTTCTTTTTTTCATCTTTTTATTCTATGTTTTAATATTATTTTCTTTCTATTTATATTTTTATTAGCTAATAGTATGATATTTTATATTTTTATTAACTAATAGTATGTTGTTTTATACTACGTTATCAGCACGACTATATAGCTGTTTAAAGTATATTTTCCTATCATTATTTTTTTTATATTATGATTAATCTCGCAAAACATGATTTTTTTCCCTTTGGGCGTTTCTCAGGATAATTATATATCATAGGCTCGTGACATTAAAATGCATCTTTCATCCATGAAATTAGAAATTTTTTTTTGTCCCCGATAAAAGTCATTGAACTAGAAAAAGGCAAAAGCCATGTTTTTTCTCTATCATCCTATCGATGAAGCACTTTAATTACGATATGTTACACTGGAATCTCCGCTAGAGCTATGGTATAAATTGAAAAAGATATGAAAATGAAATTATATAAATAAAAGATTTTAAAATAAGACAATTATTTAAAAATATTTATTTAAAAATTTATCATTGTTTTTAATATATATATATATATAAATATAAATATATATATATATAAATATATATATAAATATATAAATATATATATATATTAGAATTACTAATCTTATTAAAAACACAATTATAATTAAATCATAATTTAAATTTTTTTTAATAATTATTATTTTAAAATAAAATTATTAAATTAAATTAAAATATTATATATATATATATATATATATATATATATATATATATATATATATATATATATATATTAAAAAAACTAATGGAATCAGGGTGGGTCCTAATTTGGGGTTTAATACAAATTTAAATTTTAGGATTCCTAAAATAATAAATAATTATTTTTTTAATTTTAATAATATAAAATAAGATATAAATAATTAATATATATTATAATATGAAGGTGAGTATATGTTATTTTAAAAAATAATTTTATGAGTATTTAATAAATTATTTATTTTTGAATTTTCTGGAAAAAGAAAAGGATGGAATAGTGGATTATTTCACCCTGCTTCATTTAAAATTAGTTTCATGATGATAAAGAAAACAATATATTCAAAAACTATCAAATATGATTAAGAAACGAAAAAATTAATAGTTGGATTTTTTATTTTTACTTTCAAAAGAAATTCAATTAAAAAATTCAAATGAATTGGTAATGTAAAACTATATAGAAATCTAACTCAAACTTCTCTTTATGCGTGCTTAATGAAGATCTCTATCCTCTTTTTCTGTAAGAAAAAAAGAAATTCAAATTATCAAAATGTTAGAATTTAGATTTTCAAATCTGTAATTAAAATTTTCATTTGCAAATGTGTTAATAAAGTTAAATTAGCTCCCATAAAGCTTTAGTAACTATCCTTGAAGAAACTAATACTTAGCTAAGTTAAATGACACTGACATACTTTTTTAAAAGTAATGATATGGTTGTGAAAAATTTATATCAAAGTCACATTGATCCAACAAATTGAACAGGGAACAATTTAAATCTTCAATTTTGCACTATATATCATATATGCTATAATAGTTTTGGACTAATTTGTGTACTGCATGTATCACTTACTATTTTATAAGTTACATTTTAATTAAGAAATTAGTTTTAGTTGTAATCTATACATAATCTAAGAATATAATGATGGTTTAGTTATTTTTTAATTTTATGTAGATACTTGACTGTATATAGTTGATTGAGCCAATAAGGTCTTAAGTTCTTTTAATAAAATTATTATTTTCTCTTTGACAATGTCTCAAGTTGGTTCGAATTTATAGATTATTTCAAAATGTTGATAATTATGGGTGTACATATAGACTTGATGTTATCTTAATATATTGTTATAAATTTTTTTATATTATGGGGTACATATAGAGTGTTGAATGTTGGGATACAAATCATTGAGAATATCTTTCATATACTGGTCATTAACATCATTATCAATATCATCATTCATCAACTATATTATCTTCTTCTATGATATTCTCGTTATCATCGTCTTTGTTATTTGATTCGTGATCAACATCATCAACGCCATCATCACCAATATCAGTTGTGGAGCTTCTTTCATTGTGAAAACACCAAAAATCGTAGTTCATTCTTATACTGTGTATAATTAGACGTGTCTTGACAACATTAACACTTTCATAGTTTCAATTTTCACATTTAACGCAAGGACAAACAATATTTTCCCTTCTAGTAGAGTATTGAGCAAAATTTAGGAATTTCTCAACGTCTTTCATATATTGTAGATGATCTCGACGTAGGAGCATCCAACTTTTTTCCGGAATTTCAATTTTCAATTGTAATCTAGGTATATATATATATCACGTTTTAGAAACTTATTTATCAAGCTTTCCAAATAAATCTATTCAGAAATGTATAATAGTCTAATTACTTGCCTAACATAAATAATTTAAACTTGTCTAACATATACTAATTGACAACAACTAAAAGTTCACATTATTGTCTATAGAATGTAATTGTCTAACATAATTGCCTAATATATATATATATATATATATATATATATATATATATATATATATATATATATATATATATATATATATATATATATATATATAACAACAATTAATTCTATAAACAGACAACTACTAATTGACATCAACTAACATATGACAGTTCATCATTAATTATTTTAACTCTATATTTCTTCTTCTTTTTTATATATTTATATTCACATTAATTATTAATTATTTTTAAATTGTTTGATCCCAATAATTGAATATAACAATAAAAATTCTTTCAACACAAAAATAAATTAATTAAGAATTGGATAATAATAAAAACTCATTTATCAAACACCAAAAGAGTAATATTTGACAAAACAATTCTTTTACTACTAATATAAGTTGTGAATAAAAATTAAATAAAAAATTATTAATTTCATTTTTATTTATATTAAACTAAATAAAAAAAACTTTTTTTATTTTTATTATATTAAATTAAATAAGAAAAAACCCTTCAAAAAAAATATTACAGTAAAACATAAAGTTCATAAATAAGTTGTTAAATTAAAAAAAAATGAAAATTTAAGAAATATAAAAAATAAAAACTAATAAAAAAAGAAGATAAAATATAAAAAAGAAATTAATATTAAAATAATAAAAAATTTAAGAATAAAATAAATTACTTAGTTTAATTAATGAAAAAGAAAGAGAGAGAAAATATATTAATATTTAATTAATAAATATATAAATTTAAAAATAAAAGTTAACGAATGGTTACTAGAAAAGGCTAAATGAGCCCATTTTTGATAGTACATATATTTAAATTTAAATGACTTTTTATTAGTACATACGATTTAAGTGAACTAGTTGTACAAGTACATACGTTTAAGTGAAATTTTTTTCAAAAAATAAAGATTAATAACTTTCTAATTTGCTGACAATTAATACTTAAGTTTAAGTATACTTCTAAGTTTTGCAAACATTCCGGTGTGAGTCTACAATCTCCGTTGTTGTGGAGGATGTTACCAAAACTTCCATCAAACAAGAACATAACTGCTCCTAAAGTTCACGAGTTGCAAAATGCAAAAGATTCGTAGGTCAATATAGTCTAACTAATATTAACTATAAATTACTTATTTAATCTTAAACTTCTAAAGTTTAAGTAAAATTAGGTAGAACTAAACGTATAATATTATTTTATGTTAGAGTTATTTGAAATTGTAAAATTTTCATTAAAAGAATATATGTATATATATTTTTAATAAGAAATTAAATCTAATTAAATGCAATACAACGAAGAGGTACATATAATTTTTTTTATTAAATCTAATTAAATGCAATACAACGAAGAGATACATATAATTTTTTTTATTAATAAATAATATAAAATAATATTTATAAAATCAAAATAAATAATTAATGATCTAGATATCAAATTTTAATTTTGTTAATAATTCATAAAATTTTATATTTTAATTATTAATTATTTATTTTAATTTTATAAATATTATTTTATATTATTTAGTTAATTTCCTAGATATAATTCGTAATTGAATTTAATGAGAATTTTTATTTAAATTAAAAAAATATATAATTAAATAAAAAATTAATTAAAAAATATAATAAACAAATTAAAATATAAGAAGTTAAATTTATAAAATTTATTATATTAATTCATTTATTTAAATAAATAATATATATTTTTAATTCATAAATATAAATTCACTTATTTTTTTAAATTGTAGAAAATAATAAAGTCCAAATTATTTATAAATTTGTAAAATTTTATTGACTTATATTTAAAATCGAAAATTTTTACTAATTTAAAAGTTTATCTAAATCGGACTTTATTAGTCTACTCTATAATAATAAAACTTTAAGAATAAAATCAAATATAAAGAGAAACATACAATGACTTGAAAAAATATCATAAACACAATCTTAAAAACAAACCCCCAACACTTGTGAGTATTATTCGAATTATCAAAATTCGAGACAAAATTTAATATAATTTAATCGGATTTCAAATCCAACCAGAGGCAACATCAACTCAAATATGAGCGACGAAAAAGAAACAACACACCCTTCTATAATAAAAATAATATCATAAAAGTAACAAGAAAATGACTTCAAAATTTTTTTTTTAATAGAGTAAAGGGAGTCAAAGTCTTGTTCAAATATAAATCAAGTTATTTGATATATCTGCAACAATCACCCTCACTTATATATATTATTTGTCATCCCTGCCTACATGCATCTATGCAAAGTATATATTTGTCATCCCTGCCTACATGCATCGATGCAAAGTATAAATCATATTGAATTATAAATAAAGTGCCAACACAAGAAATTTCACATGTTCTGTCCACCCAAAATACTTTAAGAATAAGCAAAACATTGAGAGTCACTGTTATCAAACACCGTTAAAAAAACTTGAAACTAATCCATAAACTAAAATTTATCCCAAGGTATTATCAAAACAACATAATTAATTTTCAATTTCAACAACTATATGCTTAAACCCAGACCATCTTCAAGATTATTTCATAATCATCTACTCTATCTGCCCTTGATCTTCAACTGCTAGGTTTAAATCAACATCAAAGACAATCTTTGACTTCTCTGCATGAACATGAAATTATGTGCATAGGCTAGTTAGAGTACAGAACACTAAGAAATTCACAAGTGTGGGAAAAAGTAAGAAGAGAAAGAACCTGGCTTGCGTATTAAGGTCTTTTGTATCCTCGTTGTATTATGGAAGAACAATAAGGTTTTCGTGTGCCTTATATCTTCTTCTAACGAGCTTTCAATCTTTTTAAAGCGATGGTGTCGAATCCAATGACTAGCCATTTCTTTTGAGAATGAAATTACTAAATTTTCAATTTGAAGATGTCGAAGAGCCTATGGATGAGATATTATTAATCAGTAACATATGATTATTATTGAAAATCAAGCAAAAAAAATATAACTCACCCATTCGATTCCAAACAATAATCGTTTGCACATCCCTTTATTACGGTATTTTTCACAGGTTGCAATGAATGGGATCTCAGCGAGCTTTGTCCCATGAATTCTGCAAAAAATAAAAAACCTTAGATATTAACTCTTAAATGGGAAATGCGGAATGGGTTGCGATTCCTTGAGAATGGTCTTTGTGTGCGTGAGTCAGGAAATGATGCCTCTTCTTCTTTGAAGACGGTGTCCAGGTATCTACCAAAAACGGAAGTCCTCTAGGCATTTCTATCGGCATGATCGATGAATAGATCAAACTGAGAGAGATTGCGAAAGAATGGAGATTTCTTGGAGTGAAGTAGTGGAGGGAAAAAACTAAATAGGGAGGAAGATTGCCTCGTACGATTTGCTACTTAAATTGCCTTGAACCCATTTAAGTTAAATAATAATATTTGACCATATACAAAGGGAAATTTGACGAAATAACCCTCGTAATAGGGTTATTTCCAAATTTAACATAGGCTAAATAATATTTTCAAATATAACCTTTTGTCTATGTAAGAAGACTCCTTTACCCTCAAATTAAAAAAATAAAAAAAATTCAGTTTCTTCTCCCTCTCCTCTTTCATATTTCCTAAACGGTCAAGCCCCACTCTTCTTCCCCCGAAACCCCACTCTTCTTCTTCTCCTCTCCCCCGACGACGATCCAAGCCCCGACGACGATCTAAGCCCTCGATCCAAGCCCCGACGACGATCTAAGCCCCCGATCCAAGCCCCGACGACTATCCGAGCCCAGCCAATACTTCTGCTAACAGACCCACCACCGCTTCAAACATCCTTTCTCTTACCTCACCCAGTTCTTCTTCATCTCTTACTTCCTTCAATATCCTGATTTCTGTTAATACCTCTTACAGTGATGACTTCGATTGGGAGTATATTGATGGAGTTGAAGACGAAAGAGTACGTGGGTATTTTGATGATTCAATTCTTGCTTCTGTTCCAAAAAGAGATGAAGTTCAACTTGCAATAAGAGATATAGACTTGTTCTAGGTTTAGTGACTGAGATATGACTTTGACTGAATCGTTTTGAGTTTAAAATGCATCTGTCGAAGGCGTTGCAGGTGAATACGCATTCGCCTGCGACAGATGCGCATTCGTCTGCGACAGATGCGCATTCGTCTGCGACAGATGCGCATTCACCTGCAACGCCTTCGACAGATTTATTTTAAACCCAAAACGATTCAGTCAGCCCATAAACCTAAATTATAAACACTAGAACCCTAATCCATTCTTCCTAAACCTAAACGATTCAACATGCATGGAAGGTAAACGGAAAAACTCACATATTTGCCTGCTTTTTTCCGTCGTCGGGGGAGAGGATTTCAGGGGAAGATGAAGAGGCAATTTGGAAAGGGAGCGTTTGGAAATATGAAAAGAGAAGAGGAGAGGGAAAGGAAGAAACTAAATTTTTTTTATTTTTTAATTTGAGGGCAAAATGGTATTTTTACATAGACAAAAGGTTAAATTTAAAAAAATTATTTATCCTATGCTAAGTTTGGAAATAACCCTATTACGAGGGTTATTTCGTCAAATTTCCCTATACAAATTACACCTTATATATAAAAAAAATGGTTAAAATAGAAAAAAAACTATTATAAATCATTATAAAAGATCTACACAGTACTATAAAATTAAAATAAATTAAAAAACTCCATACAAAAAAATTTAAAAGAATTTTAAATCATACATCTCATTTGCCATAAAGAAGATGAATACGAAAAATAGTCACCAAAAGAGTGATAAAATTTTAGTACTTATAAATATAATTTTAATTTATTAAATGAGATTAATAAATTTAATATATATAATTTATTTATAAATCTTAAAATTAATGTATATTTATATAAAATATTTTTAAATAACAATTTATTTATTTATAATATGTTTAATATATAATATCTAATGAAATATTTATATATAATCTCATTATATTAAAAATTATTTTATTCTATATCTAATTTAAAATTATTAATTTTATTTTTGTTATAAAATTTCAAAATAAATTTTTAGCTCCAAATATTTTATTCTATATCATTCTTAATTTTGTGGTTTAATATCGTATTTATTTAGTAAATATTTTAGTAGTCATTTTAAATTAAATAGATTAGAAATGAAATTATATAAATAAATGTTTTTAAAATAAAATAATTATTTGAATTGATCATTGATTTTAAAAACTATTTATATATATTAGAATTATTAATTTTATTAAAAACATAATTATTATCCAATCATAATTTAAGTTTTTTTATTAATTATTATTTTAAAATAAAATCATTAAATTAAAATATTAATTATATATATATATATATATATATATATATATATATATAAATACATTTAAAAAAACTAGTGGAATAGTGATTGCCGACTAACTTGCAAGTGATTATTTCTTTTAAATCTCTAGGCAAATTTAGTAGAGAAATATGGTATTTTAAATAATAGTTTTACAAGGATTGGATGAGTTTGGAAATTTGATGAAATATCCCTCAAGGTTATTCCAAAATACAATAGGGAATTAACTTTTGTAAAATTAACCTTTTGTCAAACTTTTATCTTTATATTCTCAAATAAAAACTTCATTCATTCTCTTCTTCTCTTTTCCTCTCATCTTTCTCTCGTCTTCTTCTATCTCCCTCTCAACGTCTAATATCCCCCGACGACTCTGTAGCATCTACGCTAGATCTTCAACAAACACCGATGAGTGTACTATCTCGCTAGATCTCCAATAAATGTTGAAGCAATGGGTAAGTTAGATATTGCTTTATTTTAGCTGAAACACTTGTTATTAATCAATTGGGATCGCAAAATGCATCTTGCGCCCGCGCAAATTGCATTTGCATGTGTTGGGTTCTTGTTGTTGAGCAAAAAATGAGGTAAAATGTTATTATCCTTTGTGTTTTATAAGATAAAGTATCATTTTTTTCTTCTTTGTTTGGACAGACAGACTAAATAATAGCGAGTTTGAATGATGATGGACGAATCCATGAATGGTGGTAACAACAACAACAACCCTAATAATAGTCTTTCCTCAAAACAACGATTATGTTGGACACACGAGCTTCAAGAACGTTTTGTTGAAGATGTTGCTCAATTGGGAAAACCGCTTTATCATCCTCAGCAAATGCATTCAGTCTTTCTTACTAGCGAGCAGTTTAACAACTATTCTTCCTCTTCTAGGAATGCTCATCAGTTGGAGAATGATTCAAGCAACAATATTTAGGATTTATGTATTAATTATTATGTGGTCTCCTCCTTTCCCTCCTCTTATAATTTCCTTTTAGTTTGTAGATGTTTATCAGGTTTAAGAACTGCCACACTTGGCATTCTACCCTCTTATTTATAAAATTGCATTCTTCTGTCTTTAAATTAAAATAAGATTAATATCCCATTTTTGATAAATTTGTACTTCAACAAAATATGTTTAAGTAAAATAAATAAATGCATCCACACTCTATAATACATGTGTCTCGGGTACCCCGAATAATTGCCAAATTTCACATAACATGTTATGAAAATGTCTAAGACAATTAAACATCAAATATAAGTTCACAATAAATATGAATATTCACACATTCAGGAACCAGAGCATTAAGAAAGGTGGTTTAAGAGCAACAATAAGTAGTTGTTAGTCTATATGTTGCTCCCCCTGCTGGCCTGTCCACATGAACCATCCTTGAAGGGTTTGGTTAAGACGGAGCATATTGGATGAAGCTTTATATTTCCCTAGAGAAGCATCACCTAGGGTCGAAGTTGCAGCCTCTAGAGAAGATTCAATATGTCCAGACACATGACAAGAAACCAATATCATAAAATTTTCTTCTTTAGCATTTAAATCACTGTCATAAAAGGCATCTATTGTTTATGTTTTCATTCCATAAAAGGAATAAAATCTTTCCCTTGTCCATTCAAAATTTAAAGGCTTGATGAAATTTTTAGCTTCTCTTTCACCTTTAAAAGAAATGAACTATATAATTCACAACATAAGGTTTCTCCCTTTGCCAAAACACATTTCTGTAAGGAAATTGAAAACATATGGATAGAGAACAATGTCACAACTTTATACTAACTAAAACAAAGAGCAACAAAGTGCGCAAACGACAGTTTGCACCGATTCAAAGTGCGCAAGATGCAATTTGCGCAGGCGTAAATGCAATTTGCACAAACTCACTATTATTTAGTCTGTCTTTCCAAATAAAGAAGAAAAATGATACTTTATATTACAAAACACAAAGGACAATAACATTTTACCTCATTTTTTGCTCAACAACAAGAACCCAACACATGCAAATGCAATTTTCGCAGGCGCAAATTGTATTTGCGCAAGCACAAGATGTATTTTGCAATCTCAATTGATTAATAACAAGTGTTTCAGCTAAAATAAAGCAATATCTAACTTACCCATTAATTCAACGTTTATTGGAGATCTAGCGGGATGGTACAGTCGTCGGTGTTTGTTTAAGATCTAGCGTAAATGCTACATAGTCGTTGGGAGGATATCAGACGTCGGGAGGAGAGGTAGAAGAAGACATTGCTTTGCTTGGGATAGACGTGTCGTCGGAAGGGAACTCACCATTGTTGAGGGAGAAGAAGAGAGAAAGAAGATAGTAGAAGAGAAGAGAAGAAGAGAAAGATGAGAAGGAAATAATTTTTTATTTGAGAGTATATAAAATTAATTTCCCCCTGTTATTTTTGGGATATTTCATCAAATTCCCCAATGAGTTATCTTCGTTTGAATTTTCTACGAAAGGATGGAGTAGATGATTATTTAACTCCACTTCATTTAAAATTAGTTTCATCATCATACATAAAATAATATATTCAAAATTAGCAAATATGACTAAGAAAGGAAAAAATTAATAGTTAGGGATTTTTTTTTACTTTCAAAAGAAATTCGATTTAAAAAATTCTAATGAATTGGTAATGTAAAACTGTATAGAAATATAACTCGAAGTTATCTTATGTCAAAGTCGTGGTTAATCTCCATAGACTCCTTTTTTATAAGAAAATAATGGAAATTTAAATTATCAAAATTTTATAAATTAAATGGCACTAAGATATTTTTAAAAGTAATGACATGGGCACGGCAGACCTCCAATGAAAATTTAAATTTTGTGCCACTAAAATAGTAAATGATTTTTATTTTTAAATTTTAATAATATAAATGAGATATAAATGGTTAATATATTATAATATGGAAAGTAAGATTAAAAAGGAAATAAAAATATTATATATATATATTTAATATGAAAGGAGAAAAAAGGAAAAAATAAGTTTATATAATTAATAATACTATTAAATATTAAAAAATGTGGGCCCTATAAAGGGGGGGCCTATGCATCTACATAAGTTGTCTTACCTCAGGGCCGATCTTGAAGGAGACGAGTGTTGTTGGGTAATGGTTGAAACTAGAATAACTATGTTTGATGAAAAGTCTTACTAATAAGTTGCATCTAAAAAATAGTTTATATTTTCATCATATGCCTGGTAAGTATTTACAAGAGCATTTATCAACATTTAAAAAATTGTTGTTGATTTGGAGATCTTAGAGGTCAAGTATGACGATGAAGATTTAATTTTGATTATGTTGTGTTTTTTGCCTCCATCGTATATCATGTTTTGTGATTTTACTATTTAGTCGTGATATTCTCACAACCAATGATGTTATGATGCATTATTGTCTAAGGAGAAAATGAAACATCTTGTTGGTTATTCTTATGGTCTAGTAGAGGGTCTTATTGTTGGGGGGAGAACACAAGAAAGTGGTTCAAAAAGTGAATAGAGAGATAAATCAAAGTCAAGAAAACCTTAGAAGACTTGCAATTACTACAAAAGGAGGCCATATAAAATATGAGTGTTGAAAGCTACAAAATAAAGTTAAGAAAGAGGATGACATTCTGACTAAAAATTAGATAGAAAATTGCGGCAAAACCATTATTGTTGATGCCGAAGACAATGAATTTCTCATGGCTTCTGTTTGCGATCCAATGTTGCAAGATGATTGGATACTCGATTCTGGTTGTACTTATCATATGTGTCCCAATCGGGACAAGTTATCAACATATGCTACCGTTTCCAAAGATGTTGTATTGATAAGAAATAATTAATCATGTAAGGTCATGTGTATGTGAACAATAAAAATCAAGATGTTTGATGGAGTTGTTCGAACACTTGATGATGTGAGACATGCTTCTAATTTGAAGATAAATCTTATTTCTATTAGTACCCTCAATTTAAAAGGGTACAAGTACATTATATAATGTGGAGTTATGAAGGTTAGTAGATGTGTATTTATTGTGATGAAAGGTAAAGAAAACATGACATGATATATGTTCTTACAGACTCCACAGTTGTAGACGACATTGTTGTTGCTACCTCCTCGTTATCTGATGATGATGTCACAAAGTTGTGGCATATGCAACTTGATCATATGAGTGAGAATGACATGAACGAGTTGAGAAAGAGAGGACTTCTTGATGGGTAGAGTATTAGTAAATTGAAGTTTTTATGAGCATTGCATTCTTGATAAACATAAAAGAGTTGGGTTTATAAAGAAATCCACAACGCTGAAGACCACTTAATTATATTCACTCTAATTTATGGGGGACATCTAAAGTACCTTTTATGGGAGGTGTTTATTATATGCTGACGATTATCGATGAGTTCTCTAAAAAAGTTTGAGTTTTCTTCTTTAAGTAAAAGAGTGTTGTGTTCTCTAAATTTTAGGAGTGAAAGACTATGATTGAGAAATAGACATGAAAACCAATAAAATAGTTGCGTATTGATAATGGTTTGGAGTTATATTCTGAAGAGTTTAATACTCTATGCATGACTAAAAAAATAATGAGGCACTACAAAGTGTCTAAAAATTCATAATATAATGTTGTGGTAGAGAAGATGAATAAGACTTTAATAGATAAGGTGCATTGTATGCTCCTTAATGCTAATTTATCAAAGTCGTTCTGGGAAGAAGATGCAGTTTTATCATATTTCCTCATCAACCATTCACTGTCGACTACGATTAATAAATAGACTCCGCAAGAAGTATGTTATAGTATTCCTTCTAGTTATCCTCATTTAAGATTTCTTGGTTGTTCTACGTATGCTCATTTTGATGAAGAAAAAATTAGAGGCTCGATCTATGAAGTGTATTTTTATCGGCTACAAGTCCGGTGTAAATGGGTATAAGTTATGGTGTCCCGAAACCAAAAAGTTTATATTTAATCAAAATGTTATATTTGATGAGACACTTATGTTACATATTACACCTCTTATATCTTCTTGTGCTCATATTGAGAAAAAATGTAACACTTTTCGAGATAAATTCAACAAGTAGGTGGAGTTGGAGAGCATATCAGAATCTGAATCTACGACACTTTCGTCAACTACACCAGAGTTGTAAAATACTTCACCATTTGAACCACACTATCATATCTACATATAAGCCTATATCTGAAATTAAACCTCCTTAAAGACTCGATGAAGAAAATTATAGTCAAATTTCGGAGATTAATTTTACTAACGTATTTTCTCCAGTTGTGAAACATTTTTTAATCCAAGCATTAGTTGACATCGTGCGATGCATATTTTGGAGCTTTAGCATCTAAATGTGAAGACCTTGTTTCTACACGGAGTTTTAAATGAAAACATTTATATGCAACAACATAAAAGGATTTACAGTCTTAAGAGAAGATGATTGTATTTGTTATTTGGATAAATTCATTTATGATTTAAAAAATTTCCAAGGTAGTGGTTAAAAGTTTCGACTCTTTTATGACCACTTATGACTTCAAAAGTAGTGATTTTGATAGTTTCATCTACTTCAAAGTCCTTTATCTGTTCAACCTTTTTTTATGTTAGTCTGATGAGTTTTCCATTAACAACTCACTTTAAACTCTCTATAACTATGTCACCTTAGTCATATGAGGATATCGAATATTTGTTACAAGTTCTAGAATTCATTGCAATTGGTTCACTTATGTATGCAATGGTTTGTACTCGATTGGATTTGACATATTTAGTAAATGTAGTTAGCATATATATGATAAATTCAGGTAAAGAGTATTGAAGAGTAGTTTGGTGAATCTTACATTATTTAAGAAATTCAACGGACGTTCACCTACAATTTGTTAGGACTAGAGATGGAGTTATCGGTTATGTCGACTCTAATTATGATGGCGATATTGACAGAAGAAGATTGCTTACAAGTTTTGTTTTCTGTATTGGCGATTTTGCGATTAGTTAGAAAGTTACTCTATAGAGTGCAGTCGCATTGTCTACTATTAAGGTAAATACATGACCATTACAGAAGCTTGTAAAACTGGTATTTGACTAAAAGGTATATTCAAGGGATTCAAGAAGGATTTACAAAATACGACAATCATTTGTGATAGTCAAAATGATATTTTTCTAACAAATCACATTGATATACGATATCATTTTGTAAATGATGTTATTTCCCATATTAATATTGATGTGAACATTATTCATATTGTTAATAATCCTGATTATATGTTGATGAAGTCGTCCCCATTACTAAGTTTGAGCATTGCTCAAACTTAGTTGGTCTGGTTGTTGATTAAGCCCACCATGACTTTTGGAAGAGGTGGAGACTATTATGGTTGTCTATATTTTGAAGATCAAATTTTCTTTTGACATACTGGATCCGTGTGAATGTGGAGATTGTTAGATTATGGTGACCCGTATGGATTTTGACCGGGGTCTGGGTCTAGACTCGCGGTGCAATAAAATAAAATAAAATCATAACTATTTGATATTGAGCCTAGTTATGTGACCTATAAATATATGGTCTTAGATTCCCTCTTCTAGTCTAATGACAATAAAAGGTGGATATCCCCATCCTCTTTAGGGTCCTAGGTTTGAACCCGTCAGGCAACAAGTTTACGCTTAGTTAAATGGTTAAGTCTCTATGTGCTTAACCTGTGTGGATTAGTCGCACTCTAAAGGAGAAGGGGAAACCGGCGTTCTCAAAAAATTTTGATCTTAATTAGAGTTTTATTAACACACCCAATATTTGTTATTATTCTTCCCTCTTTAAGTTGTAATTTTTTATTTTAACATAGTGAAAAATTTATTCCTTTGCCCGTGGTTTTTTCGTCTCATGTTTCTAAGTAAATTTAGTGTTATTTACATTTTTTTTCTTAATTAACTTGATTATTCTCAGATCCATATCATTTTCTTCAATAAATATTTTAAATTAATTTATAAAAAATAATATCTCATCACTTAAAGTGATAATAATATTTATATGATTAATGTAGTTCAAAATTTATCTATTTTTTTAATTTAACTGTTTCAAGTCTTATGGACGGGTTGTGTATTTTAGTGCAAGGACTTAGTAATTTAAGAAAAATATGTTATATATATATATATAAAAGAAATTAATACAAAATTTTAAAATTATTTAAATGCAATATCATACGATTTATCAAATTTAATTTGTATTTATTTTAAAATATAAAATTTTATTATCTTAGTTGGTTAAAGTATTATAGTTATATATTTATAATGCAAGTTTAAAATTTGTATATATCATTTTTTTTTATAAGCGGGTAAACTCCTAAATTAACAATCCAACTCATTTTAAATTAACAATTCAACTCATTTTACTCTAACAAAATGAGTTGTGCATTGTAATAGGAGGACTTAATTATTTGAAATAACTATATATATATATAAATACTTATTTCAGGTTTTTATAAAAAAAAAATCAACTAACCGTATCTAATTTAAGCATATCAATCAATATTATATTATTGCTATTAAAAAAAATAATGAATTGGTATTCTAAAATATTAATATTTAAAAAATATATATATTGAAACTTAAATAAATAAAAAAAACTTTTATTTTTCAAAAAGAATCAATTAATGAAAACTAAAATTTAAAAAGTAAAACAAAAATAGGTTTTCTGTTTAAGAATATATAAAACATAAACTAAAATAAAAAACATTAAAGACTAAAATAAAATACAATTAAGACCAAAACTTTTATTTTAAAAAATCAAATAAAAAATATAGCATAATTAAACATGACAATTAAATTAAAAATATTTATATCACGTCATGACTTACATATATTTAACCATGTTTATTTTTAATATCTAATGATATTATTGAGGAGACTATAACTATTAATCATATTTTCTAGTCATGGATTTGAATAATAATAATAATAAACAAAATATTTATTATTATATTTTATAGGTAGATATATTTTAATGGCACAATAACAAATTTTAAATTTTAAATATATTGCATTGTTCTGAAAACTGTTTTTTGTCATTAATCCGGTTTTTCGGGTGAATTTTGGTCTGACCGATCCAACCAATTGAACCACTAGTTGAACTTAAGGATGACAATTTAAAACTGCCCCGCGAAACTCTCACTGATTGAACCCTCAGGAAATTTTTTATTTCTGAGATAATTATTTAATGTACCCATATACTACTCAATAGGATACATCCATCGATAGTGTAAGGGTCCTCCAAGAAAAGCCTCGAACGCCAGATGTACGAGTAAATGAACCATTATGTCGAAAAAAGATGGCGGAAATATTTTTTCAAGATTGCATAGAGTTATAACAATATCAAGTTGAAGTTGGTCCAAGTCATGTGTATTCAATGACTTACAACATAATAACCGGAAAAACTTCGATAGATTCACAACTGCATCGAAGACATCTTCCGAAAGTAAGTCACGTGTTGATAGAGGAAGAAGATATTTTAATATGATATGACAATCGTGATTCTTTAAACCCCGAATCTTCTTTTCATCCAAGTCAACACATCCCCCAATGTTAGAAAAGAATCCTTCCGGCATCTTTAATTTTTCAAAAATTCAAATAATTTTTTCTTTTGACTAAGAGAAAATGCGTATGGGGCAGCGGGACATTGGAGAACTCCATTGACCTCAACGAGATGTAACGAGTGTTTTATTCCCATCAATTTTAAATCTTTCCGAGCCTTCAATCCATCTTTCGTCTTCTCTTTCACATCCATCATTATTCCGACAATGCTATCGCAAATATTTTTCTCAATATACATGACATCTAAATTATGTCTCAACAATAGACTTTTCTAGTATGGTAGAGTAAAGAATATAGATAATTTGTTCTAATTATCTCTCCTCGCACATCATGACGGATTTTCAATACTTTTGAACTTAAAACAACGTCTTTTAAACTCTAAGCTTGTATTTAAGTTTCCGTACCTGATAATAGTGAAGGGGCCATTCGATATTTTTTATTACCATCAAAGGCTTCACGTTCCTTCCGGAATCTGTGGTTAGGGGGGAGAAAACACCTATGACACATATAACACTCTTTCTGATAATTAGTCAATCTCATTGAAGTAGTACCAATATTACAACACGAACACGCAAATTTTCCCTTAGTACTCCAACTGGATAGATTTACATATGCAGGGAAGTCGTTAATAGTCCATAACAATGCAGCATGCATGTTAAAATACTCTGAAGTGAATGCATCAAAAGTTCGAGCACCTGTATGCCATAAGACCTGCAATTCCTCGATTAAAGGTTGTAGAAAAATATCAATCGCATCACCAGGACTCTTAGAACTGAGAATCAACATGGATAACATAAAATTACTTGAGTCCATGCATATCATCGGTGGTACATTGTAAGGTATTAGAACGACCGGCCAAATGCTGTACGATTGTTTTCCATTAATAAATGACTGAAATCCATCACTAGCTAAACAAAGTCTTACATTTCGGGGCTCCGAAGAGAAATTGCTGTAGTGTTCATCAAACGACTTCTAGGTCATAGAATCTGCAAGATGCCTCAAGAATTCATCGTCTACTCGACTATCTCATTAGTGGAGCCGTTTTTAAAGACATGTATAACATTTGCAGCCTTGGTGTCAATGGAAAATAATGTAGCACCTTAGCTGGAATATGTTTTCTAATATGTTTTTTTCGAACTTTACTACTTGACTTATCAATCTTCCATCTCGAGGTGGCACACACCTTACAACGTTGCAGATCATTATCCTGCTTACGGTAAATTATACAATTATTATTACAGACGTCGATCTTTTCATATGTAAGACCGATATCTGTAATAAATTTTTTACACTCATAATAAGAATTAGGTAAATGAGAATTTACTGGTAAGATCTCATCTTTGATCAAATTTAGCAATAGGTCGAATGATGTATTTGTCCATTGACCAACATTCTTAATATGAAGCAACTTCAATAATGTGGAAGTCTTTGAAATTCGAGAACCTTCATACAAAGGCTGCTTTGAATCATCCAACAATTTGTAGAATGTTTTATTATCGTCAACCGGATCTTCAGAACTAGAGTGTTGAATGTTGGGATACAAATCATTGAGAATATCTTCCATATACTGGTCATCAACATCATTATCAATATCATCATTCATCAACTGTATTATCTTCTTCTATGATATTCTCGTTAACATCGTCTTTGTTATTTGATTCGTCATTAACATCATCAACGCCATCATCAACAATATCAGTTGTGGAGCTTCTTTCATTGTGAAAACACCAAAAATTGTAATTCATTCTTATACCGTGTATAATTAGTTGTGTCTTGACAACATTAACACTTTCATAGTTTCAATTTTCACATTTAACGCAAGGACAAACAATATTTTCCCTTCTAGTAGAGTATTGAGCAAAGTTTAGGAATTTCTCAACGTCTTTCATATATTGTGGATGATCTCGACGTAGGAGCATCCAACTTTTTTCCGGAATTTCAATTTTTAATTGTAATCTAGGTATATATATATCACGTTTTAAAAACTTATTTATCAAGCTTTCCAAATAAATCTATTCAGAAATGTATAATAGTCTAATTACTTGCCTAACATAAATAATTTAAACTTATCTAACATATACTAATTGACAACAACTAACAGTTCACATTATTGTTTATAGAATGTAATTGTCTAACATAATTGCCTAACATATATATATATATAACAACAATTAATTCTATAAACAGACAACAACTAATTGACATCAACTAACACATGACAGTTTACATTATTATCAATATATATAATTGTCTAACATCTATATAACAACAATTAGTGAAAATATATAAAAATCAAAAGGCTCATACAATAATTAATATATAACATCAACTAATTGAACCAAGCAAAATGCTCTAACATATATAAAAATCCAAATTTCAAATCTTTAAACGAATTCGAATCCTATCTAATTTGGTATTAACCTGGCATAAATCAAACAAACTAGCAGTTCTCCAAATCAAACAAACTAGCAGTTCTTCAAATCAAACAAAATAGCGATTTACAACGAGTACCTATATATTGAAGATGTTGTGATGCGTTTCCGGCGAATTATAGAATCAAATTCTTCCAGCGACGAACAACTAGTTACTCTTCAAATGTCGGATCTTGAGCTAATCTGTAATAGGGATTTCACAATAGAGATTTCACAATAGGGATTTCAAATAGAAGGCGACGAAATCGGAGAGGAAGGCGACATAATCGGAGTCTACCAGGCTAGAAGGCGGCCCTGCAGATTCGGTTCATGATTATGGAATTTCTTGAAATCAAAGAGGAAACAGTTCGGAATCGAGAAAGCGATAGAATGTACGGCGACAAATTCGGATTCGGACAGTTCGTGATTGAAGTTCGCGGTTGAAGTTCGACGGAATGGATCGGCGCCGGATCGAAGTGAGAGAGCAGAAAGAAAAAAGGAAGAAAGGAATGTAGCGTTAGGTTAAATAAAACATATCTACGAGGGCGGTTCGGGTTCCCTCGGAAAATATTTTAATTAAATTCTCACCGAGAGTAGAAAACAAAAGTTCTCTGAAATAATACTTTTCAGCGAGAACTATACAATGCCCTCGACAATTTATTTAATGTCAGCGAGAGCGAATGAATTCTCTCGGTGAAATATTTATTTCCGAAAGCATCTAAAAGCTCTCGGTGATTATTACTTTTCTACTAGTGGACGAACGACAAACACAACGGCGAACACAACGACGGATGAACACGACGGGAGAACACAACGTCGGATGAACACGACGGGAGAACACAACGTCGAATGACGGGAGAACACAACGACAAAGAGCGAACGAACACAACGTCGAACGTCGGGCAACACAACGGCGAACGTCGAACATTATATTTGTTTTAATGTTTTTGTTTTTAATTGAACAGATTCGAGATTGGATGTGGATGAATTTGATGTTGAATGCATATGATGATGATGAGATTAGATGCGGATGGATTCAAAGGCAGAGAAGTTGGATGTGGTCGCGTTATAGTAAGACGTCGCAATGGTTGGTCGCGATGGTATGGTCGCGTCTCACGATGGTTGGTCGCATCTCGCAATGCTTGGAAGGCGAAGAGGTGGCAGGATCCCGTCACGCGACTGCATGGAAGGTAAAGAAGCGGCACAACCGCGTCACACGACCGCGTGGAAGGCGAAGAGGCGGGACGATTGCGACACGACTAAGATCTTCTAGTTTCTTAATTCTTTGCAATTTCCCTTGAATATGTTTACAATTAATTTCTATTGAACAATGAGTTTGGTTGATACTTTTGGAAGCATAGTGAAGATTATATAAAATGTAATAAAAACAAAGTTTCAAACAACTTATACACACTTTATTTTGAATATAACACTTTCTACAACTATTGTCTGCTCACAAAAATATTGTTCACTACAATTGACAATCTCATAATCATATCAGCTTCAAAATCAATGTCTAAGTTGGTAATTGCTATACATTATTCATACAAAATAAACAAAAGAATGTTATATGTGGAGATGTAGGAAATGTAGGAAATGTTGGCACAACATAATTTGAGGGACTAACTTCGGATAGAGAGATTCAACAATAAAGAGTTGAAAATTCAAATTTAACAAAGTACTGTACATAAACAAAACAAACAACTATGTCATGCTATCAAAATTATACAAACAACAAACAATGTATTTCAGAACGGAACATAAGTATACTAGTAACTGTCTCCATCGTGCTTATGGTTGTGTCGTTGTGTCTGAAATGAGCACCAAAGAGTCCGTTGCCACGATCGATCATGGTTGTCTTCGTCATTATGTGTTGTTCTGTTCGTCGTTGGAGTTCCATCTTCGCCGTTTAGAGTTTGAGAGTTTAGAGAGAATGAGGAGAAGACCCAGAAGAGAGAACGATGAAGAAAGAAATGAAAAAATAAGGGGGAAATTATAATAAATATTAGGGTGGGTTTAATGAGGGAGAATTGGAATTGGCATTGGAGTTCTAATTCCAATTCCATGAGAATTGACATTGAATTACAATTCAATTCTTATGTTTGGAAAATTATAGAATTGTAATTCAATTTCAATTCCTATGTTTCGGAAAATGATAGAATTGTAATTCAATTCTAATTCCTATATTTGTAAAATAAAATATCGGTTCAAAATATTAACTTTTTAAATATGTTTTCACGTTTTTGGCACGTTTAATACGTTTTTGACATGTTTAACATGTTTTTGACATGTTTAACACATTTTTACACGTTTTTGGCACGTTTAAACACGTTTTTGACATGTTTAACACATTTACACACTTAAAACACACTTTCACGCGTTTAACATGTTTTTCACGTTTTTGGTATGCTTAACATGTTTTTGACATTTTTAATACGTTAAACATGTTTTTCACACGTTTTAACAAGTTTAACACGTTTTTTTTTACGTTTTTGGCACGTTTTTAACATGTTTAATACATTTCTCACACGTTTAACATGTTTTTCACGTTTTCATACGTTTAACACGTTTTTGGCATGTCTAACACGTTTTACACATTTTTGAAACGTTTAACACGTTTTTTCACGTTTTGGCACATTTAACACGTTTTCACACGTTTTTCACGTTTAACACGTTTTTCACATTTAACACATTTTCACACGTTAAACATGTTTTTCACGTTTTTGGCACGTTAAACACATTTTTAGCATGTCTAACACGTTTTTCACACGTTTTACACATTTTTGACACGTTTAACATATTTTTCACGTTTTGGCACGTTTAACATGTTTTTCATGTTTTTCACACGTTTTCACACGTTTTTCAAACGTTTTAACACTTTTTCACGTTTTTACACGTTTTACACGGTTTTCACACGGTTTTTTTTTACGTTTTTCACACGTTTAAACAAGTTTAACACGTTTTTCAAGTTTTTCACATGTTTTTCACGTTTTAACAAGTTTAACACGTTTTTCACACATTGTTCACGTTTTTCACACATTATAACAAGTTTAACACATTTTTCACGTTTTTGGCACATTTTTAACATGTTTAATACGTTTTTCACACGTTTAACATGTTTTCCCCGTTTTTCACACGTTTAACACGTTTTTGGCATGTCTAACACGTTTTACATATTTTTGACACGTTTAACACGTTTTTTCACGTTTTGACACATTTAACACGTTTTTTCACACGTTTTTCACATTTAACATGGTTTTCACATTTAACACGTTTTTCACACGTTAAAATGTTCTTCACGTTTTTGGACGTTAAACACATTTTTGACATGTCTAACACGTTTTTCACACATTCTACACATTTTTAACACGATTAATACGTTTTTCACGTTTTGGCACGTTTAACACATTTTTCACACGTTTATCACACGTTTTCCACACATTTTCACATGTTTTAACACGTTTTTCACGTTTTCACGTTTTCACACGTTTACACACGTTTTTCACGTTTTTCACACGTTTCAACACATTTTTTACACGTTTTTCACATTTTCACACGTTTTTTTACGTTAAACACATTTTCACACGTTTTTCCACGTTTAACACGTTTTTCACACGTTTAACATGTTTTTCACATTTTTGGCACGTTAAACACAGTTTTGGCATGTCTAACACGTTTTACATATTTTTGACACGTTTAACACGTTTTTCACGTTTTCATATGTTTAACACGTTTTCACACGTTCACATGTTTTTTTACACGTTTTTCACATTTTTGGCACATTTTACACGTTTTTGCACGTTTTCATGTTTTTTACACGTTTTTGGCTCATTTAACACGTTTTTGACATTTTTAATATGTTTAACATATTTTTCAAACGTTTTGATAGGTTTAAAACGTGTTAAACATGTCAAAAACGTAGAAACGTGTTAAACATATCAAAAATGTGTTAAATGTGCCAAATAAATAAAAAAAACTTGTTAAACGTGCCAAAACGTGTTAAAAATGTGTCAAACGTTTCAAAAATAGAAAAAACATGTGAAACGTGTCAACAACGTGTTAAACATGTTTAATGTGTTAAATACGTTTCAAACGTGTTAAAAATAAGAAAACTTGTCAAAAACGTGTTAAACGTTCCAAACATGTGAAAAACTTGTTAAACGTGCCAAAACGTGAAAAACATGTTAAACGTGTCAAAAATGAGGTAAATGTATCAAAAACGTGAAAACGTGTTAAACGTGTCAAAAACGTAAAAAAACGTGTTAAATGGTCAAAAACGTGAAAACGTGTTAAACATGTCAAAATGAGGTAAATGTGTCAAAAACGTAAAAAAAATGTGTTGAATGTGTCAAAAACGTAAACAAATGTGTTAAATGTGTCAAAAACGTAAAAAACCGTGTTAGTATGTCAAAAACGTGAAAACGTGATAAACGTGTCAAAAACATGTTAAATATGTGAAAAACTTGTTAAACGTGCCAAAACGTGCCAAAATGTGCCAAAATGTAAAAAACATGAAAACGTGTCAAACGTTTCAAACATGTGAAATACTTGTTAAACGTGCCAAAATGTGAAAAACGTATTAAACGTGTCAAAAATGTGATATACGTGTCAAAAACGTAAACAAATATGTTAAATGTGTCAAAAACATTAAAACGTGTTAAATGTGTCAAAAACGTAAAAAAACGTGTTAAATGTGTCAAAAATGTGAAAACGTGTCAAAACGTGAAAACGTGTCAAAAACGTGTTGAATATGTGAAAAACTTGTTAAACGTGTCAAAATGTGCAAAATCATGTTAAATATGTCAAAAACATGTTTAACGTGTCAAGGACGTGTTAGATGTGTTAAGGACGTGAAAAACGTGTCAAGGACGTGAATAACGTGTTAAATGTGTCAAAACGTGTTAAATGTGTCAAAAACGTGTTAAACATGTCAAAAATGTGAAAATCATGTTAAATGTGTCAAAAACCTGTTTAAAGTGTCAAGGACGTGAAAAACGTGTCAAGGACGTGAATAACGTGTTAAATGTGTCAAAACGTGTTAAACGTGTCAAAAACGTGTTAAACATGTTAAAAATGTGTTAAAAACGTGAAAATCATATTAAATGTGTCAAAAACGTGTTTAACGTGTCAATGACGTGTTAAACATGTCAAGGACGTGAAAAACATGTTAAATATGTCAAAAACGTGTTAAATGTGTCAAGAACGTGAAAAACGTGTTAAATGTGTCAAAACGTGTTAAACGTGTCAAAAACATGTTAAACGTGTCAAAAATGTGTTAAACGTGTCAAAACGTGTTAAACGTGTCAAAAACTTGTTAAACGTGTTAAAAACGTGAAAATCATGTTAAACGTGTCAACAACGTATTAAACGTGTCAAGGACGTGTTAAATGTGTCACGGACGTGAAAAACGTGTTAAATGTGTCAAAAACATGTTAAACGTGTCAAACATGTTAAACGTGCCAAAAACGTATTAAACGTGGCAAAATTTTTATATACAATAATTTAATAAGAAAACATTTGTTAAATCAAATTATCTTATATAAATAATTATACAATGTACTAAATTGATAAAAAAATTATTACTCTTGACTTTCCATCATTACTCATATACTCATATTTTAATATTTTTTAAATTTGTGCCTAAATAAGAAAAAAATATTAATTATCCAAATTAAAAAATATTAACATTCACTACAAATATAATCTAAGAAAAATTCTTTATAAAAATAACTATAAATTTACTCTAGGCAAAATTCTTTATCAAAAAATATTAAGGAAATATAAATTCCAATTTACCATTACAATACAATATACATAAAACCACATTTACAACAACATAGAGTACTTGTCTTTTGTATTTCTAACCAAGATTTAACATACAGTCCAATAATAACAATGCCATACAATGACAGGACTCTTGATTGTTCCCTCTAGTACAACACGATCAAACTTCGGGTTCACCAAAAATATTGTGTAGATTATCCATGAAAATATTGTTGTATCAGGTTCATATGTTTGACCCCTGATACACAATGGTCTTTGAACACACAACATGTTTTCGGCTTCTTTCTTCTTTTGCTCTCTAGTCAAGTGATCAACTCTTCTCATTTTGAAGTTCTGCATTTTAAACCATGGAGAAAAAGTTATTTTAGTATATGACTTTTACATTTATGATTGAAAAACAAGCAAAAGAAATTAACTCACCCATTCGATTCCAAATAAGAGGAGTTGGGCTGAAAACAACTGCTGTTCTATATAAACCATCATGGACGTTTACTGATACATTGTATTTGTATTCACTTATCACTCTCTTGCAGCAAAAATAGATTTCAAAACTCTTTTCAAGAACGAAATTTTCATCTTTCATCTTTTAATCAGAGCTCAATCTCAGGAATTTTGATATGTATCCTCTATGGTTACTGTTTTTTTATAGACTTTAGAAAAGAGAAGACGGCGGCTAAACAAAATATAATTAGGTTAAAAATTCAGGAGTTCTATGGGGGGCGTCCAGTTTTAACCTAGTTAGTAGGGTAAGTATAGGTTGAATTTTTTTATGGGCCTATGTATGAGTTTAAATGAGCTACTAAATAAGTAGACAAAGCCCACTTTGTAAGGACCCCAACTTTAAAAATAATAATAATATTATTAGTTAATTAATTAATTAATAATATATTATAAATAAATTAATATACTTTTTTCCCTCAATTTTATTAATATTTTTTTTTATTTATTCTGAATATTTTTATATAATAGACATTTTATTTATATATTTAAGAAAGCAGCCGTTCATGAAAAAAAAGAGCATTTATATATATTTTAATTATGTTAAAATTATTATTAGTATATTTTTTAATTTTGTGGTTATAATTTTTATTCTTTTATTTTTATTTTATTTTTGTTGAGAAAGAGAGTAAAATCAATAATAAATTATAAATTAACATTTATTGTCAACAAATTTAAATGATAAATAATATGTACAAAGTGATATACATGATTAAATGTCAAATTATTATTTAAGACTTGAACTTGAGTCGTTTTAATAATGTTGGGAACTTTGAATTGTTTCATATGTGGATCAAATTATCAAACTTTTAGCTATTTTAATTTTTTTTTTAAATGAAGAAAACTTTGAATTGTTTGGCTTATTCTCAATTTATTGACATCAGTTTATCCAGCTTATTTTTTTGTGAGAGTTTATATAATCTTAACTTATTTAATCGTTAAGCTTGTGTATGTTTAATTCCGTCAAATTTATTTATTTTTTTATATTTATAATATTATTTAATAATTAATATTATATATATAATATTATATATATTAATTTAATTTTAAATTTAAAAAATAATATACATTTCAAAATAAATTATATTAATATACTAATTTTTATAAATTTTTTATTAATATATAATTTTAAATAATTAACCAATCACTTAAATTAAAAAATAATATATTTTAAAATAAATGATATAATAAAGAAAATAATTTATTATTATATATAATTTTTCACCTTTCCATATTTTCCATCTCTAGCCCAATCTTTCAATTGTTAATTTATTTTCTAACTTTCTCACCCTATTTGTAATATTATTTATTTTAATTGTCAATCGATATTTTTAGATAATTATGACTATTTTAATTTTTAAGCTATAGTTATAAATAAAAAAATCACAGTGTATTTATATTTTAAATTTTGTTTAATTATTTTATATATTAAGATAAATATATTATAAATAATAAATAAAAATATATTTAAATATATATATTTTTATTATAATAATTTTATATAAATATATAAAAAAATATTATAAATATATCGAATAAATGAGAGAATGAACAAAAATGATTAGAAATGAATAAATAGATAAGAGATAATGAATATTTTTTTTTTAAAAAAATGATAAGAGAGAAAAACGCTAAAATTATAATTTTAAGTGATGAGAAGGAATATAGAGAGAAAATTGAGTTCAATTCGTAAAATTGTGTTTGATTATATTTTTTTACTTGAGTTTATTACGTAAAGTTAATATAGCAGTTTATTACGCAAACGTTCGTAAATAGCTTATAAACGTCGATTAAAACAAATGAGTCCTTAATTATACATTATAGGATATTAGTATTAGGTGGATAACTCCTCCAGACTGTATGAATGGCAGTGTGGCCGCCCTTTTAATCTCTCTAACTCTTTCTTTTTTCATCTTTTTATTCTATGTTTTAATATTATTTTCTTTCTATTTATATTTTTATTAACTAATAGTATGATATTTTATATTTTTATTAACTAATAGTATGTTTTTACAATAGGTTATCAGCGCGACTGTACAGCTGTTTAAGGTATATTTTCCTATCATTATTTTTTTTTTATATTATGACTAACCTCGCAAAATATAATTTTTTTCTTTGTCCGTTTCTCGGGATAATTATATATCATGGGCTCGTGACATTAAAATGCATCTTGCATCCATGAAATTATAGAAAATTTTGTCCCCAATAAAAGTCATTGAACTAGAAAAAGGCAAAAACCATGATTTTTCTCTATCATCATATCGATGAAGCACTTAAATTACAATATGTTACACTGGAATCTCCGCTAGAGCTATAGTATAAATTGAAAAAATATAGAAATGATATTATATAAATAAAAGATTTTAAAATAAAACAATTATTTAAAAATATTTATTTGAAAATTTATCATTGTTTTTAAAAAATATATATATATATATATATATATATATATATTAGAATTACTAATCTTATTAAAAACACAATTTAAAATTTTGTTAATAATTATTATTTTAAAATAAAATCATTAAATTAATATATATATATATATATATTAAAAAAACTAATGGAATTAAGTTGGGTCCTAATTTGGGGTTTAATACAAATTTAAATTTTAGGATTCTTAAAATAATAAATAATTATTTTTTTTTAATTTTAATAATATAAAATGAGATATAAATAGTTAATATATATTATAATATGCAGGTGAGTATATGGTATTTTAAATAATAATTTTATAAGTATTTAACAAATTATTTATTTTTGAATTTTTTGGAAAAAGAAAAGGATGGAATAGTGGATTATTTCATCCTGCTTCATTTAAAATTAGTTTCATGATGATAAAGAAAATAATATATTCAAAAACTATCAAATATGATTAAGAAACGAAAAAATTAATAGTTGGATTTTTTATTTTTACTTTCAAAAGAAATTCAATTAAAAAATTCAAATGAATTGGTAATGTAAAACTATATAGAAATCTAACTCAAACTTCTCTTTATGTGTGCTTAATGAAGATCTCTATCCTCTTTTTCTATAAGAAAAAAAGAAATTCAAATTATCAAAAATTTAGAATTTAGATTTTCAAATCTGTAATTAAAATTTTTCATTTGCAAATGTGTTAATAAAGTTAAATTATCTCCCATAAAGCTTTAGTAACTAACCTTGAAGAAACTAATACTTAGCTAAGTTAAATGACACTGACATATTTTTTACAAGTAATGATATGAATGTGAAAAATTTATATCGAAAGTCACATTAATCCAACAAATTGAACAGGGAACAATTTAAATCTTCAATTTTGCACTATATATCATATATGCTATAATAGTTTTGGACTAATTTGTGTACTCCATGTATCACTTACTATTTTATAAGTTACATTTTAATTAAGAAATTAGTTTTAGTTGTAATATATACATAATCTAAGAATATAATGATGATTTAGTTATTTTTTACTTTTAATGTAGATACTTGACTATATATAGTTGATTGAGCCAATAAGGTCTTAAGTTCTTTTAATAAAATTATTATTTTCACTTTGACAATGTCTCAAGTTGGTTCGAATTTATAGATTATTTCAAAAAGTTGATAATTATGGGTACATATAGACTTGATGTTATCTTAATATATTGTTATAAATTTTTTTAAATGTTAATATTTTGAGCATAGAACTAAAACAAATGCCTCATTGATAGATTGATTGAAGCAATTTTCCTTTCTAGACAAATACATGCTTACAAACTAATTATTGGAATGAATAATTTAATTTAGTTGTTTTTTGATTTATTTAGTGTGGTATTTTCAAAATCAAGAAATGAATAGTAACTAAATATTATTGTCATTGGAACTTTACATTATTTGGCCCACTACTATAACATATAACCACCCTCTTAAGTCAGGGAAATTTGATCAAATAATCTCAAAGATGAGGTTATTTGATCGGATGGTAATTTGATAATTTATTTGCGCTCGTGGTGATATTATTTTTTTTGGACGATTTTTCCCTTGTCGCGAAACGCTAAGTGACTTAGCGTTTCGCGAAATGACGATATGTGAAATGTCCAGATTACCCTTACTATTTAATATAACCTTCGTACTTTTTTTTCATTTCTTTTCTTCTCCTTCTCTCTCTTCCCGCTCTTCTCCTCCTTCTCTCTAAACTCCGGCGGCGGCGTCGGCGAACTCGTCGGAGATCTGTTCGTTCGAAATCCACTATGAGCTCCACGACGAGCACGAGCACTGTTCCAATAGGTACGTCTATAAGCATGTTTTATTGATGTTCGGTTTCTGAGATTGATTAGGGTTTACTTCCCGTTTCGCTAAGTGCCTAGCGATTCGCGAAGGCCTTCCCGTTTCGCTAAGTGCCTTACGATTCGCGAAGGCCTTCCCGTTTCGCCAAGTGCCTAACGATTCGCGAAGGCCTTCCCGTTTCGCTAAGTTCCTAGCGATTCGCGAAGTATTAATTATCCGTCTCTAAATCAAATCATGTTTTTTTATTGCAGCTGAAGTTTTCGTTTTCTATAATGGAGAGTGGAAACTTGATGCTGATGGAATACTGTATTTTGATGCATCTTCAATCAAAACATTTGATCTACCCCAAAGTACTCGTTATGCTGAATTACTTGATATACTCTACGATAGACTTAATCTCCAGATATCAACATACGATTTAGTGCTCCAAGTGAAGTATGATATTCCGAATATCAGAAATCCAAAACCTGTTTTTATTGATAATGATGGGAATTTGAACACATATCTATCACGCTTGATTTTGGGTCGAACAGTGTCACCATTGTGTGTATCTGTAGTGGAGAAGTCAGCATTTACTAAATAAAAGATACCACTACTTACATACCCAACTCAAGAAAGTATACTACCACCACAACTTACTCAGAAATTTGTTTCACCTGTTGTACCCTCGGAATTCTTTGTTGAAAGTCAAAATGAAGCCGGAGAAACCTCTTTGCCTCACATCCCACTTACTCAGGACTTGCAAGTTAATAGTGGTGAAAAAGCATCAATACCTATACAACCAAGTGCAAGAAGATCATAATTGGGTACACCAACTAGTGCAAGAAAGACATCAAATGGTACACCAACAAGTGCAAGAAGATCATCAATGGGTACACCATCTAGTGCAAGACGATCTACAATGGGTACACCATCGACAGACCCGACAGACCCCACATTTGCGATGGCATTAACTAGTGAAACCGTATTGGAAGTCGGTTCGTTGTTTAAAAATAAAAAAGAACTTCAACTTGCTCTTTATAAATATGCGATGACCAATCATTTTGAATTCAAAGTGGAGAAGACAAGAAAAAATCTTTGGGAACTCAATTGTTTGGATGAGACATGCAAGTGGAGCTTGCGGGCTGTGAAAGGTAAGTTTTCTGAGATGTTTGAGATCCGGACATTTGAGCAACAACACTCATGCTCAGTTTTGTCGAGGCCCAAGAAAAAAATGCAAACACCAGCATGGGTTATTGGGCAGTGCGTGAAGAGCAAGTACATGGACCATCATCATAACCACTTGCCTAAGAAAATAATTGAAGACATGCAGACAACTTATGGGATATTTTTGACTTATAATAAGGCATGGAGGGCAAGGGAAAATGCTTTAATAGCTGTGCGAGGAATGGTAGAGGATTCCTATGGAATACTGCCATCATACCTTTACATGTTGGAGAAGTGTAATCCTGGTACCATAACCGACATACAGACAAACGAGCTCGGCCACTTCAAGTATATGTTCATGTCCCTAGGCCTCTCAATTAGGGGTTTCAAATCCTTTTGTCGTCCTGTATTATGTGTTGATGTTAGTTTTCTTAAGCACAAGGTGGGTGGTCAATTATTGGTGGCTATTGCATTGGATGCGAATGAGCAACTATATCCTGTCGCATTCGGCGTTGTTGATTCAGAGAATAATAACTCCTGGACTTATTTCATGCAAAAACTGAGAGACGCAATTGGATTAGTTGATGATCTCGTCTTCGTATCCGACAGACACCCAAGCATCGCTAATGCCTTGTGTGCTGTTTTCCCAGAAGCAGACCACGGTGCGTGCACATATCACATAAAAATGAATATTGTTGCCAAATTCAAAAGTGATAAGTGTCATGCGGAATTTGATTCGGCTTCAAGGGCGTACACTATCCACGAATTTAATCGGTGGTTTGACAAGATCATGCAAAAGATTATAGGTCAATATAGTCTAACTAATATTAACTATAAAGTACTCATTTAATCTTAAACTTCTAGAGTTGAAGTAAAATTAAGTAAACTAAACATATAATATTATTTTATGTCAGAGTTATTTGAAATTGTAAAATTTTCTTTAAAAGAATATATATATATATTTTTTTGATAAGAAATTAAATCTCATTAAATGTAATACAATGAGAGTTACATATAATTTTTTTTTATTAATAAATAATATAAAATAATATTTATAAAATCAAAATAAATAATTAATGATCTAGATATCAAATTTTAATTTTGTTAATAGTTCATAAAATTTTATATTTAAATTATTAATTGTTTATTTTAATTTTATAAATGTTATTTTATATTATTTAGTTAATTTCCTAAATATAATTCATAATTGAATTTAATGAGAATTTTTATTTAAATTAAAAAAATATATAATTAAATAAAAAATTAATTAAAAATATAATAAACAAATTACAATATAAGAAGTTAAATTTATAAAATTTATTATATTAATTCATTTATTTAAATAAATAATATATATTTTTAATTCATAAATATAAATTCACTTATTTTTTTAAATTGTAGAAAATCATAAAGTCCAAATTATAAATTTGTAAAATTTTATTGACTTATATTTAAAATCGAAATTTTTTACTAATTTAAAAGTTTATCTAAATCGGATTTTATTAGTCTCCCCTATAATAATAAAACTTTAAGAATAAAATCAAATATAAAGAGAAATATACAATGACTTGAAAAAATATCATAAACACAATCTTAAAAACAAACACCCAAGGTTTATGAGTATTATTCGAATTATCAAAATTCGAGACAAAATTTGATATAACTAAACCGGACTTCAAATCCAACCAAGCGCAACAACTCAAATATGAGCTAAGGAACTACGGAAAGAGAAACAATACACCCTTATATAATAAAAATAATACCATAAAAGTAACAAGAAAAATGACTTCAATTTTATTTTTCAAATAGTGTAAAGAGAGTCAAAGTCTTGTTCAAATATAAATCAAGTTTTTTGATATATCTGCAACAATCACCCTCACTTATATATATTATTTGTCATCCCTACCTACATGCATCTATGCAAAAAAGTATAAATCATATTGAATTATAAATAAAGTGCCAGCACAAGAAATTTCACATGTTCTGTCCACCCAAAATATTTTAAGAATAAGCAAAACATTGAGAGTCACTGTTATCAAACACCGTTAAAAAAACTTGAAACTAATCCATAAACTAAAATTTATCCCAAGGTACAATTATTATCAAAACAACATAATTAATTTTCAATTTCTACAAGTCTATGCTTAAACCCAAACCATCTTTTGAAGATTATTTCATAATCTTCTACTCTATCTGCCCTTGATCTTCAACTGCTAGGTTTAAATCAACATCAAAGACAATCTTTGACTTCTCTGCATGAACATGAAATTATGTGCATAGGCTAGTTAGAATACAGAACACTAAGAAATTCACAAGTGTGGACAAAAGTAAGAAGAGAAAGAACCTGGCTTGGGTGTTAAGGTCTTTTGTATCCTCGTTGTATTATGGAAGAACAAAAAGGTTTTCATGTGCCTTATATCTTCTTCTAACGAGCTTTCAATCTTTTTAAAGCGATGGTGTCGAATCCAATGACTAGCCATTTCTTTTGAGAATGAAATTACTAAATTTTCAACTTGAAGATGTCGAAGAGCCTATGGATGAGATATTATTAATCAGTAACATATGATTATTATTGAAAATCAAGCAAAAGAAAATATATAACTCACCCATTCGATTCCAAACAATAATCGTTTGCACATCCCTTTATTACGGTATTTTTCACAGGTGGCAATGAATGGGATCTCAGCGAGCTTTGTCCCATGAATTCTGCAAAAAATAAAAAACCTTAGATATTAACTCTTATATGCAATTATGCATAAACATGTCAAATAGGGTTACCTTAAACATGCCATTGAAAAAATCTCATCATCCTTCTCCAAAACAGCAATATAGGATCCCTTAAAAATGGCTCTACAAAAAGAACAACTCAAAGGTGGTCATAAGTTTGGATTTATTATTGATAGCATAGTAACATAATCTCAATGAGAGTGCTTACTGGTAATTAAAAGTAATGTGATCGATCCCGCTGATTTTTGCGTGGCCACTAGAAATAGAATGGAAGCACTCCTCCATCACGTTCCTTGCAATTGCGAGCTTAGAATGATATACAGAGATCTCATACTCATCATCCAAGAATGCATCAGACTCTTGATTAATTGGGCCCAACAAAGTCCATGAAAATCCATTGTTAAGCTCAGTCTTAGCTACAAGTGTTTTTCTTAATTCTTTGTATACCTTTTGGCCATGGATAATAGTGTAGTTTAATACATAATAGTCAAACAGTTAAATAATTATCATTTTAAAAGATATTTAAGATAAACTTCTATAATTTTGAGTATCGTGGTTTAAAATCAAAACATTTTTAAGTGGTGTTTTATAACACAACTTTACCACTAAATCTAAATGATTAAGTACTCATATGAAGAGGAGGAGAGCAATCACTATTATGATTAGTATATAACACATAACACTTGGAAATAAAAACCAACTTTTAGGAAACATCTATGAAGAGGGGGAGAGAAATCACCTTCCTGCAGTTATGATCACAAAATGAACTCCAGTTATAGTTAAGATCAACAAACTCGGCATTCTTGTTTACATAACATCTCCAGTGATCTAACAATAACATAGAATAATATTATATTTTTCATATGCCAAAATGTTTATCATGAAACTTGAAAACTTTATTACTTACAATTTTTTTCACACTGGTTACATGTGATAAAAAAATCTTCATCCGCACCAGTTTTCCCACAAGATTTGCAAATGCAATAAGGGCATAACCAAGATACTTCAGACGCATCCTGCTTAACATTTACCAGAAATTCAATCTAAGCAAGATTCTTTGCCAAAAGAATATTAAAAGAATATAAATTCCATTTTTACCTTTTTTCCATTAGAATGTAGATTATACATAAAACCACATTTAGAACAACAAAGAAAATCCCCTTCATTTGTGAATTTGACACGAGCATCGTCGGGCATAAGATGAGTACTTGTCTTTTGTGTTTCTACCCAAGATTTAACCATACAGTCCAATAATGGAATCCCAGGCTCAACAAAAATATTGGCGTATGGTCTTGGTCCATTATAATAACCGGCATGAATTTGAAATTCTTTAACTGTAAGTACTTTATAGCAACAATGACATAAAATTCCAGGACTCTTGATTGTTCCCTCTAATACAACGCGATCAAGCTTCGGGTTCATGTATTTCACAATAGTGTTCTCTAGAAAAGTGGTGTAGATTATCCATGATAGAATTGTATTGTCAATATCATATGTTTGTCCCCTAGTACGAATCGGTCTTTGAACACCCGGCATGTCTTTTGATTCTGTCTTCCTTTGCTCTCTAGCCAAGTGATCAGCTCTTCTCATTTTGAAGTGCTGTTTCTTATACCATGGAGGAAAAATTATTTCAGTATATGGTTTTTATGTCTAATCTTTGTCAACCATTTTACATTTATAATTGGCCATAGCTATTAGCCAATTATTTAGTATTTCTTAAATAAGAAATCAAGAAATTGTCTTAGATCAATTTGGCAAAGTAATCACAGCAACAAATGCGAAATCAAGAAATTGTAAGATCAATTTGGCATAGTAAACAAATGCAGATGCAATCCAAATAGTTATCACAACAGCAGATGCAGATGCAATCCAAATAGTATCGTGATAAACTGTTTAGGTATATTTTCCCTCATTATTTTATTGATTAACATGATGAGATAGGGAAAAGCATACTAATAAATCATTTGCACGTCTTGCTACCTACTATAAAGCATTGACACATACGTAACACTTTTTTCCTGTTTGTATAACCAAAAAAATCTACACATAATCTCTCTATAACAATTAGAGTGTGTTTGATATTGGGATATTTGGTAGTTTCAAATAATCTCTAATCACAAAATATACATAACTTCAACAATGAAATCACTCATTTCATTTACTTTATTTTTTTTATAAAATTTAAATGTTAAATATAATAGAATATTTTAGTACTTAACCTAAATAATCTCAAATAGTCTACTTTTTCATTGTTTGAAAAAGAAGTGCAAGATGAAATTTAATCCATTGCAACAAACTCTTATCTTAATCTTTTAACGCTTAATAACTCTTTAGAGGTTTTTTATTTCGGAAAAACCAGTATTGTTGAAACCGAAGATAATGATATTTGCGACGCGAGATCACAAGATGAATGGATAGTTGATTCAGATGTACATATCATATGTGTCTCAATCGGGAATAATTTTCAACATATAATACAATTTTCAAAGGTGTTATATTGATGGAAACAGTTCATATCTGTAAGGTCGTGGGTATAATAAAATAATAATCAAGGTGCTTGATGGAGTTGTTCGAACATTTGGTGATGTGAGGCATTTCCTGATTTGAAGAGAAATCTTATCTCTTGTAATACCCTCGATAAAAGGTACAACTACACTAGTGAAAATGGAGTCATGAAGGTCAATAGAGGTGTCCTTGACGTGAAGGAAGTATGGCATGTTACATGTTTTGAAAGGCTCGGCAGTTATAGGCGGTGCTGCAGCTGTTGTGCCATCCTTCGTTATCTGACAATGATGTCACCAAATTGTTGCATATACGATTTTGTCATATGAGTGTTAATTGGGCAAACGAGGACTTCATAATGGTATGAGGTTAGCAAATTGAGATTTTGATTAAAATTCACTCTAATCTCTGGGGCCGTCTAGGGTGCGTTCTATGGAGGTGCCTTATATGGAGGTACCTATTATATACTAACGATTATCGACGATGATAGTCTAGGGGCGTGTCTTAGAATATCAAGATTGCTATTTAAACAGGACAAAATTCTGAAACACCTTTTCGGCATTGATTGGGTTCCTAATATCGACAATGTTGTCGATTTCTTCGCAATAGATGCATAGTTTCGTATAGTATTTGGTTACCATTCTTTGATTCTTTTTATTCAATAAAAAAGAGTCCATTGATGAAGATTGAGAATGTTATGTTCAATCTTAATTTGAGAGCAGGTTCACTCAGCGCTGTCCCATATATCTTTTGTGTTACATACCCGGTGACATAGATCTTAGCCATCCTGGGATTCATGGAGTTAACAAGACACGACATGATGAGTCCATTGATGATGTCCTATGCTTCATAGGCGAGATCATCGGATTCGGGAGCGACAGAGGTTCCAATAAGGAATGATAGTTTTTCTCTACCTACCTAGTATGTTCATTTGGATAGAGCTTGTCCATTCGAGGTAGTCACTACTGTCGAATTAAAAGACGAAGATACGAGAATAATCTATAAATTGATTGTTGGTAGAAGAGGAAGATCCTTGATCAGCCATGATAGAAGATGGGTGTTGCTGTCCAAGAGGGAAGAAGAGGAAAAAATGCCAGTTTTGAAGATGCCACCGAGAGGGAACGAGGCAGATTCTGAAAATTACAGATTCTAAGTGAAACTGCCAGGAGCTGATACCATGTAGATTCTTGAGAGAAGGTGTGCTAATAGTACAGCATGACTAGCTGTGTTAATTCTTTTTGAAAAAAGTTTTAACTTTTTATTGAAATCGAGAGTGGAACGCAAGAAACTTTCCAAAACAGTTTGAAGGCATGAGGGAAAGAGCAATAACTTCTACATTTATCATAAAGACAACTATTTATCATAAGAACAACTGGATAGACTAGATAGAAAATAAGATAAGTTCAGGGACTATAACAATTAGGGACAATTCAATCAATCTCGAGAAAATATATAGAATAATTCACCTAAGTTATCATAAAGACAACTATTTATCATAAGAACAACTGGATAGACTAGATAGAAAATAAGATAAGTTCAGGGACTATAACAATTAGGGACAATTCAATCAATCTCGAGAAAATATATAGAATAATTCACCTAAGTCATCTTGAGAAAGTAAATGCATAATCATGACACATTTTGTCATTGGGAAACACCCATTGAAGTCAAAGATAGAAAAAAATAGAAGCTACAAATTAAAACCACTTTGAAGGAGCCAGTTCAGTGAGAGGTATAAATACACACACAAAAAAAATTAAATATCTTAATATTCTCAACTTGTATAGAATAAGAAGATATATGCAAAAAAATTAAGGCAATCTTCAAGATATCTTTTGTTGCTCAATAATAGAGGAAAAACTAAATAAACTTCAATGCAATGCAAATTTGCAGGACCTTGTCAACAATCATTTCTCTGCTATACATCTCTCTTTGGAGTTAGAGAGAAACAGATGCCTACTAAAAACAATAAAATAGGACTGCCTTCTTGCAATTTAATTAGTTCTGGCTGACACTCATAAAGATCAAGGTAGGGAGCAATTAGGCAAACAACCATAAATAAAAATTTGCCATCTTTGTATCCATAATCAGCCTTTCATCTTTAAAAATGAGATATAACACTCTTAAGAAATAAGTACTTTTCATATTTCTCATCTAATCCACCGTGAGAACACTGTCTGAAATAAATTTGTAAATTAGTTTCTATAGATTTGGTTGTTTCTAAAAATAATGTGTTTTCTATATTAGAAACTATTGGAAGAAACATATGTCCAAGTTGGGCTTGATAAATGTGTTCAAAACAGCTACCCATATAGGAAAGATAGATAAACACTAATTGAGAAATTCATCTTTCAAATTAAGAAAACCATCTTTTGCACCCCTTCAATAAAAAAACAATGTTCACGTGACACATTTAAGAGACTTCTTACCTACAATTACTTGTTTCGTATTCCACAGACAAACTAGATCAAAATGCCCATCACAACTGAAGTGTAACATTTACATTCACTTTTCTGAAAAGAGAAATTCAACATAAACTATATTTTACCAACTAAGCTTATTGTTATTCTTGTATTTCATTTAATTAGAAACGCAACACTAGAAGGGGCTTCTATTAATTCTCCTAAAATCAAGGTTAAACTTATGCCAAATACATAGAAAATACCTTGCATGTGTTTTTTCTTTCGAAAGAGTAGAGGAAAAATTTGAACTCTTCAACACTTATAGGTTTTGTATGGAATTATTAAGAAAAAGGTTGAATCAAAAGATAAAATATTTAAAAACCGACCATAAGAAGACCAATTTTTGCAACTGAAAGAGGTGTTCAACTAGCTTAAAGCCTTAAACTTCAAACATAAATCTCAATCACATCTAGGGCAAAGGAATCATGGATAAGGGAATCATAAAAGCTCCATAACAAGATCAACTTCTTTCCTGTCACATTTAAGAATTCAAAACATGTAAAAAAATGAGAAACCCTAATCTCTTAACTACTGTTTAACTAATTCGATTTGCGTAAAAACTCAATCATTTTCCGTTAAGAACTCTCCAATCAACAAGGTAAAAAATTTAGATTTACTAAGAAGAAAAGAGGAATTGACTAACCGGGTATCAACACTGTAGTCCGAGATTATGATGGTTAACGTTTCGATGGTTCCTCTGTCGTATCTACGATGGTTGTCGTTTCAATGGATCGTCGCCGTCTCTGTCAGTGATTTTCTTCTTTGGCTCTTTTCAAAATTTCTCAATATAGTAGTTCCGGATTAACCCTAATCAAGGGTTCTTATAATAATTTCATGATAGGTGGAGCATTGGATGTGGGGCCCACTTCGACGCTCCACCTATACCAACAACCTTATAGATCTTTTAACCACTAAAAATCACCCAAAACAAAGCAAGTTTTAAAATTTAGATGAGTCATTTCCACATATCACAAAGGAAGTGGATTCACGGGTTTACTCAATGAGATTTGGATGAACTAAACTAAACAAATCTTAAAACTTGTCATGTGGCAATTCATAGAAATTGAAAATATAATTCAAAATGGAAAAGTCGAATTAATGTAGGCAAATTCAAGGATACAAAATGTGACATCTTCAACATTTAACATTTATTTTCCTAGAATATTGCCTTCGTAATCAATGTGATTAGTGCCATTAATTATTGCAGTAGGTATGATTCTACATTCTTAGGATTGCGACAATGGTAAGGATAAGTATAATTGCCCAATTATCTGATAGGCAAAGATAGTAACAAATAGATTGTAAAAGAAACAATGAAGTTGCTATTTATTCTTTGGTTCTACAAGAGCCAACTAAAAATTATTTGATTAATGATTCAAAAACAACCAAGGAGGAAATAATCTATTAAATGTAACAATTCTTCTAATTAATTTGTAAGCATGCATTTGCCCAAGAATGTATATAGCCATATTAGTAATAGAGAGTGAATTTGAGTAAAGATTGACTTAAGTTTGCTGTTTCACTACTCATGCTAGATCTAAGATATGTTTTATCTGTCACTAACATGAACAAATAATTTAGGGCATTAGAAAACATTGCATATAAATTTATATATGACCTTTTTTTTGTGCTCAAAGTAGTAACATACAATTAATATTATATGTATACATAAGAATCAATCCCACCCCAATTTCACCTCATGCCAAATAAGTCTATTACATTTTGAAACCAAACTCTAGTTATTCAGCAGCACAATGTAGAGATGAAGCTCAATTATCTATAACTAACATCATAGGATAAATTGGAAGATAAAAGCAAATGATAACTATAAACTCCTTTTTGCACGCTTACAAGTATTCATAAGCTCCACCAATGAGGGAAGAGGTTGAGGCACCGGAACATTCATTGACCTGTATAAATTTCTAAAGCTTTTACCAAAGCATTCGGTTGAAGCAACATTCATAGCTATTCCATCTTTATCTGGTGAAATTTCATCTATCTCTGCTTCCACCGGGTTTTTGCATCGCATTTCATCAACAACCAACCGTATATCAATTGATTCATCTTTGTTTCTAATTTTAGGTCTATTCTCTTCAGATAAGGTAACTTTTTTTTCAACTTGGGAAGAAACACCAATGAGGGATACCCTTGCCTCGTGCATATGAGAAACATTTTCGATTCCAATCCTTGCTCTTCCAAATAATGTGATAGGTGAACTTTTGATTTGGGGAGACAATTTAATCTGTAGCTTTTGAGGAGTAAGTTTTCTTCTTACTGTTTCTTCTGCCTTTACTTGACTAGAATCATCTAGACCAGATGTATGGCTTGAATTTTCAATTGATGCGGCTGAATTTGTAGGAACCTCAACATCTATGTCTAGAAGCTTCCATATATGACTATTATGTGCTAATTTCATGTCAAAACACCGTCTTTTGACATAATCTAACTCCATAGCTCTACAGTTAGGAGTTGTTGATACAACCCACTGTGGTGCAAGAAGTTGCAAAGCCCACTCCAGCTCTTCTCTTGAGGAATGCATAGAATAACATACATGCCAAATGTCAAATTGATCTTTTAGTGATCCATTTGACCTTTGTTTTATTTGTCTTTCAAGTTCTGAAAGCTCATCATCACACACATACCATTGAGCTGATGGACGTATTATTAAAGATTCAGGCTGAAAATTATATTTAGCCTCTGCAACCTTTGCTTTTGCCCTTTCAGGTAAATTGGGAAAAGCATTAAGCATTCGAAATCTGGATGTTGATTCCATAGTTATTATTTGAGGGCTTGTAAGCATCAGAGCGCTGAAGCTTTCCGGAGAGTTTGCCTCTTGAATAAATATTTTTGAGCCAAATGTTTTACAAACTTCCACAAGTACCTCTTCTTGACCTAGAAGGTCACATGCTAAATACACCACCTTAGCATCAGGATGATTCCATATGCATCTAATAACCTATTGCAAGCCAATAAACTAATGAAGTCAGTTTGTAAGTCAACTCATCAAGATACAATTTTCATACAGATAATTCATAGTACAAATTGGACCTACTAAACAATAAAGGAGGAATACACAGAGGCCAGCAAAAAAATAATTGTGATAAGGGTATCAGGGCTAGCTTTCTCGCACCTCGAATATTCCTGGAGGATAGTAGCAGAACAACTCCCCACCATTACCTCCTACTTTAATTTGGTATTTTTAATAAGAATCGAACATGAGACATTTTGGATAGAAAATCTCTTGGTCCAAGTTTATTGTCACTCAACTAACCAGGGTGAGTAGAGTCCAACAAAAATGAAAATGATAATATATCAAAAGCTTCAAACCAACAAGATCTTAGGAGTAAAGGCCAAAGAGCACCTATCCAGGATAGCTAAAGTAGTAAGGGTCTTGATTTAAGAGGTTGAAGCATCTTGATTTAAGGGGTAGTTGGATCTCCAAGTTTTGGGAATAATCCAAATTCTACTATTTTGCACTGAACAAGGCTGGTGACTCTGTATGGAGTGATCAAAGAGAGTAGATGTCCTTCAGAAGATGATATTCTTGTTATTCAAAAAGTGCTTCTATATGGAATACACCTTTTCTCCACTTAACTTTATGCATAGATATTATGAACTAATCCATTTTCAAATATAGTTGGGATACTTTACCCAAGAAATGGATAAAGAAATATGAAACCATATCCTATTTTTTCCATTTGGCATAGCAGGAATTTCAGGAAGATGACATGGTGGTGGGATTATATGTTAGCCTCTTCTACGCAAAAAAGAAGAAGAAGAGGCCATACCTGTTGAATAGCTGAGTGTTTGCTGGGCATCTTCATTGAAGACCTTCCGAATGTGCAATCCAGGAAAACATAATCAAGTCTACACTTAGGCTCTTTGTCTTTCCTACCTATATACTTCTCAGGCATGTTTTGCAAACATTCCGGTGTGAGTCTACAATCTCCGGTGTGGAGAATGTTACCAAAACTTCCCTCAAACAAGAACATAACTGCTCCTAAAGTTCATGATTTGCAAAGTGCGAAAAAAGATCATCTGTCAATAAAGTCTATTTACCAATTCAAATCTTATAATCAACCTACATAAAGTCTAAAATTGATGAATTAAGAAGGCATTTTTTGCTTTAGCTAATGGGTAGATCTTGTAAAATTGAAAATAGAAATTTGACTAATTCAAGACACAATAGAAGAAAATACCAGGACAATGATTTGCATCAAAAGCGGTGACACGGAAAGCTCCATCCGAGTCATCAATGATCAGCGTTTGACCAACCTCTATAGGGGCAAACAAGGAGTCATCAAGCTGCCATAAGAAGATAACCGCGAATATGAGTCCAACGAACAGAGAGATTGAAGCGAAAGAGAAAGAAAGAAAGAAAGAAACCCGTGGAGAATATTGAAGCACAAGGGTTTTGGTGAGATGGGTTGAATAAATGGGAAATGCGGAATGGGTTGCGATTCCTTGAGAATGGTCTTTGTGTGCGTGAGTCAGGAAATGATGCCTCTTCTTCTTTGAAGACGGTGTCCATGTATCTACCGAAAACGGAAGTCCTCTAGGCATTTCTATCGGCATGATCGATGAATAGATCAAACTGAGAGATTGCGAAAGAATGGAGATTTCTTGAGTGAAGTAGTGGAGGGAAAAATCTAAATAGCGAGGAAGATGGGAAATTTGACGAAATAACCCTGATAATAGACTTATTTTCAAATTTAGCATAGGCACGATAAAATTTTCAAAATTAATTTTTTGCCATGGGTAAAAGACAATTCTACCTTTAATTAAAAGTTTGGGTTATTTCTCTTTTCCTCTCTCTCCTTGTTCTCTTTCAGTTTCTCTTCGACCGACCCTTTAGTTTCCTTTCTCTCATTTCAGTTTCTCTCATTTCAGTTTTTCATTCGACGATCCAAGCGAAGCAACGAAACGAAGGAAGCCGATCGATCAACTCCCCGAGCAACGTCGGAACGCCTTCATCATTTCAGGTGAGTTATGCCCGTTTTCCATCGTTTTCTGTTGAAACAGAAGATTGGTTTAGAGTTTAGGGTTTGGTTTAAGATTTTAAATGGTGGCTGAATGGTTTAGGGTTTAATATAAATCTGTCGCAGGCGTCGCAAGCGAAAATGCATCTGTCGCAGGCGAAAATGCATCTGTCGCAGACGAATATGCATCTGTCGCCTACGAATATGCATCTATCGTCTGCGAATATGCATCTGTCGCCTGCGAAAATTGCGCATCTGTCGCCTGCGAAAATTGCGCATCTGTCGCCTGCGAAAATTGCGCATCTGTCGCCTGCGAAAATTGCGCATCTGTCGCCTACAAAAATTGCATTTGCATGTGTTGAGTTCTTGTTGTTGAGCAAAAAATGAAGTAAAATGTTATTGTTCTTTGTGTTTTGTCAAATAAAGTATCAATTTTTTTCTTTGTTGAACCCTGCTTCTGAGAAGAAGTACAGTGATACGGGGAGAAATGTCTAGCGAAGCATGGGGTTGACAGGCCGTCAATGTGAGATGTTTTGTGGAATTTGGAGTACGCTCTCTAGCTTGAGGAAACTTCATCGGCTCTGACAGAACCGAAAGACAACAGCACGGACCATATTCAATGAATTGCATTGAATCCTCCACCTATGGAGGCGTTTGATAACAGCAGCGCAAGTAGGGTGGAGGGTGCGAGTTATGGGGAGGAAGATGTGGCGACAAGTGCTATTTTCTCGCAGCTAGTAAATCCTCGTGAAAGATAAATGTTTTTGCTCGTGACAATTGGGTGCATTTATACTTAAAATTTGTTCTTTCTTTCTTATCCTTTGGTGATAATAATATGATTGAAACAATATGACATGAGTAGAACATAGTAGAAGAATTTGGATGCATCTTTTTTCTTTTGAATTTATGATTGATCTTTCTTTTGTCTTCATACTCGCTACAAAAAGAATAGAGAAACTTTTTTTAATATAATCATCATTTAATATAATCATCATTTAACATAAATTAAACTTAATATGTCTCTATTTTTTGGTAACTTACTCAAAATAATATAATATATGTTTTATTTATTTGATAATTTATTTTAACAAAAATCTCAAAATCTTAATAAAGTCCAAGACAAACACAAATTACATCCCACAACATAATTAACAAAAATAGAACAAAGTTGGCATAATCCATCATCTTCCCACGACAGAATATAAACGAGATGAAGCTACTTGACTTTCTTCTTCTTCTTGATTGACGATGAAGATGATACAACACCAATTCTGTAGGGGTCGATACTGTAAGCGTACTGCTGAATAATGGCGAAAAAACTCATCTCCAGACACACCAACACATTCTGATACGCCTCTTCAATTTGCTCCACATCAATCCAAATATGATGGGATTTTATTACCCCCATAGCAGCTAGAATCTCAAGCACAATCCCCTATTTTGTTTGTACACAATAGATTGAATGATTCACAAATATAATGATTTGGATAATATCAAACGGAAGGTTAGAATATTACCTTCCAGAAACAGAAGAAGACAATTCTCTTGATGCACAAGAATTTTGCTAGAGGGCCGTGTGGTTTCAATTCTTTATCAAACACATGGTAAAAGATCACAAGAGAATACAAGGCAAGTGAGACTGAAACGTTTAAGATAATAGTGAATGTCCAGTTGATCCAACTCAGATATATTCTCATTCTTTGAAGAACTATCATCAAGAATGAACATACATGTCGAATCACAACAAACTGCCATGTCAACTGCTTTAGAAGCTTTAACGATTGGTGATTCAACCGAACTGTATGGGGCTGCAATCAGTATAAAAAGAACCACATCTTTTAAACAGATGAAACAAAATCCTCAAAAACTACACCCAAAAAAACAAGTTTTACTCACCTGAAAGAGAGTCATTGGAAACGAGTGGTGAATTTCTCTTCCTTTTACCCCATCTGGAACTATGTTCTTTCTCAAGGATATGTTCCAAATAGCTATACATCAACGCCATAAACTTAGCAATCACCTGCATTTATAAAAACAACAGAATAATCTCCCATTGGAATTACAAAACCCTTAAAAATGTTTGGTACTATACTTACCAAAGTTTCATAGCATTCCTTGATTTATTCAAGAAAAGTAAAATAAGAACTGCTCCATGTAAAATGTAACAAACTAGTGTAGGATACAACAGCATATGAAGGAGCCATAAGAATGATAACCAATATAGCATTATGTTCTTTTGGTTCCCTCCGACATAATATATGTGTCAAGACTAATTTAGTAAAAACCAACAGTGTAACAAGTTGTTGCAATATAAGTCATTTGTGCTGGATGCATCTTTCCTTAATAACTGAGAACCTGCATTACAGATTTGAAACTTCAACCCTTAATAACTAGATTTGTTGTATTATTCACGCGGTAGATTTCAGAAAATTTCATGAGATTCTAAATCTAGAAGTTAGAAAGAAAAGTGTATGATCAAAATAACTAGAATTCTGAGTAGAATCACGCAAGCAGCGAAGGTTATGAACTTCGACAGGCGAAAAATGCATTTTTCGCAGGCGACGGATTCATTTTTCGCAGGCGACGGATGCATTTTTCGCAGGCGACGGATGCATTTTTCGCAGGCGACGGATGCATTTTTCGGCTACGACAGATGCATTTTTCGCCTGCGACGACAGATGCATATTAAACCTTAAATCATTCATTCACCCCCCAAAATGCTAAAACCCTAAACTATTATTCCATTTCAGCATTCATTCAAGGAAAACGACATAAAAATGGGCATAACTCACCTGAAATGATGAAGGCATTTCGGGGCGTTGCTTCGGAGAGTTGATCTATCGGCTTCCTTCATTTCATTGCTTCGCTTAGATCGTCGGGGGAGAAACTGAAATGGGAGAAACTGAAATGAGAGAAAGGGAAACCAAAGGTCGGTCGAGAAGAAATCGAAAGAAATGAGGAGAGAGAGGAAAAAATAGAAATAACCCAAATTTTTAATTAAGGATAGAATTGTCTTTTACCCATGGCAAAAGGTTAATTTTGAAAAATTTATTATGCCTATGCTAAATTTGGGAATAAGTTTGTTATCAGGGTTATTTCCTCAAATTTCCCAGGAAGATTGCCTCGTACGATTTGCTACTTAAATTGCCTTGAACCCATTTAAGTTAAATAATAATATTTGACCATATACAAATTACACCTTATATATATAAAAAAATGGTTAAAATAGCAAGAAAAAACTACTATAAAATTAAAATAAATTCAAAAAACTCTTTACAAAAAGTTTTAAAAGAATTTTAAATCATACAACATCTCATTTGTCATAGAGAAGATGAATACGAAAAATAGTAACTAGAGTGATAAAAATTTTAGTACTTATAAATATAATTTTAATTTATTAAATGAGATTAATAAATTTAATATATATAATCTATTTATAAATCTTAAAATTAATGTTATATTTATATAAAATATTTTTAAATAACAATTTATTTATTTATAATATGTTTATTTTATAATATCTAATGAAATATTTTTATATAATCTTATTATATTAAAAAATATTTTATTCTATATATAATTTAAAATTATTAATTTTATTATAAAATTTCAAAATAATTTTTTATCTCCAAATATATTATTCTATATCATTTTTAATTTTGTGGTTTAATATCGTATTTATTTAGTAAATATTTTAGTAGTCATTTTAAATTAAATAGATTAGAAATGAAATTATATAAATAAATGTTTTTAAAATAAAATAATTATTTGAATTGATCATTGATTTTAAAAACTATTTATATAAATTAAAATTATTAATTTTATTAAAAACACAATTATTATCCAATCACAATTTAAGTTTTTTTTATTAATTATTATTTTAAAATAAAATCATTAAATTAAAATATTAATTATATATATATATATATATATATATATATATATATATATATATATATATATATATATATATATATATATATATATATATATATATATATATAAATACATTTAAAAAAAAAACTAGTAGAATAGTGGTTGCGACTAACTTGCAAGTGATTATTTCTTTTAAATCTTTAGGCAAATTTAGTAGAGAAATATGGTATTTATATATATCTAATGACGCTTAATTTAAAATGTTGGAGGTGTGCGCTCTCTCAAAAATAATTCACATCATTATCATAGTATTTTCTCTTTCTTATATATATATATATATATATATATATATTTCTCTCTCTTCATTTATCTTTATTGATTAATTGTTTTTCTATCCCTTACCATATATATTCACACTAATAATATATAAAATATATATTTTTTAATCAATTCTATTAACCAAGTTTCATAATTAATTATTCTATGTCGGTTACTCTTTTATATATATATTAATATTTTTTATTAATTATTTTAAAAATAAACCTAATGATTTCTCTTCTAAAATATTATATATATTAATCATGCTCTCTCCAAAATGATTCACATCATCATCATAGGTATTTTCTCTTTCTTAGATATATCTATTTCTCTCTCTTCTTTGTTCTTAGCAGGAAATCAGAAATTGTCTCCCCTTAGGTCTTTATTTGTTATAGAGAGTGGTTGATTATACATATTTTGAAAGGTGTTTATTTGTTATTGATGCAATGAATATTTTTTTCTTGAGTTTTTGTTGACGTAATGTTGTCATTTTCATAGGAAGAACGAGACTTTCAGTTATTGCAAAGAAGATTTATATTTGTGTAATGTGGTATGAACTCTTGAGCTCAAGTCTAAACTTCTTATCATATATTTTTATTAGTTCTTGAAATATAACTTTTATTCTTTATTATGTTTCGTCTCTCCTTAAGTCTTACTTTATATATAATAATTCCCGATTTGTTTGGTTAGTTTCAAGTACTTTTAGTCATCACTTTAATAAGTTGATTTTTAATATTTCAATTGATGTTTTGATGGAGATGATGGATTCATTGGATTCAAGGCGATAATGGTGCTATCATGGTTATGCAAAGTTGTTTTGGTGATAATCGTGTTATCATGCCTGGAGGTGTGAGCATTGGTAAGTTATAAATTTAGATCATTTTATCATAAAATTCGTTTGTAAAAAGATTTTTTAATTTTTCTATTATATTAATTCCTGATTTTGTTTGGTTTATTTCAGGTACTTTCAGCCATTGTAGATCATTATACTTCTGGATGCAAGCTATTGTACTTCTAAATATTTGTTTACTTAAAAATACTTTAATTTTGAAATAATTGTGTTTATCTCTAGATTTGTATCTTCACATGTATACACTAACTTGGAATAATTGAAGATCAAGTATTTTGTTTAATACTCTTAATTTTAATGAATTTAATTTTATTGTGCAACTTCTATTTTTATGGTATATTTTAATTTTTGATACTCCTATTTTTATAAAAATAAATGTTAAGAAAAATAAACTCAATAAATATAACCTACCATCTATATATATTAATATTTTTTATTAAATTTTTCATCAAAATAATTTGAATATTTATAAATAAATTCAAATAAAATAAACCCTTCTCATCTAAAAAGTCATATATAATTATTGAGATTTACATTAAATATTAATATTAATTATGAAAACTATTTAGGAGATTTAAATTGTAAAAAAATATACTTACATTGAAAACCTCTCATCCATAAAATAAATCATTCAGTTTTATTCTAATTTATAACTAATTAATAGAAATAAAATTAACGAATAATAAATATTATTACAACCTTCAATTCATATATATTAATAATTTATCCAAATAATTAACATCAAATAAAACAAACCCTTTAAGTTCTATTTTGAGATTTGCATTAAATATTAATATTAATTATGAAAACTGTTTAGGAGATTTAAATTGTAAAAAAATATACTTACATTAAAAACCTCCCATCCATAAAATAAATCATTCTAATTTATGACTAATTAATAGAAATAAAATTAACGGATAATAAATATTATTACAACCTTTAATTCATATATATTAATAATTTGTCCAAATAATTAACATCAAATAAAACAAACCCTTTAAGTTCTATTTTGAGATTTGCATTAAATATTAATATTAATTATAAAAACTATTTAGGAGATTTAAATTATAAAAAAATATAATCACATTGAATATGTTCACTAACGATAATAAATATTATTATAACCTCCCATCCATAAAATAAATCATTCAGTTTCATTATAATTTATAATTAATTAATGGAAATAAAATTAACGTATATTAAATATTATTACAACCTTAAATTCGTATATATTAATAATTTATCCAAATAATTAACATCAAATAAAACAAATTAATACAACAAAAAAATGAGTTTCATCTTACAAAATTTTAGACAAATTGTTAGGTGGTATAAGTAATTCATAAATAATGAACTTTTTTTTTTTTTATTATTATTAACTTTATTATTATTATTTTTTTGACATATTTTAACTTTAATGTTATATTGCTGGTTGTTCATTATCTACATTATTTTGGTATTTATATATCTATTTGTCTTTACATTTGATAATAAACTTATTTATTTTTCTTGTCACTATTCTATATTTTGGTGATTTGAAATTGAAATAATAAGATGTTTATTGAGAATGTTACCAAACTCTTAGCCTTTTGATATTATACTTTTTATTTTCTATTACTTTTTCATCTATTCCATTTAAAATAAATTATCTGCAAGAACATAAAAAGAGAAATTTCGAACAACAATTTTATTGTTTGAATGTGTAGATCCACTAAATCCTTATCGGATGATGATTTCAATCGTATTTATTGATCTTTGTAATTTAATTTGGATAAGTTTTGATTGAATCGACACTACGAATAAGAGTTTTGTTTGATAATGATTTCAATCGTATTTATTGATCTTTGTAATTTAATTTGGATAAGTTTTGATTGAATCGACACTATGAATAAGAGTTTTGTTTGATATTTATAGTCTCGAATTTTAAGAAATTAGAACTTATGATTCCTTGTGTTGTGTTCAATTACGATCCTTATAACCTTAAAAAAATGTAGTAAAAAATATTGTCCAATTATCGATATTCATTCTACTTATTATTTCATCGTATATTTTTTTTTATGTTTACAACTTAGACTAACTATTATAATATCTATTTATATTAAAATCTCAAAAAATAACACAAAGGAATCCATTTGAATGGTGGATTTAAGTAGCAACTACAAGCATTGAGTGGTTGTTCGCCGAATGAAGATTTATTAAGACGAAAAAAACATATAATTTAATTTTTCTTTTATGATTTTTAATTTTTTTTTCATGTTTTTTTAGTTAATATATGTGTTAATTTACATTGTACTTTTTGCTAGTTTTAAATAATAGTTTTACAAGTATTGGATGAGTTTGGAAATTTGATGAAATATCCCTCAAGGTTATTCCAAAATACAATAGGGAATTAACTTTTGTAAAATTAACCTTTTGTCAAACTTTTACCTTTATATTCTCAAATAAAAATTTCATTCCTTCTCTTCTTCTCTTTTCCTCTCATCTTTCTCTCTCCTTCTCCCTCAGCAATGACAAGTTCCCATCCGATGACACATATATCCCAAGAAGAAGCAACGCTTTCTTCTATCTCCCTCTCGACGTCTAATATTCCCCGACGACTCTATAGCATCTACACTAGATCTTCAACAAACACCGACGAGTGTACTATCCCGCTAGATCTCCAATAAATGTTGAATCAATGGGTAAGTTAGATATTGCTTTATTTTAGCTGAAACACTTGTTATTAATCAATTGGGATCTTTTAAATAATAGTTTTACAAGTATTGAATGTGTTTGGAAATTTGATGAAATATCCCTCATGGTTATTCCAAAATACAATAGGGAATTAACTTTTGTAAAATTAACCTTTTGTCAAACTTTTACCTTTATATTCTCAAATAAAAATTTCATTCCTTCTCTTCTTCTCTTTTCCTCTCATCTTTCTCTCTCCTTCTCCCTCAGCAATGACAAGTTCTCATCCGATGGCACATATATCCCAAGCAGAAGCAGCGCCTTCTTCTATCTCCCTCTTGACGTCTAATATCCCCCGACGACTCTGTAGCATCTACGCTAGATCTTCAACAAACACCGACGAGTGTACTATCCTGCTAGATCTCCAATAAATGTTGAATCAATGGGTAAGTTAGATATTGCTTTATTTTGGCTGAAACACTTGTTATTAATCAATTGGGATCGCAAAATGCATCTTGCGCCCGCGCAAATTGCATTTGCATGTGTTGGGTTCTTGTTGTTGAGCAAAAAATGAGGTAAAATGTTATTGTCCTTTGTGTTTTATAAGATAAAGTATCATTTATTTCTTCTTTGTTTGGACAGACAGACTAAATAATAACGAGTTTGAATGATGATGGACGAATCCATGAATGGTGGTAACAACAACAACAACCCTAATAATAGTCTTTCCTCAAAACAACGATTATGTTGGACACACGAGCTTCAAGAACGTTTTGTTGAAGATGTTGCTCAATTGGGAAAACCGCTTTATCATCCTCAGCAAATGCATTCAGTCTTTCTTGCTAGCGAGTAGTTTAAAAACCATTCTTCCTCTTCTAGGAATGCTCATCAGTTGGAGAATGATTCAAGCAACAATATTTAAGATTTATGTATTAATTATTATGTGGTCTCCTCCTTTCCCTCCTCTTATAATTTCCTTTTAGTTTGTAGATAGTTATCAGGTTTAAGAACTGCCACACTTGGCATTCTGCCCTCTTATTTATAAAATTGCATTCTTCTGTCTTTAAATTAAAATAAGATTAATATCCCATTTTTGATAAATTTGTACTTCAACAAAATATGTTTAAGTAAAATAAATAAATGCATCCACACTCTATAATACACGTGTCTCGGGTACCCCGAATAATTGCCAAATTTCACATAACATGTTATGAAAATGTCTAAGACAATTAAACATCAAATATAAGTTCACAATAAATATAAATATTCACACATTCAGGAACCAGAGCATTAAGAAAGGTGGTTTAAGAGCAACAATAAGTAGTTGTTAGTCTATATGTTGCTCCCTGCTGGCCTGTCCACATGAACCATCCCTGAAGGGTTTGGTTAAGACAGAGCATATTGGCTGAAGCTTTATATTTCCCTAGAGAAGCATCACCTAGGGTCGAAGTTGCAGCCTTTAGAGAAGATTCAATATGTCCAGACACATGACAAGAAACCAATAACATAAAATTTTCTTCTTTAGCATTTAAATCAATGTCATAAAAGGCATCTATTGTTTATGTTTTCATTCCATAAAAGGAATAAAATCTTTCCCTTGTCCATTCAAAATTTAAAGGCTTGATGAAATTTTTAGCTTCTCTTTCACCTTTAAAAGAAATGAACTATATAATTCACAACATAAGGTTTCTCCCTTTGCCAAAACACATTTCTGTAAGCCAATTGAAAACCTATGGATAGAGAACAATGTCACAGGTTTATACTAACTAAAACAAAGAGCAACAAAGTGCGCAAACGGCAGTTTGCACCGATTCAAAGTGCGCAAGATGCAATTTGCGCAGGCGTAAATGCAATTTGCACAAACTCACTATTATTTAGTCTGTCTGTCCAAATAAAGAAGAAAAATGATACTTTATATTACAAAACACAAAGGGCAATAACATTTTACCTCATTTTTTACTCAACAACAAGAACCCAACACATGCAAATGCAATTTTCGCAGGCGCAAATTGCATTTGCGCAAGCGCAAGATGTATTTTGCAATCTCAATTGATTAATAACAAGTGTTTCAGCTAAAATAAAGCAATATATAACTTACCCATTAATTCGGCGTTTATTGGAGATCTAGCGGGATGGTACAGTCGTCGGTGTTTGTTTAAGATCTAGCGTAAATGCTACATAGTCGTCGGGAGGATATCAGACGTCGGGAGGGGAGGTAGAAGAAGACATTGCTTTACTTGGGATAGACGTGTCGTCGGAAGGGAACTCACCATTGTTGAGGGAGAAGAAGAGAGAAAGAAGATAGTAGAAGAGAAGAGAAGAAGAGAAAGATGAGAAGGTAATAATTTTTTATTTGAGAGTATATAAAATTAATTTCCCCCTGTTATTTTTGGGATATTTTATCAAATTCCCCAATGAGTTATCTTCGTTTGAATTTTCTACGAAAGGATGGAGTAGATGATTATTTCACTCGACTTCATTTAAAATTAGTTTCATCGTCATACATAAAATAATATATTCAAAATTAGTAAATATGACTAAGAAAGGAAAAATTTAATAGTTAGGGATTTTTTTTTACTTTCAAAAGAAATTCGATTTAAAAAATTCTAATGAATTGGTAATGTAAAACTGTATAGAAATATAACTCGAAGTTATCTTATGTCAAAGTCGTGGTTAATCTCCATAGACTCCTTTTTTATAAGAAAATAATGGAAATTTAAATTATCGAAATTTTATAAATTAAATGGCACTAAGATATTTTAAAAAGTAATGACATGGCACGGCAGACCCAGTCCAATGAAAATTTAAATTTTGTGCCCCTAAAATAGTAAATAATTTTTATTTTTAAATTTTAATAATATAAATGAGATATAAATGGTTAATATATTATAATATGGAAAGTAAGATTAAAAAGGAAATAAAAATGTTATATATATATATATATTTAATATGAAAGGAGAAAAAAGGAAAAAATAAGATTATATAATTAATAATACTATTAAATACTAAAAAATGGGGGCCCTATAAAGGTGGGGGCCTATGCATCTACATAAGTTGTCTTACCTCAGGGCCGATCTTGAAGGAGACGAGTGTTGTTGGGTAATGATTGAAACTAGAATAACTATGTTTGATGAAAATTCTTACTAATAAGTTGCATCTAAAACATAATTTATATTTTCATCATATGCCTGGTAAGTATTTACAAGAGAATTTATCAACATTTAAAAAATTATTGTTGATTTGGAGATCTTAGAGGTCAAGTATGACGATGAAGATTTAGTTTTGATTATGTTGTTTTTTTTGCCTCCATCGTATATCATGTTTTGTGATTTTACTATTTAGTCGTGATATTCTCACAACCAATGATGTTATGATGCATTATTGTCTAAGGAGAAAATGAAACATCTTGTTGGTTATTCTTATAGTATAGTAGAGGGTATTATTGTTGGAGGGAGAACACAAGAAAGTGGTTCAAAAAGTGAATAGAGAGATAAATCAAAGTCAAGAAAACCTTATAAGACTTGCAATTACTACAAAAGGAGGCCATATAAAATATGAGTGTTGAAAGCTACAAAATAAAGTTAAGAAAGAGGATGACATTTTGACTAAAAATTAGATAGAAAATTGCGGCAAAACCAATATTGTGTTTGCCGAAGACAATGAACTTCTCATGGCTTCTATTTGCGATCCAATGTTGCAAGATGATTGGATACTCGATTCTGGTTGTACTTATCATATGTGTCCCAATCGGGACAAGTTATCAACATATGCTACCGTTTCCAAAGATATTGTATTGATAAGAAATAATTAATCATGTAAGGTCATGGGTATGTGAACAATAAAAATCAATATGTTTGATGGAGTTGTTCGAACACTTGATGATGTGAGACATGCTTCTAATTTGAAGATAAATCTTATTTCTATTAGTACCCTCAATTTAAAAGGGTACAAGTACATTATATAATGTGGAGTTATGAAGGTTAGTAGATGTGTATTTATTGTGATGAAAGGTAAAGAAAACATGACATGATATATGTTCTTAAAGACTCCACAGTTGTAGACGACATTGTTGTTGCTACCTCCTCGTTATCTGATGATGATGTCACAAAGTTGTGGCATATGCAACTTGATCATATGAGTGAGAATGACATGAACGAGTTGAGAAAGAGAAGACTTCTTGATGGGTAGAGTATTAGTAAATTGAAGTTTTATGATCATTGCATTCTTGATAAACATAAAAGAGTTGGGTTTATAAAGAAATCCACAACACTGAAGACCACTTAATCATATTCACTCTAACTTATGGGGACATCTAAAGTACCTTCTATGGGAGGTGTTTATTATATGCTGACGATTATCGATGAGTTCTCTAAAAAAAATTGGGTTTTCTTCTTTAAGTAAAAGAGTGTTGTGTTCTCTAAATTTTAGGAGTGAAAGACTATGATTGAGAAATAGACATGAAAACCAATAAAATAGTTGCGTATTGATAATGGTTTGGAGTTATATTCTGAAGAGTTTAATACTCTATGCATGACTAAAAAAATAATGAGGCACCACAAAGTGTCTAAAAATTCATAATATAATGTTGTGGTAGAGAAGATGAATAAGACTTTAATGGATAAGGTGCATTGTATGCTCCTTAATGCTAATATATCAAAGTCGTTATGGGAAGAAGATGCAGTTTTATCATATTTCCTCATCAACCATTCACTGTCGACTATGATTAATAAATAGACTCTGCAAGAAGTATGTTATAGTATTCCTTCTAGTTATCCTCATTTAAGACTTCTTGGTTGTTCTACGTATGCTCATTTTGATGAAGAAAAAATTGGAGGCTCGATCTATGAAGTGTATTTTTATCGGCTACAAGTCCGGTGTAAATGGGTATAAGTTATGGTGTCCCGAAACCAAAAAGTTTATATTTAATCAAAATGTTATATTTGATGAGACACTTATGTTACATATTACACCTCTTATATCTTCTTGTGCTCATATTGAGCAAAAATTTAACACTTTTCGAGATAAATTCAGCAAGTAGGTGGAGTTTGAGAGCATATCAGAATCTGAATCTACAACACTTTCGTCAACTACACCAGAGTTGTCAAATACTTCACCATTTGAACCACACTATCATATTACTACATATAAGCCTATATCTGAAATTAAACCTCCTCAAAGACTCGATGAAGAAAATTATAGTCAAATTTCGGAGATTGATTTTACTAACGTATTTTCTCCAGTTGTGAAACATTTTTTAATCCAAGCATTAGTTGTCATCGTGCGATGCATATTTTGGAGCTTGAGCATCTAAATGTGAAGACCGTGTTTCTACATGGAGTTTTAAATGAAAACATTTATATGCAACAACATAAAGGATTTACAGTCTTAAGAGAAGATGACTGTATTTGTTATTTGGATAAATTCATATATGGTTTAAAAAATTTCCAAGGTAGTGGTTAAAAGTTTCGACTCTTTTATGACCACTTATGACTTCAAAAGAAGTGATTTTGATAGTTTCATCTACTTTAAAGTCCTTTATCTATTCAACCTTTTTTTATGTTAGTCTGATGAGTTTTCCATTAACAACTCACTTTAAACTCTCTATAACTATGTCACCTTAGTCATATGAGGATATCGAATATTTGTTACAAGTTCTAGAATTCATTGCAATTGGTTCACTTATGTATGCAATGGTTTGTACTCGATTGGATTTGACATATTTAGTAAATGTAGTTAGCATATATATGATAAATTCAGGTAAAGAGTATTGAAGAGTAGTTTGGTGGATCTTACATTATTTAAGAAGTTCAACGGACGTTCACCTACAATTTGGTAAGACTAGAGATGGAGTTATCGGTTATGTCGACTCTAATTATGATGGCGATATTGACAAAAGAAGATTGCGTACAAGTTTTGTTTTCTGTATTGGCGATTTTGCGATTAGTTGGAAAGCTATTCTATAGAGTGCAGTCGCGTTGTCTACTATCAAGGTAAATACATGACCATTACAGAAGCTTGTAAAACTGGTATTTGACTGAAAGGTATATTCAAAGGATTCAAGAAGGATTTACAAAATACGACAATCATTTGTGATAGTCAAAATGATATTTTTCTAACAAATCACATTGATATACGATATCATTTTGTAAATTATGTTATTGCCCATATTAATATTGATGTGAACATTATTAATATTGTTAATAATCCTGATTATATGTTGATGAAGACGTCCCCATTACTAAGTTTGAGCATTGCTCAAACTTAGTTGGTCTGGTTGTTGATTAAGCCCACCATGGCTTTTGGAAGAGGTGGAGACTATTATGGTTGTCTATATTTTGAAGATCAAATTTTCTTTTGACATACTGGATCTGTGTGAATGCGGAGATTGTTAGATTATGGTGACCCGTATGGATTTTGACCGGGGTCTGGGTCTAGACTCGCAGTGCAATAAAATAAAATAAAATCATAACTCTTTGATATTGAGCCTAGTTATGTGACCTATAAATATATGGTCTTAGATTTCCTCTTCTAGTCTAATGACAATAAAAGGTGGATATCCCCATCCTCTTTAGGGTCCTAGGTTTGAACCCGTCAGGCAACAAGTTTTACGCTTAGTTAAATGGTTAAGTCTCTATGTGCTTAACCTGTGTGGATTAGTCGCACTCTAAAGGAGAAGCGGAAATCAGCGTTCTCAAAAAAATTTGGTCTTAATTAGAGTTTTATTAACACACCCAATATTTGTTATTATTCTTCCCTCTTTAAGTTGTAATTTTCTATTTTAACATAGTGAAAAATTTATTCCTTTGCCCGTGGTTTTTCCATCTTGTGTTTCCAAGTAAATTTAGTGTTATTTACATTTTTTTTCTTAATTAACTTAATTATTCTCAGATCCATATCATTTTCTTCAATAAATATTTTAAATTAATTTATAAAAAATAACATTTCATCCCTTAAAGTGATAATAATATTTATATGATATGTTATATATATATATATATATATATATATATATATATATATATATATATATATATATAAAAGAAATTAATACAAAATTTTAAAATTATTTAAATACAATATCATACGATTTATCAAATTTAATTTGTATTTATTTTAAATTATAAAATTTTATTATCTTAGTTGGTTAAAGTATTATAGTTATATATTTAAAACTTGTATATATCATTTTTTAATAAGCGGGTCAACTCCTAAATTAACAATCCAACTCATTTTACTCTAACAAAATGAGTTGTGCGTTGTAATAGAAGGACTTAATTATTTGAAATAACTGTATTTTTATATATATAAATACTTATTTCAGCTTTTTATAAAAAAAAAAAAATCAACTAACCGTATCTAATTTAAGCATATCAATCAATATTATATTATTGCTATTAAAAAAAATAATGAATTGGTATTCTAAAATATTAATATATTGAAACTTAAATAAATAAAAAAAACTTTTATTTTTCAAAAAGAATCAATTAATAAAAACTAAAATTTAAAAAGTAAAATAAAAAAAGGTTTTCTGTTTAAGAATATATAAAACATAAACTAAAATAAAAAGCATTAAAGACTAAAATAAAATACAATTAAGTCCAAAACTTTTATTTTAAATTATCAAATAAAAAATATAGCATAATTAAACATGACAATTAAATTAAAAATATTTATATCAGGTCATGACTTACATATATTTAATCAATATTTAACTATGTTTATTTTTAATATCTAATGATATTATTGAGGAGACTATAATTATTACTCATATTTTCTAGTCATGGATTTGAATAATAATAATAATAATAATAATAATAAACAAAATATTTATTATTATATTTTATAGGTACATTTTTAATGGCACAATAACAAATTTTAAATTTTAAATATATTGCATTGTTCTGAAAACTGTTTTTTTTTTTTTTTGTCATTAATCCGGTTTTTCGGGTGAATTTTGGTCCGACCGATCCAACCAATTGAACTACTAGTTGAACTTAAGGATGACAATTTGAAACTGCCCCGCGAAACTCTCACTGATTGAACCCTCAGGGAAATTTTTATTTCTGAGATAATTATTCAATGTACCCATATACTGCTCAATAGGATACATCCATCGATAGTGTAAGGGTCCTTCAAGAAAAGCCTCGAACGCCAGATGTACGAGTAAATGAACCATTATGTCGAAAAAAGATGGCGGAAATATTTTTTCAAGATTGCATAGAGTTATAACAATATCAAGTTGAAGTTGGTCCAAGTCATGTGTATTCAATGACTTACAACATAATAACCGGAAAAACTTCGATAGATTCACCACTGCATCGAAGACATCTTCCGAAAGTAAGCCACGTGTTGCTAGAGGAAGAAGATATTCTAATATGATATGAAAATCGTGATTCTTTAAACCCCGAATCTTCTTTTCATCCAAGTAAACACTTCCCCCAATGTTAGAAAAGAATCCTTCCGGCATCTTTAATTTTTTCAAAAATTCACATAATTTTTTCTTTTGACTAAGAGAAAATGCGTACGGGGCAGCGGGACATTGGAGAACTCCATCGACCTCAACAGGATGTAACGAGTGTTTTATTCCCATCAATTTTAAATATTTCCGAGCCTTCAATCCATCTTTCGTCTTATCTTTCACATCCATCATTATTCCGACAATTCTATCGCAAATATTTTTATCAATATACATGACATCTAGATTATGTCTCAATAATAGATTTTACTAGTATGGTAGAGTAAATAATATAGATAATTTGTTCCAATTATCTCTCTTCGCACATCATGACGGATTTTCGATATTTTTGAACTTAAAACAATGTCTTTTAAACTCTAAGCTTGCATTTAGGTTTCCGTACCTGATAATAGTGAAGGGGCCATTCGATATTTTATATTACCGTCAAAGGCTTCACGTTCCTTCCGGAATCTGTGGTTAGGGGGGAGGAAACACCTATGACACATATAACACTCTTTCTGATAATTAGTCAATCTCATTGAAGTAGTACCAATATTACAACACGGACACGCAAATTTTCCCTTAGTACTCCAACTGGATAGATTTACATATGCAGGGAAGTCGTTAATAGTCCATAACAATGCAACATGCATGTTAAAATACTCTGAAGTGGATGCATCAAAAGTTCGAGCACCTGTATGCCATAAGACCTGCAATTCCTCGATTAACGGTTGTAGAAAAATATCAATCGCATCACCAGGACTCTTAGAACTGAGAATCATATGGATAACATAAAATTACTTGAGTCTATGCATATCATCGGTGGTACATTGTAAGGTATTAGAACAACCGGCCAAATGCTGTACGATTGTTTTCCATTAATAAATGGCTGAAATCCATCACTAGCTAAGCAAAGTCTTACGTTTTGGGGCTCCGAAGAGAAATTGCTGTAGTGTTCATCAAACGACTTCCAGGTCATAGAATCTGCAAGATGCCTCAAGAATTCATCGTCTACTCAACTATCTCATTAGTGGAGCCGTTTTTAAAGACATGTATAACCTTTGTAGCCTTGGTGTCAATGGAAAATAATGTAGCACCTTAGCTGGAATATATTTTCCATTATGTTTTTTTCGAACTGTACTACTTGACTTATCAATCTTCCATCTCGAGGTGGCACACACCTTACAACGTTGTAGATCATTATCCTGCTTACGGTAAATCATACAATTATTATTACAGACGTCGATCTTTTCATATGTAAGACCGATATCTGTAATAAATTTTTTACACTCATAATAAGAATTAGGTAAATGAGAATTTACTGGTAAGATCTCATCTTTGATCAAATTTAGCAATAGGTCGAATGATGTATTTGTCCATTGACCAACATTCTTAATATGAAGCAACTTCAATAATGTGGAAGCCTTTGAAATTCGAGAACCTTCATACAAAGGCTGCTTTGAATCATCCAACAATTTATAGAATGTTTTATTATCGTCAACCGGATCTTCAGAACTAGAGTGTTGAATGTTGGGATACAAATCATTGAGAATATCTTCCATATACTGGTCATCAACATCATTATCAATATCATCATTCATCAACTGTATTATCTTCTTCTATGATATTCTCGTTAACATCGTCTTTGTTATTTGATTCGTCATCAACATCATCAACGCCATCATCAACAATATCAGTTGTGGAGCTTCTTTCATTGTGAAAACACCAAAAATCGTAGTTCATTCTTATACCGTGTATAATTAGATGTGTCTTGACAACATTAACACTTTCATAGTTTCAATTTTCACATTTAACGCAAGGACAAACAATATTTTCCTTTCCAGTAGAGTATTGAGCAAAGTTTAGGAATTTCTCAACGTCTTTCATATATTGTGGATGATCTCGACGTAGGAGCATCCAACTTTTTTCCGGAATTTCAATTTTCAATTATAATCTAGGTATATATATCACGTTTTAGAAACTTATTTATCAAGCTTTTCAAATAAATCTATTCAGAAATGTATAATAGTCTAATTACTTGCCTAAGATAAATAATTTAAACTTGTCTAACATAAACTAATTGACAACAACTAACCGTTCACATTATTGTCTATAGAATGTAATTGTCTAACATAATTGTCTAACATAATTGTCTAATATATATATATATATATACATATATATATATATATATACATATATATATATATACATATATATATATACATATATATATATATATATATAACAACAATTAATTCTATAAACAGACAACAACTAATTGACATCAACTAACACATGACAGTTAGTGAAAATATATAGAAATCAAAAGGCTCATACAATAATTAATATATAACATCAACTAATTGAACCAAGCAAAATGCTCTAACATATATAAAAATCCAAATTTCAAATCTTTAAACGAATTCGAATCCTATCTAATTTTATCTAATTTGGTATTAACCTGGCATAAATCAAACAAACTAGCAGTTCTCCAAATCAAACAAACAAGCGATTTACGACGAGTGCCTATATATTGAAGATGTTGTGATGCGTTTCCGGTGAATTATAGAATCAAATTCTTCCAGCGACGAACAACTAGTTACTCTTCAAATGTCGGATCTTGAGCTAATCTGTAATAGGGATTTCACAATAGGGATTTCAAATAGAAGGCGACGAAATCGAAGAGGAAGGCGACAGAATCGGAGTCTACCAGGCTAGAAGGCGGCCCTGCAGATTCGGTTCATGATTCTGGAATTTCTTGAAATCAAAGAGGAAACAGTTCGGAATCGAGAAGGCGATAGAATGGACGACGACAAATTCGGATTCGGACAGTTCGTGATTGAAGTTCGCGGTTGAAGTTCGACGGAATGGATCGGCGCCGGATCGAAGTGAGAGAGCAGAAAGAAAAAAGGAAGAAAGGAATGTAGCGTTAGGTTAAATAAAATATATCTACGAGGGCGGTTCGGGTTCCCTCGGAAAATATTTTAATTAAATTCTCACTGAGAGTAGAAAACAAAAGTTCTCTGAAATAATACTTTTCAGCGAGAACTATACAATGCCCTCGACAATTTATTTAATGTCAGCGAGAGCGAATGAATTCTCTCGGTGAAATATTTATTTCCGAAAGCAACTAAAAGCTCTCGATGATTATTACTTTTCTACTAGTGGACGAACGACAAACACAACGGCGAACACAACGACGGATGAACACGACACGACGGGAGAACACAAAGTCGGATGAACACGACGGGAGAACACAACGTCGAATGACGGGGGAACACAATGACAAAGAGCGAACGAACACAACGTCGAACATCGGGCAACACAATGGCGAATGGCGAACATTATATTTGTTTTAATGTTTTTGTGTTTAATTGAACAGATTCGAGATTGGATGCGGATGAATTTGGTGTTGAATGCAGATGATGATGATGATGATGAGATTAGATGCAGATAGATTCAAAGGCAGAGCAGTTGGATGTGGTCGCGTTATAGTAAGACGTCGCAATGGTTGGTCGCGATGGTCGCGTCTCGCGATGGTTGGTCGCATCTCGCAATGCTTGGAAGGCAAAGAGGCGGCACGATCCCGTCACGCGACTGCATGGAAGGTAAAGAAGCGGCACGACCGCGTCACATGTCCGCGTGGAAGGCGAAGAGGCGGGACGATCGTGACACGACTAAGATCTGCTAGTTTCTTAATTCTTTGCAATTTCCCTTGAATATGTTTACAATTAATTTCTATTGAACAATGAGTTTGGTTGATACTTTTGGAAGCATAGTGAAGATTATATAAAATGTAATAAAAACAAAATTTCAAACAACTTATACACACTTTATTTTGAATATAACATTTTCTACAACTATTGTCTGCTCACCAAAATATTGTTCACTACAATTGACAATCTCATAATCATATCAGCTTCAAAATCAATGTTTAGGTTGGTAATTGCTATACATTATTCATACAAAAGAAACAAAAGAATGTTATATGTGGAGATGTAGGAAATGTTGGCACAACATAATTTGAGGGACTAACTTTGGATAGAGAGATTCAACAATAAAGAGTTGAAAATTCAAGATTTAACAAAGTACTGTACATAAACAAAACAAACAACTATGTCATGCTATCAAAATTATACAAACAACAAACAATGTATTTCAGAACGGAACATAAGTATACCAGTAACTGTCTCCATCGTGCTTATGGTTGTGTCCGAAATGAGCACCAAAGAGTCCATTTCCACGATCGATCATTGTTGTCTTCGTCATTATGTGTTGTTCTGTTCGTCGTTGGAGTTCCATCTTCGCCGTTTAGAGTTTGAGAGTTTAGAGAGAATGAGGAGAAGACCCAGAAGAGAGAACGTTGAAGAAAGAAATGAAAAAATAAGGGGGAAATTATAATAAATATTAGGGTGTGTTTAATGAGGGAGAATTGGAATTGGAATTGGCATTGACATTGGAGTTCTAATTCCAATTCCATGAGAATTGACATTGAATTACAATTCAATTCCTATGTTTGGAAAAATTATAGAATTGTAATTCAATTCCAATTCCTATGTTTGGGAAAATTATAGAATTGTAATTAAATTCTAATTCCTATGTTTGTAAAATAAAATATCGGTTCAAAATATTGACTTTTTGAATATGTTTTCACGTTTTTGGCACATTTAATACGTTTTTGACATATTTAACACATTTTTGACATGTTTAACACATTTTTACACGTTTTTGGCACGTTCAAACACGTTTTTTACATGTTTAACACATTTACACACTTAAAACACATTTTCACGCGTTTAACATGTTTTTCACGTTTTTGGTATGCTTAACATGTTTTTGACATTTTTAATACGTTAAATATGTTTTTCACACGTTTTAACAAGTTTAACACGTTTTTTTTTACGTTTTTAACATGTTTAATATGTTTCTTACACGTTTAACATGTTTTTCACGTTTTCACACGTTTAACACGTTTTGGCACATTTAACACGTTTTTCACACGTTTTTTACGTTTAACACGTTTTTCACATTTAACACGTTTTTCACACGTTAAACGTGTTTTTCACGTTTTTGGCACGTTAAACACATTTTTAATATGTCTAACACGTTTTTCACACGTTTTACACATTTTTGACACGTTTAACATGTTTTTCACGTTTTGGCACGTTTAACACGTTTTTCATATTTTTCACACGTTTTTCAAACATTTTAATACGTTTTTCACGTTTTTACACGTTTTACACGGTTTTCACATGTTTTTTAAACGTTTTTCACACGCTTTTTTAACGTTTTCACACGTTTTAACAAGTTTAACACTTTTTTCACACGTTTTTCAAGTTTTTCACACGTTTTTCACGTTTTAACAAGTTTAGCACATTTTCACACATTTTTCATGTTTTTCACATATTATAACAAGTTTAACACATTTTTCACGTTTTTTGGCACGTTTTAACACGTTTAATACGTTTTTCACACGTTTAACATGTTTTTCCCGTTTTTCACACGTTTAACATGTTTTTGGCATGTCTAACACGTTTTACACATTTTTGACACGTTTAACACGTTTTTTAACTTTTTGACACATTTAACACGTTTTTTCACACGTTTTTCACATTTAACACATTTTTCACATTTAACACGTTTTTCACACGTTTTTCACACGTTTTTCACACGTTAAAATGTTTTTCACGTTTTTGGACGTTAAACACATTTTTGGCATGTCTAACACGTTTTTCACACATTCTAACACGTTTAATACGTTTTTCACGTTTTGGCACATTTAACACATTTTTCACACGTTTTTCACACGTTTATCACACGTTTTTCACTCATTTTCACATGTTTTAACACGTTTTTTACGTTTTCACACATTTTCACATTTTCACACGTTTTTCACATGTTCTAACACGTTTTTTACACGTTTTTCACATTTTCACACGTTTTTTATGTTTAACACATTTTCACACTTTTTCACGTTTAATACGTTTTTCACACGTTTAACATGTTTTTCACGTTTTTGGCACGTTAAACACATTTTTGGCATGTCTAACACGTTTTACATATTTTTGACACGTTTTTCACGTTTTTCACGTTTTCACACGTTTAACACATTTTCACACGTTTTTCACGTTTTCACACGTTTAACACGTTTTCACACGTTTTTCACGTTTTCACACGTTTAACACGTTTTCACACGTTTTTCATGTTTTCACATATTTTTCACATTTTGGCACGTTTTACACGTTTTACACATTTTTGCACATTTTCACGTTTTTGTACACGTTTTGGCTCATTTAACACGTTTTTGACATTTTTAATACGTTTAACATGTTTTTCAAACGTTTGATGGGTTTAAAACGTGTTAAACATGTCAAAAACGTAAAAACGTGTTAAACATATCAAAAATGTGTTAAACGTGCCAAATAAGTAAAAAACTTGTTAAACGTGCCAAAACGTGTTAAATGTGTTAAAAATGTGTCAAACGTTTCAAAAACAGAAAAAACATGTGAAACGTGTCAACAACGTGTTAAACATGTTTAATGTGTTAAAAACGTTTTAAACGTGTTAAAAACATTTTAAACGTGTTAAAAACAAGAAAACTTGTCAAAACGTGTTAAATGTTCCAAACATGTGAAAAACTTGTTAAACGTGTCAAAAACGAGGTAAATGTGTCAAAAATGTGAAAACGTGTCAAAAACGTAAAAAAACATGTTAAATGGTCAAAAACGTGAAAACGTGTTAAACGTGTCAAAATGAGATAAATGTGTCAAAAATATAAAAAAAAAATGTGTTGAATGTGTCAAAAACGTAAACAAATGTGTTAAATGTGTCAAAAACGTAAAAAACCATGTTAGATATGTCAAAAACGTGAAAGCGTGATAAACGTGTCAAACAAATATTAAATATGTGAAAAACTTGTTAAACGTGCCAAAATGTGCCAAAATGTAAAAAACATGAAAACGTGTCAAAAACGTGTTAAACATTCCAAACATGTGAAATACTTGTTAAATATGCCAAAACGTGAAAAACGTAATAAACGTGTCAAAAATGTGATATACGTGTCAAAAACGTAAACAAATGTGTTAAATGTGTCAAAAACATAAAAACGTATTAAATGTGTTAAAAACGTAAAAAAACGTGTTAAATGTGTCAAAAACGTGTCAAAAACGTGAAAACGTGTCAAAACGTGTTAAATATGTGAAAAACTTGTTAAACATGTCAAAACGTGCAAAATCATGTTAAATATGTCAAAAACTATTTAACGTGTCAAGGACGTGTTAGACGTGTTAAGGATGTGAAAAACGTGTCAAAGACGTGAATAACGTGTTAAATGTGTCAAAACGTGTTAAACGTGTCAAAAACGTGTTAAACGTGTCAAAAACGTGTTAAACATGTCAAAACATGTTACACATGTTAAAAACGTGAAAATCATGTTAAATGTGTCAAAAACGTGTTTAACGTATCAAGGACGTGTTTAACATGTCAAGGACGTGAAAAACATGTTAAGTGTGTCAAAAACGTGTTAAACGTGTCAAGGACGTGAAAAACGTGTTAAATGTGTCAAAACGTGTTAAACGTGTCAAAAACGTGTTAAACGTGTCAAAAACGTGAAAATCATGTTAAACGTGTCAACAACGTATTAAACGTGTCAAGGACGTGTTAAATGTGTCACGGACGTGAAAAACGTGTTAAATGTGTCAAAAACATGTTAAACGTGTCATGGACGTGAAAAACATGTTAAATATGTCAAACGTGCCAAAAACGTGTTAAACGTGCCAAAAACGTATTAAACGTATTAAGGACGTGAAAAACGTGTTAAACGTGTCAAACGTGTTAAACGTGTCAAAAACGTGTTAAACGTGTCAAAATTTTTATATACAATAATTTAAAGAAAAATATTTGTTAAATCAGATTATCTTATATAAATAATTATACAATGTACTAAATTGAAGATAAAAAAATTATTATTCTTGACTTTCCATCATTACTCATATACTCATATTTTAATATTTTCTGAATTTGTGCCTAATTAAAAAAAATATTAATTATCCAAATTAAAAAATATTAACATTCACTACAAATATAATCTAAGAAAAATTCTTTATAAAAATAACTATAAATAGACAAAATTCTTCATCAAAAAATATTAAGGAAATATAAATTCCAATTTACCATTACAATATAATATACATAAAACCACATTTACAACAACACAGAGTACTTGTCTTTTGTATTTCTAACCAAGATTTAACATACAGTCCAATAATAACAATGCCATACAATGACAGGACTCTTGATTGTTCCCTCTAGTACAACACGATCAAGCTTCGGGTTCATATACCGAATAATTGTGTTCACCAAATATGTTGTGTAGATTATCCATGAAAATATTGTTGTATCAGGTTCATATGTTTGACCCCTGATACACATTGGTCTTTGAACACCCAACATGTTTTCGGCTTCTTTCTTCTTTTGCTCTCTAGTCAACTGATCAGCTCTTCTCATTTTGAAGTTCTGTATAACCATGGAGAAAAAGTTATTTTACTATATGGCTTTTACATTTATGATTGAAAAACAAGCAAAAGAAATTAACTCACCCATTCGATTCCAAATAAGAGGAGTTGGGCTGAAAACAACTGATGTTCTATATAAACCATCATGGACGTTTACTGATACATTGTATTTGTATTCACTTATCACTCTCTTGCAGCAAAAATAGATTTCAAAACTCTTTTCAAGAACGAAATTTTCATCTTTCATCTTTTAATCAGAGCTCAATCTCAGGAATTTTGATAAGTATCCTCTATGGTTACTGTTTTTTTTATAGACTTCAGAAAAGAGAAGACGGCGGCTAAACAAAATATAATTAGGTTAAAAATTCAGGAGTTCTATGGGGGGCCGTCCAGTTTTAACCTAGTTAGTAGGGTAAGTATAGGTTGAATTTTTTTATGGGCCTGTGTGTGAGTTTAAATGAGCTACTAAATAAGTAGACAAAGCCCACTTTGTAAGGACCCCACTTAAAAAAAATAATATTATTAGTTAATTAATTAATTAATTAATAATATATTATAAATAAATTAATATACTTTTTTTCTTAATTATATTAATATTTTTTTATTTATTATGAATATTTTTATATAATAGACATTTTATTTATATATTTAAGAAAGCAGTCGTTCATGGACGTATCATGGAAAAAAAGGAGCATTATATATATTTTAATTATGTTAAAATTATTATTAGTAATTTTTTTTAATTTTGTGGCTATAATTTTTATTCTTTTATTTTTATTTTATTTTTATTGCGAAAGAGAGTAAAATCAATAATAAATTATAAATTAATATTTATTATCAATAAATTTAAATGAAAAATAATAAGTACAAAGTGATATACATGATTAAATGTCAAATTATTATTTAAGATTTAAACTTGAGTCATTTATTTATAAAACGATGTGGGAACTTTGAATTGTTTTGAATTTGGTTCAAATTATCAAACTTTTAACCATTTTAGGCTTTTATTTCTAAATTGACAAAACTTTGAATTCTTTGATTCGACTTATTTTTAATTTATTGACTAATTTATTGACGTCAGTTTATCAAGCTTATTTTTTGGTCCCTTAGATATGATCTTAGTTTATTTAATAGTTAAGCTTGCGTAGGTTTAATTCAACTTATACGCCAAATTTATTTATTTTTTATATTTATACATTATTTAATAATTAATATTTTATATATATATAATGTTATATATATTAATTTAATTATAAATATTAATAAATGATTTAGATTTAAAAAATAATATATATTTCAAAATAAATTATATTAATATATTAATTTTTAAATTTTTTTTATTAATATATAATTTTAAATAATTAATAAAAGACTTAAATTAAAAAATAATATATTTTAAAATAAACTATATAATAAAGAAAATAATTTATTATTATTATTATATATATTTTTCACACTTCCATATTTTTCCTCTCTAACCCAATTTTTTAATTGTAAATTTATTTTTGAACTCTCTCACCCTATTCGTATTATTATTTATTTTAATTGTCAATCGATATTTATAGATAATTATAACTATTTTAATTTCTAAACTTTAGTCATAAATTAAAAAATCACAGTGTATTTATATTTTATATTTTGTTTAATTATTTTATATATTAAGATAAATATATTATAAATAATAAATAAATATATATTTAAATGTATATTTTTTTATTATAATAATTTTATATAAATATATAAAAAAATATTATAATATATCGAATAAATGAGAGAATGAACAAAATAATTAGAAATGAATAAATAAATAAGAGAGAATAAATAATTTTTAAAAAAAAATGATAAGAGGGAAAAACGTTAAAATTATAATCTTAAAAATTGAGAAGAAATATCGAGAGAAAATTGAGTTCAATTCGTAAAAGTGTGTTTGATTATATTTTTTTTCTTGAGCTTATTACGCAAAGTTAATATATCAGTTTATTATGCAAACGTTCATAAACAACTTATAAACGTCGAATCAAAAAAACAAGTCCTTAATTATATATTATAGGATATTAGTATTAGGTGGAAAACTTCTTCGGACTGTATGAATGAATGGCAGTGTGACCGTCCTTTTAATCTCTCAACTATATTATGATATTTTATATTTTCATTAACTAATAGTATGTTGTTTTACAATACGTTGACTATATAGCTGTTTTAAGATATATTTTTCTATCATTATTTTTTTTTATATTAAGACTAACATTGTCAAACATGATTTTTTTCACTTTTTTCGTTTCTCAGGATAAATTATATATCATAGGCTCGTGACATTAAAATACATCTTGCATCCATAAAATTAGAGCATCCATAAAATTAGAGAAAATTCTTGTCCTCGATAAAAGTTATTGAACCAGGAAAAAGAAAAAGCCATGATTTTTCTCTGTCATCATATCGATGAAGCACTTAAATTACAATATGTGTTACACTGGAATCTCCGCTAGAGCTATGGTATAAATTGAAAAAATATAGAAATGAAATTATATAAATAAAAATTTTTAAAACAAAACAATTATTTAAAAATATTTATTTAAAAATTTATCATTGTTTTAAATATATATATATTAGAATTACTAATCTTATTAAAAACACAATTATAATCAAATCATAATTTAAAAAACTTTTAATAATTATTATTTTAAAACAAAATTATTAAATTAAAATATTAAATATATATATATATATATATATATATATATATATATATTAAAAAAACTAATGGAATCAAAGTGGGTAGGTCCTAATTTGGAGTTTAATGCAAATTTAAATTTTAGGGTTTCTAAAATAATAAATAATAATTATTTTTTTAATTTTAATAATATAAAATGAGATATAAATAGTTAATATATTATAATACGTAGGTAAGTATATGGTATTTTAAATAATAATTTTATAAGTATTTAATAAATTATTTACTTTTGAATTTTCTGGAAAAAAAGGATGAAATAGTAGATTATTTCACCCTGTTTCATTTAAAATTAGTTTCATGATGATAAAAAAAATAATATATTCAAAAACTATCAAATATGATTAAGAAAAGAAAAAATTAATAGTAGGATTTTTTATTTTTACTTTCAAAACAAATTCAATTAAAAAATTCAAATGAATTGGTAATGTAAAATTATATAGAAATCTAACTCAAACTTCTCTGTAAGTGTACTTAATGAAGATCTCTATCCTCTTTTTCTATAAGAAAAAAAGAAATTCAAATTATCAAAAATTTAGAATTTAGATTTTCAAATCTGTAATTAAAATTTTAATTTGCAAATGTGTTAATAAAGTTAAATTAGCTCCCATAAAGCTTTAGTAACTAACCTTGAAGAAACTAATACTTAGCTAAGTTAAATGACACTGACATATTTTTTAAAAGTAATGATATGGTTGTGAAAAATTTATATCGAAAGTCACATTGATCCAACAAATTGAACAGGGAACAATTTAAATCTTCAATTTTGCACTATATATCATATATGCTATAATAGTTTTGGACTAATTTGTGTACTACATGTATCACTTACTATTTTATAAGTTACATTTTAATTAAGAAATTAGTTTTAGTTGTAATCTATACATAATCTAAGAATATAATGATGATTTAGTTATTTTTTACTTTTAATGTAGATATTTGACTGTATATAGTTGATTGAGCCAATAAGGTCTTAAGTTCTTTTAATAAAATTATTATTTTCTCTTTGACAATGTCTCAAGTTGGTTCGAATTTATCGATTATTTCACAAAGTTGATAATTATGGGGTACACATAGACTTGATGTTATCTTAATATATTGTTATAATTTTTTTTTTATATGTTAATATTTTGAGCATAGAACTAAAACAAATGCCTCATTGATAGATTTATTGAAGCAATTTTCCTTTCTAAACAAATACATGCTTACAAACTAATTAATAGAATGAATAATTTAATTGAGTTGTTTTTTGATTTATTTAGTGTGGTATTTTCAAAATCAAGAAATGAATAGTAACTAAATCTTATTTTCATAGAAACTTTACACTATTTGGTCCATTAATTAATTTATATCTACTCTAACCTATAACCACCTTAATTCAAGAAAAAACACATAAAGTAGAATTAACTCTTCTCTTATGGTCAATGAAGAACATTCCTCAACACTAGTTCATCCTATGACTTGTCTTCTAAGAAAGACTAAAGACTCGTGACCGTATCAGCAAGTATATGAGCATCCCGGACGTGAGCTGTTTTCACCTGTTTGGAGCTGCAGTATAGCATTGGAAATTTGGGACAAATTTTCTAAAAGCCTGGAGCTGATCAGTTTCTCGAAAGAATAGAAAGAAATCAAAGAAACAACACTACTCAAAGCCAAAGGAAACAGTTTCGCAACAAACGTATTCAAGTGCGGCTTTGGAGAAGTAGTTTACAACATTTTGCAGAACGTAATGCGAGAGTATATGACAGAACCCGCATAAGTGTTGAAGAATTATGATGAGACATAGTCTCGGATTGTGGCGCACTTGCAGGAACGTGGAGAAAAGTTCCAAGTATGGAGCAAAATTGAAATATCAGCAGGAATTGGAATTTACCGTTTACTAAAATCATTAGAAACGAAAACATTGTAATCAGATAGTTCATTTATGTTTTTGTTTTTATACAGAATTATACGACTTCAAAAAAATACGTTTTTTGGATTTTTTAATGAAATGACGCTAAGTCATTTAAAAAAAAACATATAACCACCCTCTTAATTAGTCGTACTCATCCAATAAACTATTTTTTTAAAAATAAATGTACAATATTACCTATTATGCTATTTTTATAAAAGAATATTAGTACGATTTCTCATAAGTTTAATTAAACCAAATTTGTTTTAGGATTTGAACCCAACTATTATTATTTGACTAATGGTTATAATTTTAAATTATTTTGTTATAATTTTTAAAAAGAATTATTTTATTTTAAAATTATATTTTATCTCATTTAATTTGTCATATGTGTAACACCAAAATAACGTTCATCGAGAGGATTGCGTATCGGTTCGATAATCCTCGCACCATAATTCATATTCCTTTAGAGTCTCAAGTAATACAAGTAATTAAAATGTTAGGCACAATCAGAGCTCGTGTAAATGATTTATTTTGGATTAATTTTGAATTTTTTAGAGTCACCTTACTCCCCGAGAAATCAGGAGAGAAAAATAATTTTATATGTTCAAAAACGACTTAGAAATTATGTTCATAGTCAACAATATGTCTCACGTATCCGTCCCGTCGAACGGACGGTCTCTACTATAAACTCTTGGTCATGTAAAATAATATAATTTTTATATTTTATTTATTTATTACGTTTTAATACCTGCCACTACAAAAAAGCGCCTAAATAGCGACGCACAATTACCGACGTTTAATTAACGTCGGAAATATGCGACGAATATTTCGATGGTTTAATCGACGAAAAATATGAACCGTCGCAAATATTATTGAATGAAGAAAACTTTGTCTTAAAAAACAAAGATATTTTACCTATGATCAATTAATGTCGCTAAAATAAAAGATTAAATTCCGTCACAAAATTCATAAATGAATTCATAGTATATTTTAGATTAAATTTACAACTAAAATTATTGATTAAAATAATGTTTGTGATTGATTAATTAATGTATTTTAATCATTTCTGAAACCCTAGGAATGATTTAGTTTTCTTGTTCTAGATTTTGTTCGCTTAAAGATGCAACATCAACAGCTTATGCAGATGTTTGTGCACCTTATCATACATGGCCACATGGACCGTAAGAACTACAGCTTATGCTGGAATGTGTGTTCTTCCAACTAGAGAACAACTTCTACTTACCTGCTTAGCTTGTACTAACTAGGACGTGTTATCTACGGTAGACTTTGTCCCCCTCTAGCATGCCAAAGAACATCTAGCATGCTGATAAACGTTTTTTCACATCCAAGCTTCTGGAAGACAATAAGGTTAAATGTTTGTGTCTAAATTCATAGACAAACGTAAAACAGATAATTGTCTTATTTTTCAGATATGGATGGCATGGTTTCATCGAGCCTCTAGATTGAGCATTTATCAAAAGATTAAACATTACAGGTGAAACAGTTCAACTGTCATTTGTTTTAATTTACCAAAATTTATTAACTATTTGCTTGTATCAGTTGTGTATAATGCATATAAGAGTTATGTTGAAAACATGCAGAATCAAGCCTAAGTTGTGTATAATGCCTATAAGAGTTATGTTGAAACAATTCATATTACCATGAATGAAGACAAGATAATTATGTAAACCAAAAATGTAATATAATTATCCCTATAAACACCATGTAAACAAACACCATTAGGCATTAGTAATTCTTCTTCATGCCTTAAAACTGAACACAATTTGAGATCAAATCTTTTACAGTAAACTAGAAAAGAGGTTAGGCCCTAAGCTTTTAGGTTTGAGTACATAATATAGCTAGACGCATATAAGATTTCAGGAACAACGATGGTGTTGGATAAAATTATTAATCACGTTCAGTCCCTACATCGTCAAGTGGAGGTTAGTCATGCACATCATGTTGAATAATTTTACATATAATTTATTCAATTTTATTATTCTTTGCACTAATTGGATTTTTGTCTATGAGACTTGCTGTTGTTAACCTAATGATTGATTTCAACATTGAAAGTGTACTGGCTTTAGAAGTAAGTTTTCATTATGGTGTAATGTTTATGTTGAATGAATAATAATGTTGATAAGTTGCAAAAATGGCACAATAAATCATCCCCTACTGAGAGTAACTTTCAAGAAGGAATGAAAATCCCAATTTCATTAATATCCCGATAACTCAATAATGAACTATGATTCTTCACCATTCACCATGTTAATTGATTGTTTACCTTTTTTTGCACTGGATTCTTTGAATTACAAGATGATGATGAAGTGTAATTGTTTGCACAACATCTTATATTCAAATAATGAAAAATACAACAATGAAGTTAACACCAGTAGTACATAATAGATCCATATATCAATTGTGCATATCATTCATTCTTATGAGTTAGGACCCATAATTGGACTATAATATAGTTAACTATAGTTTCAAACATTGCCTCCTAATGTGAATATAACAAAGTTTCTATCTATTCTTTAGGTACTTATTGACAATATTATATTAGGCAATTGTGGGAAAATATTAATCTCTTTGTATACTAAGTTTACTCTTTCTTATTGAGAATATTCTATTGGTACTTTTTTTCTAATTATATTTTTTTTATCCTCTGTTTGGCTCTAGATCATTGAAGAAGAAAGTGACAAAGTTTTAGAGGTGAGTGTGATCAATTTTATCAGGTATTTTATATCCCTTTGTGCTTACTTTTCTTTTTATATAAGATACTTGTGTTAATTTTTTTTGATTTTTTTATAATTAATTTTGAATTTGATTTAAATTGATCACAGGCTCGAGATTTGTTCCGTCGTCGTTTATATTATATGTGTTTGAAGGATTGAATCTTTATTACGTTGTGTTGATATACTTGGTGCTAAAGAAACCAATGCGTTTATGGATTGTATTAGTTTAACATTAGTCGTTTTAAAAATATCATTTGATTTTGTGTTTAAAGTTTAATTAGTATATTTTGTGATAAAAGTTATGGTAAATTTTAAAATTTCTTTGTTTATATTTCTTTTTATTATATTTTATTTACATGGAATACAAAAATAATGAGGTAAAAATATAAAATAATAAAATATTTATGAAAAAAAATTGCGACGGTTATTTCTATAAATAAGTTGTGATGAAAAAAAAATACGAAATAATGTCGAAAATTTTTAGAATTTTTTTTATTATTCCGCGGGATATGTCGTCAAAATATTTGACATAAATATCGTCGCAAACTCTGTCGCTAAAACTTTTCGACTAAAAGTAGGTCCGTCGGAGTATTAGCGACACACATATTTGCAAAAACTTTATTCCGATGAAAAAAACGTCGCAAATTATATATTCGTCAAAAATTCCGTCAGTAAATTTCGTCACAAATACGCTGTTTTCTTGTAGTGTGCGTCTAAAGATGAATTAAAACATAAATATGCAACTAAATTGGTATCAATTTAAAAAAAAAATGTGTTTACGGTTATTGTCAATCATAAATCTAAAATAGTAATATATGTGAACGGTAGACGATACTCAAAAGAGTAACCAAAAATAGAATTAAAATGTTAGTTTAAAAATAAAATGAAATTCAAACGGTCCTTATCAAAATATATTTTATTGGAAATATTATTTTTTAATCTTATTATTTTTCTGAAAATTTTTAAAATTAATTAAGGCATTTACAGGCATAAATGAAGTTAATATTAAAAATAAGAGAACAAACAAGCGCCAGTTGGCGAGTCATATAGTTGTCGGGCGGGCAGATCTGAGCTCGTGTGGAGAAGTCAACAGGTGGTCAATGGGTGGGGGCAAGAGTGCGGGTGACCTATGCGCTAAAAAAAATAAAAGGAAAGGGGTCCCGAGATTAGACTCATGGTCGAAGGCACACGAGACATAGTTGGATGCTCCACCTCATTTTCCTTTTTTTCGGTTGGGCGCCCAAATCTCTTGGTCGGATGACAAGACAACATCTTGGTCTTGGTCTTGGTCTTGGTCTTGGTCTTGGTCTTGGTCTTTGACTTATTTTCTTGGTCGAAAACTAGGCAGCGAAATAAATTCTTGATAATTTATCGAGGAAGAGGAAGCAAAACAGAAATTCTAACACTCATTTTTTTCTTTATTAATATATATATATATATATATATATATATATATATATATATATATATATCATTTAGCATATCTATTTAAATATTTAGATACTTATTAGTTTTTATTTAAAATAGTCAAAGTTTAATTATTTTGGAATCCAATTGATACGATATCTTCTCTTATTTATTTATTTTAATTTCGTGCTATATAAATAAATATTTTTTAAAATAATTCGTTTACTCGACATATTTAAAATTATGATAAAAAATGAGTGTCTCTGTAACGTGATCAAATCACCCACTAAATTCTTTTAACCTGATTTGTTTGTAAATTTGTATCCACTCTCTATGCTTAGAAGATAAAAATAATTAATTAATAGTTTTTGAAAAGTATATATTAAATATTGATTTTGTAAATATATGTCCTCTTTTTATTTAAATTATTAAATATCTTGAATTTGTAAATATATATCCTCATTCTAAAAAAGGTTACCTATTTAAGATAAATATTTAAAAATTAAATACTAAATACATTAATTTTTGTAAAATTTATGCCTCTCATAGTCTCATTTCATTAACATCTTCATTTTGTAAATCTGTGCCCTCCCATTTAAAAGATTACATACCTTTATATGAGATAAATATTTAAAAATAAAAAATAAAATATTAAATAAAATGATTTTGTAAATGGCCTCTCCTTCTATCTTTTAGTATGATAATTAAATACCTTGATTTTACAAATATGTATTCCCTCTTCTAAATTTTACCTATTACTACTTTCCTTTCCTTTCAATTTCATTTCATTATTAGTAATAATAAAATATATGATCATCTTTATTCATATAAAGACAATTTTATTTTTTTTTATTTTGCATATGAATACACACTACATATACTTAGCCACATCAAGATCCACATTGTAACTCTACTCTAATTGATCTTAAGATCATTACTTTAATTATGTATTTTATGTTGCTAGATCTTGATTTTTATTTGATTTTCAGCTTTTAAACATTTATTTTTATTCTTCAATTTTATAATTTATATATTTTAATAAATCCCGAATATATTGTTGTTTAAAATTTATATACAGGCTTATTTCACAAATTTACAAATAAATAATTATTTTTGAAAACGTATTCGTATCGTTTGACTCCAAAAATAATTAATTTCAGATAAGTATATATACTAAGCTTAGATGAGTTAATATATGTTATTTATTTTGTATTTATATTATAAAATAAAATAATAAGTCATCATATATCAAAAGAAATAATAAATTAATGAATCGATGAATTTTAAATGAATTTATTTGTTATTAATGTTATTTTTGTTTGTTTGTTTTTAAAAATATTTAAAAATGAAAAAATAAAATAAATAAAATAAATAAATAAATGAACAAAAATAAAGAGGGATCAATCAAACGCCCAATAGGCGTTAGAAGTTAGAAATTTGACGAAATGACATCAAAGAAGGGGTTATTTGACCTGATGGTCGCCGATAATTTTAATTGCTTTCGTGATCACTTTTTTTTTGGACGATATTACCCTCTTCGCGAAACGCGAAGGGACTTAGCGTTTCGCGAAGTGGATTAGAGTTTATTATAAATACTCTAATTTTTTCATTTTCTTTCTCTCTCTTCTCTTGTTCTCTCTTTGACGGCGGCGACTACGGCTACCGCTACGGCGACGGCGACGGCTACGGCGACAGAGGCGGCGGGGCGGCGGTCCACTTCATACAGATACAGATTTATGTTCTTATTACATGATCTTTATTTCAAACCCTAACCTAAATCGATTTATGTTTTTATTTACACGATCTTCATAAACCCTAACCCTAAACCTATTTTGCATGCAGGTGAAGGATTCTAAGGATTCTAAGGATTTGAAGGTCGAAGAAGAGGAGAAGAAGATCTTCATTTCAAACCTTAACCTAATTCGATTTATGTTCATGTTTCCATTATCTTCATTTCAAACCCTTCGATTTAACCTGTTCTTATTTGGTTCATATTGGTTCATATTGGTTCATATTTGTTATTTGGTTCATATTGGTTCATATATGTGGATGATGATATTTGCAGATAATCTCGGATCATATGGGTTCCGTTTTAGGGATGATTCGCTAAGGACTTACCGTTTCGCTAAGTGCTTACCGTTTCTCTAAGGACTTGCCGTTTTGCTAAGTGTTTACTGTTTCGCTAAGTACTTTGCATTTCGTTAAGTGTCAAGATTTTTTTGTTATTTATAGTTAATCATGAACTTCATTTGACAAGGTATCTACATCACTCAAGGTTTTGAAGAGAAGTTGTGTTAGTAAAACAAACCTTCTCTTTTTACATTAATGGAAACATTTATATTCTTCAGAAAAGACCTTTGAAGAAACCGTCATTGAGCTCCATGTAAGAGAAGATGGTTTCACATCTATTTCATTAGTAATTAAGCTAATGAATTGAATTTTGAAACCATTTTCTCTTATCTGGAGCTCGTTGACGGCTTCTTCAAAGGCCTTTTCTGAAGAATCTAAATGTTACCATGTAAAATTATAAGATTTATTTTGTTATCACAACTTCTTTTCAAAACCATGACTTTGTTGTTGATACATTGTCAAACGAGATAGATTACCTATGAAACCAATACAAAATTTTGTACTTCACGTTTTGCTAATGACTTCGCGTTTTGCTAAATACTTCGAGCTCCAGGTAAGAGAAAATGGTTTGAATTCGATTTCGTTCGTTATTAACCAAAATATGCTTAATGACTAACGAAATCGAATTCAAACCATCTTCTCTTACCTGTAGCTGAATCAAATGCTTTAAGCATGACTTCGAGACTCGCTAAGTACCTCACGATTCGCTAAGTACTTAGCGAGTCACTAAGGACTCACCGTCTTGATAAGGAAATCGATGAGGCACGTACGCACACGCGTTATACCTTATATTAAAAAAAAATCATTTCAGCATCTGAACATTTCATTTCTTCTATCACGCACGACTCGTCTCTCTAACCTCTCTTCACTAAACTGCTCTCTGCCAAGGCCGATCATTTCTTCCTGTCTTCTCGGTTCTTTCTTCTCGTCTGTCATTATTAAACATGTTTGATTATTTTTTAGATTGTTGCTTGTCTTTTTCTGGTTTTTTGTTTATGAGTTTTGGTTTTTGCATTTAAGTTTTAGGGTTTTTGCATGTTAAGTTTTAAGGTTTTTGCTTGTCTGTTTCTGGTTTAGGGTTTAGGTTTATAGTTTTTGTTCGTCTTATGTTCAGTTTAATGTTCTCAATGGTTTCGCTATTAGGGTTTCACTATGTACCATATCCACATAATAGCTTGACCGGGTGGAATCATCATAAGCCGAGACAATCATCAACAAAATGCAATATTACAATAATAGTGAGCAACAAAATTGAATTTCTTTGAAAATTTAACCAAATAAATTCAAATTTGTCATGAGTTAAACATAACAGAATGTCAGAAATTATTATTACAAGTTACAAAAAAGAAGTTTGTGGGTGCCAACTGTGCCGTTTCTCGTGTCATCCGTGCCGTTTCGCGTGCCGACCGTGCCGTTTCGCGTAACGCGAAGCACTTAGTGAAACGCGATGTACTTAACGAAATACGAAGTACTTAACGAAATGCGAAGTACTTAACGAAACGCGAAATACTTCACAAAATGCGAAACGATAACTGAATCTTCCTTGGAACGGAACCCATATCGACGAGATTATCTGCAAATGTCATCATCGACAATATGAACAACGATAGTAAAACCAATATTAACCAATATGAACAATAAGAACAACTTAAATCGATTTTGAAGATAAACATAAATTGATTTAGGGTTTTTAAATGAAGATAAATCGATTTAGGGTTAGGGTTTTCAAATGAAGATAAATTGATTTAGGGTTAGGATTTGAAATGAAGAGAAATCGATTTAGGGTTAGAGTTTTTATCTGTATGATGTGTTCCCTGCCGCCGTCGTCGTATCAGTCGCCGCCACCGTCAAAGAGAGAACAAGAGTAGAGAGAGAAGAGAGAGAAAAGAAATGAAAAAATTACAGTATTTATACTAAACCTAATCTACTTCGCGAAACGCTAAGTCCCTTCGCGTTTTGCGAAAAGGGCAATTTCGTCAAAAAAAAAGACCACGAACGCAATTAAAATTATATTTTGCCACCACCTCAAATACCTCAATCTTTGAGGTCATTTACTCAAATTTCCCGTCAATAGGAGTTTGAAGTCACTTGAATAGAACACGTGACAACGTCTCTGTCTACGAGAATTTTTGTTGTGTGCAACAAATTTCTATATATTTTTTTATTTTTAGTTTTTGGGAAATTAGAAAAAGTTATAACTTTTGATTTTGGCACCTAACCCCCGAAAAAAGTCATGTGACAGAAGAAATGAGTGAAAACGTGCCGCCAAATTAATTTGACAAAGGGAAACACATTTCAGTTGTAGATAATGTTTGCCAAATTTGACAAAGGGAGACACGTTTCAGTTGTAGATAATGTTTTCTTGAACTATCTAAAAAAATAGGGACAACGGATTAAGTATGTAGCCCGCAAACACACTTAACCAGACGCAGAATTTGACGCCTGACAGACTCGAACCCAAAAACATAGAGTTAATATCCATCTCTTTTTGCCGCTAAGCTAGAAGAAGGGATTTTTCTAAACTATCTAATTAAACCTAAAATTGGATCAAGGTGTCTTATATAGTTTATTTATTTTAAAGTAGTTTTAAAAAAATGATAAAAGAAAAAGTGATATCTATTGAGAACACTTTCTAAATTCTCTAAACTTGAATAATTTTTTTTCTTATTGAATCACCAAGTTTATCTCATTCATACTTAGATATCTAAGCTATTTGCTTTGAAATTTGACATAATTATTTTTAGGAAAGTCCATAAGCATTGTAAGGACACATTTTTTTCCATTCATTGTTTTGTAAGCCCAATTTAATAAATATAACTCAGAATTACAATAGATTAAATCTTTTTTTTCAAGATAAATTTCAGAAAATGTATATATAACCGAAAGTAGTATCTTCCTTGCTCGAGACCCATTTAGATTTCTATATAAACTGGACAAAGATTTGAAACACCTTTTTGGCATCGATTGAGTTCCTAATATCAACAACGTCATTTTCTTCCCAAAAGATGCATAGTTTCGTATAATATTGGGTTACTGTTCTTTGATTCTTTTTTTAAAAAAAGTCCCTCGTTGACTAAGTTGCACGGATACTCTAATTTTTTTGAGTATCCGATACGGAAAATAGGTATCGTTGACTTTTGGTGGGTTTGACCAATCGTATACGTTTTGGATACAGCTTGAATACTTTTAGATACATTCTGGATAAGTTTTTTAAAATAAAATTTTTATGATCAGTGTAAAGTAATTTTTTTAAGAAGAGTGACAGGAGAGAGAAATTAGGAGGGGGAATGAGAAAGAATAATGTGACATCATCTTTTCTTAATAGTTAGAAAAGAAAAAAGTGTGAGAAAAGAGAGAAGATAAATAAATTATTTTAACAATTAGATTTCTCCATATCTTCCATTTCTCATTCTCTCTTCTAAAACCGTTGTTTATCTTTATTTATTTTAATATTAAATTTTTATAAATATTATATATATATATATATATTATTTTATAATTTTTTAATAATTTACGTATCTTAGAATGTGCCGTTTTCTATATTTTCAAAATTTATCGTATCGCCGTATTCTTATCGTATTTAGTACGATAACTGTATCCGACAACATAACTTATTGAAGATTGATAAGGTTAGGTTAATCCTAATATGAGAGTAGGTTCTCTTAGCGTTGTCTCATATATCTTTAAAAAATGATCCCTATTACGGGATTCCTTATGTTCCCTCACAAGGAGGGGAAAATTGTCATATTTAAATATATATATATATTATATATATATATAGACCATTTTTCCCTCTATGTGAGGGAAACATAGGGAATCCCATAAAATAAAATCCTTTCTGCGTGTCATACCCGTATGACATAAATCTTAACCATCTTGAAAGTCATAGAGTTAAAAAGCCACAAGATGATGAGACTATTATTGAAAAGATATAAATACGTTGTTCAATAGATTATTGAGCTTGTAGATTCATGAGAAAGATGATTAACTAACTCCATGGTTTTCTGAAACGAATATTAAAATCAGCCTAATAATAACATTATAAATGATACAAATCGGATGACTACAATCATTGAAGATTCGACGATTTCTTTCAAACCAGATAATCATCTAGAACTAGATAGTTACCCAAACATGTAGGTCATCCATATTACCCGTCTCGATCTAAATTTCTCAGTAACTACTTAATTGCTTAAGGACTCAGCATCACTTATTGAATTGTAGTAATATTTCACAAAAGACTTCAATTATGAGTTACCCCAAATAATATAAAATTATGTGAGTTGTTAATTTCACCTCCTTATAACATATATGACTTACCCTAATACATTTTTATAATGCACATATCACCTGTAATAATTGTAGTATGAATATCGTTTCATGCAAATAAATAAATCTTAGATAGAATTTTTGACTCATTAATTTTTACTTTTATTTCATGTTTATGCAATATATTTTATTTTTACGAAAGGAGCTTTTAAGCTCAACAAACAAGGCTTTGAAAGAGTTAAAGTATAGAGAGGCCCTTATATAGGTTATATAATGTATTTTATTTGAATTTATAATATTTAAATTATTTAATTATGCATGTTTAATTTTAATATATATATATATAGTGTATTTATAAAATTAAATAATTTAAAGAAAGAACTTGGATAATTTGAGAATTAGAAATGTGAAAATAAAAATATTATCCCACTGAATTAGTCTAGTGATAAGAGTTTAGTTAAAAGATTAGAAAGTCATAGGTTCAATTTCAAATGAAGTGTTTTGAATGGAAGCGGGATGTTCAATTATAACTGACAACGTTTTGAATGGAAGCGGAGTTCATGACTCTAGGGTACTATGACTCTAGGGTATTATGTTAGTTCTCTTTAATTCGAAAAAAAATAATGAATGAATAAAAATAATGACTCTTTGGAATTATCTATATTTAAAATTCTTAATAATTTAAAATAATATTTACATTTTGTTAAAAAAAAATTTAAATAAAATTAATTTAAAGAGAGATAATAAGCATTTGTTTAGAAATGCCCTTTTTTTTTAATTTTTATAAATAAAATTTTCTTTTGTTTTTCTTTCAATATCTCATTCAAATAAAATAAGCAAAGTAGTGAAATGTTTAACAAATATATGAATGAACAAAATTTACATAAATGAGAAGCTGTACTAATAGTAGTGAAATATTTAAAAGGAACTCATTCGTTGAGATTATTTTATGTTTTTGAAAATGATAAAAAAATATGGAGTGTTTTTGTCTAGATTTTGATTGGACAAATTTATCCAACTGTAAAAAATTAATAAATGGATATTGTGTTAAGCTGGAGATTCTTTGATATATTTTAAAACGATAAAATAGAATATCATTTCAAGATTAGTGCAGAAGTTAAATACAAAATAGGGTACTGGGTTTTTTAATTAAAATGTATACATTAAATTTTTTAAGATCTTTGGAGAAAATAATTCTTTCAATATGTATTGTGATAATCAATCTGTTATACACCCAAAGATGCCTGAATTCCTGGTGATTTTGATGGATCAAAAGTCAATGAATATTCATTGTCAAGATCATTCCTAACTCCAACTCTAGTTACTAGTTCTTGGTATACATCTTGGGACAAAAACACAAATATTGACAACTAAAAATGCATTATATAGTAGTGCAATTTCATATAAATTTGGAAGATAATTTAATTCAAATTTAATAGAGATTATATCAAATGGAAACTCCTATCATTTTACATTTGTGATCACAAATTGGTGTCCATGTGATGTTAAAATTTATAGACTTCGCACTACTCCTATCTTGAGAACATTTTCAATAATGATCTAAGCCCAATGTACAATAATATTAGGTTTTCTATATCATATAAAAAATGCAACTCAAGTAATTATGAAATTTAAAAACATTTGTACTTACAAAGTTATTCACATTGTAAACATGAGATCAAATAGTATTCATTTATAGAAGACTTCCCACAAAATTTACAAATGGAATAGGGCATAACTAATTTTCTTCTACAACTTTCTTAAATTCACAAGAAATTCACTATAAGTAAAACATGTTTTTACACAAACACAACTCTAGGTGATAATTAGAAACACAATTAACACAACATTAACAAATCCCCTTCATTTGCGCAGATAACACATGCATAATTGTACTATCAATTGTTAATGATAGGTCAAAATGGTCGGTTCTGGCCTCCACAAACCCAAAGACGTAAGGATATGTATTTAGTTAAGGGATTGATTTAATATTGAAACTCATAAATAATATTGAATGTATTATATTGAAGAAGTCATTGAGATTGAGGAAATTATAGATAATTAGTAGGAAACAATCAATTAGATCATGTTGATCTCGGTTATTAATTCTTTTGTAGATCGCATAGTTCTAAAATAATAGACGAGTTTTGAAGATAAAATGTGTATCATATATACTATTTCAGAACCTGAACAACATATCAACTAAGAATCGCAATGATAACTCGATAATGGTGATAAATTGCATTGTAAAATTTGATGAGTAACAAAGAATATTTGAGGGAGGTACAAAATCTTTTTTACATGTTTTTCACAATTTCATACTTTTTTTACGTTTAACACATTTTCACACGTTTTTCACGTTTAACATGTTTTTCACACGTTTAACATGTTTTTCACGTTTTTGGCATGTTAAATATATTTTTGGTATGTCTAACACGTTTTACACATTTTTGACAAGTTTAACACGTTTTTCACGTTTTCACACGTTTAACACATTTTCACACGTTTTCACGTTTTTCACATGTTTTTCACACGTTTTTTACAATTTGGCACGTTTTACACGTTTTTGCACGTTTTTCACGTTTTCACGCGTTTTTGGCTCATTTAACATGTTTTTGACATTTTTAATACGTTTAACATGTTTTTCACACGTTTTGATAGATTTAAAACGTGTTAAACATATCAAAAACATAAAAACGTGTTAAACATATAAAAAATGTGTTAAACATGCCAAATAAGTGAAAAACTTGTTAAACGTGCCAAACGTGTTAAACGTGTTTAAAACGTGTTAAATGTGTTAAACGTTTCAAAAACAGAAAAAACATGTAAAACGTGTCAACAACGTGTTAAACGTGTTTAATGTATTAAAAACGTTTTAAACGTGTTAAAAACATTTTAAACGTGTTAAAAACAAGAAAACTTGTCAAAACGTGTTAAACGTTCCAAACATGTGAAAAACTTGTTAAACGTGCCAAAACGTGAAAACGTGTCAAAAATGAGGTAAATGTGTCAAAAACGTGAAAACGTATTAAATGTGTCAAAATGTAAAAAAACGTGTTTAATGGTCAAAAACGTGAAAACGTGTTAAACGTGTCAAAATGAGGTAAATGTGTCAAAAACATAAAAAAAAAATGTGTTGAATGTGTCAAAAACGTAAACAAATGTGTTAAATGTGTCAAAAACGTAAAAAAACCGTGTTAGATTTGTTAAAACGTAAAAACGTGATAAACGTGTCAAAAACATGTTAAATATGTGAAAAACTTGTTAAATATGCCAAAACGTGCCAAAATGTAAATCACATGAAAATGTGTCAAAAACGTGTTAAACGTTCCAAATATGTGAAATACTTGTTAAACATGTCAAAACGTCAAAAATGTGTTAAACGTATTAAATGTGTAAAAAATGTGTTATACGTGTCAAAAACGTAAACAAATGTGTTAAATGTGTCAAAAACATGAAAATGTGTCAAAAACATAAAAAAACATGTTAAATGTGTCAAAAATGTGAAAACATGTCAAAAACGTGTTAAATATGTGAAAAACTTGTTAAACTTTTCAAAACGTGCAAAATCATGTTAAATATGTCAAAAACGTGTTTAACGTGTCAAGGATGTGTTAAACGTGTTAAGGACGTGAAAAACGTGTCAAGGACGTGAATAACGTGTTAAATGTTTCAAAAACGTGTTAAACGTGTCAAAATGTGTTAAACGTGTTAAAAACGTGAAAATCATGTTAAATGTGTCAAAAACGTGTTTAACATGTCAAGGACGTGTTAAACATGTCAAGGACGTGAAAAACGTGTTAAATGTGTCAAAAACATGTTAAATGTGTCAAGGACGTGAAAAACGTGTTAAATGTGTCAAAACGTGTTAAACGTGTCAAAAACGTGTTAAACGTGTCAAAAACGTGTTAAACGTGTCAAAAACGTGAAAATCATGTTAAACGTGTCAACAACGTATTAAACGTGTCAAGGACGTGTTAAATGTGTCACGGACGTGAAAAACGTGTTAAATGTGTCAAAAACATGTTAAACGTGTCATGGACGTGAAAAACATGTTAAATATGTCAAACGTGCCAAAAACGTGTTAAACGTGCCAAAAACGTATTAAACGTGTCAAGGACGTGAAAAACGTGTTAAACGTGTCAAACGTGTTAAACGTGTCAAAATTTTTATATACAATAATTTAAAGAAAAACATTTGTTAAATCAGATTATCTTATATAAATAATTATACAATGTACTAAATTGAAGATAAAAAAATTATTATTCTTGACTTTCCATCATTACTCATTTACTCATATTTTAATATTTTCTGAATTTGTGCCTAATTAAAAAAAATATTAATTATCCAAATTAAAAAATATTAACGTTCACTACAAATATAATCTAAGAAAAATTCTTTATAAAAATAACTATAAATTTACTCTAGGCAAAATTCTTCATCAAAAAATATTAAGGAAATATAAATTCCAATTTACCATTACAATATAATATACATAAAACCACATTTACAACAACACAGAGTACTTGTCTTTTGTATTTCTAACCAAGATTTAACATACAGTCCAATAATAACAATGCCATACAATGACAGGACTCTTGATTGTTCCCTCTAGTACAACACGATCAAGCTTCGGGTTCATATACCGAATAATTGTGTTCACCAAAAATGTTGTATAGATTATCCATGAAAATATTGTTGTATCAGGTTCATATGTTTGGCCCCTGATACACATTGGTCTTTGAACACCCAACATGTTTTCGGCTTCTTTCTTCTTTTTCTCTCTAGTCAAGTGATCAGCTCTTCTCATTTTGAAGTTCTGCATTTTAAACCATGGAGAAAAAGTTATTTTAGTACATGACTTTTACATTTATGATTGAAAAACAAGCAAAAGAAATTTAACTCACCCATTCGATTCCAAATAAGAGGAGTTGGGCTGAAAACAACTGCTGTTTTATATAAACCATCGTGGACGTTTACTGATACATTGTATTTGTATTCACTTATCACTCTCTTGCAGCAAAAATAGATTTTAAAACTCTTTTCAAGAACGAAATTTTCATCTTTCATCTTTTAATCAGAGCTCAGTTTCAGAAATTTTGATATGTATCCTCTATGGTTACTGTTTTTTTTATAGACTTCAGAAAAGAGAAGACGGCGGCTAAACAAAATATAATTAGGTTAAAAATTCAGGAGTTCTATAGGGGGTGTTCAGTTTTAACCTAATTAGTTGGGTAAGTATAGGTTGAATTTTTTTATGGGCCTATGTATGAGTTTAAATGAGCTACTAAATAAGTAGACAAAGCCCACTATTTAAGGACCCCAACTTTAAAAATAATAATAATATTATTAGTTAATTAATTAATTAATAATATATTATAAAGGGCCCTATTATAAATAAATTAATATACTTTTTTTCTCAATTTTATTAATATTTTTTTTATTTATTCTGAATATTTTTATATAATAGACATTTTATTTATATATTTAAGAAAGCAGCCGTTCATGGAAAAAAAACGAGCATTTATATATATTTTAATTATGTTAAAATTATTATTAGTATATTTTTTAATTTTGTGGCTATAATTTTTATTCTTTTATTTTTATTTTATTTTTGTTGAGAAAGAGAGTAAAATCAACAATAAATTATAAATTAATATTTATTGTCAACAAATTTAAATGATAAATAATATGTACAAAGTGATATACATGATTAAATGTCAAATTATTATTTAAGACTTTAACTTGAGTCGTTTTAATAAAATGATGCTGGGAACTTTGAATTGTTTCATATGTGGATCAAATTATCAAACTTTTAACTATTTTAGGTTTTTTTTAAATGGACAAAACTTTGAATTATTTGGCTTATTCTCAATTTATTAACATCAGTTTATCCAGCTTATTTTTTTTTAGTTTGATATAATCGTTAAGTTTGTGTATGTTTAATTCTATCAAATTTATTTATAATATTATTTAAAAATTAATATTATATATATATAATGTTATATATATTAATTTAATTTTAAATTTAAATTTAAATTTAAAAAATAATATATATTTCAAAATAAATTATATTAATATATTAATTTTTATAATTTTTTTTGTTAATATATAATTTTAAATAATTAACCAATCACTTAAATTAAAAAATAATATATTTTAAAATAAATAATATAATAAAGAAAATAATTTATTATTATATATAATTTTTCACCTTTCCATATATTCTTTCTAGCCCAATCTTTTAATTGTCAATTTATTTTCTAACTTTCTCACCCTATTCGTATTATTATTTATTTTAATTGTCAATCGATATTTTTAGATAATTATGACTATTTTAATTTCTAAGCTATAGCCTAAAAAAATATTATAAATATATCGAATAAATGAGAGAATGAACAAAATGATTAGAAATAAATAAATAGATAAGAGATAATGAATAATTTAAAAAAAAAATGATAAGAGAGAAAAACGCTAAAATTATAATTTTAAACGCCGAGAAGGAATATAGAGAGAAAATTGAGTTCAATTCGTAAAAGTGTGTTTAATTATATGTTTTTGCTTGAGTTTATTACGTAAAGTTAATATAGCAGCTTATTACATAAACGTTCATAAACGACTTATAAACGTCGATTGAAACAAAGGAGTCCTTAATTATACATTATAGGATATTAGTATTAGGTGGATAACTCCTCCGGACTGTATGAATGGCAGTGTGGCCGCCCTTTTAATCTCTCTAACTCTTTCTTTTTTCATCTTTTTATTCTATGTTTTAATATTATTTTCTTTCTATTTATATTTTTATTAGCTAATAGTATGATATTTTATATTTTTATTAACTACCAGTACGTTGTTTTACAATACGTTATCCGCACAACTATATAGCTGTTTAAGGTATATTTTCCTATCATTATTTTTTTTTATATTATGACTAACCTCGCTAAAACATAATTTTTTTTCCCTTTGTCCGTTTCTCGAGATAATTATATATCATGAGCTCGTGACATTAAAATGCATCTTGCATCCATAAAATTATAGAAAATTCTTGTCCCCCGATAAAATTTATTGAACTAGAAAAAGACAAAAGCCATGATTTTTCTAATTCATCATATCGATGAAGCACTTAAATTACAATATGTTACACTGAATCTCCGCTAGAGCTATCGTATAAATTGAAAAAATATAGAAATGATATTATATAAATAAAATATTTTAAAATAAAACAATTATTTAAAAATATTTATTTGAAAATTTATTATTGTTTTTAATATATATATATATATATATATATATATATATATATATATATATATATATATATATATATATATATATATATATATATATATATATATATATATATATATATATATATATATATATATATATATATATATATATACGAATTACTAATCTTATTAAAAACACAATTATAATCGAATCATAATTTAAAAAACTTTTAATAATTATTATTTTAAAATAAAATCATTAAATTAAAATATTAAATATATATATATTAAAAAAACTAATGGAATCTAGCTGGGTCATAATTTGGGGTTTAATGTAAATTTAAATTTTAGGATTCCTAAAATAATAATTTTTTTTTTTAATTTTAATAATATAAAATGAGATATAAATAGTTAATATATATTATAATACGAAGGTGAGTATATGGTATTTTAAATAATAATTTTATAAGTATTTAATAAATTATTTACTTTTGAATTTCCTGAAAAAAAAAATGGAATAGTGGATTATTTCACCCTGCTTCATTTAAAATTAGTTTCATGATGATAAAGAAAATAATATATTCAAAAACTATCAAATATGATTAAGAAAAGAAAAAATTAATAGTAGGATTTTTTATTTTTACTTTCAAAACAAATTCAATTAAAAAATTCAAATGAATTGGTAATGTAAAATTATATAGAAATCTAACTCAAACTTCTCTTTATGTGTGCTTAATGAAGATCTCTATCCTCTTTTTCTATAAGAAAAAAAAGAAATTCAAATAATCAAAAATTTAGAATTTAGATTTTCAAATCTGTAATTAAAATTTTCATTTGCAAATGTGTTAATAAAGTTAAATTAGCTCCCATAAAGCTTTAGTAACTAACCTTGAAGAAACTAATACTTAGCTAAGTTAAATGATACTGAAATATTTTTTAAAAGTAATGATATGGTTGTGAAAAATTTATATCGAAAGTCACATTGATCCAACAAATTGAACAGGGAACAATTTAAATCTTCAATTTTGCACTATATATCATATATGCTATAATAGTTTTGGACTAATTTGTGTACTACATGTATCACTTACTATTTTATAAGTTACATTTTAATTAAGAAATTAGTTTTAGTTGTAATCTATACATAATCTAAGAATATAATGATGGTTTACTTATTTTTTAATTTTATGTAGATACTTGACTGTATATAGTTGATTGAGCCAATAAGGTCTTTAAGTTCTTTTAATAAAATTATTATTTTCTCTTTGACAATGTCTCAAGTTGGTTCGAATTTATAGATTATTTCAAAAAGTTGATAATTATGGGGTACATATAGACTTGATGTTATCTTAATATATTGTTATAAATTTTTTTATATGTTAATATTTTGAGCATAGAACTAAAACAAATGCCTCATTGATAGATTGATTGAAGCAATTTTCCTTTCTAGACAAATACATGCTTACAAACTAATTAATGGAATGAATAATTAAATTTAGTTGTTTTTTGATTTATTTAGTGTGGTATTTTCAAAATCAAGAAATGAATAGTAACTAAATCTTATTTTCATTGGAACTTTACACTATTTGGCCCATTAATTAATTTATATCTACTATAACATATAACCACCTTAATCCAAGAAAAAACGCATCATTCCTCAACACTAGTTCATCCTATGACTTGCCTTCTAAGAAAGACTAAAGACTCAAGACTAGTGACCGTATCAACAAGTATACGAGCATCCCGGACGTGAGTTGTTTTCTATGCAACGGAAGTGAAGAAATCATTGATCACCTGTTTGGGAGCTGCAGTATAGCATTGGAAATTTGGGACAGATTTTCTAAAAGCCTGGAGCTGATCAGTTTCCCGAAGGAATGGAAAGAAATTAAAGAAACAACACTACTCAAAGCCAAAGGAAACAGATTCGCAACAAACGTATTCAAGTGCGAATTTGGAACAGTAGTTTACAACATTTTGCAGGAACGTAATGCGAGAGTCTATGGTAGAACCCGCATAAGTGTTGAAGAATTATGATGGACATAGTCTCGAATTGTGGCGCATTTGCGGGAACGTGGAGAAAAGTTTTAAGTACGGAGCAAAATTGAAATATCAGAATATTAGTACGATTTTTACCTATTACCTATTATGCTATTTTTATAAAAGAATATTAGTACGATTTCTCATAGGTTTAATTAAATCGAATTTGTTTTAGGATTTGAACCCAACTATTATTATTTGACTAATGGTTATAATTTTAAATTATTTTGTTATAATTTTCAAAAAGAATTATTTTATTTTAAAATTATATTTTATCTCATTTAATTTGTCATATGTGTAACACCAAAATATCGTTCATCGAGAGGATCGCGTATCGGTTCGATAATCCTCGCACCATAATTCATATTCCTTTAGTCTCAAGTAATACAAGTAGTTAAAATGTTAGGCACAATCAGAGCTCGTGTAAATGATTTATTTTGGACTAATTTTGAAGTTTTTAGAGTCACCTTACTCCCCGAGAAATTAGGAGAGAAAAATAATTTTATAGGTTCAAATACGACTTAGAAATTATGTTCATAGTCGACATTATGTCTCACGTATTCGAACGGCGGTCTTTACTATAAACTCTTGGTCATGTAAAATAATATAATTTTTATATTTTATTTATTTATTTATTACGCTTCTAATACATGCGTCTAAAGATGAATTAAAACATAAATATGCAACTAAATTGGTATCAATTTTAAAAAAATGTGTTTACGTTATTGTCAATCATAAATCTAAAAAAAGTAAGGAAAAAAAGAAAGTATATGTGAACGGTAGACGACCATACTCAAAAGAGTAACCAAAAATAGACTTAAAATGTTAGTTTAAAAATAAAATGAAATTCAAACTGTCCTTATCAAAATATATTTTATTTGAAATATTAATTTTTAATCTTATTATTTTTATGAAATTTTTTAAAATTAATTAAGGCATTTAAAGGCATAAATGAAGTTAATATTAAAAATAAGATAACAAACAAGCGCCAGTTGGCGAGTCATATAGTTGTCGGGCGGGCAGATCTGAGCTCGTGTGGAGAAGTCAATGGGAGGGGGCAAGAGTGCGGGTGACCTATGCGCTAAAAAATAAAAGGAAAGGGGTCCCAAGATTAGACTCATGGTCGAAGGCACACGAGACATAGTTGGATGCTCCACCTCATTTTTCTTTTTTCGGTTGGGCGCCCAAATCTCTTGGTCGGATGACAAGCCAGCATCTCGGTCTCGGTTTTGGTCTTAGTCGCTGACTTATTTTCTTGGTCGAAAATTAGGCAGCAAAATAAATTCTTGATCGTTTAGGAAGAGGAAGCAAAACAGAAATTCTAGCACTCAATTTTTTCTTTATTAATAGATATATATATATATATATATGATACTTATTAATTTTTATTTAAAATAGTCCAAAGTTTAATTATTTTGGAATCCGAATGATACGATATCTTCTCTAATCTATTTATTTATTTTAATTTCGTGCCATATAAATGAATATTTTTTAAAATAATTCGTTTACTTGACATATTTAAAATTATTTAAAACTATGATAAAAAATGAGTGTCTCTATAACATGATCATATCACCCACTAAATTCTTTTAACCTGAGTTGTTTGTAAATTTGTATCCACTCTCTATGCTTAGAAGATAAAAATAATTAATTAATAGTTTCTGAAAAGTATATATTAAATATTGATATTGTAAATATATGCCCTCTTTTTATTTAAATTATTAAATATCTTGAATTTGTAAATATGTATCCTCATTCTAAAAAAGGTTACCTATTTAAGATAAATATTTAAAAATTAAATACTAAATACATTAATTTTTGTAAAATTTATGCCTCTCATAGTCTCATTTCATTAACATCTTCATTTTGTAAATCTGTGCCCTCCCATTTAAAAGATTACATACCTTTATATGAGATAAATATTTTAAAATAAAAAAATAAAATATTAAATAAAATGATTTTGTAAATGGCATCTCCTTCTATCTTTTAGTATGATAATTAAATACCTTAATTTTACAAATATGTATTCCCTCTAAATTTTAACTATTATTACTTTCCTTTCCTTTCAATTTCATTTTATTATTAGTAATAATAAAATATATGATCATCTTGATTCATATAAAGAGGCAATTTTATTTTTTCATTTTGCATATGAATACATCTTTTAACTAATATAACACACTACATATACTCAGCCACATCAAGATCCACAATGTAACTCTACTCTAATCGTTCTTAAGATCATTACTTTAATTATGTTTTTTATGTTGCTAGATCTTGATTTTTATTTGATTTTCAACTTTTAAACATTTATTTCTATTTTTCAATTTTATAATTTATATATTTTTAATAAATTCCGAATATATTGTTGTTTAAAATTTATATACGGGTTTATTTCACAAATTTACAAATAAATAATTATTTTTGAAAACGTGCTCGTGTCATTTGACTCCAAAAATAATTAATTTCGGATAAGTTAGTATATATATTAAGCTTAGATGAGTTAATATATGTTATTTATTTTGTATTTATATTATAAAATAAAATAATAAGTCAACATATATCAAAAGAAATAATAAATTAATGAATCGATGAATTTTAAATGAATTTATTTGTTATTAATTTTTTTGTTTTGTTTTTAAAAATATTTAAAAATGAAAAAACAAAATAAATAAACAAAAATAAAGAGGGATCAATCAAACGCCCAATAGGCGTTAGAAGTCAGAAATTTGACAAAATGACCCTAAAGATTGGGGGTATTTGTCGATAAATTTAATTGTTTTCGTGATCACTTATTTTTTTGGACGATATTACACTCTTCGCGAAACCCGAAGGGACTTAGCGTTTTGCGAAGTGAATTAGGGTTTATTATAAATATTCTAATTTTTTCATTTCCTTCATTTCCTTTCTCTCTCTTCTTTTGTTCTCTCTTTGACGACGATTACGGCGACAGAGGCGGCGGGGCGGCAGTCCACTTCATACAGATATAAATTTATGTTCTTATTTACATGATCTTTATTTCAAACCCTAACCTAAATCGATTTATGTTTTTATTTACACGATCTTCATAAATTCTAACCCTAAACCTATTTTGCATGTAGGTGAAAGATTTTAAGGATTTGAAGGTCGAAGAAGAGGAGAAGAAGATCTTCACTTCAAACCTTAACCTAATTCGATTTATGTTCATGTTTCCATTATCTTCATTTCAAACCCTTCGATTTAACATGTTCTTATTTGGTTCATATTGATTCATATTTGTTATTTGGTTCATATTGGTTCATATTTGTTATTTGGTTCATATTGGTTCATATATGTTGATGATGATATTTGCAGATAATCTCGGATCATATGGGTTCCGTTTCAGGGAAGATTCGCTAAGGACTTACCGTTTTGCTAAGTGCTTACCGTTTCTCTAAGGACTTACCGTTTTGCTAAGTGCTTACTATTTCGCTAAGTACTTCGCATTTCGTTAAGTGTCAAGATTTTTTTGTTATTTATAGTTAATCATGAACTTCATTTGACAAGGTATCTACATCACTCATGGTTTTGAAGAGAAGTTGTGTTAGCAAAACAAACCTTCTCTTCTTACATTAATGGAAACATTTAGATTCTTCAGAAAAGACCTTTGAAGAAGCCTTCATTGAGCTCCATGTAAGAGAAGATGGTTTCACATCTATTTCGTTAGTAATTAAGCTAATGAAATCGAATTCAAACCATTTTCTCTTACCTAGAACTCGTTGACGGCTTCTTCAAAGGCCTTTTCTGAAGAATCTAAATGTTACCATGTAAAATTATAAAATTTATTTTGCTAACACAACTTTTCTTCAAAACCATGACTTTATTGTTGATACCTTGTCAAACGAGATAAATTACCTATGAAACCAATAAAAATTTGTGTACTTCACATTTCGCTAATGACTTCGCGTTTCGCTAAGTACTTCGAGCTCGAGGTAAGAGAAAATGGTTTGAATTCGATTTCGTTCGTTATTAACCAATACATGCTTAATGACTAACGAAATCGAATTCAAACCATCTTCTCTTACCTGGAGCTCAATCAAATGCTTGAAGCATGACTTCGCGACTCGCTAAGTGCATCGTGATTCGCTAAGTACCTTGCAATTCGCTAAGTACTTAGCGAGTCGCTAAGGACTCACCGTCTCGCTAAGGAAGTCGAAGATGCGCATGTACGCACACGCGTTATACCTTATATCTTTAAAAAATTCATTTCAGCATCTGAACATTTCATTTCTTCTATCACGCGCGACTTGTCTCTCTAACCTCTCTTCACTGAACTGCTCCCTGCCAAGGCCGATCATTTCTTCCCGTCTTCTCGGTTCTTTCTTCTCGTCCGTCATTATTAAACAGGTTTGATTATTTTTTCGATAATTGCTTGTCTTTTTCTGGTTTTTTGTTTATGAGTTTTGGTTTTTGCATTTAAGTTTTAAGGTTATTACATGTTAAGTTTTAGGGTTTTTGCTTGTCTGTTTCTTGTTTAGGTTTATGGTTTTTGCTCATCTTATGTTCAGTTTAATGTTCTCAATGGTTTCGCTATGTACCATATCCCATATCCTAGTTTCGCTAAGTACCTCGCGATTCGCTAAGTACTTAGCGATTCTATAAGTACCTAGTGATTCGCTAAGTACCTCGCGATTCGCTAAGTACCTAACGATTCTTTAAGTACTTATAGTTTGCGATGGTTTATGTATTTGTTCTTACATTTTTGTTGTTGTTCCTTTTGTAGATTGCAGAAACCACTGTTACTGAGTTTTCTGGTCGGATTTCTTGGAAAAGTGCCCTCTGCCTGAAGAAGATTGTTAAGAAATTCGAGGAAATGGATCTTTTGGAGAGAGTTTACAATACCCAGTTCAGATCATTATTCACAGCCCCAGTCTTGCAGTTCTCAGGAATAATAGTACATCATATGTTGATGAGGAGGGTAAACTCAAACTCCAAGGAGATAACTTTCACGGTGAATGGGCATGAACTTATATTTGGTATGAAGGAGTATGCGTTGGTTACAGGCCTAAACTTCGGCAGTTTTCCTGAGTTGAACGAAAAAGAATTCCGAGCTTGTCCACCTCTCTCGGAGAAATATTTGAAAGGGAAAAATAGTGTGCGAATGAGCGAGTTGGAGAATACTTTTTTGAAATGCAAAGACAAGGAAGATGCATTCAAGATGGGGCTGGTATGCCTGATTTGCCAGTACCTATATACATTTGACTCAAGGAGGGTGGTATTTCAAAAAATACTCCACATGGTGGAAGACGAGGAAACTTTCCTTCGATATCCATGGGGGAAGGTCACCTTTAGAGAGCCACCCTCAAGGGTTTAAACAAGAACATGAAACATCTCAGTCTCTCATATTATGAGAAGAAGAAAACTACTGATGATCCTTATGCTCCTTTTACATATAACATTGGATTTTGTGTGTAGCACGTCTTCAAAAGAATCGCATTGACGTGTATGAATGCGATGCTTATATTTATAAGAATCTGGATCCTTATTTGAAACCGTTGTGTGAGATGAATCCACATGTATTTGCAAACACAGTCACTGAAGGTGAGATGAAGAGGTATCCTCACTTCAACTTCAAAGCCCCCATCCAAGCCATGACATACAAACGGTTTCCACACCCGAAAGTCAAAACCGCAGCAGCTAAGGTAGGGGAAGTCCTAAGAGCAACCGAGAGAGGAGACTGTGGTGTATTCACGCTCATATATATGGAATACTTGACTACTAACCAAAGCGTACAGAATGTAACCTCAAAAAACATGGAGTTTTGGAGGCAGAAGATGGCGGTCAGGTTATTCCATCAAATTATCGAACCTTAGCATTGTAAATTGGATACATTATTTGATTTGATGTAATGTAATGTAAATGTAAGTTATCGAACCTTGTTTTGGAGACAACTTGAAGTAATGAAAATGTATTGTTAAGATATTTGAAGTTGAATTGTAAAATATATATATATATATATTCATATATTGAATTTTGCACTTCAGACTTGAAGATACCTTCAATGTAAGAACAAGTGTAACTTTAACTTCGCTAAGTGCTTACCGTTTCGCTAAGGACTTCTCGTTTCGCTAAGTGCTTACCGTTTCGCTAAGTGCTTACCGTTTCGCTAAGTGCTTCCTTGTGCTTACCATCTGAATTAACACATGAATTAACAACATATACTACAACTTATCCCAAACCACCTGAACTAACACCTAAATTAACAACATATACTACAACTTATCCCAAACCAAACCACCATAATTCAATTCAATTAACAACATATATTACAACTTATCACAATAATAATCTTTCAAGCTAAAGGTTCATACTGTTGAGATGATGACTCATGCTGCTTAGATGATGATTATGTTGCAGTATATGGTGCATGCATCATTGCTTTGCATGTTTCCCTATTATGTCCTAGTCCAGCACATGAGTTGCATCGTCTCGGGACCTTACGGACCTCACCTTGGGATGACCTACGCTTTGTTTGTGGTCGGCCTTTCTTAACCTTGAGATTTGGTTTAAGACACGAGCGTTGCTTGATATGTTCGGGAACATCCCAATTTTCTTCATTACCAGGAGGATAACATGTCTCCGCATATGCATTTATCCAACATTCAGTTGTGTAATACCTGTGTGCATGGAAAATATAACGATTTATCAATTGGTTAAACAAATTGAACATGTGAGCTGAATAATACCTTGAACAGAAGTCATAAAAAACCAAATTCCGACTAAGGGCAACAACCATTGCTTGCGTACAAGGAAGACCCGAAACTTCAAATAATCTATAAGTGCAGTTCATGTCTTTCAAATTGACTTTGAAATGAGAATGATTGTCATGCACATAAAACTTGAATCGATAAGCGATTGGACTGTATAGAATCTTTCCTTCTCGAATCCCTCACGTAATAACTTCTATTAATTTAGAGATAAAACTTCTTCGTGGTTGGACGCTTTTTCTCTTCTATCGTTAAACCAATGTTTTATTGTGAATCTTAAATACTCAGCCATTTCTGAAATGGGATACTTTCTGGCTTCCCTGCTCTGACTATTGAAACTCTTAGCATAATTGCTTGTGAGTTGATTGTATCGCTTATCGGGAAAAAAAATGCTCTACTCCATCTTTGGAACACAATTTCTTCTAAATAGGCAACAATCCTTTGATCTTTAACCTTGATCTTGTCAAAAAACCGATTAAATTCGTGGATAGTGCACGCTTTAGAAGCCGAATCAAACTCCGCATGGCATTTATCACTTTTGAATTTAGCCATAATATTCATCTTTATGTGATATGTGCACGCATCGTGGTGTGCTTCTGAAAAAACAGCACACAAAGCATTGGCGATGCTTGGGTGTCTATCGGATACGAAGACGGATCATCAACTAATCCAATTGCGTCTCTCAGTTTTTGCATAAAATTATCCCAAAGTTATTATTATCTGAATCAACAACGCCGAATGCGACAGGATATAGTTGCTCATTCGCATCCAATGCAATAACCACCAATAGTTGACCACCCACCTTGTGCTTAAGTAAACTAGCATCAACGCACATTACAGGACGAAAAAAGGCTTTGAAACCCCTAATTGAGAGGCCTAAGCACATGAACATATACTTGAAGTGGCCGAGCTCGTCTATCTGGATATAAGTTATGGTACTAGGATTATACTTCTCCAACATGTAAATGTATGATGGCAATATTCCATAGGATTCCTCTACCATTCCTCGCACCAATATTAAAATATTTTCCCTTTCCCTCCATGCCTTATTATAAGTCAAAAATATCCCATAAGTTGTCTGCATGTCTTCAATTATTTTCTTAGGCAAGTGGTTATGGTGATGGTCCATGTACTTGCTCTTCACGCACTGCCCAATAACCTATGCTGGTGTTTGCATTTTTTTCTTTGGCTCGACAAAAATGAGCATGAGTGTTGTTGCTCGAATTTCCGGATCTCAAACATCTCAGAAAACTTACCTTTCACAGCACGCAACCTCCACTTGTATGTCTCATCCAAACATTTCACACACCAAAGATATTTTCTTGACTTCTCCACTTTGAATTCAAAATGATTGGTCATCGCATATTTATATAGACTAAGTTGAAGTTCTTTTTTATTTTCAAATAATGCACCGACTTCCAATACGGTTTCACTAGTTAATGCCATCACAAATGAGGGGTCTGGAGGTGATGTGTCTGTCGGGTCTGTCGATGGTGTACCCATTGAAGATCTTCTTGCACTAGACAATGTACCCATTGATGCTCTTCTTGCACTACTTGGTGTACCTATTGATGATCTCCTTGCACTAGTTGGTATAGGTATTGATGCCTTTGCACTAGTATTAACATGCAAGTCCCGAGTAAGTAGGATGTGAGGCAAATAGTTTTCTCTGGCTTCATTTTGACTTTCAACAAAGAATTCTGAGGGTACAACTTGTGGTACAATTTTTTGAGTAAGTTGTGGTGATAATATACTTTCTTGAGTTGGGTATGTAAGTAGTGGTATCTTTTCTTTAGTAAATGTTGAATTCTCTACTACAGAGACACGCAATGGTGACACGGTTCGACCCAAAATCAAGCGTGATAAATATGTGTTCAAATCTCCATCTTCATCAATAAAAATAGGTTTTGAATTTGTGATATTCAGAATATCATACTTGACTTGCAGCACTAAATCATATATAGATTTCTGCACGTTAAGTCTAGCATAGAGTTTATCAACTAATTCAGCATAACGAGTACTTTGGGGTAAATCAAATGTTTTGATTGAAAATGCATCGAAATACAATATTCCATCAGCATCAAATTTTTACTCTCCATTATAGAAAACGAAAACTTCAGCTGCAATAAAAAACATGATTTGATTTAGAAACGGGAAATGGATAATTAATACTTCGTAGGAAGCCCTTCGCGAAACGGTAACCACTTAGCGAAACGGGAAGTAAAACCCTAAATAACAGTGATTCGAAGATGCATAAACGGATAAAATAAACGTACCAAGTGGAACAGTGCTCGTGCTCGTCGTGGAGCTCATTGTCGTGGATTTCGTCGTCGTCGCCGCCGCAACAATTTAGAGAGGAGGAGAAGAGCGGGAAGAGAGAGAAGGAGAAGAAAAGAAATGAAAAAAATAGGCGAGGTTATATTAAATAGTAAGGGTAATCTGGACATTTCACACATTTACACTTCACGAAACACTAAGTCCCTTCGCATTTCGCGAAGAGGGTAATATCGTCCAAAAAAAAGACTATGAAAGCAATTAAAATTATCAGCGATCACCAGATCAAATAACCCCATCGGGTAATTTCCTCAAATTTCCCGGTACACGATCCTATATAAGATACTTTTTTCTTTGTGCAACAAATCCCTATTTTTTATATTTTTTTTAGAATTTGAAAAAGTCTTAAATCAACTTTAGACTGGTCACCTGACCCGAAAAAAGCAATGTGGCAAAGGTAACAAGCGAAAACATGCCAATAAATTTGACAAAGGAACCACACACATTTAGGATTTGTAAATAATGTTTTTCTAAATTATCTAGGTTAAACCTAAAACTGGTTCAAAATTTATTATATAGTTTATTTATTCATTTTAGAGCCGTTACAAAAAAGGGGTGAAAAAAATTATATTGATTGAGAACATTTTTCAGATTCACTATACTTTGATTTTCTTATATTTTTTTTAACAAATCACCAAGTTTGTCTTCTTAATACTTAGATCTAAGCTATTTGTATTGAAATTTGGTAGATTTATTCTTAGGAAAGTTGATAAACATTATAATGACACTTTTATTTTTTCATTCATTGTATTGTAAACCCAATTTAATAAATATAATATATTAGCATATTTTAGACTTTACATGTTTGTAATGTTTGAATTCTGAATTGTCCGCATGTTTTGATTGTGCACCTCTTAAAATTTTGAGTTCAGCCAAATTTTGTCAACTTATTTTTGTTTAAAAATGTCTAATTTTGAAAATAAATAACTAATTCAATTAAATTGTGTTCTTGAATCCTCTTGTTGGAGAATAAAATTAAAGAGCATGTATATTGTTATATATAACATAAATATGTTTTTTTTTGTTAATCTGAAAATAAAGTTTTTGGGTGATTTTAATTTTTTTATTTTTAAATTTTATGCAAAGTTTATTCTTGATTTTTTTTTAATTTCATTGCTTGTTAATTGATTTTAATGATTGATGTTATTCACTCATTAATTAACAAATGTGTCAGACTTATATTTCAAATTAGGTACTAGGTGTTTTTATGTTCATTTAGACTTATGACTTATTTGTTTGGCCTGTCTTATTTATTTTACTTATTTCGCTTAATTTATTTATTTAATTGTATTAATTAATTTATAATAATTATAAAAAATATAAAATGAATAAAAATATAATTTTCAACCACAACTTTTTTTTTTTCCAGTAAATACCGGTTTGGCAAATTTGGCATTTTTCAATTTGCATTAGCCATAACTTATTTTCCATTTGTCCAAAAAATACATGATCGATTATTTGTTTTTCTAAAAATATTTCCAACCATAAAATGGACTTTGTATATTTTTCCGATATATTTGACGTTTTAGCCATGTTTGTTGTGCCTTATGTGCTTGTTTGGAATGATAAAAATATTTATACATGCTAATGAAAATTTAGCATTTTTTATATTTATATCTTAGCATGATCTTCCATGTTTGAATTTGTTATTCTTGATTTCTATATTATTTTATCATCCATCCATGCCTTTAATGGTATATATGTTTGAATGTTTATATTTTTCTTCTTCTCACATGGTTGAAATCTCTTTGTTAATGTACTAGAATAAATGGATGATTGTCAATGTGGAAATCACACACAGTACTAAGAGTAGCATGATAGGAAAAAGTCAAAATCAAATATAAAGTGTAAGAATATAATCTAAATATGTCAAATTTATAATAGTAGACACCATCTTAACTAGACGACGGGTGAGACATATCGTCAATGTTATTTTCTACACCTAACCAAGCACCAAATCCATTTTGGGGAATTTCTAATTCTTTGTGTTTTTACATCAAATATATTTTTCCTTATTTTGCGAGAAAATTAGGTAGCGAGTATTTGTTGTGAGATTATTCATAAATTGAAAAAAGTAAAAAATGTGACTTATGTTAAATTTATAATTTATCCATAATCTCGATTGTGATTCGATAAGAAGGTTAGTTATGAATTTAACTATAATGTCTAATTATTTATTTTTAACAAAGATTTTCGATTTGGATATATTTTCTAAAAAAATAATTCTTAAGCGACAACAGAAAAGTTGAGTGTTTTTTTCATGTTCAGTTTCTGGCGATTCTATTTTGGACATTTGATGTTTAACTCACATGATTTTGACCAAAATTTAGGAAACTATTTTCATACTTTAAAACTTTAATTGTCCAATGTGCATCGGAGCTCTAGGAGCTAGTTACTTCCAGGTATTATAGTGTGTTCGCAATGTCATATATATATATATCAATATCTTAAGTGCTAAGATTCGTCAATGTGGAATGACGATCTGTCCTATTTTGAGCGATGTTACGTTGACTATTGAACTTAAGAAAAAACACGAGGTTAACCTTTTTTTCCTCATGTGAGTTTCCTTATTTTAAGGAAAGGGATAAAGAAAAGAAACAATAACAAAATACCTAATAAAACTAACTCCATTCAAAATGCTTGTTCAGAAAGGCATACAAATATAATCATTTTTTCTTCTCTAACTCATTTCATTCTATTCTCAATCTCACCTTCTATTGATGTATTTTCTTTATTCAATGTATCTCTTATATGTCTAATTTGGCCTTAAAGTCATTACTGTATGCTTTTATTTTTGGTTGATCTTATTTTTCTTTATTTGGAACAGTTCAAATACACACAAGCTCTTTTATCATGTTATTCGTCCCTTCAACACCCGTGATGCACAAATATAAAATAATTTTATATGTGTTGTGTGTCTTAATATATAAAGTTGTACAAATAATTATTTTTATCAATGTAGTCATATTAAATAAATGAATTACTATTATCTTTGTAAAAGAGTGGTAAAAAAATTCTACTAAATAAAAATATTTATAATATAAAATGATGAATTGATTGTCCATACTTAATTATTGATTTATATTTTATAACAGAAAATTAATGAGAATAATATTATTAGATTATAGTGACCCATATAAGTTTTGATCGAGCCTAAACTCGCGGTGCAATAAAATAAAATAAATTCCTAACTATTTGATATTGGGTCCATTAGGCTCAGTTATTTGACATATAAATATATGGTCTTAATTAGAGTTTTATTAACACACATAATATTTGTTTCTATTTATTTTATCTTTCCCTAAATTGTAATATTTTATTTTAATCATAGTAAAGTTTCCTCATGTACCCGTAGTTTTCCCATCTTGGATTTTTACGTAAATCTTGTGTTATTTATATGTTTTATTGATTGATACTTCGTCTCTTCTTTATCTTGATTAATCTTAGATTAATATAATGTTCTTCAACAATTGGTATAAGAGCCTTAAGTTTTTTTTTTTTTTTTATACTAAGACTATATTTATTTTTAGAGATGTCGAGTATGAAGTACGGTATTTCGTTGTTAGATCATAACACTAGATTTTCTTAATGGCAGATAAAGATGCAAGGTCTGCTCACTAAGATGGATTTGGACGAAACTCTATTAAGGTTTGATAAGATTCTCAGTTCCTAGACAGTAGAAGAGAAAATGAGGAAGAATCGTAAGGCTATGTCTCATATACATTTACATATGTCGAATAATATTTTACAAGATGTTCTGAAACAGACGAGTGTTGTTGGATTATGGATTAAACTAGAACAACTATGCTTGATGAAAAGTCTTACTAGTAAACTACAATTAAAACATAATTTATATTTTTATCATATGCCTGAAGGTACGACTTTATAAGAGAATTTATTAGCATTTAAAGAAACTGCTGCTGATTTGGAGGCCTTAGAAGTCAAGTATGACGATGAAGGTTTAGTTTTGATTATGTTGTGTTTGTGTTTGTTTCCTCCATCGTATATCAGGAGTCCTTAAATAGGTTTATATTTTACAATTTTAGCAACTATTTGTTCACGGATCAACATTCACCTTAAACTTATAATAAAACATATAATATACAACAAAAATTTCATGTCTTTTTTATTACTTCAGACTTTACAATTTTTATTAAATAGAAAAAATACAAATACAAATCTGTATATTTTTATTTTATTAACGGAGAATTAAACAATTTAAAGCGCAAACTTCACAGCATAAAATAAAACATCTCCAATTTTAATGATATATATGCTTATTTTAGAGGTGGCGTGCAACTTTCAATCATCAAATAAATATGATTATATATATATATATATTATATATATATTAAAAAAAATAGTTTAATTATTCTTTCACATATTTATGGTTATTAAGGTGTTAATATATATATATATATATATATTAATATTAATATTAATATGTACTTTTAATACATCTCTCTTTTTAATTCTTAGTTCATAATTCTTTTTAATTGTTTATTTATTTATTTTATCAAAATAAATTAATAATATTTTTCATTTTTTAATATAAACAAAATATTTTTACACAAAATTATTTAAATTTAAATAAATTTGTATTTCAAATATTATTTTACTCAATATTATAAAATATTTTGGCTGAATCACTATAAATTTCGTGTTTGTGTTCTTTAGTTTGCTTTTTTCGTTTCTGCAATTATTCAGTAGTGTTGTTTTTACATTAAGAAATACTTTATTTCTTAGAATTTCAACACCTTTTATACTCAAATCTATAGTTGAGCATCGTGCATAAACGGTTGTATTCGACTCGGGCAAGTTGTGTTAGACTCTCAATTGTGCTGTGTCATGTCATTTTTAATCTTACATGTGTCGTGTCGTGTCTTGATTCACTCAAAATATTATGATCAACGTACTCTTTCGTGTCGTGTTAATTCATGTCCACGAGTTTATCCATGTACACGAGTTTATTCATTTCGTACTAATTCGTGTTTAAATTCGTGTTCCATATTATTCCGACTATAGTTGATCATCGTTTTGACTCAATCGTGTTGAGTCGATGCTCATTTTTTTGTGTCATGTGACACACTCATGTTAATTATTTATATATATATATATATATTAAATTATATTATTAATAAAAAATAAAAAATATGATTATTAATTAACTAATTTAGAAAATTTAAATTAATTTACTAAGTTAAATATGTTATTTAAAAACTAATTAATATGTTAAATATGTAAATTGGTTAGATATATACTTTTGATATATCTTTAATTTTGACACTGAAATTTTAGTTATTAAAGAGATTAATGAAATATTTGAACTAATCATTTGTTATTAATATATTTTTGTTATAGCTTTCTGAATAAAGATGGAATAACTAGAGGGATGAATTAAATTTTGATGGAACGAAATCAAACCGACGGAGATTAAGGAGCATTGAAGAGATCGAAGAAGTTAGGAGATTACATAGTTTATTTTTATATATTGGTAATAGTCGTAACTAGAGTTGAGCATCGTACATAAACGGTCGTATTCGACTCGATCAAATTGTGTTAGATTTTTAATTGTGTCGTGTCATGTCTCAATCTTATACTCTTTCGTGTCGTAATAATTCGTATTCACGAGTTAAATTGTGCTGTGCTAACATGTATTTTGTGTTATTCTATCTAGAGTTTTGATTCAATCGTGTTGTGTCGATACCCGTTTTCATGTGTATCGTGTCGTGTCTTGACCCACTCATGTTAAAAAATTATATATATATATATATATTAAATTATATTGTTAGTAAAAATTATAAAATATGATTATTAATTTATTTATTTATTTTAATTTAGAAAACTAAATTAATTTAATATGATAAATATGTTATTTAAAAAAACTAATTAATTTATTAAATATTTAAGATGTTTATATATAAATTTTAACATATAGTTTCATAAATATATATTATTATATTATTAAAATTAAATTATTATCATATATTTATTATTTAATGTATTAACAATAATTGAAATTATAAAATAATTTAAAATTCTAAAAATAAATAAATTAATAAAAGTACATAGGTTCAAGATTCATACCAATAACTGGAGAAGACTCCTTGGATGTTTTGGAAGCTTTCTAGAAGCCTGGATCGAAGCTAGGATCACTTAGATGGTTTTAACAAAAAATCAATTCTTGGCCGGAATTTTAAATCTTAGATTTGTAGTTTAATAAGATGTGATTGTTTGATGGACTGAATAATGGGGACCTAGAGCCTATTTATATTAAGCTAGACGATCGAGGTGAAGTAATTCTAGTTCAATTTGATCATTTGAAATTCTATCATAATCGTGGTAGCCTAGCTAGGGCATAGGATAAGATCAATAGGTTTAGGATAAGGTTGGCGAGGATAAGGGGAGCACGTAGAAGCAAAAATGAAGTGATAAAGTGGAGAAATGACCGAGCTAGCTTTTCTAGAAGATTTCTAACGATGGTTAAGGCCTATAGGGATTCGCGAAGAAGACAATCAAAATGACGTCGTTTTGATCTGTCTAGGACGCATCGTTGGCGATACATCAGCGTTCCGTTGGCACTAGGTGATCTGAGCTATTGGGCGTTATGTCCCGTTAGTTATTCTGCTGTGAACCGGGCGTACACGCATTTCATTGTATCCGGCTGCGTGGCGAGTTCCTGGGCGCTGGATGGGAATCCAGCGCTCATCCGATGGCTGAGTTTCCTGCTGCAGAATTTTAATATAATTTTGCAACACTGGATCAACAAATTTAGTTTTTATAAAAGGGTTATTTGAAATCGAATTTTAATCATTTTCTTGCATTTTATTTCACCAAAAGTTTCACAAAATATTTTTCTACAAACATAATAAAAATTATGTTCATATTTTTATTTTTTTTGGTATTTTTGGGAATTTCGTGGGTATTTATTTAATTGTTTTTAAGTCATAAATTACACATATTTCATGATTAAATCATGATTAAATATTTTTAACCCCTTCTTTGCTTTAATTTGAGTAAAAATAAATATAATATTTTAACCTAAAACTATTTTTGGATTTTTGAATAATTTTCTTAATTAGTGTTTAATTATCATAATAATTAACCCTTAATTAAGTTTTAACTCATCATTTGTGTTATTTTGAATTAAAAATTTTAAAATAATTTTTTTTAAAATTATAATTTTTTTTATAAACTAGAGTATGTTGAATTTTTATGTCTACAATCTCTTTTAACTAGAATGTAGCATATTACGCATACCCAACCACATCAAGATCAACAATGACTTGATCTCATCAGCTAAACTGTATTCTTTCTAAGTGATAATATGTGCAATGTATTCTTTCTATGTGACGCTACTCTTAACATGTTCTTGTACTTAGTGAATTTTTTAAATAACTCGAATATCTTATTTAATACTATGCCTTCGATCCTTTTCTTAGTTCTTAAGGTCATTTTGAACCAATTTAACAAATTCAGACTTCGGAATATGAACTCGGCATCTAACTTTAGTCCTCATCTAATCGGTCTTAGTTATTAGTTTATGATTTTTATGTTTCTAGATCTTGTTATCTTAGCTTGTAAACATTCATTTTTTACTCTTCAATTTTATAGTTTATATATTTGAATAAATTTCGAGTCTATTATTTTTTAAAATTTATATACGGGCTTATTGCAAATATTTTTAAATATATATTTATTTTTGAAGACATTGTCGTTTCGATCGATTCCGAAAATAATTAATTTATGACTAGAATAAATTAAAAATTAGAAAATAAATGATAAGTTAGTAAATATAAAAGAACAAAACACCTTGAGATTGTTTTTCATGTTGTGCGAGTTGAATTCAAGAAAGGTTTTGTAAATCCTAAACTACATACCATCTTTTCTTTGTGATAGTAGCATAAAATCCCTTAAAATTGATTATAGAGAAATTTGACTTGAAAAAAAGAACAACTTGTATCATGCATATAACACACTAGTAATAAGGGTGCACGTTCAAGTTGATGAAAGATAGGCATATAATAAGGAGTTTATTTTGATAAAATAACAAGAAAATTTATAAGAGAGTTCTTATTCTTGATTAAAAATAAAGTGATTGATCAAGGTTATACTTGTGTGTAACCATCATTAGTATAAAGAATGCAATTAATCAAACTCCTTGTTGTTGCGATGTTTGAATGGCCAACAATATTCCTCCAAGATGCCCGAATTCCTGGTGAGTTTGATGGATCAAAGTCAATGAATATTCGTTGTCAAGATCATTCCTAACTCCAACTCTAGTTACTAGTTATTGGTATACATCTTGGGACAAAAACACAAATATTGACAACTAAAAATGCATTATATAATAGTGCAATTTCATATAAATTTGGAAGATAGTTTAGTTCAAATTTAATAGAGATTATATCAAATGGAAACTCCTATCATTTTACATTTGTGATCACAAATTGGTGTCCATGTGATGTTAAAATTTATAGACTTCGCACTACTCCTATCTTGAGAACATTTTCAATAATGATCTAAGCCCAATGTACAATAATATTAGGTTTTCTATATCATATAAAAAATGTAACTCAAGTAATTATGAAATTTAAATAGTATTCATTTATAGAAGACTTCCCACAAAATTTACAAATGGAATAGGGCATAACTAATTTTCTTCTACAACTTTCTTAAATTCACAAGAAATTCACTATAAGTAAAACATGTTTTTACACAAACACAACTTAGGTGATAATTAGAAACACAATTAACACAACAATAACACACCCCTTCTTTTGCGCAGATAACACATGCATAATTGTACTATCAATTGTTAATGATAGGTCGGAAAATGGTCGGTTCTGGCCTCCACAAACCCAAAGACGTAAAGATATGTATTTAGTTAAGGGATTGATTTAATATTGAAACTCATAAATAATATTGAATGTATTATATTGAAGAAGTCATTGAGACGGAGGAAATTATAGATAATTAGTAGGAAACAATCAATTAGATCGTGTTGATCTCGGTCATTAATTCTTTTGTAGATCGCATAGTTCTAAAATAATAGACGAGTTTTGAAGATAAAATGTGTATCATATATATACTATTTCAGAACTTGATGAACATATCAACTAAGAATCGCAATGATAACTCAATAATAGTGATAAATTGCATTGTAAAATTTGTTGAGTAACAAAAAATATTTGAGGGAGGTACAATTATATAATGATGGTTGCATCAGATCTATTTACGTCTATATCCCAAATTATTGTAATGTGAAAATTGTTAGCATTTGTATCTCCCAAATTCGACCTGCTTGAAAATAATCTGTAAAAACACAAGAAAGAAGAACACAAGAACACACAGATTTATAGTGGTTCACTCAAATTGAGCTACATCCACTTCAGCCACCACCAGATTTCACTATGAAAAAAAAGAAGGAATACAGAGTTTTTTTGCCTCACACTTTATCTCTCTAAAATTCTGTCTTTTCAATGTAAACCCTTAATAATCACATATTTATAAGGTAAACATTCAGGTAATAAACCTAAATAACTTTGGTCAGGCCCAAGCCCAAAACCAAAAAGAAAACCCAATAAACTCTAATTAACAATGTAGAGTTTATTATAAGAGTAGGCTCCATAACTCAAAAATCTCCCACTTGGAGACTAACTTCATCATCTCTCGATCGGTAGTGGCTTTCCATTTGGTGTCTTAATGAAGAAGACCAACTGAAGTTGCACATAACTTCAGTTTCTCATTTGTCACAGCTTGCGTCAACATATCAGCTGGATTCTTACTTTCGGGAATCTTCTCCAGAGCTAATACTCCATCTTCTAAAGTTGACCGGATGAAATGATAACGAACCTATATATGCTTCGTCCTGCCATGATAAACATGATTCTTTGCCAAATGAATGACACTCTGACTGTCGCATCACAACACACTTCCCTCGTAGTCTTGACCCAATTCTTGCAAAAAGGGTTATAACCACATCATTTCCTTAGCAGCTTCTGTCACAACAACATACTCTTCCTCACAACTAGAAAGAGAAACAATCTTCTGCAATTTTGAAACTCAGTTGATTGCAGTACCTCCTAGAGTATAAATATACTCTGTTGTGCTCTTCCTACTATCAACATCACCACCATTGTCAGCATCAACATATCCTTCCAAACCCATATTAGACTTTCGAAAACACAAAGCGAGACCCGTACTTCCTCTTAAGTATCGTAGTATCCACTTTACTGCTTCCCAATGTTGTCTACCCGGATTTCTCATGAATTTGCTAACAACTCCCACTGCATGTGCTATGTCTGGTCTTGTGGAAACCATCGCATACATAATACAACCAATGGCAGAGGCATACATAACAGTTGCCATGTAATTTTTCTCCTCCTCTGTTGAAAGCGACTGATCTTTAGATAGTCTGAATTGACTAGCTAAGGGGGTAGTAACTGGTTTTGCATCATACAAGTTGAACCTGCTAAGAACTTTCTTCACATATTCTTCTTGTGAAAGCTTGAGAACTTCTTCATCCCTGAAAATTCTCATCCCAATGATTTGTTTTGCAACACCCAAATTCCTCATTGCAAACTTTTCAGACAGCTCTTTCTTTAATTTGTTAATTTCATACAAACTTGCTCCAGCAATCAACATGTCATCAACGTAGAGAAGAAGAATAATGTACGGTTTATCAAACCTCTTGATATAGCAACAATGATCAGCTTCACACCTCAAAAAATTGTTACTTTTCATGAAGTTATCGAACTTCTTGTACCATTGCCTTGGAGCCTGTTTCAAACCATATAGACTCTTTTGAAGCTTACACACAAGCTCATCTTTTCCTTTGATTTCAAATACTTCTGGCTATTGCATGTAAATCTCTTCATCTAAATCACCATGAAGAAAAGTAGTTTTGACATCCATTTGTTGAAGATGAAGGTCTTCTTTCACAACCAAACTCAAAATAGTTTTGATTGTCATCAATTTAACTACTGGAGAGAATATCTTATTATAGTCAATACCTTCTTTCTATTGAAATCCTTTCACAACCAACCTTTCTCTTGTACCTCATAGTTTTATCAGGCTCTTCTTTAATCTTGAAGATCCATTTGTTGTGAAGTGCTTTCTTTCCCTTTGGTAGCTCAGTGAGCTCCCAAGTTTGATTCAACGTCAAATAGTCCGTCTCATCTTTCATTGCAGACTCCCACTTAACCGATTCATCAGATTGTATTGCTTCCTCATAGCATTCAGGTTCACCTCTATCTGTCAACAAGATATAGTTCAGAGATGGAGACCACCTCTCAACTGGTTTTCAATTCCTTGACGATCTTCTCAACTGTATAACCGGTGTTTGCTGATTTACCTCTGGGGCCACGTTCTCAACAATTTCATCTTCAACAACACATTATTCTTCTACGACAGTTGGTATATATTCAGCTGAAAATTCTCTCAAATCAATTGTACTGGTCTCTTCCAACTTAGAATCACCATTTGATGTCTTTCCAACACAATCTTTGTAGAGAACCTGTTCATTAGAGATAACATTTCTGCTACAAATGATCTTCCGATTTTGATTATCCCAGAAACGATAACCAAACTCGATATCACCATAACCAATGAAAAACATTTATTAGACTTTGGATCAAGTTTGCTCCTATCACATTCATTAATATGAACATAAGATAAACAACAAAACACTTTCAAATAAGAAAGGTTTACCTTTTTATTGCTTCGGGCTTCTTTAGGAATTCTGAATTTAAGAGGAACAGAGGGTCCCCTGTTTATCAAATAGGCAGCAATATTAATAGCTTCTGCCCAGAAGGTTTGAGGCAGCCCTGCATGCAATCTCATGCTTCTATCACGCTCGTTCAATATTCGATTTATTCGTTCAGCTACTCCATTCTCTTGAGGCGTTCGGGGAACAGTCTTCACCATACTGATCCCATTCATAGCACAATACTCTTTGAAATCTGAATTGATATATTCACACCCGTTGTCAGATCTCAAGCACTTAACTTTCTGATTTGTTTCATTTTCAACCAAAGCCTTCTATTTCTTGAAAATAGCAAATACTTCAGACTTGTGCTTCATAAAATATACCCATACCTTTCTTGTCGAATCATCTATAAATGTCACGTAGTATTGTGATCCGCCAATAGAAGAAACATGTGCAGGTCCCCACACATCAGTGTGTACCTACTCTAACCTTTCTTTCTTGAGCTCCTTCCCAATTTTTAAGAAACTCACTCGTTTCTGTTTTCCAAGAATGCAGGTTTCACATAACTGATGTTCAACATACTTCAGTTCTGGAATCTGTCCATTCTTCAAAAAAAATTTCATCCCTTTTTCGCTCATATGGCCCAACCTGCAATGCCACAGCTCACTGTTCTTCGGGTCATCAACTACAGCAGCAACTGATTCTCTGCAAGTTGAAGTCGTGTATAACGTTCAGTTTTGTGACCTCAAGCAACAACTATTGCTCCTTTAGTCACCTTCCACGCACCATTTCCACAACTGAAATTGTGACCTTCTTCATCAAGTTGTGTAACAGAAATCAGATTACGCATTAAACCTGGAATGTGTCTCACCTTATTAATCTTCCAAAACCATTTGCCATCTTCAATTTGATGTTACCAATGCCAACAATATCTAGTGGTTCACCATCTACGAGATAAACTTTCCCACAGTTTCCAGCCACATAATTCTCCATTAATTCTTTATGAGCAGTGGTGTAAAAAGACACTCCTAAGTCCAAAACCCATGAATCTATCAGGCTATCAACAGACAGAAGTAACACATCAGTGACAGATTCTGTAACAACATTGGCTGCATAATTTTTATCATCACCGTTTTTCTTCGATGCTTTGTAGTTCTTCTTTAAATGACCATATTTACCACAATTCCAGCACTCAAATGTCTTCCCAGACTTGGACTGACTCCTCATGCTCCTTGACATAGATCTGCTCTTACCTCGGTTGAAATTTCTATCATTACCTCTACCCTTGTTTTCCACATTCAGAGCAGAACCTTTGAATGTTTCACTAAAATCAATTTTACGAACCTCTTCAGCAAGAATACGATCTCTAACTTCAACATATTTTAGTTTAGCATTTCCAACTGAATTACTAATTGCTGCCATCATAGGTTCCCAACTATTTGGTAGAGATGCTAACAAAATCAAGGCACTAACTTCATCCCCAAAATCAATCTCAACAGATAGCAATTGATTAACAATTGTATTGAATTCATTCAAATGAGTAGTGACAAAAGTACAATCAACCATTCTTAAGTAAAAGAGTCTTTTCATTAAGTGTACCTTGTTGTTAGTAGATGATTTCTCATACATATCAGAAAGAGCTTTCATCAGACCCATGGTGGTCTTCTCCTTTGCTACATTGTGAGCAACCGTCTTGGCTAGCGTCAATCGGACAACTCCCAAAACCTGTCTATCAAGGAGTTTCCATCCAGTTTAATCCATCTTCTCTGGTTTCTCACTCAAAGGAACATTAAGCTTCTTTCCATAGAGATAATCTTCAATCTGCATTCTCCAGAAAGTATAATCTGTCCCATCAAATCTTCCAATCCAATGTCATATACTATTCTCACTTGCCATTATTTCCAATGCTCAGATCTAGCCTAGCTGCTCTGATACAAGTTGTTACGATTTGTATCTCTCAAATCCGACCTGCTTGTAAACAATATATAAAAACACAATAAAGAAGAACACAAGAACACACAGATTTATAGTGGTTCACTCAAATTGAGCTACATCCACTTCAGCCACCACCAGATTTCACTATGAAGAAGAAGGAATACAGAGTTTTTGCCTCACACTTTATCTCTCTAAAATTCTGTCTTAACCATGTAAACCCTTAATAATTACATATTTATAGGGTAAACATTCAGGTAATAAATCTAAATAACTTTGGTCAGGCCCAAGCTCAAAACCAAAAAGAAAACTCAATAAACTCTAATTAACAATGTAGAGTTTATTATAAGTGTAGGCTCCATAACTCAACACCTAGATGATAAGTAGAAACAGAATTGGCACAACGTAACCGATACCCTCCATTTGCATAGATAACACATGCATCATTTAATTCACACTCTTCAATTTCTTTGTTTCTTCGCTGTATTTCTCCGTGCTCAAGACATTTAATACATTTTTGTGTTATATACCAAACATCTTTCAGAGTCCAACAATGAAATTCCAAGCTCAGTAAATGTTTACAAGTGTGTGCTTGGAATTCCCTTACTGTTAGTATTTGAGAGGAACAATGGCATAAGGTGCCATGACTTTTGATTGTTCCTTTTTGTAGGGCTCGATTTTTATTTTTCATATATCGAACAACCGTGTTCTCTTGAATTATTTTGTGATAAATCAACCAAGAAACTATCGTAAAATTATCATTTTCTTTTAGAAACTCACAATGAAAAAGGTAGAAAAAAAAATCAGTGACTAGAAAAACAAAATTCGACTAATGAAAAACTTTCACTCAGTTAGTACTAACTCTACAAGGGTCACCCCTCCATGGTAGCACAGTGGTAAGAGTCGGCTTAAAAGACTAAAAAAGTCATTGATTCAATTTCATCTTGAAGCGCTAGCTTTGAGTTTAAGAGGAGGACCATGAATGTGGAGTGTCATGTCAGTTCTCCTTTAATTCCCCAAAAGAAAACTCTACAAGGGTCACCGACACATAATTAATCTTAGAGTTGCCAATATTATAAGTTGACAAACTCTCACTAATATCGACAATTATTTGTTCACTACCTTAATAAGGAGAATGAGTTTAAAGATTTTCTTGATCAGTAATAATATGATCTGATGCACCCAAATCGGCATACCAAGTGGGGTGGAGATGACTATTATTGATGTCATCAATTGATATATGAGGATTAATAGACATAAAGTTTTAATCAAACCGACGAAGACAATTGTTAACCAAGTGCACAAAATATTACATAAATGACATTGTATATGAGCACGACAATTATTAGAGGTGTCTTATTTCAATTTCCAAAATTTTGACGATTTCTAGATAAATTATTTTGTCAATTTTAGAACTCATTATTGAGCCTATTATTTTTCAGTCTAGTAGCACCTGACCCATCAATGCTATGCCAAAAAATGGTTTGCCCATTAGTCCATACACACCATTATAAGAGGAGTTGTGAGGATTCTTGAATTAAGATGAGAAACACTGTGCGACTGCCTTTTAGAGTTTCTTCAATGCTCACCGATTCAGCTCGTGTTGTTATAACGACAACAATAAAAACATATTCGGGGCTGAAACCACTGAGAACGTAAGTGAGAAGATCCAAATCAGAGACTTTTTCACCGATATATGTAAATGAATCGGCAATGGATTTCACAGTCATTATTTGTTTTTCTCTTTAAGTTTGAATAAGAAGCCATAACTGAACTAACCTCACTCTAGATTGAGTTGAAAATAGTTTTTCTAAGGTTGACTAGAGACGGAATGACGTTTCACAAGCATCACGAACAACTTGAGCAAGTATAAGTTGAGTGAGAGTGGAGATAAGTCAACCTATGGTGTGTTAGTCATGTTCCTCCTATGATTCGAATACATGATTAACTATCATTGTTGCAACCAAAGTTCTAACTACCGGAGCAAATAGAGATGGGCTTGGCTTCTTAAAATAATTTAATAGACAAAGAAGATAAAATGATAGACAAAAGAATATTAGAATAAAAATATTTGTATGTTTTTATTTATAGACAATATGTCTTTATATATACAAAAATAAGATAATGAAAAGTTTAAGAATATAAAAAGTCTTTGGGAATATGAAAAACTTATAAAGAATATAAAAAAACTTAAAATAAAAAATAAAAAATAATCCACTTGTATATTTTAATTGTTTTGTTTAATACACATTCTTATTTTGTTTATTATTTATTCTTTTGCCACTGAATTCTTAGTCTTGAGAATTTTAGGATATGAAATTTCCCTTAATGCATGAAAAATAGTATCAACTAATTGTGGAAACGAAAGAAAACAATTCAAGAACACAAACACAAGATTTATAGTGGTTCGATCAAAAAAAACCTACATTCACTTTCAAAGAAAAAAACTTCTAACTTCACTATTAAGAATGATACACGAGTATTATAATGATTCTCTCACAATTAAAGTTTACACACTACTCAATAGAAAATGATACTCTCAAACAAAGTTTTAACTTTCCGAAGTGCCTAGTTGTACCTTTAAATAAGCCTCAATTAAGCCCATATCAATATTTTTTCAAAAACTTTGCAAGAGCCTTTAAAATATTGTCACCATATATTTTGATATATTTTGATTGTAACAAAATATCTTTCTTTTTAATAAAGATGGTGTATATCATTCCTTCTCAACAATTAAAATGTTAACTATTTGATGTATCTTGATATATGTGGCATGTAATATAAATAATATTATATAAAGTTAATTTATTTTATGATTATATTTTAGAATGAATTCATTTAAATATGATAACTAGTTCATTTATTCGCAATTGTCACTCGGAATCATATTCACATTGAGTCAATCATAAATTTTCTCGATTCTTCTATCAATTTCTCGTCGTTTCGATCTTACTATGGAGCTCAAAGCTCGATCTCTCCTTCATCTTAACTGTTTTATGTTAATCGCGTCTATGCTATTGAATTACATTATTAGTGGTCATAATCTATTACAATTAGTCTAATTCATTCTCCTCATCTCAACCGTTATATATGTTGCAGGTCAATTTTCTTTCTAATTTGTCAACTCACATGGCCAGTCATCTACTATCTATTTCTCAATCTGGGAAAGAAGAAGACTATATATGGAAACCATTTCTAAAAGCTTTGGATTCAAAATTTGTGTGGCTATGAGTTTATTTTCATGTTATTCATTATCACAAGCGTTGGTGTTTATAATGTTTTTGATGTTTTCTTAATGATTTTAATAATATGTTATAAATCATATTACAACTTATGCTGAATTATAATCATCACCATTATATGAATAATGAAATAAATTGTATTCTTTCAAAATGAAGAAACTATAACAACAAACGACACGGTTTAAAAATATATATAATATATATGAATCATGACAACAAAAAAAAGTTAATAATCTTATATTCGATCAACATTAATTATTAGATAATCGATATTACATGTAAGGACACGACAAAACATAACAATATGAAAGACACCAAAACAAAGAAATTTTATAACATGAAACCCAACAACCCTATAATCAACTCACAACAATAACCAATAGGAAAATGAATGAATATGAATAATGATAACGAAATATTTAATAATCTTATAAATAAATCACTGTAGAACCCCAAATCAAGACAATAATATTCAACAAAGAGGATATAAAAATGTCTGCATATTTTCTTCTAACCAAACAATTATATGTGGATTAATATCAAATATTTAAAACCCCTAGAACAACAATTAAAAAAGGCATGTAAAGATTTCTTTCAAGAAAATAAGTTTTTTTCTTCTAGAAGATATGCATGTTTATCTCTCATGGAACTCACCCATGCACAACTAGATATCTATTTCTTTTTTTTTGTCACATGATCAGTTAATGATATATTTGGTAAGTCATAAATTCAATTACAATAATTTGTATGAATATTAATTTCAACAATTTACATCTTAATAAAATAATTATTTTTTTATCATATCAAATAAAAAATAATAAAAAGTCTTGCTCCTAACTTATTTAGACAATCTAAAGAAGATTTAGAAAATAAGAGTAATCCTACTTTTTCACTCGAAATAGATTATATAATCTTTGTATAATTCAATTTTTTAAAACAATTTTGGTTAGTATACCTCATAAAAGAATTTATAAAACCAATAAAAAGAAAAATTAAGATTTAATATTTGAAATATTTAAGCACTTACATAAACAAATAATTGAGAATTATTGCCTCAAATTTATATATACTCAAACTTGTAATAACCAAAGGGATGAATTTCAACTAGAAAGATTTATTATTTGAAATATTTAAAATTAATATAATAATTAAAATTAATTAATTTTATGGATAATTAATATTATAGTAATTGTTAATTAAGAGTTTTTGGTGATATTGATTGAAGTATTTTGATAAATGAAAAGGTGTATTATTTCAACTACATGCATTATCTTTATCAAATTAATAAATGTCTTTCTAAAAAAAAAAAATAAAGTTTCATGTAATAAATGTCTTTCCTACCAGTAAAATTATAATACATTATTTTCTCATCTTTCTTTATTTAAATGGGTCAAACTTACCTTTTCTTTTATCTTTATTTTATTAGTTACAAACATAATAACAATATATAAAGAGAACAGTGATTTTAATAAAATATTTAAAATAAGAAAGAAGAATAGGAAAAAGAAAGATGAATTCAAACTCGATCGAAGGAGATGTTTCAGAATCTTCAAATAGCGAAAGAGAGTCTGGCGTATCTCCGCATCGGCATCAATATCGTCACACTCCATATCAAATTCAAATGCTTGAAATGTATGAATATTTATATCTCATATAACATAGTCTTTTTATTTTTTTATTTAAAGAATTAATATGTGTATTATTTAAGAAAACATGTTCAAAAAGAAACATGTAATAATATTTTCTCTCCTAAATGTGGTTAAACTTTTTTTTAAAGTTAACAAATTTGTCCTAAATTGAATTTATTTTTCTAGATTTAGAGCTTTCAATCTTTTATTTTAATAAGAACCCTCTTTTAAGATTATCTATGATAGATCTTAGATTTATATATGTCTATACAACTATTTATATTTATTTTTTTCAAATCATTTTAGAATTCTATGATAGATCTTAGATTCGAATCATGAAACTTTTACGAGAATACGACAAATTCATCTTTATTGTTTTTTCAAAAAAATGTATTTAATGAACACTTATTTTTCATGAGTTTTAAATGAAGGTATTTCAACCAATGTCCACTTCCAAGCGAATTGGATTGTTGCCAAATCGGGCAAGAGCTTGACCTGACACCAAATCAAGTGAGATTTTGGTATCAGGAGAGGATTAATCTCAAGGTACAATGAAATCAATTTTAAGTGATTATATATTTCACTAAATAGTTATTGGATCTTTTTCATTTTAGGATTAATGTTAATTGTTAGTCGGCACATCAATATATTGTCACACTTTCTTCTATTTAATTTTCATAAATTTAATTAAAATTACAAAAAGAAAATATAAAAGTTCAAAACTCTATGTTGGCCAAGTTGAAGCCAACATCAAACTTTCTTCTAGGTGTCTTTTGTAATAATAAGTAAATAATTTTATGCAGGAAAAAAATGAAAGGGAACAAGGATATACTCTCCAAGAGGAGAACGACATGTTAAAAGTTGAGAGTCATTCTTTGAAAGAATTGATTGATGAGTACACGTGCAATGCATGTAAGGTTTTTACTCCGGCTGAACTAGAGAAACTTGCCGGTGTAAGACAACTTCAAGCCCAAAACTTACAATTGAGGCATCAGGTTGTGTTCAATTATTTATTTTCATTTACTATATTGTGTACCTTATCTGTTATAAAACCCTAACTTAGATTTTTCAAATGTATTGGTTTATGTAAATTTACAATTGGGCGGCTGAATCAGTACTATGATGAATGTAATTCTACTATGGCCATGGGAATACCTGTCCAGCTAATCCAAGACTTCCTACCACCAATGCATGTTCCTTCGTTCAATCAATCCAATGGAGGATTTTTAGGAGAATCATCAATGGAACCAATCAATCCCAATTTCAATAGTATGAATACAGTTATGAATCCACAACAAGATTCTGAGACGTGGAGCATGATGCAAACAATTGGGTTGGCTAGGGAGGAATTAGTGAACCTATTGAATGTAAACGAGCCATATTGGCTAAAAGATATGACTGATGGAAGGTACAAAATTCATAGGGATACATATAACGCCAAATTCTTGAACACAAGTGTCCGAGAAAATCGCCATAAAAATGGATTCCGTACTCGCTTTGAATCGTCGAAAGATGGAGCAATCTTGACCATGAGTGCTTCGAGAGTGGCTGAAATGCTAATGGATTCGGTTAGCCCTATATATATATATATTTTCTTTATTTAAATCTTATAAAACTGCTATGTTTTACTCTTACCTTATCTTTTGTTTTTTTTCACAGAAAATGAGGGTAGACTATCTTTTCCCTACCATCATAACAGAAGCTTTCACAATCAAAGAATATGTAAATCAAACCTCGCCTCGCCAAGTTGGGAGTATAAAACTGGTATAAATATCGGTTATGAATGAAAAATCACAATATTGAAAAGAAACTGGCTAAAATGGATGTGTTTGCTTGCTTGCAGGTTTTTGAGCAGATGCATTTACTTACCCCATTTGTTACTTACTCCAAGAGATTATTGCTTTGTTCGTTTTTGTGAAAAGGTCACTGAAGGAATGTGGCTAATAGTGGAGGTCTCTCATGACTTTAACGATAGTAATTTACAACTGAATTCCCCCTCTCGTGCATGGAGGCTTCCTTCTGGCTGTGTAATCAAGGATGTTTGTCATGGAGTCTCTCAGGTAATTAATGAATGAATCCCAAACAAGATTATTTGAAAATTAAATGGTTACCTTTTAATTGTTGGTAGGTGACATGGGTGGAACATGTAGAAGTTGAAGACAATGTCCCAATTCATCTGCTTTATAAAGATGTGATCTTTCGTGGATTGACCTTCAGTGCAGATAGATGGGTTCAAACACTATCAACGTCCTGCCATAGAATGAATTGTCATGATAATATCTTGCAGAACCAATTTGATAGCCCACTGCAGAAGATGGAAAGTAATATATTATATCTCTCTCTTTTCTTTCTTTATTTTGAAAAGAAAATAGAAAGAAATATGTTTACATGATATATCTGCATCTTTAGTGCTAGGCGCCATGACGCAAGAAGATATGAAATGCATAATGAGCATAACCAACAAGATGAGGAAGAAATTTTGCGGCAACATGAACATGATAGACAATCTTGAAATGGTTCAACTGAATGACAATGAGGTTTATCTCTCTTTATGCCGAGATCAAGAAAATGTTAACCCATCCAGTGGCCTGATTGTGAATGTTGCTACCTCGTTTTGGCTTGACGCTCCATGTCAAGTGGTTATCGATTTCTTAAAAAATGTTAACCTAAGAACTCAGGTATTGGTCATGATCAGCTGTGTTTTGTTTTTACTTTGTAAATGAAATTTAAATCTAGTTATTATCATTAGTGGGATGTTGTTTGCAATGGAGGAGCCGCCGAAGAGATTGATTGCATTAGGTTTGGAGATCAACTAGATAATTCTATCTCTATTATCAAGGTAAATGAATATGAGACTAATTAACTTTATATTCTTCTTTGAATATGAGATGGACTAAACATTGATATTATATTATATATTACAGCCTCATATTGAATCCACAAATACTCTGCTTGTGATCCAAGAGACTCTAGTGGATCCTCTTGGTGCAGTTATAGCTTATGCTCCTATCGATCGTGAAGATTTTATTGAGGAATTATATGGTTCTTGGTCAAAGCCTATGCTTGTATCTGGTTTTATTATTTCTAAAGACGGAAACCCTAAATGCATGCAGATCAATAATGTAGGAGCTTCGACTTCTCAAAATGTTGCGCCAGCTTTTTCCAGTGGTTCTCTCATTACGACGGCTTTCCAAGTTATGTCTTATTCTAAGGACATCAATGTAGAATTCATGAACATTGTCACCTCTATTATTTCCTCAACCGTGGACCGCATCAAGTTAGCTTTCAATTGCCCTGATCCTTCTGTGTGATCCCTGAGGGTGTGCTTTTATGTTCATCTATTTTATATTATGTTTTTATCAACTTTTACATTGAGAACATGGATTTTTCATTTTTATTTTTATTATTATGCAAATTTGAACTTAAATACTTTAAGCATTTTACTTGATGAATTTATTTCATACTATATATATGCACATTTTAATCATTAGAATATGATGCGTATTAATTGGGTTGAGTAACTCATTATAGCAAAATAGTATAGTCCCACATTACTGTCCTAGTCATGTTTCTGTCACACCCAAAAATTCATTTCCGACCGAGTATCTTCGGTCCTAGCCAAAACAAGGACAGAGAAAAAATCCAAGAAACATGATCGAGGAAATCTGAGTTAGGACCGAGGGGTTCGACCGAGGATAATATTGCCTTGCCCATACTTCTGTCACTCCATGCTTCAACCACCTCATGCTTCAGCCAACTCGATCATACTTCAGCCACTCATGCTTCAGCCACCTAATGCTTCAACCAACCCATACTTCAGCCACCTCATGTTTCAGCCTCCTCATGCTTCAGCCAACCCATGTTTTTGCCACCTCATGCTTCATCCACCCCATGCTATGAACAGCCCTCATCATTAACAAGTTATCCACCCCATGCTGACCAGGCTATGACCAACCCTCATTATTAACAAGTTACCCACCCCATGTTATGACCAGGCTATGACCAACCCTCTTCATTAGCAAGTTATCCACCCCATGCTATGATCACTTCCTTAATTATTAAGTTATCCACCTCATGGTACCACAACCGACCCTAATTGAATCTTATATATATACTTAACCACCTCATTCATTTTATTATATCCATCTTCCTCTTTACTAAGAACAGAAGACATACTTTATAAGCCATTGAAGAACATTTACCCTTATAACAAGATCAATCTAAGGCAAACAAGTATATCTTCTAAACAATCTTTAGAAACCCACCAGGCAATATAACTCATGTATATTCTATAAATGATGAATACTATTTTTAAAACATGATTTCATTGCATATCCATATTTTTAATGATGAACAAAGATGAAACCATGTTTTCCAAAGAAGGATCTGTTTTTCAAAGTATGATCTGTTTTCCAAAGTATGATATGTTTTCTAGAGTATGATCCGTTTTCCAAAGTATGAGCTATTTTCCAAAATATGAAATGTTTTTATGGAATACTAATGATGGAATTGATGGACATGGGAGGAAGGCTAACCAAGATGAGCTTTGGTAGTCTGATTCTAAAATACTGGATGGATTCTATGAGACTTGACTTCTAAGGATGAGCTCCCAAAATATCTATCCACAACACTAGTCTAAATAGGTCGTGGACTTTAGGGACAAACTCCGAAAAGTGCCCTCCAAATACTGGCTCACAAGGATTCCTCACCTCGAGGATCAACTCTCAAGGTCAAGGGTCAAAATACTTGCTCAAGATGTTACTGTATCGTCACTATGATAAACTATTTTATAAACCAACACCCAAATTCAAAGAATCTTTTAACAGTCATTTAAAATATCTTTTCATGCTTAAGTAAATCATTACAACAATGTTTTCAATCCTTTAAAATCCGCCATTAAAGCTCAAAGATTTTGGTTTTTCAAATTTTTTGTATATGGCTCTAAAAATTGGATCCAAACATCCCCAAAGCTTCCTTAAGGTCTAAGGAATGTTCTCCGATCATTGGTAAGGTTTCAATCACACTCTAATTCATATTACAATTTGAATTTGAAATTTTTATATTTTAAATTGTATAAGCTTGTATGCTAGTTGTTTATGGTGTTTTATGATTGAAAATTAGTCATATGACCATTTATAAATTTTTTGTATAGATAGAGACAATAAATCAACCTTAAACACAAAAATCCAAATTTGAATTTGAAAAATCAAAAAAATGTATTTGTTATTCTTGGGTGAATTCTCTTGAGTCAAAGCTTTACAACATGATTGTAATCATATTGAGCAACTATTTAGATCATGTTTGATCCATCCTGGTCATATTTGATCAATATCAAAAATTTTAAAATAATTTGAAATTTTGACTTCTTAATTTGGTCAAAACGAACAATCAGTGTTTTTGTTTTCTTACTAATCAAGTATATGAGATATAAGGAAGTTATTGGATATCTCATTTCTCCTCAAAACAATTTTAATATAAAAAAATCAATTTTTGATCATAAACTATTTTGAACGATTTGATCAACAACCAGGTCGACTTAATATCTTGAGATGATATCTTTAAATTGATTATGTTTAATTAATTTAAACAACGAATTTCTAAAAATGAAATGGTAATTTGGTTATTGCAAATCTCTAGTTTATTTAAAATGGAACCCCAAATTAATTATTTTTAATTAATTTTAAAAATCTGTCAGGATCATTTAAAAATCTTTTAAAAATAATGTTTTATTTTAAAAGAAAATTCATGACACACAAACCGAAGTTGAAATTCTCGAGGCTCGAGCTTTTTATGGGAACCAAATAAATGGGTTTTTCTAGGGGTTATAAAGAGGTTTATTACACTAGAAGCTTCATCCTCTTTATTCTTCTCAAGTTATTCGTATTCGTTGAAAATAACATCCAGGTAGTTCTTTTACTCCTTTAGGATGCCCATTTGGGAGGCATTGTGCCACCTCTCAAGATATCTCACGTAGGCCTTGTGATCAATCAACCTATCTATAGCAATAATATTTCCCGTATAAGGGGGTATAAAGTCACGATCGAACTATTTGAACATGTCATGGGTGTAGTAGGAGGTGACCCATTCCAATCCCATAAGCATGATCATATGTTCATAATCCATCACGTATGCCATATTTGTGATGGGATACCACATGATTAATTCCCTAACTTCGTCACCATTCTCTACATGAGGTTTAGAAAAATCTTTCCTCATTATTCGGTATTGAATAGTAGGGGACATGATGTCTCTAGGACATATTTGCGACAAGCGTCCACGATTATCGAGCAACCAGATGTAGAGAACTAGAGGTGAACTTCTTTTTCTCACGGTAGAGGTGAAGAATGAATCATTCAACCCCATCAACGTTTCAACTAGAATGATACTCGATGGGTCTTTATTTCTCCTACACATGTGGTATGCTACCTCCAAGATTTTGAAGGATGGCTTGTCATCCGCTAGAGCCATGAAGAAGTGGGATAACAAGACCGTTATTTTCATCATGGGGGAGCCCATAATTACGGGATTTCTCCATCTCTAACCTCCATTTTTGTCCATTTATGAAGTTGATGACATTCTTTTTGAGGATTGTCTCGGATGTTGTCTATATGTATTCCTTTTGCAAGAGATTCCTCAAGGACATTGATTCCACAAATAGCTTCAGATGCAGAATATTCTTGTTGTTCATCATCATGAGCTCTAAATTCCTCAATGGTTGGAGACATTTGTCTTTATCCCATAAAGTATACCCATCCTACGGGGCTCCACCTCATTTTCATTTTCATCATGAAGGTTTTGTTTATCTTAAAGTTTATAAACCTCGTGATGGGAGTCAGTTCATAGATCCCATGGTTCCACTCATTTTCGTGGAAGCTATCAATCCATGGGACTAGGGCGATATACTTTAGTAATGACATCGTCTGAGATTGGAAACTCAAAACATTTACAAAAATATGTTTGTTTTGAAGAATGAACATTTTTGAAATGTTCACTTAGACTATTGATGCATGGAGGAAGGGCTACTGGAAGCCTAGAAGGAAAAGAAGTCTAGACTGGGCATAATACATATATAGTAGTCACGTAAGGGTTGTAGTGACAATGTTTAGCTGTTTGGACATGACAAACAACCATCTTGGAGAGAATCTAGTATTTTTGTGCTAAGAGGAATCATAAGAGAGTATTATTCATCGATAGTGGAGAGGGTAAACCACTACCATAAACTAGGGAATATCAACTCAATCGGGAATTTCCCTCCACCTCTACAATGCCTACGTCCTATCAGACGGCTCATCGCCAAAGGGTGGGATCGATCCCATGCATTGTAGTTTTTCCTCTTGCAACATCACTCCTTTTGTAACAAGTTGTCATTCCTCGTCGACAATCTTTCCACATAATTGTAGAATTACCGACTTCAATCGTGTACTTCTTGGAAGTAATGTTAGGGTTATGTACCCTTTGAAATTCAAGCATTTATTAGGATGACACATATGCATCCCTTAGGTTTTGTACCTTTTGGGATATGCCTATTAAATTGAAAATGTGATACAAACATTTTTTAAATTCCAAGTTTATATTTTCGAGTTAAAAATTTAATCCCTAATAGAGTCGCCAAAAAGCTATAACACCCAAAAAACTCTTGTCCCCCCCAAAAATTCGAGGTTCGAGAATTTCAACCTCAGTATTTTTCACCAAAGTTTCATTTAGTTTAAAGTTTGATTATACTCGGGAAAGGGCTTTCGCGTTTCATCCTCCGTACCCATTTTTCAACGGTCTCTACTTTATAAAGTTATGACTTTGAAAATTGGTTGTATAATATTTTATTTTAACCAATTATTCTTCAGGTCCTAGACACGCCCATGTTTTGTGTATTTAAAAATTGTAACAACAATATTTAAATGATGGTATCGATTGCTGATGATGTTGACTAAGGAGAAAAATATCTTAATAACATTAGTATTTAAAGGCATTAGAGTTTAAAAATAAATCTCAAATAAGTCATTATCAAAAATAAAAATTGTGGAAATATCCAAAAATATTTTGAAATTTTTTTCTATTTTTTTGGGATTTTTAGAATATGGTTTGAAGTTCCAATATTACAAAAATAATTTTATAAAATACAAAGTGCAACCAAACAGACCTTAGGACCGGTGTCCTCGGTCTTGGGTGTGTTTTTATCGGTTAGGGTTTAATATCCTCGGTCTTGGAGTTAGAGATCCTCAGTAGGGGTGTTGTAGTCCCTCGATTGAGTTTAGAAATCACCGGTCATGGGTTAGCCTGTGGCTAACATAATCGGTCTTAGGTTTAGGACTTACTCCTCGGTCCTAGGTTCGAATTCTTGGTTAGATGTAAAAATCATCGGTTAAACTTCTTGGTCATGGCTGAAAATCCTCGTTCAGAACTCTCGATTCTAGTTGAAAAGCCTCGGACGGATCTCTCGGTCCTGTTTGGACCTGTCGGTCCTCAAGAACATCAAAACTACAGATTTTTTATTTTTGATTCATGCTAGGATTCATTGATCCAAGGGCTTGGGTAGCTTCACAAAACTCCCGAGAACTTCATGAATATCATCTCAAGGTTTGATACCTGCATGATGTTTGATTTCATCAAAACAATTTAGGGACCAAAATTGGATTTTTATTTTTTAAACTGTAATGAAGTGTAAGGAGTTTACCAATAATTTCCTTATACTTCATATGATTGATTGGTACCAAAACATGAATAGTTGTTCATTTGGACCAATTAGAGAACTTAAAATTTTTATTTATTTTAAAAATTTTGATTTTGACAAACATGATCGGGATGAATCAAGCTTGATCCAAATAAGTGTCCAACATCATTGGAAACATGTTTGGAAATTTATGGGATATTGAAAGTTACAAAAGATTAGAAAACACTCTTTAGACCTCAGAAAATCTTTTGGGATGCTTGGATTCAAACTTTAAGACCTGATATGAAAATTTCAAAAATCAAGAAGTTTGGAGCTTAAATAGCGGATTTTCTGAAAATTTTGATTGAGGGCTTTATAGTGGATCTCTTGCATGTAGGATTTCGGCTACGCCAATCATAGATTTATTTATTTTTATTTAAAATCTTAAAAGTTTATTTGAAATTAATTTTTCTTTCAGTCGTTTGACTTTATATTTAAAATTTTAAAATATACAAAATATTTAAAATAAATATGACATTTATTTTGTCAATTTATTTTATTTTTATATATTTTTGGGTTAAATAAATAATTTATTGAGGTGAAATGGATACAACATGTATCCTAAATTATTTATTTTAATCCTTTTGATTTTTCTAAAATTAATTTGAGATGAAATTAGTATAAAATTTATTCCAAATTATTTTATTTATTTTATTTGGCATTATTCTTATTTAGTTTCAAATTTATTTATTATAATAATTAATCCAACTATATATTTATTCAAAAATAATTAAAAATAATTAGTTTTTAAATTTACAAACAAAATATTTGCTAAAATTAAATAAACATTATAAAATAAAATAATAAAATAAATTAAAATTAAAATATATTTAATTAAATATGTTAAATTTTAAATTTATTGAGAATTTTATTTAAAACTTGTTTATTATTATAAAAAATTAAAAAAAATATTTTTTTTTATTACCACATACTTTTTTATTTAAATTATTTATATAATTTCAGTAATTTAAAACCAATTAAAAGATGTCAATAATATTATTTTTCTTTAAAATATTTATATATAATGAATATTTTATTTATATCCTTATTTGTGAATTTGTATAATAATATTGTATTAGTTTTGTAGAGTTAGTTTAGTAAGATAAATTTTATATAATTTAGTAATTTTGAGGTGTTATGCAAGTAATTTATGATAAATTAGCATGTATTTCGTGTATTTGCACGAGTAATAATATAAAAAATCGTGAAAAAAATATTACGGTAAAAATACCTTTAACATTTTTAATTTTATTTTTGACCGTTTTAAATTTATTAGCGGATCAACCCACGATCTGACTCAAGTATCCATTTACTCTCACATATATATCCAAATTAACCACAGCTCTCGACCCGGAAATCCGGACATTTTAAAAATTAAGCATCATTATATATATATATATATATATATATATATTAGTTACTTAAAAAATTGAACTTATATTGTTAAAATGTCACACGTTCATCAAATTTGGTGTTGAATTTATAATATAAAGTGTTATTAACCTAGTTGGTTAAAGGGTTGTACTTGTTTTGTTAAGTTGCAAGTGCGAACCATACTTATATAATTTTTAACCGTTTTAAGTTTATGGGCGGGTTAACCCACAATCCGACCCAAGTATCCATTACTCTAACATATATTCAAATTAACCACAGCTCTCGACCCGGCAATCCGGACACTTTAAAAATTAAGCATCATTATATATATATATATTATATATATATAGATAAGTAAATTTGTAGTGAATTGATTTTAACATTTTGGACCTTTGGTTGGCTGGGATGTTGTGATTAAATGAATCAATTATTGTTTTATACTTAAAAGAGGATAAAAAAAGAGTTTGTTCAAGCAATTATGTTCGGATGTATCTAAGTCGTCCTCCCCGAGAAATTGGACGAAATGACCCTATTGAAGGAGGTATTTGCCTCCGTGGTCACCAACAAATTTATATTGCTCTGGTGACCACTTTAATTTTTTTGGACGAAATTATCCTTTTCGCGTAACGCGAAGTGACTTCTCGTTTCGCGAAGTGAATTAGGTTTAATATAAATACTAATTTTTTTTCATTTCCTTCATTTCCTTTCTCTCTCTTCTCTCTCTGTTCTTGTTCGTCGGCGGCGACGGCGGCTAGGGCGACAGCGGCTAGGGCGACGTCGGAAAACATCAATGATAATAAAACTCTAACACTCTAACCCTGAATCGATATTCATCATACTGTTCTTATTTTTATTATCTATATTTCAAACGATTTATGTTATTCTTAATCAAACCCTAACCTTAAATCAATTTAATCTGTTCATATTGCTTCATATTTGTTCATATTGCTTCATATTGGTTCATATTGGTTCATATTGCTTAATTTGATTTTCGCGACTACACGTTTCGCGAAGGCCTTCACGTTTCGCGAAGGGCTTCACGTTTCGCGAAGGGCTTCACGTTTCGCGAAGGGCTTCACGTTTCGCGATGGCCTTCACGTTCTAGTCTTTGTATAATGTTATCTTCACTTCAGTACAAGTTTTAGTTCTTGGACTTTTTGACATTGTATATCTTCGCCTCTGGCTGATTCTATTTATTTTGGATAATCGTGAACCGGAAAAGTAAACTGTTTGTGTTTTATAATATGATGTGAGTGCATCTCTTTCAAAGTAGTACCCTCAATTGTACAAGGAAGGAATAAGAAATACTTCTTCAAATGTAGAGTTCTAGTGGCCTTGAGAATGTTTTCAGTTTACCAATCATTGGTGATCTATAAATTTGTAGCCATTTCCAGTTCTACAAGTGTTGACTCAACTGTCAAGATGTTTGGCCTCTGGGATGTGAGCACAATGTCTTAATTGCGTAATTTCTTGTGGTTAGGGTATCTACGGGACAATGTTTACCTTGATTAGCACGGGATACTTCTATCTAACCCTTCTTCTCATTCCTATTGCTGCTCAGTCATTCGACTTCCTTTTTAGCGTAAGATCTCATGTTTCAATTATAGCAGCTAATATGAAGTAAAAATAAATAAATAATTGAATTTGGGTTATTCAGGATTCAAAGATGGTCCTTCCCTTATGATCACCAGATGGTTCAGGAAGTGCATACAAATGAAACAGATATTAGTAGCAGTATATAGTTGGTGGAGGTTAGTACTACCCAACTCAATCTAGAGGAATCGAGGAGATTTGCAATGGCACGACTTCCTTGAGAGGGATCTAAACATACAAGTTTTGCATTTGATTCACCCGGTTACGAATCCTTCTTTGCATCCCAAGCCGGTGAGCTTGCACCTCTCAAGGCATGGGATGTTGCTAGAAGAGCCAACATGAGAGGAAGGAAACAACTTCTTTTGTATATTAGTTTCATTCTTTTAGGAGTACAATCTTCAGGAAAAAGATGTATACTCTTACAGATATAGTATGTTCCAATAACTTACAAAATCATTGTTGAAATTTTAGACAATTTTCTTATTGAATTGTGATTTCTGTTAAAGATGCATGTAACAAATATCAGTTTCAAATAAAGCGTTGTGTTGGGTTCCTATAGATTTTGATTTATATATATTATTTAGATGGTCGATGAAATAAATAGTCGTTCAAATACGGCAAATAAACCATTGTGAAAGAAAATAAAATAAATATATTAAAAAGTGTGAAGATCTTCCGAAATGGAAATGAGATCCTGATCGAATCTGTCGGATTTCAAGATTGAATTTCATATAATGTCAAAATATAGCATTATATACATTTTTCATATAATGTCAAATGACAGGCTGAAATTGTTGAAAAATAACGCCCGTCACAAACTCGCAAATCTAAGTCTCAAAATATTTATTTTCCAACTAAGGCATGGATTGCCAGAAGACGAAGGCACCCACTGTCATTCCAAAGAAGGTAGATACTTTCATCATCTTCTTCCTCTTGCAAGCCCTAATTGACCTTGTTTCTTCTGCTTCTGCCAAAGAGAGACCATCAAAACACATGACAAAGGAGATTAAGTTATGATCTAAATCGAATACGGATAGAATTCTTCAATAATCAACTAGATCCTAGTACAAAAATGCTAGCCCTAACTAGCAATGCACGAGATTGAAGCTGCAAGCAAGAAGACATTATGATAAGAAAAATTAATCCGAAAATAACCTAGGCAAGATCAAAGATGAATCATTAGAAGAAGAAGATTCAATAAGCATTCACATGATTCTTATTTCGGATCGAGGGAGGGAGAGAGAGACCGACCTGAAGAAGTTCTTGACTTACAAATTAGGGCTTATCGACCGTCTGGGCATCGCGAAACGTGAAGCCCTTCGCGAAACGTGAAGGCCTTCGCGAAACGTGAAGTCGCGAAAATCAAATGAATCTTCTCTAAAACGGAACCGAATAAGAGCATCATGAACTGCAAACATATCATCGACAAGATGAACAACCAAGATGAATAATAAGATGAACAATAAAAAATCTCATGATTTAGGGTTTAAAGATGAACACAATGGAAATAATAACATAAATCGATCTAATCACCTTATATTAGAACGAGTTTTCGTCGTCGATATGTATAATGTGTTCGTTTAGGTTTAGGGTTCCGCCGCGGCCGTGTCGCCGTGCCACCGTGCCGTCAAGAGAAGAGAGGGAAGAGAGAGAAAGAAAATGACGAAATGAAAAAATTTAAGTATTTATATAAAAAAATTCCCTTCGCGAAACGCAAAGTCCTTTCGCGTTACGCGAAAAAGGTATTTTTGTTCAAAAAAAATAAATGGTTACTAGAGCAATAAAAATAATCAAGTCACCACGGATGTTAATATATACTTCTTTAGGATCATTTCGTCCAATTTCCCTCCTCCCCTTATCACCATGTTAATCCGATTTTGTCTATGATTACCCTCGTCGTCTTACTCTTATCAATGGAAATCCCTTCTCTTCTATTCTTTTTCACTGTCTGAAGAACAACTACCCAAGCAAGAGGAGAAGAAGAAGATATCAAAATCTCCCTCAAAACCTCCTAAACCCTAAGTCCCACCTCACAATGACAACCATTTAGCCTCCTTCGTCGCCGGCCTCTTCCAATCGCAGAACCAATTGTCCTTCCTGCGCCAAACCTTCCCTCTTTTGCCTCTGCGTCCGAATTCAAAACCCCAATCTCCGTAACTCCATTGCCGTCACCATTCTCCAGCACACCCTCGAAAAGAAGCACCCTCTTAATTCCGCCAAAATCGCCACTTTAGGGATACAAAACGTTGTCGTTGCCTCTGTCTCCGATGTTAACATCCACTCCACTTTTTCCATTCGTGTGATGATGGAAACTCAAAACCCACCCAAAAAAAGTTCAGATTTTGATGAATCTTCATTTTACTTTAACACCGCCAAATACGGAGAGATGAAATCACCACCACTAGAGATTATCAATCCTGAATTGACAGTTGATGCGTTGTCAAAAGGGTTTGTGTTGAAAAAGATTGAAAGTGCGGGTTGTGAGGAGTTTGAGATAAATGTTCCTGTTGAGTTATGGATCCTACACTTATAATAAACTCTACATTGTTAATTAGAGTTTATTGAGTTTTTTTTTTTGGTTTGGGGGCTTGGGCCTGACCAAAGTTATTTAGGTTTATTACCTGAATGTTTACCCTATAAATATGTAATTATTAAGGGTTTACATGGTGGAGACAGAATTCTAGAGAGATAAAGTGTGAAACAAGAACTCTGTATTTCTTCTTCTTCTTCATAGTAAATCTGGTGGTGGCTGAAGTGGATGTAGCTCAATTTGAGTGAACCACTATAAATCTGTGTGTTCTTGTGTTCTTCTTTCTTGTGTTTTTAAAGATTGTTTTCAAGCAGGTCGGATTTGGGAGATACAAATCCTAACAACTGGTATTAGAGCAGCTAGGCTAAATCTGAGAATTGGAAACAATGGCAAGTGAGAACAGTATATGACATAGGATTGGAAGATTTGATGGGACAAATTATGCCTTCTAGAGAATGCAGATTGAAGATTATCTCTATGGAAAGAAGCTTCATGTACCCTCTAGTGAGAAACCAGAGAAGATGGATGAAGCTGAATGGAAACTCCTTGATAGACAGGTTTTGGGAGTTGTCCGATTGACGCTAGCCAAGACAGTTGCCCACAATGTAGCAAAGGAGAAGACCACCATGGGTCTGATGAAAGCTCTTTCTGATATGTATGAGAAACCATCTACTAACAACAAAGTACACTTAATGAAAAGACTCTTTTACTTAAGAATGGTTGATGGTACTTCTGTCACTACTCATTTGAATGAATTCAATACAATTGTGAATCAATTGCTATCTGTTGAGATTGATTTTGGGGATGAAGTTAGTGCCCTAATTTTGTTAGCATCTCTACCAAATAGTTGGAAACCTATGAGGGCAGCAATTAATAATTCAGTTGGAAATGCTAAACTGAAATTTGCTGAAGTTAGAGATCGTATTCTTGCTGAAGAGGTTCGTAAAATTGATTCTAGTGAAACATTCAAAGGTTCTGCTCTAAATGTGGAAAATAGAGGTAGAGATAATGATAGAAATTTCAACTGAGGTAAAAGCAGGTCTATGTCAAGGAACAGGAGGAGTCAGTCCAAGTCTGGACGGACATTTGAGTGTTGGAATTGTGGTAAACAGGGTCATTTAAAGAGGAACTGCAATGCACCGAAGAAAAACGGTAATGATGAAAATGATGCAGCCAAAGTTGTTTCAGAATCTATCACTGATGCATTACTTCTGTCTGTTGATAGCTCGATAGATTCATGGGTTTTGGAATCGGGAGCGTCTTTCCACACCACTGCCCACAAAGAATTAATGGAGAATTATGTGGCTGGAAACTGTGGGAAAGTTTATCTCGTAGATGGTGAGCCACTGGATATTGTTGGCATGGGGGACATCAAATTGAAGATGGCAAATGGTTCTGTTTGGAAGATTAATAAGGTGAGACACATTCCAGGTTTAATGCGCAATCTGATCTCTGTTACACAACTTGATGAAGAAGGTCACAATTTCAGTTGTGGAAATGGTGCATGGAAGGTGACTAAACGAGCAATTGTTGTTGCTCGAGGTCACAAAACTGGAACGTTATACACGACTTCAACTTGCAAAGAAACAATTGCTGCTGTAGTTGATGACTCGAAAATCAGTGAGCTGTGGCATTGCAGGTTGGGCCATATGAGCGAAAAGGGATGAAAATTCTTTTGAAGAATGGACAGATTCCAGAACTTAAGTCTGTTGAACATTAGTTATGTGAAAACTGCATTCTTTGAAAATAGAAACGGGTGAGTTTCTTAAAAATTGGGAAGGAGCTCAAGAAAGAAAGGCTAGAGTTGGTACACACTGATGTGTGGGGACCTGCACCTATTTCTTCTATTGGCGGATCACAATACTACGTGACATTTATAGATGATTCGACAAGAAAGGTATGGGTATATTTTATGAAGCACAAGTCTGAAGTATTTGCTATTTTCAAGAAATGGAAGGCTTTAGTTGAAAATGAAACAAATCAGAAAGTTAAGTGTTTGAGATCCGACAACGGAGGTGAATATATCAATTCAGATTTCAAAGAGTATTGTGCTGTGAATGAGATCAGTATGGTGAAGACTGTTCCCCGAACGCCTCAAGAGAATGGAGTAGCTAAACGAATGAATCGAACATTGAACGAGCATGCTAGAAGCATGATATTGCATGAAGGGCTGCCTAAAACCTTCTGGGAAGAAGCTATTAATACTGCTGCCTATTTGATAAACAGGGGACCCTCTGTTCCTCTTGAATTCAGAATTCCTGAAGAAGCTTGAGCAATAAAAAGGTAAACCTTTCTTATTTGAAAGTGTTTGGTTGTTTATCATATGTTCATATTAATGAATGTGATAGGAGCAAGCTTGATCCAAAGTCTAATAAATGTTTTTCATTGGTTATGGTGATATCGAGTTTGGTTATCGTTTCTGGGATAATCAAAATTGGAAGATCATTCGTAGTAGAAATGTTATCTTCAATGAACAGGTTCTCTACAACGATTGTGTTGGGAAGACATCAGATGGTGATTCCAAGTTGGAAGAGACTGGTATAGTCGATTTGAGAGAATTTTCAGCTGAATATATACCGGTTGTCGAAGAAGAACAATACGTTGTTGAAGATGAAATCGTTAAGAATGTGGCCCTAGAGGTAAATCAGCAAACACCGGTTATACAGTTGAGAAGATCATCAAGGAATCGAAAACCAGTTGAGAGGTGGTCTCCATCTCTGAACTATATCTTGTTGACAGATAGAGGTGAACCTGAATGTTATGAGGAAGCAATACAATCTGATGAATCGATTAAGTGGGAGTCTGCTATGAAAGATGAGATTGATTCTTTGATGTTGAATTAGACTTGGAGCTCACTGAGCTACCAAAAGGAAAGAAAGCACTTCACAACAAATGGATCTTCAGGATTAAAGAAGAACATGATAAAACTATGAGGTACAAGGCAAGGTTGGTTGTGAAAGGATTTTAACAGAAAGAAGGTATTGACTACAATGAAATCTTTTCTCCAATAGTTAAATTGATGACAATCAGAACTATTTTGAGTTTGGTTGTGAAAAAGACCTTCATCTTCAACAAATGAATGTCAAAACTGTTTTTCTTCATGGTGATTTAGATGAAGAGATTTATATACAACAACAAGAAGGATTTAAAATCAAAGGAAAAGATGAGCTTGTGTATAATCTTCAGAAGAGTCTGTATGGTTTGAAACAGGCTCCAAGGCAATGGTACAAGAAGTTCGACAGCTTCATGAAAAGTAACAATTTTCTAAGGTGTGAAGGTGATCATTGTTGTTATATCAAGAGATTTGATAAATCGTAAATTATTCTGCTCCTCTACGTTGATGACATGTTGATTACTGGAGCAAGCTTGTATGAGATTAATAAGCTCAAGAAAAAGTTGTCTGAAAAGTTTGCAATGAAGGATTTGGGTGTTGCTAAACAAATCCTTGGGATGAGAATTTTCAGGGATGAAGAAGTTCTCAAGCTTTCACAAGAAGAATATGTGAAGAAAGTTCTTAGTAGGTTCAACTTGTATGATGCAAAACCAGTTACTACCCCCTTAGCTAGTCACTTCAGACTATCTAAAGATCAGTCACCTTCAACAGAGGAAGAGAAAAATTACATGGCCACTGTTCCGTATGCCTCTGTCATTGGTTGTATTATGTATGCGATGGTTTGCACAAGACCAGACATAGCAAATGTAGTGGGAGTTATTAGCAGATTCATGAGAAATCCGGGTAGACAACATTGGGAAGCAGTAAAGTGGATACTACGATACTTAAGAGGAAGTACGGGTCTCGCTTTGTGTTGTCGAAAATCTAATATGGGTTTGGAAGGACATGTTGATGCTGACAATGGTGGTGATGTTGATAGTAGGAAGAGAACAACAGGGTACATTTATACTCTGGGAGGTACTGCAATCAGTTGGGTTTCAAAATTACAGAAGATTGTTGCTCTTTCTAGTTGTGAGGCAAAGTATGTTGATGTGACAGAAACTGATAAGGAAATGATGTGGTTACAACCCTTTTTGCGAGAATTGGGTCAAGACTACGAGGGAAGTGTGTTGTGATGTGACAGTCAGAGTGTCATTCATTTGGCAAAGAATCTTGTTTATTATGGCAGGACGAAGCATATACAGGTTCGTTATCATTTCATCCGGTCAACTTTAGAAGATGGAGTATTAGCTCTTGAGAAGATTCCCGGGAGTGAGAATCCAGCTGATATGTTGACGAAACCTGTGACAAATGAGAAACTGAAGTTGTGTGCAACTTCAGTTGGTCTTCTTCGTTAAGACACCGAATGGAAATCCACTACCGATCGAGAGATGATGACGTTAGTCTCCAAGTGGGAGATTGTTGAGTTATGGAGCTTACACTTATAATAAACTCTACATTGTTAATTAGAGTTTATTGAGTTTTCTTTTTTTGGTTTTGGGCTTGGCCTGACCAAAGTTATTTAGGTTTATTACCTGAATGTTTACCTTATAAATATGTAATTATTAAGGGTTTACATGGTGGAGACAGTATTCTAGAGAGATAAAGTGTGAGGCTAAAACTCTGTATTCTTTCTTCTTCTTCATAGTAAATCTGGTGGTGGCTGAAGTGGATGTAGCTCAATTTGAGTGAACCACTATAAATCTGTGTCTTCTTTCTTGTGTTTTTACAAATTGTTTTCAAGCAGGTCGAATTTGGGAGATACAAATCCTAACAGTCCAGTAGGATCTATGCTTCTCTTCCCTAGTGAAAGAGCAGTTGGAATTCAGGAGAGGAGGAAGATTGATGGTCATAATGAAGTAAAGAATTTGATCGTTCTTGATGGGACATGGGCAAAGGAAAAGAGGATGTACAAGGAGAATCCATGGCTGGATCTGTTGCCCCATTTGAAGTTGGAAATGGAGATGATGAGTTTGTACAGTGAAGTAAGGAGTCAGCCAAGGGATGGATGCTTGTCCACCATTGAAAGCATTGTATATGCTTTGAAAGGCTTGGGAGATGAAACTGATCATGGGCTGGATGAACTATTACAGGGCTTTGGATCGATGGTTGAAGATCAAAGACGATGCAAGGATCAAAGAAGATCATTGACAGGTAAAATTAATTAATTTTTTATTTATTTCATTTGGACTAGATTAGTATATCATTTCACCAAATCCAACAACATTAATATATATGCCATTAAATTCATTATGTTTCGTGATCTTCCTTCTTGAGCGCTCATAAGCATGTACGTGTGGCCGGCAATAACAATGTCTACTGTGGCACCATATAACAACGGTTCTATTATGGTCATCATATTATCCTCTTCACCATGATGAAACACTACAACCAGCCAAGGACTTTTCTTCATCCTATCCACTTTCAAGAGATCAGTCTTCACATGGTGTAACTGTTAGAATTATCCTAATTAGATCCTAATTTAATGTGTGAGAAATTAAAATTTTGAATGCGGCGGAAGCGTACCTTAATTAATCGCATGAATTGTGAATCTTCTCTTTCCTTAAACTTTGCATGGATTGAATGGTTCTTTCCTTAAACTTTCCTTATATGGAATGATTCTTCCATTTGATGAGTAAGTCAATAGATTTCTCTCTCTGTTGATGGGGACGCAAAGGAGAATTGACATTACTTCAAATGGGGACCATTACCGTTACATATAACCAACAATAAGTTAGTTATTATATTTTGACAATTTCTAATTTAGCCCCTTCATAAAATTAGAAATGTCACTTAGGTATCCTCACTTTATATTCATGACAAATACACCCATAAGCCATAAACTTAATTTCACATTAGATCACATTATTTTGGCTTATATTAAATATGACATATGAACAATTATTTATTATACAAGTGACCCTAAAAATTCCAACAATCTCCCACTGGGTCACGTATGTACAAAAATAAATGTATCAACCATAATGCGCCTAAAGTTTTATGTTATCTCAATCATTTGTTGTATTAAACAATAACAATTAATTATATCAATATAGGACCAAAGAGCTCGTCGTTGTATTTAAGCACAACTAGACCCAACAATGATCACATAAATCAATACAATTAATTGACAAATCATATCATGAATGTGAGGAATGAAAATTTCATGCAAGGTGATATTTTCATGTCAATTTTCAACTGGTCCTACTTAACTTTAGTGAGATCATACTTTAAACATAATTTTACAAAGTGTAATGAACTGAATAATACTTAAGTTCTGATCAGAATAAAACTTTATAAATATCTATAAAATAATTAAACTGGAAGATGTCAAAATTGCAAACTCCCACTGAAGTTAGAGATCGTCGATCTCTACAACACTCATACGAGCAATATCTTCATGAAAGACATTAGATGATAAACTTATTGCCATGAGGTTCATAACCATAGAGTTTGAACATATATATTTTATAGAAATCTATCCACTTTGTATCATTTATTTCATAAAATAATCTTGATGTCAAAATCACTTAATTTGATGCCTAGTAACATGTCATAAATTTCGCTGCAATAGTGGATGACGCCATAAGTGTTTGTTTGACACTTCTTCAATAAACGACAAAACCAGCTAGCGAAAAATATTATTCGAAGTAGATTTCATACTATTTTGGCATCTCGTAATATCAGAGTCAAAATACTCAATGATCTCAAGACTTTCCGACTTTCTATATGTGAGCATTTAATTCTTAATTCTTTTCAAATATCTCGTAAGTATTGGCTACTTAATGTCAAGCAAAATTTGTGACAAATAAAATGTCACTCATATATAAAATCATAAATAGACGTTTACTCTCACTGAACTTGTAATACACAAATAATCTATTAAATTCACCTCAAAACCAAAAGAGAGAATTGTTAATTTGTGAAATTTGTGGTATCACTAACGAGACGCTTCTTTAAGTCTATAGATGAATTTCTTTAATTTGTAAACCATATAAATTTGGTCTCTCGACACAAAGTATTCTCATTGCACCAAATTGTTTTTCAATGTCTCTATTGAAAAACCACTTAACATCTACTATGGTGAAGCTCCATATCAAAATATGTAACGGGTACTTTAAATTTTCCTTAAAGAGTAATTTAATTAAACTGGATTGTCATAAAGACACTTGATTTTGAGGTTGTTGAGTTTGTACTTAATGAATTTCATCAATATTGTCTTGTTACTCTTGATTTTTTGAACATTATCATCAATATCAATAAAATCCTTATCAATGTCAAAAACACTTAAGATATAAATCAAATCTTCCACAATAGGAATTATTGATCTAAATCATTTTTAAAGACACAATCATATCTCCCCTCAAACTCAATATCCTCAAAAAAATATTGCAGTCTCGTCTAAAAAAAAACTATTTTTAACTTGACATAATAAAAATTTATAGCCCTTAATCACTTAGAATATTTAATAAAATAGTTGCTCACATTTATAAACTTAAATAACAATTAAATTTAAATAATAATTTATCCCATCTCAAAATACTTAATGCAACATTAATATCAAGTCTTTGGACAGTTATATTAATTGCTATTAGTATTTTGGTGTAATGATCAAACATTAATAATAAGACATGTCAAATAATCAATCTATCTTTGGATCCATTAATTATTCAAATGAATAAGACTTTATAATTATTACATATTTATCATCACAAGTATTAATGCAATTCTGTCAATTAATTATCAGCCTTTGGGTCAAATAATATAATCACATGAATTACACAATACTACCATTCAAAATTGTCTTGAATTAATTTCAACAAATATTGTCACTTTGGTGATTATTTGTATCAATCAATACAATCCAAATAATGAACAATAACATCATTATTTTAAATTTAAATGTCATATATTATTGTATATAACCTAAATCAATAATATATAATCTACCAAGAAACATGTAATTTATTTTATTATAAAAATAAAATTATACATAAACCAAATCTTACTTGATTTTGAAATTTGTAATATCTTATATTAATTAAATTAAATAATAAATCTTCAAGATTTATTTAACCAAATTTCAAATATTCACCTGAATCCAATTATTAATTAATTTATTAATGATCATTAATCTTTTAATCCTAAAATAAAGGATATAATTAAATTTTATTATATATTGATTTATATATACTTAACAATAAAATTATTCCTTAGTTTTCTTTGATTTACAATATATATTATATATTATTTAATCACTTGACAATAAATATCCCAAATGATATTTAATTAACCGTCAATTTAAAACGGTCAATTTTAAACCAGAATTCCTCCTTTAACAAGAAAATCTAAACGAGAATCTAACTATCCATAAATTTTCATCTGTTACTTTTTAACAAAAAACTTAACGAGAGAGACTAAATATCCATAAATTTAGTAACTTAAGAGATAGAATCTAAATATCCATAAAGAATCTAAATATCCATAAAATCTAGGACAAATCTTTATATCTTTTTACGTGATTTATCAAAATTCAATATATCTATAATTCAAAAACATGCTTTTAAATAATTTATAAATAAATTCATGCATATATATTCTTGAAATATCCATAAATCTATGAATCTTATATATTGATGATAATTGCTTAACATTAATCTATCGTTAAGTCAATCTTGATTATATATATAGATTGACGATATATATAACTATATATAACTGTTCCTCTTTAACGATACTTAAAAATTAACAAGAGTCTAAATATCCATAAATTTAGGAACTTAAAAGGTAAATATCCATAAATCTTTATACTATCGTATTCAAATTAATTGATAACATACTTTTAAATAATTTATAAATAATTCAAGCATAGATATATATAATCCGACTAACATGCTTTGAAATTATTTATAAATTCATAAATGCATATATCATTCCCCGAGAATTTAAATATCCCTAAATCCCTAATTCTAGGGATCTTATCTTAATAATAATAACAATAACTAGTCAAATAGATAATTCAAATATATCTTAAATCTATCTATTGTCAATCTTAAGAATCTTAATGATAGATACATTATTGAATTCTTAATTCAGAATATATATTAAAGGATAAATATATATGTATATATATCTTTCCGATTTAAAATTTCTTCACATAATTAAATTAGGATGGCTCTGATACCAATTGTTAGAATTATCCTAATTAGATCCTAATTTAATGTGTGAGAAAATAAAATCTTGAATGCGGCACAAGCATACCTTAATTAATCGCATGAATTGTGAATCTTCTCATTCCTTAAACTTTGCATGGATTGAATGATTCTTTCCTTAAACTTTTCTTATATGGAATGATTCTTACATTTGATGAGTAAGTCAATAGATTTCTCTCTCTGTTGATGGGGACGCAAAGGAGAATTGACATTACTTCAAATGGGGACCATTACCGTTACATATAACCAACAATAAGCAATAAGTTAGTTATTATAGTTTGACAATTTCTAATTTAGCCCCTTCATAAAATTAGAAATGTCACTTAGGTATCCTCACTTTATATTCATGACAAATACACCCATAAGCCATAAACTTAATTTCACATTAGATCACATTATTTTGGCTTATATTAAATATGACATATACACAATTATTTATTATACAAGTGACCTTAAAAATTCCAACAGTAACAACTAAGCATGATAACATGAACTTTGGCAACATGACTGAATATGATCAGAGTGACAAGTCTCACGGGAGAAGGTAACGTCGTACTCACAATGTTTGATGTGTTCAAGTGTTGTTTTAGTCCAACCGGATTGACCTAAATCACCAGCCACAGCAAAAGTTAATGGGTATTTAGATGGAGGGTTTTAAAGTTGAATTAGGAACCTAATCCTCCACATCTATAGAAATAGATAGTTTCATGTTTCAATGGGCCGATTACAGTATAATGAATCTTTCCTGATTTGTAGAGTAGAGATAAGTGAATGAAGTGGTTTCTCCTTGAGCTACATTGGTGTAATTATTTGTCAAAGTTCGGTATTGAACTATAGATGAAGCTTGATGATGTTCACTCTTTGTTATCCAACTCACTTGGATGTGTGCTTCACCTGCCAATGTGATATGCACCTGCAGATTTTTGTAAGAAATATGAGAGTGCCCCAACAACCAGAGAGATCGAGATGAGTAGTGAGATTCAGGAGCTTTCTGGGCTGAGAACGGACATAATCGCCGTTGACAGTAGCCGCAGCAATCAATAGGAACTCTGCTATAAGATATGCCAACTTTACCATAGCTTGGGGAGAAGTGAATTTATTTATTATGCAAACGGGAATTATGTAAAAAAAACATAATTTCTGGTTGGGTTGATGAGGAAAGAGGAAGGAAGGTTACCGGGTTGGTTGACATCGATCCTTATACATTGCAGAAAAGAACAACCTTAAGAAAGTGTGAGAGAGAGACAAATCACGGTTCGAATGTTCATGATATTCAGTTCATATCTTTCATCCTTGAGCAGTAAAGTGAATTATACAATTAGAACCGATCAAATGATTCACAAGCTAGTGGTGTAAATAATGTTTGAAACATGTATTGAGTCATTTATCTTTGAAGTCTTAATAAAAAATAAGTGAGTTAATAATTTTTGAAAAATGAATATTCATAATATTAGCCATAACTCCGATTGGTCCGAATTTTTTATATGTGTTATATCAACCTCTTATATACAAATTTGTGTAGGTCAACAATTTTTCAAATTCGAACTCTAAGAGTGTCTATCGAATGAGACAAACAAATAGGACAGTTAAAACCTGATTTTAGTCATTTGATAGATTTCTGGGGAGCCAACTTAGAACTCATTTTAACACCAATTTTTGTGAAAAATTTAAAAGATCTAGATGACTCATATATCTATATTTTTGTGTTGAACTGTTTTGTCAATCTTAAGTCTATGTAGGGCATATAGAAACAATATACTAAGGTTCTTAAATCAAGAATATCTTAATTTTTTCTGTCATAATTTGGTAGAATTTATGGTGAGTTGGATAATGATCAAAACTGAATGACTTTTTAATACATCATAAAATAATTAAAATTCTAAAAATAAATATGTAAATCAATAAAAGTAGTGAGAGAATTATTATTAAGACTCAATTTTTTATTAATATAATTTATTTATTTAATATTTATATTTTATTTTAATATATTTAATTTTAACTATATATATTATATTTATAAAATTAAATAAAAATGTAAATATATTTAGACACGTGATAATTTGATAATGTTAGTGTAAAGGTGGGTAGTTTGAATTAGAAAATGGGAAAAAAGTGGAAAAGTTGGGTATAAATTATAAATATATCACTAGTAAAAAAAACTTAAATAACGACGACAAATGTCGACGAGAATAAAAACCGTCAGTATATAGCACACCATTGCCGACCAAAGCAATAGTGGTAGGTATTTGGGGTTTAATAACAACCACTTAAAAAACCCTCAGTATTTGCGGCTTAATAACGACCACTTAAAATGCTCTCGGTATTGTAACATCTATACCAATAATATTAAGCACTCGGTATACTTCCTTAGTTTTAAATAAAAGGTAATATAATTACATATATCATATATTTTCAAATTAATATACTCTATATCAATTTGCTGAATTATCATAAAATTTAAAATTATTTATTAAATTTTTAATACATATTTTTTAACTCAATATCTTATTTCACAATTTAAGTATCTTATTTATCTTATTTTTATTCATTAAAAATATATATAAACTAGATTTATTCTTAAAAAATATATCTAAATGAGATTTATTCGTAAATAAATTAACAAGTATAATTGAACTTGTTTGATCGTTTTATTTTTAATGAAAATTAACTGCGTTAATAATTAATGTTATTTTTAGAAAAAAATTGATTTAGGAAAATAATTTTTTATTATATTCCACCCAAATCATATATATACATATATATAATATATATATACATTAGGAAAAAAGCTCATTTAGACGTATGGACTTGTACAACTAGCCCACTTAGACGTATGTACTAATAAAAAATTATTTAAACATATGTATTATCAAAAATTGGCTCATTTAGCCTTTTTTAATAACCATGGTTAACTTTTATTTTTAAATTTATATATTTATTAATTAAATATTAATATATTTTCTCTCTCCTTCTTTTTCATTAATTAAACTAGATAATTTAGTTTATCATTCAATTTTTTATTATTTTAATATTAATTTCTCTTTTATATTTTATCTTCTTTTTTTCTTTTTTTATTAGTTTTTATTTCTCATATTTTAAAATTCTCAATTTTTTAAATTTTTTTTAACAACTTATTTATGAATTTTATGTTTTAATATAATATTTTTTTGAAGGATTTTTCTTATTTAATTTAATATAATAAAAATGAAAAAGGGTTTTTTCTTATTTAGTTTAATATAAATAAAAATGAAATTAATAGATTTTTATTTAATTTTTATTCACGACTTATATTAGTAGTAAAATGCTTGTTTTGTCTAGATTATTATTTTTTTAGTGTTTGATGAATGAGTTTTTGTTATTATTTAATTCTTAATTATTAATTAATTTATTTTTGTGTTGAAGGATTTTTATTGTTGAAAAAATTTTCATTGTTATATTCAATTATTGGGATCAAACAATTTTAAAATAATTAATGTGAATATAAAAAAAATATATAAAAAAGAAAAAATATAGAGTTAAAATAATTAATGTCATATATATATATAAAATAAACTTAAAATAATCAATCATAAATACTCATATAAAAATAATAAAAAATTATAAAAAAAATAAAAATAGAAGGTTCATTTATTAATAATAAATGAAATAATAAATTAAAAGAAAAGAGAGAGAAAATATATTAATATTTAATTAATAAATATATAAATTTAAAAATAAAAATTAACCAAGGTTATTAAAAGAGGCTAAATGAGCCAATTTTTGATAGTACGTTTAAATGACCTTTTATTAATACATACGTTTAAGTGAGCTAGTTGTATAAGTACATATGTCTAAGTGAGCTTTTTTCCTATACATTATATATTTTTAACAATTACGATTGAAAATTGAAATTGATATATTGTTGCCTATCAATTTGGGGCAACATTAATTATCCTCTTTTAATATATATTAATATAAGTTTTTATTTATACTTGACTGCGTAAAATATATAAGTACAAAATAAACGTGAACTTACATATAATTTGAGAGTGAGATTGTCTGTGTTGCAAGGAAATTAGGGTAAAGTGATCTTAGTCTCCATTCCGATTCCCCTCTTCTCGAGCTATGTTCTACCAAAATTATTGATTTATGCAGCTGCAAGATTCTGTATTCACGTCCAAGCTTGTATATCTCTGTTCAATCTATTGTCTGGAAGAAGAGACTATAACTGTCATTGAAGATGGTAATTGATCGATTTGAAAGGAACACCGGTTCTTCATGGAAACGACATGCCTGCAGAATGGGAACCTCATTCTCATTGTTGGATCGGTTGGCCTGTGAGTTCAATCCACACACACTTTATCTATATCTATCTATATGTACTTCTATTTTATTCACCTAAATAAGATTTGCACTTTGTAGTTTGGTTAAATGGGAGAAGCTAAAGTCCAAACATGATTGATGTATAAACGGGCAGGACAATACAAAAACATCATTTGAATTTATGAAGTTATTTTTATTTTACAGGACGTCTGGATAACTGGAGAGACAATGCAATCAATGGTCAATGTGCATATGTGGAAGTTGTATCGGCCATATCAAAGTTTGAGCTAGTGACTGTTTGTGTTAGTGTTGCACAGGTTAGTTGAAAGAGAAAATGGATTTGCATTTGCATATCCAATTCTTGATTTATTTTCGTATCCTTATTCATCGGTTGTTAAATAATCAGTGGGCAAAATGTAAGGTTGATTGAAATGAGCTTGAATGATTCTTGGTTTCGTCATACAGGGCCAATAGTATGTTTTATCTATTCTCTTCTCTTTGAGGCATTTGATGTGTTTATTATAGAATACTTTTTTTTTCAAACATCCATTGAACTACTAAAATGAAGTTATCTTAATCTTAGCTTGTTGTTAAAGAAACCAAATCCACAAGCGATTCAGAGACTAAGGTTGCTGGGATTGATTGGGAATTCAACATTTATGGGGTAAGATGGGTCAATTTTATTTTAATTTTCACTTTTTTACTGTCTGTCTTTTAAAACCAGAATCTCCGTATTAGAGTTATAGGCCTAATATTTTTCTAAGAAGGTGAATTTTATAAAATAAAATAATTGTGAATGCAAAGTGCTTTAATATTTGAAGGGTATCTTCACATTCAAAAACATCCCCATAAATTATCATTTATATATATAACTCTAATAATCCAGATTTCCTATTCTGGAACATTAATACCTAGCTATTCGGCATATATAACAAGTATTGTTGTAGTAAATAAGGTAAAGATGGATCCTCAATGGAATGATCTTCCGAATGAGGTTAAAACTTGTGTTAAAAATTAGAATTAGTTAAAAATGTGTATAAAATGTAAGTAGTACATTAGTGAATAGGATAAGAAAGATGTGATCTGGAATTTTATTTATCAATTTGTTTCTTGTTTAGTAAATATAATCGGCAAGGTTAAGGTTAAATAGGTACTTCATCATTTAGTAATAAGTTTTGTCCTGTTAATTGGATCAGAGAGGCATTATAGTTATCTGTTTTTATCACAAATTCATTTTTTCAAGTTATTTGGGTCATTAATGCTCTTCTTATTGCTTGTTTAAGATATGTATATTGTTTATTATATATTTTCATTGTTTAGTTATGATATTTTCATTTTCAATTTTTTTTAGATGATTAAGAGTTGCTGAAGGTTGCTATATAGATTGGAGTTTTGACAATCTTTTGGCAAGTAAGGTTAGTGAAGTTTTGATCTTGTGAAAGTATACAATTCAGTTACATGTTCTTTCATTCTTCAATTATTTTGCTGATTTTTCATCCTTTTTCTTTGTTTCAGATTTTGGATGTTGAACAAGTTCCTAAATTAACACTCTATCATTCTTAAAGATGGAAGAATTAATGTAGATGGAGAACGTATGATTTCCTATGCTACAAAGTGTTTTTTTGTCTTGTTTTACTAATACTAGGCCTAAGTCAAGTACACTTACCAAGAACTTGCTTGACAGGCTAAATAGATTTGCTGGAAGTTTGAAGCAAGCTTCAGAAAGTGATATCTGCATTAAGCGATCAGTTAGAGATAATTTACTTCTTATGTCAATCCTTAACGAGCATCCAGTAAGTATTTATATTTTATAGTGAGAGCTTTCTTCAATTTCATCGGTGGGATGTTGTGCTAGCCTTCTACAAGAAAAAAAAACGTTGGTGTTAAAACTTAATACTAACATGTCTAAATTGATGTTTTTGTATTGAATCTGCCCTTCCTATATTGTCGAGGCCCATTATGTGACTAGATGTAAATAAAGATGCTGTGATTGGGCCTTAAAGCAAAGCTTAGTAAGCTCAATTTACTCCATATTTTTAGTGCACAAAATGCAGTATTACTATTTTTCTAATTTGGACATTCATTTGATAGTAATGATGGATGGAGTAAATGAGAAGTGCCATGAAGATCTATTGATACAATCACTAGTTTCCTAATATAATTTATCAACCTTGTAGTTTTGTTGAATCGTCCTTCAGAAACTTAGAATTCATGTTCTAGAGTTTAACTTCCTCCGAACTTATAAGTTAGGAAACTCATAATAATTGCAGCTTGTTACTTCTCTACAAATATAGCAATAAAACCAATTATGATTCATTTAACTCAGGGATCTTGTTATTTTTACAAGTAGAAATTATCCAAATTAAACATATGAGTTTCAATTATTGTAAGTTGTTAAATGCGACCTTCTTATTTGGTGAGTGCTAACAATTAAAATTATATTTGGAATTTTACTTTTGTTTTTCCTGTATTGAATAGTCATTCTCCATTTTGACTATTTCTTACATTTTTGACTACTCTCCCTTCTTATTGTAGAGGCAGTTAGAGAATCTTGGTGCCCAATGAACAATAATTGAAAGACATGCGTAAGAAAATGAAGATAAAAGTATGTTTATTACACATTTTTCCTTGACCCTGCTTTTCTTAATAGGAGAGCTATATATGATTACAATCTTTGTTCTTTCTCCCTTCGTTCTAATGAAGATCATTTGATAACAAATGTTTAAAATCACCTAATTATTTAGAATTAGTTCAAATTAAGCTAAAAAATCTTATTTATTTCTTATGTTATAAATAAATTAAGTTTGGAGTCTATTTAGAGCGTCCAAAAGGCAAATTAAAAGAGTAAATAGATTTTTAGTATTTTTCGAGTACTTGGAGTTTAGACAACATTTATTGTTTAGAGACGTAACAGATTCGATACTTACAATTCATTAACACTAAGTTTTCAGTGTTATCAAACACATTTTTGGTTGAAAGGTTATCATGTTGGTGTGTTTTAAGGAGAATTCATTTGAACTGGGAAGTGGAACCGATAAATTTTCTCTTGAAAGTTTCTCGCTTTCTTTGCCTGAAATTGGTCATTTTGTTAAAACTGTTAAACAATTTCGATTTTTTTTGTTGTAAAGAAATATTTATGACATAATTACTATTTAATGGTAAGTTACAAAACAGTTTAATAAAACTTTGAAACTAAATATTTTATAATATTTGATGTTTGGTTTATGTTTTAAGAATATAATTTATTTAGTTTTAATATTTTATAAAAAATGACATTACAAATAGAGGTTACTCAATGTTGAGGGTAAGAGTGGTCGCTATAGAACATTCTATGGCGACAGTAAGAGTTGTCATGATAGAGCATTTTATGGCGACAGTAAGAGTGGTCGTTATAGAGTCTTCTATGGCGACGGTGAGAGTGGGAGTGGTCGTTATAGAGTCTTTTATGCCGACGGTGAGAGTGGTCGTTATAGAGTCTTCTATGACGACGGTGAAAGTGGTCGTTATAGAGTTCTCGACGATACTAAAATGGTCATTATATGTATGTGCAATGCTGACGACCACTTTTTCACCTTCCCTAATTATTTATAACGACGATTTATATGCAAATACCGACGACTTTTACCGTCATTACGATTTATATTATTATTTTATTAAAGTTATAATTATTAATATATTTTTTAAGGTATTAATAATAATTAAAATTATAAATAATTTAAAAAGTAAAAAGTAATTAATAAAATAATATCTAAAGAATTATTAATAGATTCAAATATTTTTTCATATAATTTATTTATTTGTTTTTTATTTTAATATTATATTTTAGTATGTTAATTTTAATTATAAATATTATATTTATGAAATTAAATAATTTATTAATTGAATAAAAATATAATACGTTCAGAGAAAGTTAATGTAAATGTAAGTAACTTAGGTCATGTGACTAATTGTGTTTATGTTGTTTTGTGTGTAAACTCGTGTTGTGTTGTGTCAACTTGTAACCGTGTTACGATCGTATAAATTCATAATCGTGTCGTGATCGTGTCGCCTCGTGCTTGTATCGTGTCAACCCAAGACCTAAGTGAGATAATATTGTATTGTGTTGTTACGTACAAATATTGTGTTTGATCGTATCAGTTCGTATTTATCCAACCCATTGCCCAACTCTAGTACACGATCCCAATATTGAGTATTTTTTTCTTTGTGCAGCAAATTCATTTAGAATTTGAAAAAGTCTTCAATCAACATTTTCCTAGGTCACCTGACCCGAAAAAAGCCATGTGGCCGAGGTAACAAGTGAAAACATGCCATCAAATTTGACAAAGGGAGCCACACATTTCGAATTTGTAGATAATTTTTTTAAAAATTATCTAGGTTAAACCTAAAACTAGATCAAAGTTTCTTATATAGTTTATTTATTCATTTTAGAGCAGTTTAAAAAAAATGGGTGTGAAAAAACTATATTGATTTAGAACATTTTTCAGATTCACTAGACTCCGATATTTTTATATTTTTTCTTAACAAATCACCAAGTTTTTCTTCTTAATATTTAGATCTAAGCTATTTGCATTGAAATTTGGTATATTTATTCTTAGGTAAGTCGATAAACATTATAACATTCATTGTATTGTAAACTCAATTTAATAAATATAATATATTAACATATTTTCACTAGTAGAAAAGGGGTATTAGTAAGGGCGAAAACCGTTACTGAAAGCCTCAAAAGTCGTTACTGATAACATTCTGTAACGGCGAATAAAACCGTTACCATTCGTTATAGAAACGAGTGTTACTAATACTCTTCTAGTATCAGTAAAGGCTTTCGAAAGTCGTTACTGATACTCTTCTAACAACAGTAACGATTTTAGCCAAGGTTAAACTGTTACCGATAAAATATTAGTAACGATTTTCTTATTTATAATACCGTTACAAATATAGCATTAGTAACAATTTTCTTATTTATAATACCATTACAGATATATCAATAGTAATAGTTTTCTTATTTATAAAACCGTCACTGATATATTACTAGTAACATTTTTCTTATTTATAAAATCGTTACGGATATATTACTAGTAACGGTTTTCTTATGTTTAATACTGTTACTAAAAACATAATCATTTTTTTTATTTTATTTTTTAGTATTTCATATTTGTACCTATATAAACAATAATAATTATCCATTTTATAAACCATTAATATATTCCAAAACCTCAATCATCAATCCAAAAATCACAATCATAATCTAAAAAACACAATCATCCACAAACCACAATCATAAATCCACAATTCATCAATTCACATATACCATAAATTAACCAGACTTCAAAAACCACAAACTAACCAGACTTCAAAAACTATATAAACCATAAACTAACCAGAATTCAAGTGGGAGGGGCATCATCTCTAGTGGGAGGGGAAGGGGGACGTGGAGGGCGAGAGTTACCAAGAATCAAGGATAATATGAAGTTCATCTGCTCCCTCATCTCGATCATCTCATTCCACATTTGATCACGCTCTTGTATTGATTGTTGTCTCTCCCTTTGTACTTCTTCACGCTCCATTTCACGCTCTATTAATGCTTCTTCGCGCTCTCTCTGTGACTGAATTCTCTCAGTTTCACGCTCCTCTCACATTCTCTACATCTTCTCAAGTAAAACTCGATTTTCCTCACGGATCTGTTGCGTGTCATTGCGCGGAGTGCTAGAAGAACCCCCAACCCCCATGAGCATATGCTCTAAAAGATGTAGGTGTGACACCTGAATCCATACCCACGACTCACCCATGACCTTGAGACCCGAACGCATACTCAGCCAACTACAGGTCATTCCTACTCGGGTGTTCTTCTATAGCAGTTCCCAAGGCAGTCTATAAATACAAATTACATTTACATTTGATTACAAATATAAAATAAATGAAACTAATAAACACGACTTACCACTTTTCTTGAATAATAAGGGGACCTCCAAATTTGGATATTGCAAAGTTGGTTTCTTTGTATGAGTGTGGACAAATAAGTCAGCAAAATTAGGCTAGGTATCGGTAGTCTTCTCCTGTACAAATTTAATAATTGATAAAAATTTAATAACATTAGAAACTTCGTATTCAATGATAAAACACACCATTTGTCTCTCGACTTGCGAAAATGAGATGTTGCCCGCATGATTCATGTACACAACATGCGACCTATTACTCGCATTGACATTACTTGTTTTCTGCAAATAAGAAAAGATTTGTGTTTAATGAATGATTAATGTAAGAGCTCTTTAGAAAAAATAAAACTTACCCTAAACTGCGGAGTGAAAAAGCGACGATCAAGAAGATAATTCCAATCACTTAGGGCGATCTCTAGAGGAGGATTTGCCCTAATCGCTGCCTCGTCACCTTCACGAGCTCTAACATAGAAGGTGTTCCATTGACATCTCCATCTATCCCATAATTTGTTTGCGTGAAGTAGACCTTGAAGGCGATAGTTGTTAATGTCCTCCCCCACAGCCTCGAACGGATCATAAAAAGTCAACATTAAAATACAATTATAGATTGTGATTAATACATCAAAACTAATAACTTATTGTGATAGCCATCCATATGTGATCTAGCTGTGTGGAGCTCAGGTCCGACCAACACAAGGTCCTGTGAGGTAGTGCATTGGAGTCTCGAATGACACTCCCAATATTCCTTGACCACGCTGTCCTATTCTCGCACATTCGCTTACCATCTATCGGGTTGAAATAAAAGTCATCTTCTGCTCCGCTTGCAAACTACCAACTACTGTATTTTTGTTCTTACCCTGTCTCCTCCTCAAAATAGATCCTAAAATTAAACACAAAATAATATAGGATCATATAAAAATAAGTAATCATACAATGGTACCTCCATTTTGCTCCTTAGACGGGGTTGTGTCTCATCATCATCATCGAGGTTAGTGTTTGGTACACTATCAACGTTCATGTCATCATCACTACCTATTATACTGCCCAAATCGAGGTCCCCTACAAAGTTAAGTAGTGCTAAAAGGTCCTCTAAATGCTCTTTTGTCCTCTGCACGAGGTCTGTTAGCTGGCCGGTTAAACCCTTACCTACTACTATTTTAGGTGTCATGATAGCTGCAAATATAGAATGTAATGTTTATAAGAAAAATATATAAGTAACCCTTAATAGAAATAGTTCGACCTTAATTAGAGTAACGTAGATTTATTGGTGTCACAATTTTTCATCCAACCCTTGATGCCATATCTGTAGAGTAAAAGACTTGTTGTGATTGATTTGCCATTATGAATGGTTCATTTAATTGAGTCTGTAGAGTCATGTTGATATTTATACTAACATAACCATACTTATCAACTTTAAAGCCTCGATCTTTGTAACGAATATCAAACTCTATATTTGAAGAGAACCACTAGCTTCCACAAAAGAATATCACTTCTATGATTTCATTGATCACTCCATAGTAGTTAATAGTCTCGACCCATTATTACCAACAATCAAAACCCCACTATTTTGGTTGGTCAAGCTCTCGTCATGTTTCTCAGTGTTAAACTTGTACCCATTTATTTTGCACAAGTTATATTTCTTTGCATACATTGTAGGCCAACCTCCTAAAATCTTAAGATTCGTTGTTCTATCGGATTGATCGATTAATTGCTCCACCTATTAAGTAGAAATTGTTGTTAAACTAATTGTCATCTACTAAAAAGAAATTGTTGAGATGATTACTTACTCTTTCATAGAAATATCTAACGTATTCTTTATCCCGATCTTCATTGGAAATATTAGGTGGGCATGATTGAAAGCTGCACAATTTTCAAATATTCTTAATCAACAACCTTAATCTTTTAATCCTAAAATAATCAACTTAATCTTTTAATCCTAAAATAAAAAATAAAGGATATAATTAAATTTTTATTATATATACTTAACAAATAAAATTATTCCGTAATTCTCTATTTAAATTTATAAATATATATATATATATATTATATCAATGAAAAATAATTCAAATATTCATTTTAGGGATCTTATCTTAACGATTTAATTTTTTAAATCTAATATATATTCTTAATAATATTATGGTTTGAAATTATCAAAATCAATATATATAATCTAAAAAAGATTCTAAATATTCCTAAATCTAGGTATATTATGAGATAATTCAAATATCTCTTGATAACACATGTTAACATTATATAATCTGATATAAAGATATATCAATCGAAAAGATAAATATATATATATATATATAATCCTATTTATTCAAATCTAATATATTCTTAATAATATTATCATAATCAATATATATATTCCTAATAACATATGATTTGAAATTGTCAATATATATTATTTGAAATTATCATAAATACATAATATTATATTATGCCGAATGATATATATATTCTCACAACAATAAATTAGGACGACTCTGATGTTAGAATTAATCTTAATTAGATCCTAATTTAATGAGTGAGAAATTAAAATATAAATACAGCTGAAAGCGTACCTTAATTTGATGAATCATAAATCTTCTTTTTCATATATTTGTTGGAACTTTCCTTATATGGAATCTTATATGGAATGGTTCTTACATTTGATGAATACGTCAATATATGGGGACGCAAAGGAGAATTGACCGTATATCAAATGAGACCATTACCGTTACATATAACTAACATTAAGTTAGTTATTATAGCTAGGTTATTTCTAATTCAGCCCCTTCATAAAATTAGAATTGTCACTTAGGTATCCTCACTTTATATTTATGACAAATACACATATAAGCCATAAACTTAATTACATTAGATCACATTATTTTGATTTATATTAAATATCACATTTGCTCAATTATTTATTATAATAGTGACCCTAAAAATTCCAACACTTTCTTCATCAAACCCCTCTATTACAATGGCGGATTTTCAAAACAGAGTAAAGAAAACAGGTTTTAATTAATTTTATTACTTTCTATCCTTCTTATTCTTGGGCATATTCTTTACATTACTCAAGACGTTTTTTTCTAATTGAATGAGTAGGATATCACAACAACCCTAGCTGGTGGTCGTCGGCGACCAGAGAGACCATCTCTTATTTCTGGAGCAGCGTCTTTTAGCATTTTATAATATCAAACATGACATCATAATATCAAACATGAGAAAGTATAAGTCCTATAGGTAGATCTCAAAAGTTTACAAGTTAATTTCATATGAAAAAGTTTTAAGTTGAAGCAGGAGTCATATTGATAAGTGCATGTTAGTTCTTCTTAATTAAAAAAAAAAAAAATTCACCAAAATCCCAGAGATTGAGAACTACTGCATCATCTAAAGAGAGATTATAAAATAAAAGCCCATTTGGAAATTTCATACCTTTTCTCGACCATTTTATAATAGCTGTAATTACATATACGAATATGTTTTTGTCCTTTTTATATAGATACCATTTATTAAAATGGCTGATGTAAATTAAATAATTTTAACTTGCCCAAAATTCAAACAAAATGAACATGTGGCCGGACCATAATATTCTTTTACGTTTAAATAAAAAATATAGTATATTGATTATTTAAAATTAAATATTCTGATAACATATTGTTAAAATAATAACTAACGGTTTATTAAACCGTTAATTAGTTAGTAACTGATTAGTTAGTTTGGTTAATTAGTTAGTATTGAATTCCTATATAAGGGAGACATATAATGTTTGAATAATAACTTTTAATAATACAATTTCAGTTTACACTTCTTCTTCTTCAAGATTTTAACATGGTATCAGAGCTTCAAGGTTAAAGATCTTGGAGAGTTTTCCGCAACCTCTGTCGTGGCCGGAAGAGCCATTGACAGAGGGTTTTATTCTATATTCAAAGTGCAAAGGAAAAGGATTAAAATCAGAAGGAGGAAGAAGAATAAGAAGAAATCAAAGGAGGAAGAAGAATAAGAAGAAATCAAAGGAGGAAGAAGATAATGATGCGGTGCAAAATAAAATTAAAGATATGAATACAGTGGACCTAAGGCCAGGTTGACACTATATCTGCCTATGATGATGGAGAAAAAAGGGTTTCAATTCTCTATTCTAAGTGCAAAGGAAAAGGATTAAAATCAGGTGATTCAATGACGTGTTCTAGTTGCCAAGGGGATGGTCCATGATCCAGTAGATGCAACATCCCTGCAATGAATGCAGATTTTGGAAGTTCAATATTATAGACTGATGACGATGGAAATCAAGTTGAAACGGTTGAGGTTGATTCTCTTATAAACGCCGAAATAAAGGAGATTTGTCGATACGATTCATCAATACCAAAAGAAATGCTAAATTGGCTTTCTTTAAAAAAAAAAAACGAAAGCTGCAAAGGTTGAAAGATGGTGACTAATAAAGAAAAGACAATTCATACTGATTGTTGTGGATTGGACTAACGAAGATTGAGCTATCTATATTGGGTAGTTCGGAAAAAATAGAGCTTGCTAAATTGGGCTTGCTCGGCTGTCTATGTTGGGTAGCTGGAAAAAAAATGGAGCTTCCTGAATTGGGTTTGCTCGGCTGTCTATGTTGGGTAGCTAAAAAAATGGAGTTTCCTGAATTGGGTTTGCTCGGCTGTCTAAATTGGATAGCTAAAAAAAATTGAAGTTTGCTGAATTAGGCTTGTTGAAGACGATGACCGCATGATCGTAGCTTAATGTTTCATCGACTTGTTTTGTCAAGGTGAAACTTTGTTTCTACTACGTTTCTCCTTGAGGGGAAGATGTAAAAATAATAACTAACGGTTTATTAAACCGTTAATTAGTTAGTAACTGATTAGTTAGTTTGGTTAATTAGTTAGTATTGAATTCCTATATAAGGAAGACATATAATGTTTGAATAATAACTTTTAATAATACAATTTTAGTTTACACTTCTTCTTCTTCAAGATTTTAACACATATTTGTTATAAAAATATTTAAATATAAATGTTTATCAATCAAGTTTATCCAAACAGGTCTAAACTTCCAAATGCCAATTCCCAATTAAACTTCAAACTATGACTTGAAATATACCAATAAATATATTAAACTAACTGTATTTAGGTGGAATAATGTAATAAATGAATGAGGAAATAACGTGACACAATTATTTGTTAAAAAGTAATACAATTTTTATCTCTACTCTTTATTATATTTTTAATTTTAGTTGTTGAGCATCATCCCCTCTCCCAAAACTTTAACAAACTTAAGAATCACTTTTAACGCTTCAATTTAATACGCTAGTGAGAGATAAAATTGTGAGAATATGTCTAAATTTCTTTTATGAATATTTTAAGAATTAATAAATTCAATTTATTCAAATTTATTCACATATGATCATAATACATGGTTGTGTAAATGTAAACTACAGTAGATTCTTAGTATTAAGAGTAGAACGGTAGAAAAAAAATTAAAATTTTTAAATTCAATCAAATGTAAAGTGTAAGAATATAATCTAAAAATGCCAAATTTATAGTAGTAGACACTGTCTAACTAGACGAGCGTGTGAGACATAACGTTAATGTCGTTTTTCACACGTAACCAAGCATCAAACCTATTTTAGGGAATTTCTCATTCTTTGTGTTTTTACACCAAATATATTTTAGAGAATACTTGTATGCATATAATTATAAATAGGTGCTTACGAGTACGTTCTAACAATTTAAAAATAAAAGAGTGTTAGGATCGTGTGCAACAATAGAGACGAGGTCTGACTATGTTAAATGCTTATACACTCCAATTCGATATTAACTCTGTTAGAAGTTAATATACACTGGTAAAAAAAGGACCTTTACCGACGGTTTTTCTCGAAGGTTTTGTAACTCTCTCCTAAATACTCCCGAGAGGAACAAATCCTTCGGGATTAAAAATAGATTCCAAGTGGAGTGTAAAACCTTCGGGTTTATTCATTATTACCGAAAGTTCTACAAAGAACTTTCAGTTTTTACCTTCCCAAAAAACTCAAAAAAATTCTAAGTGTTGGATGTGGGTTAATTGCGAAGGTTTTTGTAAAAACCTTCGGTTTTGAAATCCCTTGGTTTTTTAATTACGAAGGTTATTCAAAGAACCTTCGGTTTTGCCTTTTTTGAAAATTTCATTTCCGAAAGTTTTACAAAGAACCTTCGGTTTTAACAATTCCCAAAAAACTTCTGATCAAGGTCAAGACCGAGAGGTATTTAAAACCTTCGCAGATACACATCAAAACCGAAAGTTAATTTTATAACTTTCGGTTTTAACACTACCTAGTTTGTTAAATTATTTTGTTTTTAACCCACCAATCTTAACTTCTAACTAATATAATCAATTTTGTGTTGTATTTTAAAAATTAATATTGTGTTTCATGTTCAAATATTTATGATTGTGTTTGATTATTATAGAGAAGTCTATATGAATGTTCATGTTTGATTATCTTATGAATGTATGTAATGTTTGATCATATGGATTGTGCAATATTTTAAAGACATTAAATGTGTTAAATTAATGTTGTTAAAGGTCATTAGAAGGTGAAAAACCAAAGAATTTAACAATTTGTCAAGTGCTAATTCCGAAAGTTATATAATTAACTTTCGGAAATAACCATCAAAACCGAAAGTTTTATATAAACTTTCGGGTTTTACATTTCTCAAGAACGAGGGTTTTATATAAACCCTTCGGTTTTGATGGATATTTCCGAAAGTTAATTATATAACTTTCGGAATTATCATTTCACAGAATTGTTAAATTAATTGGTTTTCTACCTTCCAATCTAGACTCCTAAGTAATATAATCAAGTGTGTGTTTTTATTTTAAAAATTTAGATTGTCTTTAATGTTAAAATGTTTATGAATGTGTTTGATTATATATAGAAGTGTATATGAATGTTTATGTTTGATTATCCTATGTATTTGTGTAATGTTTGATCATATGGATTGGGAAATGTTTTAAAGATATCAAATGTGTTAAATTAATGTTGTTCAACGTTATTAGAAAGTGAGAAACCAAATAATTTAATAATTTGTGATGTTGTAAAACCGAAAGTTAAATATATAACTTTCGGAAATATGCATAAAAAACGACAGATTTACCAAAGCCTCTCGGTTTTTATAAATTATAAAAATATAAAAACCGAGAGTTTAATATACAACTCTCGGTTTTGGGCAATTAAATTTAATTGTAAAAAATATAAAAAAATAAAAACCGAGAGTTTAATATACAACTCTCGGTTTGGGGCATTTAAATTTAATTGTAAAAAACTAAAAAAAAAATATAAAACCGAGAGGTTTAGTATAAACTCTCGGAATTCAAACAATAAAAAACCGAGAGTTTTCAATTAACTCTCGGAATTTAATTGAATAAAAACCGAGAGGTTTTGGTATAACTCTCGGGAATCACGTTTTAAATAAAAAAAACCTTTCTTTTCTTCCCCGTTTCCTTTTCTCTCTCCCCGCTCTCATCTCTCCGGCCGCTTCTTCCTCCGCGTCGTCCTATTCCGCGCCGATTGAAGACCGTCCTTCCGTGCCGCCCACTATCCAGCCGAAGACGACGAGGATCCCGCGGCTTGAAGACCGATTGAAGACCGCCGCTGCCGCTGTTCGAAGACCGCCGCTTTCCGCCGCAGTTTGAAGACCGCCGCCGGAGACTTCCGCTATTAGAAGGTTAGTTATTGAAGTTATATATATTAGTTTGAATTTAGGTTAGATTGGATTTTAGGTTAGATTAGTTAGATTTGGATTGAATTTAGAATTTGATTTTTTTGGAATTTGTTAGAATTGGAATGAAATTAGAATTGAATTGGATTTGATTGGAATTGGTATGAATTGGATTGAATTTAGAATTGAATTGGATTTGATTTTAGAAATTTGTATGTTTTGGATTGAATTTAGAATTGGATTTTTTGGGAATTTGTATGGATTGGATTGGATTTTATTGGAATTGGTATGAATTGGATTGAATTTAGAATTGAATTGGATTTTATGTTAGTATTGATTTATGTTAGACTTGAATTGGTTTTTGGGGAATTGGTATGAATTGGATTGAAATTTGTTTGAATTGGATTTTTAGATTTGGTTTTGGATTGAGATTTGGATTAGGTTTTTCAAATTGGTTGTTGGATTTTGTTTTTGCTTAGATTATGTTGGATTATTGTTAGATTAGGTTTATATTTTTGTTAAAAAAGTTTAGAAATTGTATTGGATTGTGTTATTGGTTTGATTTGGGTTAAATATTTGAGTTTTGATTTAGGTTTAATTAAGGTTTGATTTAGGTTTTGGTTTGGTTGTGATTGGTTTAATTTGATTGTAATTTAATGTTATTAGGTTTCCCCTGCCCGCCCGTCAGTCTACATCCGCTGCTCTTCTTCGTTGCTCTTTTTGTGCAAGGTTAGTTTTTGTTGGTTTATTATATGGTTAGGTTTAGTTTAATGCTAGATTTATGTTAGCTTTTCATGTTAGATTTAAGTTTGATTTATGTTAGATTTGATTTAGGTTAGATTAGGTATCATGTTAGATTTATGTTAGATTTGATTTATGTTAGATTAGGTATCATGTTAGATTATGTTAGTTTTTCATGTTAGACTGAAGTTTGATTTATGTTAGATTTGATTTAGGTTAGATTAGGTATTATGTGTGTTAGATTATGTTTGATAAGATTGCGTTTTAATTATGTTTTATTTTAAGTTAGAAATGTTAAATGGAATGAATTGTGTCTGAATAAAATTATGTTGGATTATAATTGATGGCCTTGAAATGTGTATGAATGAAATAATGTTAGATTATATGTATGTTGAATTTTGGTTGGATGATGATAGGTTATATATAAATAATGTTAGCATTATGTAAGCCTAAAAAATATAGACAAATTTGAGTAAATAATAATGCGGGTTGTTTTCCATTTTATTAGAAATATGGAAGTACCCGATAAAAGCTGGATGACCTTACGTCGAGATCATCCAGATTACGAGAAAGGTGTTGACAAATTCCTCGAGTATGCTGTTAGGAATACATCCCGACAAACCGTGAAATGTCCCTGCGTGAAATGTTTGAACACACCGTTTATGAAAATAGACGATGTGAAGACTCACCTCATCGTTTATAGAATAAATGTTCATTATGAGTATTGGTATTTTCATGGAGAAAAGAGACGTACTACTCAAGTGGTTAATGACGATGTCGATGAAGATGTCGATGACTTAGATGATGATGATGATGACGACGATGATCAGTCGGAGGATGCCGTGCCGGAATTCAACGATGCGAGACAAGAGATGAATAATACAGTTAACGAAGAACGTTATATGCACGAATTTATAAACGATATGTTCCCCAACGTTAATGACGTCCCGGATAACGATGAACCATTCGAAGATGCGCATTGATTTTATAAATTGCTTGATGATTGTAAACGACCATTGTATGAAGGTGCTCGAATAACGAAATCATCGGCACTACTGAAACTACTTCACATAAAAAATGTATGTCAATGGACGAATTTTTCGTTCGATATGTTGCTGCGTCTTCTTAAAGACTACATATTACCGATTGACGCTCAATTGCCAAACTCATACTACGAAAGTAAAAAATTTATTACTGATATCGGGCTTAAATATGACAAGATAGACGCATGTAAGAACAACTGTATGCTATTTTGGAAGGACGACATAAATGAAGATTCTTGCAGAGTTTGCGGTCTTTCAAGATGGAAAGTCGACCAAACAAGTGGGACAGTTCGAGAGAAGCAAAATGGGAAATTCATTCCAAAAAAGGTGTTGAGATATTTCCCTTTAATACCAAGACTGCAAAGACTATACATGTCATCAAAAACATCTTCAATGATGAGATGGCATAAAGAAGGAAGAATTGATAGTGATACGTTGAGACACCCCGCTGATTCCTTAACTTGGAAGACGTTTGATGAAAATTATACAGATTTTGCTTCAGAATCTCGAAACGTAAGACTGAGTTTATCAAGCGATGGGTTTCAACCATTTGCAAATGGGAAAAAATCATACAGTGTTTGGCCGGTAATTCTCGTCCCTTATAATGTGTCACCCACGACTTGCATGGATTCTAGCAATTTCATTTTATCTATGTTAATTCCGGGTCCAAAGAGTCCGGGAGATGCAATTAACATATTTCTCCAGCCATTGATCGAAGAGTTGCATGAACTGTGGCAAACAGGAGTGAAAACGTTTTATGCACACACCTCGCAATATTTTAACATGCGAGCGGCGTTGTTGTGGACCATTAACGACTTTCCCGCATACGCGAATTTATCAGGCTGGAGTACGAAAGGTAAATTCGTTTGTCCTTGTTGTAACAACGACACAGTATCTCTTCGATTGATTCATGGTTCCAAACAATGTTACTTGGGTCATAGACGCTTCCTTCCACCGAAGCACAAATACAGAAAGGATAAAGAGTCGTTTGATGGTCGAACTGATTATAGAGATCCCCCTAGATTGTTAACGGGGCAAGAAAGTTATGAGCAAGCACGAGACCTAGAAGACATAATTCTTAGTGCGGATATGAGCAAGAGAACCAAGATATATCATGAAACGCGGGGAGACAATTGGAACAAACTTAGCATTTTCTTCTGTCTGCCTTATTGGAAATCGCTCTTATTGAGACATAATTTGGATGTGATGCATATTGAGAAAAATATCTGTGATAGCGTGTTGGGAACAATAATGAATGTGAAAGAGAAGACTAAGGATGGTCCTAAAGCCCGTAAAGACTTAGAACTCTTAGGCATAAAATAATGGTTACATCCTATAAATGATGAAGGAGTTGTTCATTATCCAGAAGCGCCTTTCACTTTGACATCCGAAAATAAAATACGTCTTTGTAACTTCTTGAAAGATCTCAAGTTGCCTGATGGGTTTTGCTCAAATATCGGGGGTTGTGTAAATTTGGAAGAGAAAAAGCTTTCGAGATTAAAGAGTCATGATTGTCACATTTTATTGGAATATCTAATTCCTTTAGCAACTCGTGGATTGCTTCCAGAGTATGTGTATGATGCGTTAGTAAATTTGTCTCGTTTCTTTCGGTTGTTGTGCTTCAAAGAGTTGATTCAAGAGGACCTGGAACAATTGTACATGGATATTACATTGACACTTTGCAAATTTGAAATGATTTTTCCGCCGTCAATCTTAGACATCATGATGCATCTCCCGGTTCACTTGTCATTTGAGGCTTTGCTTGGAGGACCTGTTCAGTATCGATGGATGTATCCGTTTGAACATTACATGGGTACAATGAAAAGATATTTGCGGAATAATAACCATCCCGAAGCCTCTATAAGCGAGAGCTATCTTGTTAACGAAAGTATTAGTTTATGTGTCAAGTATATGGAGGAACAAGATCAAGAAAATGCACAACCTGAAATGTCGGGCATTTCAATATTTGCATCATTGGAAGACCTATCTAACGGAAAAGTATACAACTTGGATTATATCGATCGAGTGACAGCTCATTCTTACATTTTGAAAAATTGTCCCGAAGCAGAACCTTTTTACATGTAAGATTCAATGTTGCTGTTACTAATTAGCATTAAAGAGTGTGCTATTTAATATTCGATCTATTTGCAGAGATTATAACAACGAGTCTAGTGGAGAAACGTTTGCCGCCTATTTCAAGCATCGAGTGAGTAAATTACAAACCATATATCCTAACTCTTTTTATTCATATTAACAACTTCATTTCGGATACATATATATGTCGTCCATTTAGCAGAAATTAACGACATATCAAGAGACCTCAAGATCTTAGGAGAAGGTCCAAGTATGTACTCGTCTATGTATGTTTGGTGTAAAGTAAACGGATTCAAATTCTGTACAGAAAAACACGACGAAGGTTTGACAACTCAAAATAGTGGGGTGGTTGTTGAGGGGTTCAATGGGTCTGAAACTATGTCATACTACGGAGTTTTGACGGATATAATCGAAGTACAATACTATTCTCACAAACGAGTTGTTTTATTCAAGTGTAAGTGGTTTGATACACACTCGGGGGAACTAGGAGTGAAAGTGGATAAATATGGATTTGTAAGTGTAAATGTAAATCGAATTTTGAAAACCCAAAGTCAAGACCCCTATATATTGGCGAGTCAAGCAAAACAAGTATTCTACGCCCCTGATATGTCAGCCCGACCCGGTTGAAAGATTGTGACAAAAATAAAACCGCGGTTTACAAACATATAGTTCAGATTAATTAATTAGGTAGATTTAATTATGTTTTTAACTTTATATTCATTTTTATTACTACTTTATTTCAATTATTCACTCAATTTTATTAATGGTATGAATTAAGAATGTCTGAAGGTCCTAAAACAACTTGGAAGAGTATGAGGAAGACACCCAAGAAATTGGATAAAAGCTACCAAAACCTACTTGCCCAATCCGAGTCGTTAAAGCTTCGAGGATCGTCTACTAGAGACCAACCACCGATTGTTGTGGTCCCGATATCTACTGCGCCTCCCCCAACAGACGAGGATGTTGAGGTTAGTGAGCTCCAAGAGTTTATAGAGAGCACATTCGCTGATACGGTGCCTAGCGATGAGGCTGAAGACGAGGGTCTTGAGGAGCCTATCGAGGAGCAGGATGACGAGGAGGAGCACGGGACCACTCCCGACCCATCATCGGCAGGTATTTCTTTTACAAATTAGTTAGTGTTTCAATTGATTGACATATTTAATTATAATTTTGATAATTTTGAAGAATCTTCTGCCCGCAAAAGACGGGGGAAGAACAAGAATATTGCGCTGTCTAAGAGGGTAGCGGGGACGAGGATCCCTCTAACGTTTAGAGAGAAGGATGGGAGGCCAGGCGGTACAGACGTGGGAAGAACACGGTGGTCTAGACATGTGGGGTCGATTATCCGGGACCCCGCAGCCGTCTCACACCGTCTTCTCAAGTGGAAGGCTTTAAGTGCAGACCAATTGGATTCACTGTGGACTGCTATCAAGGTAATACTTATTACTTGATTATACATTACGTCATTAAATAATTATTTGTAACATTTGGATGTTATTTTTTTCAGGATCCGTTCGAAGCGACTAATGGTGACATTGAGTCTTTTCGAAAGACCGGGTTGGGACACGCCAATCAGATATGGGATAAATGGCGGTCGGATTTGAACAAGACATATATCCGCGTCTACAAAGGAGACGAGGCGGCGGTACTGGCTAATCCTCCACCAAACTACGATCGAGATGATTGGGAGTTTGTGTGTCGCAACCATTTCTTCAAAGAAACGTTTAAGGTACGGTTTCATAATTCAAATAAAAGTTGATATTAATTAATCTAACTTCATTTGTTATTTCAAATACAGAGACACAGTTCTACAAATATTAAGAACCGGAAGAATCTGAAATTCCCGCATCGAACGGGAAGTAGACCGTTTGCACAAATTGAAGACGAGTTGGTAAGTACATTATTTGTAATAACTTAATATAAAGATTGTTATTAATTATATAAATCATTTATTTCAACAGGCGATTGAAATGGGACGGCCACCGTCTGTAATTGAAGTATTCAAGAGGACCCGTACACCAAAACCGACACAAGAAAACCCAATACCCGTCCCGGACGAGTACGTGCAAGAGAAAATTGTAAGTGAATTGAATATGCCTAGTTTTTTATTATAGAAATGATATTTTATTTGAATTGTGCAGGCTGAGATGGAGGAGGTTGTTAGTAACGAACCGGGAATATCGGATTTTAAATTGACGGAGATGGTGTTCGGAGAACAAAAACACGGGGTAGTGTTCGGAATGGGATCAGGCGTCCGGCCCACACACTTTCGTGAGGATCGTCGTAGTGGAAACAGTTCACAGCAAAACAATGAGCGATTGTTAGAAGAGAATCAAATAATGAAGCTCAAGCTGGAGGAACTGGAGAAGAGGGATGAAGAAAGAAGGCGTAGAATGGAAGAAATGCAATCGGAAAAGGAAGAAATTGTGACAAGAATGGAGAGGGAGAAGTTAGAGATTACCGCAAGAATGGAGAGGGAGAAGTTAGAGATGAACGCAAGAATGGAGAGAATCGAATTGTATATGAGGCAACAACCACCTCCTCCCCCCACAAGCTAAGGTTGTTTCGATTCAAAACATGTTTTCATTAGTGGTTGAATTTAGAACAGATTGTTCGGAATATTAGTTTGGTTTCGAATTTTGTAATGTTCATGATCAATTAATGTGATCGTTTAATGTATGTTGCATTTCTTTTATCATTAATATATTGGTTTGGCTGAACAGGTTTTGGTTGCGAGCAAAATAATCCGCACATTTTTAAAAATTTACGGGAAAAAACCGAAAGTAATATTGAAATCTCTTGGTTTTTCTCTTTGTGGAAAAACCGAGAGATTTTAGAAAACTCTCGGTTTTTAGCAAAAGAGAAAACCGAGAGTTATATGACAAACCATCGGTTTTTACCCAAAAGAGGAAAACCGAGAGTTTTGATTGAACTTTCGGTTATTCTCTTTGTGGAAAAACCGATGGTTTTGCAAACAACTTTCGGTTTTTCTCTTTGTGGGAAAACCGAGAGTTATTACAAAACTCTCGGTTTTCTTGAAAAGGAGAAAACCGAGAGTTAATAGAAAACTCTCGGTTTTTACCCGAACAGAAAACCGAAAGTTCAATCAAAACTCTCGGTTTTCCCACAAAGAGAAAAACCGAAAGTTATTTGTAAAACCCTCGGTTTTTCCACAAAGAGAAAAATCGAAAGGTCTTTGTAAAACCCTCGGTTTTTCCACAAAGAGAAAAACCCGAAAGGTCTTTGTAAAACCCTCGGTTTTTCCACAAAGAGAAAACCCCGAAAGTTTTCATATAACTCTCGGTTTTTCTCTTTGTGGAAAACCCGAGAGAGTCAATACCGAGGGATGACGAGAGTAACTAAAACCTTCGGTAAGGTGTCTTCAACGAAAGTTATAGGGTCAAAACCGAGAGTTTTAACTCTCAGTTTTGACCCCTTTTTCACCAGTGATATGTTTTTCTATTCTTCACAAATTTTTACAAACTCTTGAACGAATTCAAGTGCAGAACTGTTTGTTTAGACTTGAAGCAACATATAAAGAGTTGGAAATGCGTGAAGAAAAAGAGTACAAGACACAAATGATCTCAAGGTATGAATATGATTTTAAAATATTTCTAGGATGTCTCCCAAACATATATTTTGATTAAGGCCTCGTTTGGTGTTTAATCCCAACATGATTTTCTGATATTTTTTTTAGGTACCCCTACTTATCTTATATCTAAATCTTATATTATACGCAAACGCTCGCAGGTATTATCGTTTAAATAATTTTGTATGATTATTTACGTTTCCCGTACTAACTCTTGCTTTGAACCCAGACTCATAATTTAAAAATAAATATTATAAATAAATCTTTAACAAGCTAGAAATTTTGAAAAATAAAACCGTTTTTAACAAGCACGAAAGACATAACGCGAAAACTCTTTCCCGAGTGTAACCAACAACAAACCCCTATTATGAAACTCTTATATTATTACGTTTTTACAAGTAAACCCAATGATTTATTTATAAATCTCTAAATAAAGCGTAAATACTACATTTTTGTACAAATCATTTTTTTAAATAATATTTTATTTAAAAGAGATTTTTGACAGTAAATCGAGTCTATATTTTTATAATTTTGACAAAACTCAGTCCAACTTTGACTTTCCAGTCATTAAACATTTCCCAAATCCCGATGTAGGAATTTTTTACTGGACTAGGGTTTAAAACCGGGCGCGCACATGACAATTAAATTAAAAATATTTATATCAGGTTATCACTTACATATATTTAACTATGTTTATTTTTAATTAATAAAAACATGAAACAATATCCAATGATATTATTATGCAGACTATAACTAAATAATAAAATATACTAACTCATATTCTCTAGTCATGAATTTGAATTATAATAATAATAAACAAAATATTTAATATTATATTTTATAGGTATATATATATTTGAATGAAACAATAAAAAAAAATTCATTTAAATATATTGTATTATTGTCCAACCTATTTACATATCATAGTAATTAGTAATTAATGGGTGAAAATTTTATTTACTATTAATATAAAAATTAAAAAATAAATTGATGAGGAAAAGAAAAAAGAAATAATTAAATATTTAAAAAAAATTCATTTTTCTTATATATATATATAAATTAAAATTAAAAAATATATATAACAAACTTAATATAATAACAATATATTTTGTTATAATCTATTTACTTAATATAATATATTCTAACAATAATAAATATATATATATATATATATATATAATTTAAAAAATATAATAATAATTTTTAAATGTTATATACAATAATTTAATAAGAAAAAATTGATAAATCATATTATCTTATATAAAAATGCACTATATAAAATACAATATACAAAATTGATGATACAAAACTTATTGTCAAAAAAAATTTAAGGGAATATAGATTCCATTGTAAGTTTTTACAATTACAATATATATTATACATACAAGAACAACAAAGAAAATCCTATTCATTTGTGAATTTATTGGACATAAGATAGTACTTGTCTTTTGTTTTTCTATCCAAGATTTAACCCAACCAACAAATCAACCAATATATTAAATGGGCATGCATTTGAAATTCTTTTACTGTAAGTGATTTAGAGCAACAATGGTATCAAATGCTAGGACTCTAGATGCATTGGTCTTTGAACACCCTACATGTCTTCTGATTATTTCTTCTTTTGCTCTCTAGCCAATTCATCAGATCTTCCCATCTTGAAGTCCTGTTTCTCAAACCATGGAGGAAAAATTATTTGAGTATATGGTTTTTAAATTTATAATTGAAGATCAAGCAAAAGAAATATAACTCACCCATTCATGTACTGAAAACGACTGTTCTCCTATATAAACCATCGTGGACGTTTACTGATATCACTCTCCTGCAACAAAAATAGACATCATCTCCGTATCCAAAACTCTTTTCACCTTTCATCTTTTAATCAGAGCTCAATCTCTAAAATCTTGATATGTATGATATATGGTTACTATTTTATTTATATACTTTAGAAAGGAGATGACGGCGGCCGCGGCTAGACAAAATCTAATTAGGTTAAAAATTCTTATTGGGCCTGGTCCAAATTTTAACCTAGTTAGTAGGTAAAAAGTACATTGAAGTCCTTAGATAGGTTTATACTTTACAATTTTATCAGCTATTTGTTAAAGATTCACATTCACCTTAAACTTATAATAAAACATAATATACAACAAAAATTTCATATTTTTTTTTTATTATTTCAGACTTTACAATTTTTATTAAATACAAATACAAATCTGTATATTTTTATTTTATTAAACTTGATTAACGGAGAATATAACCATTTAAAAAGCAAAAACTTCACTTATAAAATAAAACATCTCCAATTTTAATGAAATATATGCTTATTTTTAGAGGGACTTGCAACTTTCAGGGATTGCTTGGTTCAAATAAAGGAATGTGAATAAGATTGGGATCGATATAGGTGTGAAATGAGAATGAATATGATTGATAGAAGTGTAGTATTTGGTTAAGAGTTTTAATCATTCTCATTCCTATTGATAATGGATTTATAAGATAAAAGTTATAAATATAATTTTGTTATCAAAATTATGATTAATTTTAATTTTATTTTATTAAATTAAAAAAATAAAATATTATTATTTTTGTAATGTTTAAAATATATAAAATATTTAAGTGACATAATTTAATAAAATATAAACATCTAATATTTTTTCATATTAATTATATTTTTTTAAAATAAAAATAAAAATACTTATAACAAAACAAATGTTTGAATGTTTCAATTTTTTACTAATTATAAATAAATAATTATATATTAAATATAAATAATATAAAAAAAAGTCTTTCAAATATTATATATTTTAAATTAAATATAATATTTTATTTAATAATATATTTTAACATGGTATAATTTTTTTAATAATATTTTTTATTAAAATATTTCATATTTAATTTTTTAATATTTTTTATATAAATTATTATTTTATTTTTAGTTTTATATTTTTATATTTTAATTAATTTATTTTAATTTTATTATTAATATATAATATTTAAAATTAATTATATTATTATTTTAAATAATTCCTTAATATTATTTAAATAATTGAAATTATTCATTCATAAATAAATAAAAATTTATTATTATGTTAATTATAAAATAACGTATAATATAATTATAAAATATATATGATATTAAAATTATAATTATAATTATAATTATAATTATAATTATAAGAGAGAAAATAGGAGGGTGGTGATAATGAGAGAGAAAGTGTATCGCTCCAAATGGGATTCATTCCTCCTAATATAGAGAGGATTGGATATTTCCTGAGTATCCGTGAATCAAATCAATATTCTGGAATCAAAACCACCAACCAAACATCTCATTCCATTCTCTTTCTCATTCCTAAGTACAAAAACCATGTACAAAACATGCCCTCAATCATAAAAAAAAAATATTAATATATATATATATATATATATATATTAATATATATATATTAATATCTACCTTTATTACATCTTTCTCCCTCTCCATTTAATACTTGGTTCATAATTTTTTAAATTATTTATTTATTTTATCAAAATAAATTAATAATAATTTTCAGTTTTTTAATATAAACAAAAATTTTTTACTCAAAATTATTAAAATATTTAAAATATTATTAAAATTTGTATTTCAAATATTATTTTACTAAATATTATAAAATATTTTGGTTGAATCACTATAAATCTCGTATTTTTTTATTTTTTATTGTTTAGTTTGATTTCTTTCGTTTCCGCAATTATTCGGTAGTGGTGTTGTTTTTACATTAAGGAATACTTAATCTCCTAGAATTCCAAAACATTTTATACTCAAATCTATAGATGAGCATCGTGCATAAACAGTCGTATTCGACTCGGATAAGTCGTATTAGACTCTCAATCGTGTTGTGTCTTGTCATTTTCAAACTTATGTGTGTCGTGTCTGGATTCACTCAAAATATTATGATCAACGGACTATTCAGTGTCGTGTTAATTTGTGACAACGAGTTTATTCATGTGCCCGAGTTAAGTTCGTGTTTTGTGTTATTTTAACTATAGTTGGTCATCGTTTTGACTTAATCTTGTTGTGCCGATGCTCATTTTTATGTATGTCATGTCGTATCTTGACACAATCATGTTAAGTATATATATATATATATATATATATATATATATATATATATATATATATATATATATATATATATATATATATATATATATTAAATTATATTATTAATAAAAATTATAAAATATAATAATTTATTTATTTATTTATTTACATTTAAAAAACTTAAATTAATTTAATAGGTTAAATGAGTTATTTAAAAAATTAATTAATATGTTAAATATGTAAAATTTGTAGATATAAACTTTTGACATCTCTTTAATTTTGACACTGAAATTTTATTTATTAAAGAATTTAATGAAATATTTGAACTAAACATTTGTTATTATATATTTTTGTTATAGGTTTCTGAATAAAACTAGAATAACTGAATGGATGAATGAAATTTTGATTGAACCAGATCAAACCAATGGAGATTAAGAAGCATTGAAGAGATTGAAGAAGTTAAGAGATTATGTAGTTTATTTTTATATATTTGTAATAGTCATAATTAGAGTTGGAAATCGTGCATAAACGGTCGTATTCGATTCGGGCAAGTCGAGTTAGATTTTTAATCGTGTCATGTCTCAATCTTATGCTCTTCGTGTCGTGTTAATTCGTATTCACGAGTTAATTCGTGTCGTGCTAACTCGTGTTTCGTATTATTCTAATTAGAGTTTCAACTCAATCGTTTTGTATCGATGCCTATTTTCATGTGTATCATGTTGTGTCTTGACACACTCATGTTAATTAATTAATTAATTATTTATATATATATATTAAATTATATTATTAGTAAAAATTATAAAATATGATTATTAATTAATTAATTTATTTTAATTTAGAAAACAAAAAAGCTAATTAATATCATAAATATTTAAGATGTATATATATAAATTTTAACATATAGTTTCATAAATATATATTATTATATTATTAAAATTAAATTATTATTATATATTTATTATTTAATGTATTTATAATAAATGTAATTATAAAATTATTTAAAATTTTAAAAATAAATTAATTAATAAAAGTACAGAAGTTCAGGATTCATACCAATAACTGGAGAATACTCCTTGGATGTGTTGGAAGCTTTCTAGAATCCTGGATCGAAGCTAGGATCATCGAAGATGGTTTTCACAAAAACCAATTCTTGGCCAGAATTTTAAATCGTCGATTTGTAGTGTAATAAGCTATGATTTTTTGATGAATTGATTAAGGGGACCTATAGCCTATTTATATTAAGCTAGGTTGGTCGAGGTAGAGTAACTCGAGTTCAATTTGATCATTTGAAATTCTATCCCTAAATCTATTATAATAGTGGCAGCCTAGCTAAGATCAATAGGTTTAGGGATAAGGTTGATGAGGTTAAGGGGAGCACGTGGAAGTAAAAATGAAATGATAAGGTGGAGAAATGACCGAGCTAGCATTTCTAGAAGATCTCCGACGATGATCGCAGTCTACGGGGATTCGCGAAGAAGACGATCAAGACGACATCGTTTTGATCTGTCCAGGATGCGCCGTTGGCGATCCATCAGCGTTCCGTTGGCGCTGGGCGATCTGAGCTAACATGCGTAACATCCCGTTAGTTGTTCTGCTGTGGACTGGGCGCACACGAGAATCCAGCGCTAATCCGATGGTTGAGGTTCCTGCTGCATAATTTAAATATAATTTCGGCAAGACTGAATCAACAAATTTAATTTTTATAAAAGGGTTATTTAAAATCGAATTTTAATCCCTTTTACGTTTTACTTCACCAAAAAATTCACAAAAAATATTTCTACAAACATGATCAAAATTATGCTCATATTTTTTTTTGTAATTTTGGGAATTTGAGTGTATTTATTTAATTGTTTTTAAGCCATAAATTACACATAATTTATGATTAAATCATAATTAAATATGTGTAACCCTTTCTTTTGCTTTAATTTGGGTAAAATAAATACAATATTTTAACCTCAAATTATTTTTGGATTTTTGAATAATTTTCTTAGGGTTTAATTATCACAACAATTAACCCTTAATTAGGTTTTAACTCATCCTTTGTGTTATTTTGAATTAAAAATTTCAAAATAATTCTTTTTAAATTATATATATTTTTTAAACTAGGGTATTGATGAATTTCATGTCTACAACCTCTTTTTAACTAAAATGTAACATACTACACATACTCAACTACATCAAGATCCACAATGACTTTCTTGATAATAAGTGTTATAAGCTAAACTATTCTTTCTAAGTGACTCTACTCTTAACATGTTCTCGTACCTAGTGATTTTTTCAAATAACTCGAATATCTTATTCAATACTATTGCTTCAATCTTTTTCTTAGTTCTCAAGGTCATTTTGAACTAACTTAACAAATTCAAACTCCGGAATACGAACTTGGTATCTAACTTTATGATTTTTATGTTGTTAGATATTTTCTTTTTAGCGTGTAAACATTCATTTTTTACTCTTTAATTTTATATATAGTTTATATATTTGAACAAATCCCGAGTCAATTATTTCTTAAATTCATATACGTGCTTATTGTAAATATTTTTAAATATATATTTATTTTTGAAGACATCATCGTTTCGATCGATTCTGAAAATAATTAATTTATGACTAGAATAAATTACAAATTATAAAATAAATGATAAGTTAGTAAATATATTAAATTTAGATGAATTAATATATTATTTATTTTGTATGTATTTTATAAAATAAAATAATAAGTCAAAATGAATAAAAAACATAATAAATTAATGAATAGATAAATTTTAAATGAGTTTATTTGTTATTAATGTTATTTTTATTTGTTTTTGTAAGTATTTAAAAAATGAAAAATAAAAAAAATAAAAAAATAAATAAATGAACAAAACAAAGAGGGACCAGTGAATAGGAGTTGGAAGTCACTTGAATAGAACACGTGACAACGTCTACGAGACTTTTCTGAGTGCAACAAATTCCTATATATTTTTTTTCATTTTTATTTTTTGGAAAATTTGAAAAAGTATCACTTTTGATTTGGGCACCTAACCCCAAAAAAAAGTCATGTGACGGAAGAAACGAGTAAAAACGTGAAACCAAATTTGATAAAGGGAGACACACATTTCAGTTGTAGATAATGTTTTTCTAAACTATCTAGGTTAAACCTAAAATTGGATCAAGGTCTCTTATATAGTTTATTTATTTTGAAGTAGTTTTAAAAAAATGATAAGAGAAAAAGTGATATCTATTAACAACACTCTCTAGATTCATTAGAACTCTAATGTTTTTTTTATTTGCTTTGAAATTTGGCATAATTATTCTTATGAAAAGTCCATAAGCATTGTAAGGACGTATTTTATTTTCATTCATTGTTTTGTAAACCCAATTTAATAAATATAACTCGTCATAACAACCGATTTTTTTTTTCAAGAAAAATTTCAAAAAATGCATATATAACCGAAAGTTATAGTATCTTCCTTCCTCGAGACCCAATATGAAATTGGACAAAAATCTGAAACACCTTTTTGACATCAATTGGGTTCCTAATATCCACGACGTCATTTTCTTCTCAAAAGATGCATAGTTTCATAGTTTTGTATAGTATTGGGTTACCGTTCTTTGATTCTTTTTTTTAAAAGTCCCTTGTTGACTATGTAGTACGGATACTCCAATTTTTTTGAGTATTCGATACGGAAAATAGGTATCGATCATTGACTTTTTGTGGGTTTGACCAATCGGATACGGTTTGGATACAACATGAATACGTTTTTGGATACGTTTCGGGTACATTTTTAAAAATAAAAATTTTATGATCAATGTAAAGTAATTTTTTAAGAGGAGTGATGAGAGAAAATAACATGACATCACCTTAATGGTTAGAAAAGGGAAAAAATGTGAAAAAAAATATAAGAGAGAAATTTATTTTTTCAGCCAATTGGATTGCGCCATGTCTTCCATTTCTCATTCACTCTTTTAAAACATTGCCTATCTTTATTTATTTTAATATTAAATTTTTATAAATATTATATATATATATATATTTATTTATTTTTATAATTTTTATTATTTTTTTTAATAATTTATGTATCTTAGAATGTGTCGTTTTATATATTTTCAAAATTTGTCGTATAGCCGTATTCTTATCGTATTTGGTACGATAATCGTATCCGACAACATAACTTATTGAAGATTGAGAATGTTAGGTTAATCCTAATCTGAGAGTAGGTTCTCTTAGCGCTGTCCCATATATATTTCAAAAAGGATTCCTTATGTTCCCCTCAAGGAGGGATAAAACAGTCATATTTAAATATATATATATATATATATAAATTTTGACTATTTTCCCCTCCATGTGAGGGGAACATAGGGAATCCTGTAACATAAAATCCATTATGTGTTTCATACCCGATGACATAAATCTTAGCCATCTTGAGAGTCGCGGAGTTAAAAATCCACAACATGATTAGACTATTGTTGAAAAAAATATAAATAGGTTGTCCAACAGATTATTGAGCTCGTAGATTCCCGAGAATGAAGATTAACTAACTCCATGGTTTTCTGAAACGAATCTTAAAAACAACATAATAATAACATTATAAATGATACAAATCGGATGATTACAATCATTGAAGATTCGACGATTTCTTTCAAACCAGATAATCATCTAAACTAGATAGTTATCCAAACATGTAGGCCATCCATATTAGCTGTCTCGATCCAAACTTCTCAGTAACTACTTAATTGCTTAAGGACTCAGGCATCACTTATTGAATTGTAGTAAGATTTCACAAAAGATTTTAATTATGAGTTACTTAAAAGAATATAAAAGTAGGTGAGTCATCAATTTCACCTCCTTATAGAATTTTTGATTCATTAATTTTTACTTTTATTTCAGGTTTATGTAATATATTTTATTTTTAGGAGCTTTTAAGCCCAACAAACAAGGCTTTGAATGAGTTAAAGTAGAGAGAGGCACTTATATAGATTATATAATGTATTTTATTTTAATTTATAATATTCAAATTATTATTTTTATTTTAATTATTTAATTATGCATGTTTAATTTTAATTATATATATATATATATGAGGAGTGATAGACAGAGGGAATGACTTGACATTACCTTCGTTAGTTAGAAAATGTAAAAGGGAAAGGAAAGAGAGAAAAGAGAGAAATTATTTGATTTTTTCAGCGAATAAGATTATGCCAAGTCATTCCCCCACCAAATTCCCTCACCTAATCATTTCTTTATATATATGTATATAGTGTATTTATAAAATTAAATAATTTAAAGAAAGAACTTGGATAATTTAAGAATTAGAAATGTGAATATAAAAATATTATCCCACCAAATTAGTCTAGTGGTAAGAGTTGACTTAAGAGATTAGAAAGTCACTGGTCAATTTTAACTGAAGCGTTTTGAATGGAAGTAGGATGTTCGATTCTAACTAAAAACGTTTTGAATAGAAGTGGGGTTCATGACTCTGGAGTGCTATGTTAGTTCTCTTTAATTCGAAAAAAATAATGAATGAATAAAAATATTGACTTCTCGGATTATCTATATTTAAAATTCTTAATAATTTAAAATAATATTTACATTTTGTTAAAATTTAATTTTTATAAAATTAAAATTAGTTTAAAGAAAGATTATAAGCATTTGATTAGAAAGGCCCCTCTTACTGAATTTTGATAAATAAAATTTCCTTTTATTTTTCTTTTAATATCTCATTCAGATAAAATAAATGAAGTAGTGAAATACTTTCAACAAATACATGAATAACCAAATTTACATAAATGAGAAGCTGTTCTAAAAGTAGTGAAATATTTAAAAGAAACTCATTCATTGAGATTATTTTATGCTTTTGAAAATAATAAAAACATTAAGTGTTTTTGTAGATTTTGATTGGATAAATTTATTAAACGGTAATAAATTACCAAATGGATATTGTGTTAAGCTGGAAATTCTTTGATATATTGTAAAACGAAAAAATAGAATATCATTTCAAGATAAGTGCAGAAGTTAAATACAAAGTAGGGTACTGCATTTTTTAATTAAAATGGATACATTACATTTTTTAAGATCTTGGAGAAAATAATTCTCTCAATATGTAGTGTGACAATCAATCTGTTATACACATCATAAAAAATCCAGTGTTTCAAGAAAAAACAAACATTGAAATTGTTTTCCATCTTGTGCGAGTTGAATTCAAGAAAGATTTTGTAATTCCTAAACTACACACCATCTTTTCTTTGTGATAGTAGCATAAAATACCCTAAAATTGATTATAGAGAAATGTGACTTGAAAAAAAGAATAACTTGTAGCATGCATATAACACACTAGTAATAAGGGTGCATGTTCAAGTTGATGAAAGATAGGCAGATAATAAGGAGTGTATTTTGATAAAATAACAAGAAAATTTATATGAGAGTTCTTATTTTTGATAAAAAAAAAAAGTAAAGTGAATGATCAAGGTTATACTTGTGTGTAACCATTATAAGTATAATGGATGCAATCAATCAAACTCCTTGTTGTTGCGAGGTTTGAATGGCCAACAATATTCATCCAACGATGCCCGAATTCCTGGTGATTTTGATGGATCAAAGTCAATGAATATTCATTGTCAATATCACATTTAACTCGAACTCTAGTTACTAGTTCTTGGTATACAACTTGGGACAAAACACAAATATTGACAACTAAAAATGCATTATATAATAGTGCGATTGTTGGAATTATTTCCAATATTTAGGTACATATATTATTTAATAATTGTATATTAGTTGTTATCATAATAAATATTAAAGTCCAATTAAAGTAATCTATTAAAGTATAAAGATTATGGGGCTTATTTAGACATCTATAATAAATGTGGGAATATATTTGTGTAGAAGCAGAAATACCATTTATTATTTCGTTGATGGGCCGAATAATAAATGGATATATTAGAGCTAGGTCCCCAACCCATATAAATAGCCTACCTATTTGTTTCTCTCATCGAACAATAAGGTTTATGTTCATCTCTCAAGAACACTAAAGAAGAAGGCTATCGATAATAAGGTTTATGTTCATCTCTCAAGAACACTAAAGAAGAAGGCTATCGATATAGGGTTGGAAGACTTAAACCCCACCCACATCCATCTGACATTCCGATCTAGGTCTAGATCCAGAACAAGAAGATCCACATTCAGATTCAGGTTCAGATTCAAGATCAAGAGAAGATCAAGAAGAAGATAATAACGAAGAACGGCTTAATGAACCGTCTGCATTCAAGATCCAGGTACGTTTCCGCAATTACAGTTTATCTCGATTTATCGACATAGAGTATACAGATTATAGGCTTAAGGATTAAAGCTTAAGGATTAAAGATTTAGACTAAAGAAACTAACAAGTGGTATCAGAGCCTCTCTAATAAGGATTGAGATTTAATAAGGATAAAGATAGATTGTTGAATTTGTTTAACAAGATTATAAATAACAATTAAATTTCTGTATATTCACATTGAATAAACAAATTCAGAATAAGTAAATTGAATAAATTGAATTGAATGTTCATTTTAAATAAGGAAGTTGAACAGGTTTTATTTTGTTTTATTTTTTGTTTCTCATTTACCGGGTCAAATAAGACTAAATATTATAAAACGTGAGATAATTAAGAATAAGTTAATTATATTATATATATATATATATATATATATATATATTTGATTTGAGGTTATATAATTGTTATTAATTAAAGAATATGAATAGACATTTATAAATGTTCTTGATCTAATATGTTTTTTATTTACTAAATTATAAAAAATAAATTATTTTGATGTATATGTTACAGTAAAGAATTAAAACTCTATACATCTAAACTATTTTTCAGAAATTATAAAGAAAGAATAAACGGTTTAAGAATCATAAAAAATAAAGAAGATGAAAAAGTTTTATTTCAAGAATTGGATTTAATTATTAATTTGAAAATAATAATTCAAATTAATAACCTGAATTTAAGTCAAGAGAAATATACGGTAAAGTCAAGAGAAATATACGGTAAAGGTAAAGAAGTTGATTTTTTTTAAGTCAAGAGAAATATACGGTAAAGAAGTTGATTTTTTTTTAAGTCAAGAGAAATATACGGTAAAGAAGTTGATTTTTTTTTTAAAGAATTGGTCAAATTAATATCAATTTATTATTAATTAGATAATTAATGAGATATTAATTAATATATTTTGTATATGAATTTAATAATAATTATAAAGAATCTGAATTAATTAAGGAATTTTGAATTTTAGAATAATAATTTATTATTATTTTAATTATATAATTATGTAAGGAATTTAAGGAATTTATTAATTATAATAATAATTAATTATTATAATTAATTTAAGGAATTAAAACATTGATAATAATTATTTTAATTAATTAATGATTAAATAATATTTATACTGAAGGATTAACCTATTAATACATTAATATATAATTAAGAATAAAGTTAAAATATTTTATAAAAATTAAAATTAAGAATTATGAAATTTAATGTATAAACTTATGATGTATGTGTATATACATTATGATTTGAGAATTAAAGAAAAATATACATGTTTACTTCACATATTTATAATATTTTATAAATATTGATTACATTAAATTTTGTAATATATTTAATGAATTAGTATATAAAAAAAACGGATGAATACATGCAATTAATTTATGAGTTAATTAATGTATTGATTATTTATATGAATGTATTCAGAAATTAAGAAAAAATCAAGAATAAAGAGAAAGAAAATAAAGAATTATTATTATTTTATTATTAATAATTTACAATTAAAGAATAAATAAATATCAATAAGTTATTTATCAAGAATTAAGGAAATTAATTAACCTAATAAATTTAGAATTTTAGGTAATTTGTGTAATTGATTATTTAATTATTTATTATTGTTATTATATTTGGATGAATAATCAATCATGTTATATTACACATTCGGATATATATACATATTTCGGTCTTTATGTATATATTGTGTTGATTGATATTAAGAAATAATTAAGTGATTAGTAAATCACAATTATTTGTTTTGTGTAACACATATGGAATTTATGCAATTTTGATACATAAAACAACATTCAGATTTTCGTATTAATAACACATTCAAAATTTGGTACAATTTTAGGCCCACTTAAATTTGTAATTATGCGGTTGTTAATCGGCCCAAAGGAAGGTTAATAATTGGTCGGATTGCAAATTTAAATAATGTACAAATTATTAATTTATAGAACATATTTGTTTTATAAGATTAAGACGGTTGTGTTTGTAACTATGCGATTATTAATCGGACAAAAGGAAGTTTAATAATTGGTCGAGTTACACACTTAAAGTATGTACATAATTTATTAATTTATTAAATCAATTAATTGAAGCAACATCCTACCAAAGTAGGCTCTCTTGTGAAGGTTAATATGTTTTATAAATTAAGAAGGTAGTGTGTATGTATTTCATGCGGTTATTTAATCGGCCCAAAGGAAGATAAATAATTGGTCAGAATAACATTATGCACATGTGGTAATAAATATGTAACAATTATTCGGTGGGCCATGTGAATAATTGGAATATCCAAAGATAACCAATTGTTTGACAGGACTTATTGTTAATATTTGATTACTACAAAAGAGTACCGTTTGCAAGTTAATATTTAATGTCCAAAGACTAAATATTAATGTTGCGTTTGGTATCTTATGATGAGACGTACCATTATTTTGAATTTATGTGATTATTAAAATTTTGTGAGTATGATTGTTCATTTGTTTTGTTATCTAATCAAGTTAACACTTCTGCTTATACGGATTATTTTTTTGTCAACATCTTAAGTTCATTTTATATGATATAATTTTTAAGACATATTTATAATTTGTTGTATTTTTAAGAATTATATCTAAAATGGTTAAAATTGCTAAGGGTATTATTAGAATAAAGATTTCATAAATAGTATATGTTTTATTTTGTTTCAAAAGTAATGCATTAAAGTCAGAGTTAGAATAATGTATTCTCATGCATCTAATTTGGATTTTCTTCTTTACACTTAAGTTAATTGATGTGAATTGTAGTTGTCTAAAGGGAGACATAGTCTCTATATGAACTCACATCAATTGTGTGTAAGAAAAATAAAAGATTGAAACAAAAATAACATAAATAGTGTTCACTTAGAAAATACCTTAATACATAATAAAGAAATGAAGTTGTAAGAATTGCAGATATTGCACTTATAAGAAAATTACTAAAGAAAGTGGTGCATAAAAGAATACATATTATAGTTTGTTTTGTTTGTTCTAAGAGTAATTTAACTTCAGTACTCATACACATTTGATGGTAACTTCAGTATTACTAAAGTAAATGTGTTGATGTACGGTTGAGTTAATTGTCAAAAGTCAATTGATGGTGAAAGAAACATCGGCGTGGGCATTGACAATTCATATTAAAGATGAAGAAATAAAGAACTACTTTAGATACTTTTTTTATTTGGAAACAAACATTTATGGAATATCTTCATGTAATTGATTCATTTGGAAGGAAGAGTTAAGAATTACAACTTATATATGGAATAAAGATTCAACTAAAACAACTAGTAAATTCTTTTGGGGTTGTCCAGTTAAGGTCAGGCCTTATAGGTCTAAAGAAAATAAACTAGACTAAAGAATTTATCAGATGTTAATTATTGGATATTCTAAAAGATCTAGAGACAAATTTAGTCTCATAAGTACTTCAAGATTAGCCATGAAAATAAATATATACATAAGACTCCTTAAACAAGAGTCTAATGTATTCTCTAGATTATATGAATCAAGAAATTAAGAATATTTATGATGTTGGACAAATACTTGAAGGATCCTGGTTTGGATCATTAAGAAAGCAACCAAACAACTAATGTGATATTTTAAGAACAAAACATTACATACTCATATAGTGAAATCGAATCGGATAGAGATCATTTGGTATATTGATTCGAATTTTGTTGGATACTAAAACAGTCGAAAATTCGTGCCACATCATTTTAGTTTAAAGAATTAATTTTTGGAAGAGTGTTAAGTAGACACTCGAATTATTTTAAGTTGATGGAAGAATTTATTAGGTGTTTTGTGGCATCCAATTAAAGAATCCAACTACAAAATTTTGTCACGGGATTGCAAATTATGAATGATATAGAAAGACCACTAAAGATATTACGTGACAATAATTTGCAGTTCTTTTACTTTAAGAGTAATATGAGTTCGACTAAGTCGAACTATTTGGAAAATAAAGAATTCATAATGTTTACTTATCTATTGAGCATATTTGGACAAACTCTAAAATTACAGACCAGTTCTCTAAATATTTGCTATCTGAGGTCTTTCATGAACATATTGTTCATATGGATATTGCATATTTAGATGATATACAGTTTTAGTGGGAGTTTGTATTGTGATGCTTGCATAGATAAAATTTGGAATTTATGTGCACATTAAAGAATCAGTTTCTAAAGAAATTAAAGATTTAGTTTTTAAAGAAATCAAGATTATAAAGTTATTCAGATTGATCTCTATAAGGAATAAAGGAGGACCAGTTGGTATTAGACATGTTAAAGATCACACTACATGTTAATCCACACTACACACCCATGTTTAATCTATGTTATTTGATTGTATTGACATATGTGACTATTGAGGGTTTAATTACGAACTAATGTAACAAAAATCGCTTTAATCATATGTTGATATAATTGATGGACGAGATTGATATAGATGTATTTGGAAATGATAACAATATTTTGAGCTCTTAAGGTTATAATATACAATTGAAGGAAATATTATATGACCCAAGTGAGAGATTGTTGGAATTATTTCCAATATTTGGGTACATATATTATTTAATAATTGTATATTAGTTGTTATCATAATAAAGATTAAAGTCCAATTAAAGTGATCTATTAAAGTATAAAGATTATGGGGCTTATTTAGACATCTATAATAAATGTGGGGATATATTTGTGTAGAAGCAGAAATACCATTTATTATTTCGTTGATGGGCCGAATAATAAATGAGTATATTAGGGCTAGGTCCCCAACCCATATAAATAACCTACCTATTTGTTTCTCTCATCGAACAATAAGGTTTATGTTCATCTCTCAAGAACACTAAAGAAGAAGGCTATCGATATAGGGTTGGAAGACTTAAACCCCACCCACATCTGACATTCCGATCTAGGTCCAGATCCAGAACAAGAAGATCCACATTCAGATTCAGGTCCAGATTCAAGATCAAGAGAAGATCAAGAAGAAGAGAATAACGAAGAACAGCTTAATGAACCGTTCTGCATTCAAGATCCATGTACGTTTCCGTAATTACAGTTTATCTCGATTTATCGACATAGAGTATACAGATTATAGACTTAAAGATTAAAGATTTAGACTAAAGAAACTAACAGCGATTTCATATAAATTTGGAAGATAGATTATATCAAATGGAAACTCCTATTATTTTACATTTGTGATCACAAATTGGTGTCCATGTGATGTTAAAATTTATAGATTTTGCACTACTCCTATCTTGAAAACATTTTCAATAATGATATAATCTCACTATACAATAATATTAGTTTTTCTATATCATATAAAAAATGCAACGCAAGTAATTCTGAAATTTAAAAACATCTGTACTTACTTACAAAGTTATTCACATTGTGATGAGATTAAATAGTATTCATTTATAGAAGACTTCCCACAAAATGTGGATGTCATGTTATTTCTTCTTTAATTTAAAAAAAAAACTCTACAAGGGTCACCAGCACGGTTGTCAATATTATAAGTTAACAAACTCTCACTAATATCGACAATTATTTGTTCACTACTTTAATAAGTAGAATGAGTTTAAAGATATTCTAGATCAGTAATAATATGATCTGATTCACTCAAATCGGCATACATATATTGTGGGGTCGGAGATGACCATTATTGATGTCATCAATTGCTATATGAGGATTAATAGACATAAATTTTTAATCAAATCGATGAAGTGCACACAATATTACATAATTGACATTGTATATGAGCAAGACAAATTATTAGAGGTGTCTAATTTCGATTTCTGAAATTTTGACGATTTCCAGATAAATTATTTTATACATTTTAAAACTCATTATTGAACCTATTATTTTTCAGTCTAGTAGCACCTAACCCATCAATGCCATCCACAAAAAGGGTTTTCCCATTAGTCCATACACACCCATTATAAGAGGAATTGTGAGAATTCCTGAAGGAGGATGAGAAACATTGTGACTACCTTTTCATTTGTGACTATTTTCGTTGATAATAATTTTCTTTGATTTTTTTGAGTCGTCAGATGAGAAAGTTTGAGATGTTGTTCTTGATTTAAAAGATGTTCGGTGAGATCTTCAATGCTCACCGATTCAACTCGTGTTGTTATAACCACAACAATAAAATCATATTCGGGGCTGAGACCACTGAGAACGTAAGTGAGGAGATCCAAATTAGAGATTTTTTCACCGATAGATGTAAATGAATCGGCAATGGATTTCATAGATTGTAGATAAGCCGTCATGATTTTATTTTCTTTTAAGTTTGAATAAGAAGCCATAACTGAACTAACCTCACCCTAGGTTGAGTTGAAAATGTTTTTTCTAGGTTTGACTAGAGACGGAATGAAGTTTTACAAGAATCACCAACAACTTGAGAAAGTATAAGTTTAGGGAGAGTGGAGATAAGTCAACTTATGATGTGTTAGTCATGTTCCTTGTTAGTCATGTTCCTCCTGTAATTCGAATACATGATTCACTATCATGGCTGCAACCGAAGTTCTTATTATTGGAGCAAGTAGAGTTGGGCTTGGGGCAAGAATGGTTCCTTTGAGATAAGAAAAAAAGATGATTATCTTTCAATAATAAATAATTTGAGATCACCAAAGTACAAAGTTTTGTTGATTCAATATCACATAAATAGACTGGACGAAAGAAAAAGTTAATAAAGAGAAAATTTTGTTCCCAACCATTACTAGGATCGAAAAAGAAGCTATTCATAAGCTCTAATACTAAACAAAGAAGATAAAATGATAGAAAAGAGAATATTAGAATAAAAATATTTGTATATTTTTATTGATAGACAATAAGTCTATATATATACATAAAATGAGATAATGAAAAGTTTAAGAATATAAAAAGCAATGGAAATATGAAAACTTAAGAATATAAAATATTTAAAATATAAAATATAAAATAATCCACTTTTATAATTTAATTGTTTTGTTTAATACATCTTCTTATTTTATTTATTCTTTATTCTTACAACTGGATTCTTAGTCTTGAGAATTTTAGGATATGAAATATCCCTTGACGCAAGAAAATTAGTATCAATTATGGAAACAGAAGCAAACAACTCAAGAACACAAACACATGATTTATAGTGGTTCGGTCAAAACAAACATACATTCACTTTGTAAGAAAAAACTTCTAACCTTACTATTAAGAATGATACACAAGTATTACAATGATTCTCTCACACTTAAAGTTCACACACTACTAAGAAAAATGATACTCTCAAAACAAAGTTTTAACTTTGTGAAGTGTCTAGTTGTACATTTAAATAAGCCTCAATTAGACCAACATCAATATCTTGTCAAAAACTTTGCAATAGTCTCTAAAATATTGTCACCATATATTTTTATTGTATTACTATGACAAAATATTTATTTTTATTTTGTGTTAATAATATTTTATTGTATTTAAGATTATACACACAAAAAATATAGTTTTTTTAATTTATTTAATATTCTCTTTCTTTATAATAAAGATGATGTATCATTCCTTCTCAACAATTAAAAAATGTTAATTATTTGATGTATCTTGGTATATGTGGCATGTAATATAAATAATATTATATAAAGTTAATTTATTTTATGATTATATTTTAGAATGAATTAATTTAAATATGATAACTAGTTCATTTTCGTCACTCGAAATTATATTCACATTGAGTCCATCATAATTTTTCTCGATTCTGCTATGTCAATTTCTAGTCGTTTCGATCTTACTATGGAGCTCAAAGCTCTATCTCTCCTTCATCTTAACTGTTTTATGTTAATCGTGTCTATGCTATAGAATTACATTATTGGTGGTCATAATCTATTACAATTAGTCTAATTCATTCTCCTCATCTCAACCGTTAAATATGTAGCAGGTCAAATTTCTTTTTAATTTGTCAACTCTCATGGCAAAGAAGAAGATTATATATGGAAACTCTTTCTAAAAACTTTGGAGTCAAAATTTGTGTGACTACGAGTTTATTTTCATGTTATTCATTATCACAAGCGTTAGTGTTTATAATGTTTTTGATGTTTTCTTAATGATATTTTAATAATATATCTGTTATAAATCATATTACAACTTATGTTGAATTATAATCATCACCACTATATATATGAATAATGAAATAAATTGTATTCTTTCAAAATGAAGAAATTATAACAACAAAATGATACGATTTAAAAAAATATATAATATATATGAAGCATGACAACAACAAAAGTTAATAATCTTATATACGAAAATCATAATTAATTATTAAAGAATCAATATTACAAGTAAAGACACGACACGACAAAACATAACAATATGAAAAACACCAAAACCCTATAATCAACTCACAATAATAACCAATAAGAAAATGAATGAATATGAATAATGATAACGAAAAAGTTAATAATCTTATAAACGACAAACAATAATCATTAGTGAACCACCCCATAACCCCAAATCAAGATAATAATATTCAACAAAGAAGATATAAAAATGTCCACATACTTTATTCTCAACAAACAATTATACTGGATTAGTATCACATATTAAAAAACCCTTGAACAACAATCAACAAAGGTGGTGGAAAGTTTCCTTTCAAGAAAATAAGTTTTTTTTTCTTCGAGAAGATATGCATGTTTATCTCTCATGCACAACTAAACATCTATTTCATTTTTTTTTTGGAAAAACATCTATTTCATTTTATTGTCCCGTGATCAGTTAATAATATATTTGGTAAGTCATAAATTCAATTAGAATAATTTGTATGACTATTAAATTCAACAATTTGCATATTATATAAAATATTTTTTTTATCATATCAAATAAAAAATTATAAAAAAATAAAAAGTCTTTCTCCTAAGTTATTTAGACAATCTAAAGAAGATTTAGAAAATAAGAGTAATCCTACTTTTTCACTCGAAATAGATTATATAATCTTTGTATAATTCAATTTTTTAAAACAATGTTGGTTATTATACCTCATAAAAGAATTTATAAAACCAATAAAAAGAAAAATTAAGATTTAATATTTGAAATATTTTAAGCACTTATTTTTCAAAATAATATATACTCAAAATTGTAATAACCCAAAGGAATTAATTTCAAGTAGAATTAATTAATTTTATAGATAAATATTATAGTAATTGTTAAAGAGTTTAGGGTGATATTGATTGAAGTATTTTGATATATGAAAAGGTGTATTATTGTCAACTACATGCATTATCTATATCAAATTAATAAATGTCTTTCTTTTTAAAAGTAAATGTCTTTCCTACCTGTAAAATTATAATATTATTTTCTTATCTTTCTTCATTTAAATGGGGTCAAACTTACCTTTTCTTTTATCTTTATTTTATTAGTTACAAAGATAATAACAATATATAAAGAGAACAGTGATTTTATCAAAACGTTTAAAATAAGAAAGAAGAATAGGAAAAAAAAAGATGAATTCAAACTCGATCGAAGGAGATGTTTCAGAATCTTTAAATAGCGGGAGAGAGTCTGACTTATTTCCGCACCGACCTCAATTTCGTCACACTCCATATCAGATTCAAATGCTTGAAATGTATGAATATTTATATCTCATATAACATAGTCTTTTTATTTATTTATTCAAAAAGAAACATGTAATAATATTTTCTCTCCTAAATATGGTTAAACTTTTTTTAAAAGAGAACAAATTTGTCCTAAATTGAATTTATTTTGCTAGATCTAGAGTTCTCAATCTTTTATTTTAATAAAAATCTTTTTTAAGATTATCTATGATAGATTTTAGATTTATATATGTCTATACAATTTATATATTTATTTTTACAATTCATTTTAGAATCACGAGACTTTTACGAGAATACGACAAATTCATCTTTATTGTTTTTTTCAAGTAAATGTATTTAATGAATACTTATTTTTCATGAGTTTTAAATGAAGGTATTTCAACCAATGTCCACATCCAAACGAATTGGATCGTTGCCGAATCGGGCAAGAGCTTGGCCTGACACCAAATCAAGTGAGATTTTGGTATCAGAATAAGAGGACTAATCTCAAGGTACAATTAAATCAATTTTAAGTGATTATATATTTCACTAAATAGATATTGGATCTTTTTCATTTTAGGAATAATGTTAATTGGTAGTTGGCACATCAATAAATTGTCACACTTTCTTCTATTTATTTTTCATAACTTTAATTAAAATCACAAAAAGAAAATATAAAAGTTCAAAACTCTAGATTGGCCGAGTTGAAGCCAACATCAAACTTCTTCTCATTGTCTCTTTTGCAATAATAAGTAAATATTTTTATGCAGGGAAAAAATGAAAAGGAAGAAGGATATACTCTCCGAGAGGAGAAGGACATGTTAAAAGTTGAGAGTCATTCTTTGAAAGAATTGATTGATGTGTACACGTGCAATGCATGTAAGGTTTTTACTCCGGCTGAACTCGAGAAACTTGCCAGTGTAAGACAACTTCAAGCCCAAAACATGCAATTGAGGCATCAGGTTGTGTTCAATTATTTATTTGCATTTACTATATTGTGTACCTTATTTGTTATAAAACCCTAACTTAGATTTTTCAAATGTATTGGTTTATGTAAATTTACAATTGGGCGGCTGAATCAGTACTATGATGAATGTAATTCTACTATGGCCATGGGAATACCTGTCCAGCTAATCCAAGACTTCCTACCACCAATGCAAGTTCCTTCGTTCAATCAATCCAATGGAGGATTTTTAGGAGAATCATCAATGGAACCAATCAATCCCAATTTCAATAGTATGAATACAGTTATGAATCCACAACAAGATTCTGAGACGTGGAGCATGATGCAAACAATTGGGTTGGCTAGGGAGGAATTAGTGAACCTATTGAATGTAAACGAGCCATATTGGCTAAAAGATATTACTGATGGAAGGTACAACATTCATAGGGATACATATAACGCCAAATTCTTGAACACAAGTGTCCGAGAAAATCGCCATCAAAATGGATTCCATACTCGCATTGAATCGTCGAAAGATGAAGCAATCTTGACAATGAGTGCTTCGAGAGTGGCTGAAATGCTAATGGATTCGGTTAGCCCTATATATATATATATATATTTTCTTTATTTAAATCTTATAAAACTTCTATGTTTTACTCTTATCTTATCTTTTGTTTTTTTTCACAGAAAATGAGGGTAGACTATATTTTCCCTACTATCATAACAGAAACTTTCACAATCAAAGAATATGGAAATCAAACCTCGCCTCGCCAAGTCGGGAGTATAAAACTGGTATAAATATCGGTTATGAATGAAAAAGTCACAATATTGAAAAGAAATTGGCTAAAATGGATGTGTTTGCTTGCTTGCAGGTTTTTGAGCAGATGCATTTACTTACCCCATTTGTTACTCCAAGAGATTATTGCTTTGTTCGTTTTTGTGAAAAGGTCACTGAAGGAATGTGGCTAATAGTGGAGGTCTCTCATGACTTTAACGACAGTAGTTTACAACTGAATTCCCCCTCTCGTGCATGGAGGCTTCCTTCTGGCTGTCTAATCAAGGATGTTTCTCATGGAGTCTCTCAGGTAATTAATGAATGAATCCCAAACAAGATTATTTGAAAATTAAATGGTTACCTTTTAATGTTGTTGGTAGGTGACATGGGTGGAACATGTAGAAGTTGAAGACAATGTCCCAATTCATCTGCTTTATAAAGATGTGATCTTTCGTGGATTGGCCTTCAGTGCAGATAGATGGGTTCAAACACTATCAACGTCCTGCCATAGAATGAATTGTCATGATAATATCTTGCAAAACCAATTTGATAGCCCCCTGCAGAAGATGGGAGGTAATATATTATCTCTATCACTTTTCTTTCTTTTTTGAAAAGAAAATAGAAAGAAATATGTTTACATGATATATCTGCATCTTTAGTGCTAGGCGCTATGACGCAAGAAGATAGGAAATGTATAATGAATATAACCAACAAGATGAGGAAGAGATTTTGCGGCAACATGAACATGATAGACAATCTTGAAATGGTTCGACTGAATGACAACGAGGTTTATCTCTCTTTATGCCGAGATCAACAAAATGTTATCCCATCCAGTGGCCTGATTGTGAACGTTGCTACCTCATTTTGGCTTGACGCTCCATGTCAAGTGGTTATCGATTTCTTAAAAAATGTTAACCTAAGAGCTCAGGTATTGGTTATGATCAGCTGTGTTTTGTTTCTACTTTGTAATTGAAATTTAAATCTGGTTATTATCATTAGTGGGATGCTGTTTGCAAAGGAGGAGCCGCGGAAGAGATTGTTTGCATTAGGTTTGGAGATCAATCTCTATTATCAAGGTAAATGAATATGAGATTAATTAATTACTTTATATTTTTCTTTGAATATGAGATGGACTAAACATTGATATTATATTATATATTACAGCCTCATATTGAATCCACAAATAATCTGCTTGTGATCCAAGAGACTCTAGTGGATCCTCTTGGTGCAGTTATAGCTTATGCTCCTATCGATCGTGAAGATTTTATTGAGGAATTATATGGTTCTTGGTCAAAGCCTTTGCTTGTATCTGGTTTTATTATTTCTAAAGACGGAAACCCTGAATGCATGCGGATCAATCGTGGAGGAGCTTCGACTTCTAGAAATGTTGCACCAGCTTTTCCCAATGGTTCTCTAATTACGACGGCTTTCCAAGTTATGTCTTATTCTAAGGACATCAATATGGAATTCATGAACATTGTCACCTCTATTATTTCCACAACCGTGGACCGCATCAAATTAGCTTTCAATTGCCCTAATCCTTCTGTGTGATCCCTGAGGGTGTGCTTTTATATTTATCTATTTTATATTATGTTTTTATAAACTTCTACATTGAGAACATGGATGTTTCATTTTCTATTTTTATTATTATGCAAATTTGAACTTAAATACTTTAAGCATTTTACTTGATGAATTTATTTCATAATATATGCATATTTTAATCACTAGAATAGGATGCGTATTAATTGTGTTGAGTAACTCATTATAGCAAAATAGTATAGTCTCACATTACTGTCCTAGTCATGTTTCACACTTCAAAACCACAGCAAGAACTGTCTTTTATTTCCTTTTTTCTCTATCTTAAATCCATCTTCTCTTTCTATTTATTCATAGTTGGTTGCTCAGAGCTCCCTCCGTGAGCATAGGTGAATTAATCCGAAATTCAATCAAATTTTAATCCAAAATATTAATTCAAATTGGATATTTCGGATTAAATTTAAATCGGATCGGATTAAGTTAGGATCGAATTAAATTATGATTAGATCACGATTATCCAAATTATCTAAATAAATATATTTTTCAATTTATTTTTCTTTAAATTAAATTTCACTTCACTTATTTCTACATAATTTAGTCAACCAGATTTTTTTTAGCATTTGATGGACTAATGCGAACCGAATCCAAATTACAAAATTGGATTAACTTTCGGTTATAATTAAATTCGGATTAAGTTTAATTTGAATTAGATTTGAATAATTCAATTTATTTAAAATAATTTAAATTAAAATTATAGTTTTTCTTCCTACCTAAGATTTTTCTCTCCTCTAACCAATTTTTTTCACTTCAACTTATTTGTTTCTTCATATATAGTACGTATACATATGTATTCATATATATATAGTACATATACATATGTATATACGTATACATATATACCTATACATAATATATATACATATGTACACATGTATAATGCGTACATATACCTACATATAAATATCTATATATGCATATCTATATATATATATCAACATTAATGTTTGAATTAAAAAAAATTAATTAAATTATAGCTCTATTATCTTATATATATATATATATATAATATACTTAATGATGCGGTGCGAGTCGAAGAGATTGGAAGATAATCTAATTAAGGAAGGGATTGGAAGATATATTCTAATCAAGGAAAGGATTATAATATATATTCTAATTAAGGAAGAGATTACAAGGGATATTCTAAATTAGGTAGGGATATTCTTGTTATGGAAGGAATATCCTAAATTAGTGTAATTAAATTGTAATTAGACGTAATTCCTAATTTAATACGTGTAAGTCCTATAAATACCCTGAAGGTATTCCATTGTAAAAAAAAAAGAAGATTATTAATCAGAAAACGAGGTTTCCTCAATATCTATCGACTTTCGGTATTCGTAAGAATCAACGAATCTTGATAAAGGTTCATCCTAGCCACGCACGCTGCATCAGTTGGTATCAGATTCCAGTCGACCCTGAGGTATGCCGCCCCGAAGACAGCCGCGCAACCCTACCCCTGGTGCTGATGATGGTGACCTTGCTGAGTTGCGACGTGAAAACGCTGAGTTTCGCCGTGATAACGACGATTTGAAGCGGCAGGTTGAATGGTTGACGCAGCGGATGGATGCATCTATGCACATGCACCACCCTGAAGATGATGTTACGATGACAGATGAAAACCCTCTCGGTGGTCTTCGGAATCGATCCCCTGAACGCCCCAATCATCGCTGGGAGCAGGCTTTCAGGGTGGACATCCCTAAGTTCGATGGTAGTCTATCACCGGAAGAGTTTATTGATTGGCTTTCTCAGGTTGAAGAGATTCTGGATTTCAAGGAAGTTCCTGCAGATCGTCGTGTACCCCTTGTTACGATCCGCTTACATGGTCGTGCACAAGCATGGTGGCAGCAGTTGAAACAGACACGTGTTCGTCATGGTAAGGCAAAGCTCACGAATTGGGACAAATTCAGGAAGCATATTAGGGCTGCGTTTCTACCATATAATTACGAACGTAACCTGTACCAGCGGTTCCAGAATCTTCGTCAGGGTTCTCGTTCCGTGGATGACTATTCCACTGAGTTTTACACCTTTGTGGCTCGTGTTGACCTGTCTGAGTCCCCTCTCCAGTTGGTTTCTCGCTATATTGGTGGCCTTCGCCTCCAGTTGCAGGATATTTTGAATATGTTTGATCCCTTGACTGTTTCTGAGGCACATCAGCGTGCTTCACAGGCTGAGAAACAGCTAGCCAGGCGCGGTTCGGGTAGCTTTGGAAAACAGGTTGTCCCCACTAGTGGCATTGGTTCTTCTTCCCAGTCGGCCCATCCCACCCCAGCCCCCCCTCGCGGCACTACAGCCCCCCCGCAGGGACGTCCCGGTGGCTTGCGTTGTTTCAATTGTGGTGAAGTTGGCCATCGCCAAGCAGAGTGTCGCAACCCAAAGTCCACCAATCGTGGTCTTTTTACTGAGGTGGATGATCCTGACTCTGCTCTTCCTTCAGATTCAGCCCCAGTGTACGATGTTTATGATGATGAGGCAGCGGAGGAGTATGTTTCTGGTGATGTTGGCCCCCTTTTGGTGATTCGTCGATCATGTTTAACCCCTCGTGCTCCTGACAACGAGTGGTTACGCAATAATCTGTTCCATTCCACTTGTACCATCGGTGGCAAAGTTTGCACCTTCATCATTGATGCTGGGAGTTGTGAGAATGTGATTTCTGAGGTTGCAGTTTCGAAGCTGGGTCTGTCCACTGAACCTCACCCCAAGCCTTATCGTCTGTCCTGGCTGAGTCAAGGTACGGATGTTACAGTTTCCAAGCGCGTACTTGTTAATTTTTCCATTGGTTCCCATTATCGTGATGCTGTATATTGTGATGTGGTTCCTATGGATGCTTGTCACCTTTTACTTGGTCGCCCTTGGCAGTTTGATCATTCTGTTATACATGATGGGCGTGCTAATACCTACACGTTCTTATTTCATGGTACCAAGATTGTGTTGATGCCAAATCAGCCCAAGAAGGGTGCTGCCCCCACTCATCATGCGTCCCCCCCTACCACCTTGTTGTCTCGGGGTCCTTTTCAGACCGCCATGGTCGAATCGGGCATGGTGTTTGCTCCATTTTGTTCGCTGATTACCTGTGGTGCTAGTTCTGAGGTGCCTATTCCAGTGCAGCCGCTGTTACAGGAGTTTGCAGATGTCTTTCCTGAGAATCTGCCTTGTGCCTTGCCTCCTTTGCGTGATATCCAGCATCACATTGACTTGGTTCCAGGTGCTGCCCTACCAAACCGTTCTCATTACCGCATGAGTCCCAAAGAACATGAAGAGTTGCGTAGACAGGTGGAGGACTTGCTGGCTAAGGGACACATTCGAGAGAGCCTTAGTCCCTGTGCTGTCCCGGCCCTTCTTACCCCAAAAAAGGATGGGTCTTGGCGTATGTGCATTGATAGTCGTGCTATCAACAAGATTACAGTGCGTTATCGGTTTCCTATTCCCCGGTTGGATGACTTGTTGGATCAGTTGGGTGGTGCTGTGGCTGTTGCACAGCTTTATTTCAGGGATGTGTATCGCCTTCATGGACTTCCTGCCTCCATAGTTTCTGATCGGGACACTCGCTTTGTGAGTCACTTTTGGAGGAGTCTTTGGCGTTTGGTTAATACTCAGCTGAATTTTAGCAGTGCCTATCACCCGCAAACTGATGGCCAAACTGAAGTTGTTAATAGGTCTTTGGGGAACCTTCTGCGCAGTTTAATTGGGGATCATCCTAAGGCTTGGGATCTGAAGCTGCCTCAGGCCGAGTTTGCTCACAATCATGCTGTTAATCGCTCCACTGGTTTCAGTCCTTTCCATGTGATTTACGGGCTGTCTCCGCGTGCTCCTCTTGATTTGTTAGCGCTGCCCAGCAAGGTGCGTCCTCATTCCACTGCTGCGGATTTTGTTGGTCAGTTGGCTCAGGTTCATCAGACCACTCATGACCGTTTGGTTGCTGCTACTGCCAAGTACAAGGAGAAGGCTGATTCGAGAAGGCGTGCTGTTGATTTTGAAGTTGGTGACTTTGTGTGGGCTATTCTGACTAAGGATCGTTTTCCAGCTCATGAATATAGCAAGCTTGCTGCTAAGAAGATTGGTCCTGTTGAGATTGTGGAGAAGATCAACCCCAATGCTTATCGTTTACGCCTTCCCAGCCATGTGCGTACCTCTGATGTGTTCAATGTGAAGCATCTTGTTCCTTTTGTGGGTGAGTCTTCTTCTGATGAGGATGATGCGGTTCCAGATTCGAGGACGAATCTTTTCTACCCTGGGGGGAATGATGCGGTGCGAGTCGAAGAGATTGGAAGATAATCTAATTAAGGAAGGGATTGGAAGATATATTCTAATCAAGGAAAGGATTATAATATATATTCTAATTAAGGAAGAGATTACAAGGGATATTCTAAATTAGGTAGGGATATTCTTGTTATGGAAGGAATATCCTAAATTAGTGTAATTAAATTGTAATTAGACGTAATTCCTAATTTAATACGTGTAAGTCCTATAAATACCCTGAAGGTATTCCATTGTAAAAAAAAAGAAGATTATTAATCAGAAAACGAGGTTTCCTCAATATCTATCGACTTTCGGTATTCGTAAGAATCAACGAATCTTGATAAAGGTTCATCCTAGCCACGCACGCTGCATCACTTAATTTACTTTTTCATTTTTTAATTAAATGCAAATAAAATAAATAAATAAATTATAAAAAATATTATTATAGAATAATTTGAAGTTCACATTACAAATATATAAATATTTTTTACTTTGGATTGTCCAAACAATATTCAATTTCATCAATATCCAATCCTTATTAATTAATAAATGTTTGAATTAAGAATTGAATAAATTTAGTTTGGATTTAATATGGATTGAATAAAACGGATCGGTTTTACCCGTTTACTTACCCCTACTTCTCCCTCTGATACAACATATTTGACCTCTATTTCTTAAGATATTTCGAAGATACCCAAATTCCAGTTCCCTACCTGAAGTGCGTTTCATGATTTTAGAAATATTGATTCACATTCTTATATACTCAAAGCAACTTCACTTTTTTCTCATAGATTTAATTGCATTTTTGGTTCCGTGAGTAAAAACACCGAAAAATGATTCATTCTCTTGCCCATTTTGCACAATTCTCTACTCTTTTCGTCCAAACTACCTCTTTCCCGTTTTACAATTTCTCTTCCCACTTTTTTATTCCCAACAACTATAACAATGCATCAAGACAGTGTTCAAAATTGATTTAGAATATTATAATTATGATATGTTCATGGTACAAAATCTTGGTACACAAGTATATTAAATAAAAGGAAACTATATCTTTTGATTTATAATCTTGATATAAAAAATAAGATTAACATAAAAAATATTAAATATTTTATATTAGATATTTTATTGTGGTCATATAAATAGGAAAATATGGTGACAATATTTTGGAGGCTCTTAAAGAGTTTTGGACAAAATATTGATGTTGACATAATTGTGACTTATTTAAAGATGGAACCAAACACTTTAGAAAGCCAATTTTTGTCTTGAGAGCACCGTTTTCCTATAAGTTGTGTGTGAATTTTGATTGAGATTGAATCATTATAACACTCATTTAAAATTCTTTATAATAAAAATTATAACTCTCTTATGTTTCGAAGGTGGATGTAGGCATGTTTTGGTCAAACCACTATAAATCTTGTGTTTGTGTTATTTATATTTATTTCGTTTCTGCAATTTTTGGTGTTGTTGTTCTTATATTATGAGATACTTCATCTCATGATATCCCAACAAGTGGTACTAGAGAGAGACTATTTGAGAAAAGAGAAAGCTTAAGATCTTGTAGGATTCTTTGAAGATTCTTGACAAGTTTTAGGGAGGTTTCCAAATTTGTCGAGCTGCAATTTTTGTTGGTATGAATGATTATCAAGTTTGAGGTAGAAAAAGTACGAGGTACTTGATGTCCATGAAATAAATCAAGATGACCTATTGTAGATAAGAATACAAAGATAAAAACATATTTATAAGATGTAAACAATTTCATGAGAAAGAAGGTAAAACAATAAGAGTTTTAAGTCTATCTTAAAGACTAAGAAAAATGTGAAGTACTTTCGGTGTTAAGAGGAAGGATGCTTCAAAAGAGACCGTCTAAATCTAAAATAACATACTAGAAAAGGTGATTAAGCCTATGTTGAGAAGGGATGTGAATTTGTAGAGGTGTTTGCTATCATAACTAATTTTTCCAAAGGTGAGTGTATAATGGATTCATGGTGTTCTTTCCACATGACACTTTATAAGGAGTGGCTTCATGGGTACTAGAAGGAGAATGGTGGAATGGTGTTGATAGACAACAATCATGAATGTAATGTTGAAGGAATTGGAGTCGTCCATATCAAATGGATGAAAGTGTTACCCTTGTTCTTCATGAGGTAAGATATATCCCTAAACTAAAGAAGAATTTGATTTTTCTTGGCAAGTTGGATCAACAAGGTTATGCTTGGAAGGTAAGAGATGACCAATTACTAGTGAGCAAAGTTACTTTAGTTTTTATGGAATGAGTAAAGAAAATAACGTGTATTCTCTATAAGGTAACTCACAAGTTTGTTTAGCTATTATCTCCGAGGTCACTAAATCATCAAGATTTTGGCTTCTAAGGATTGACTAAAAGGCTTCAAGTATTGGGTAAGAACCAAGTTTTTGGTGCAAGACCTTTAATTCATTGTAATGTAAAGTATTTCATTCTATTAATCAATTACTTCTTGAGAAGATCATGGGCAATAAATCACAAGAGTGGGGAAATTCAAAAGTTCAAAGATTATAATACTTTGATGGATAATCAAGTGGTTAAGAGGATTAATAAGTTGATGAACTACATTGGTTATGAGTACGTAAACTTGGAGTTCAAATAACTAGGCAGGGCTCTCGGAATTGCAATATATTTCTCAGTTAAGGGGAATCTTCAACAAATGGTGGGGAGGAAATTTCCAAAGTTAGCTACTTGATCAATAGAAGCTCATTAATTGCTCTTAGCTTGAATACAACAATTGAGGTATAAATTAGTTCATCTATTTCATATTCTCATCCAAAAAACTTTTGATTGTGTTACATATGTGCATGTGAATAAAGGAAAGCTAAAACTAATGACAAAGAAATATTTCTTTATTGAATTTCTAGATAATCTACAATGGTATAGAGTTTGGTTGGAAGAAAGTGGAGATAATGTTATGCTAGGTCGAGATGTGAAGGTTGACGAAGTTGGAACACACACAATGTAGACACAAGTAGTAGTGATTCAAGATGAATCACAACTCGAGGTGGAGATATGTAATCAAAAAGAAACACCACCAAGGGAGAATAAACATATGACTATTGAGATTTCTTCTAATATTGGGGAAGAAGATGACCTTGGTGAAAAGGTGTCATTGGCCATGGATGGAGGAAAAAATGTTACACAACAAGTGTTATAAAAAAATGTGTTTACTGATGACAACATTGTCGACACGTTGACAAGGTAATCTTTCGGACTATTTGGAAGATTGAATTAAGTTAATAAGTGATTAAGGATTGACAAATTGCTAGTTAACACAAAATATTAATGAAATATCAAAAAGTGGAAGACTAGTAAAAAACACTTACAAACTTAGATGTTGACATCTTGAGAGCAACTCTCAAACGAACCAATAAAAAATCACTACATTATCTTATAATGTGAGAAGATAAATAAGTCCTTGAGTGAGATTCCTAGTCATAAAACATGACTAGATTGGAGACTTGATTAATTCAATGGTGAGGATTTGATTACTTCTTTTGTTTTATCTTAATTGTCCATGAATTATGGATCATAGTTTAAATGAATGAGAATATTGATTTGTCCTCTTATTAAGAAGAGGATTGAGACCTTGAATAAGATTCATAGTTATGAAAAAGGGGCTAGATGAGAGGATCGGTCAATTCGAAGGCGAATGTGATCATTAAATTATCATATATTGCAAGAAGATGAAAGAGACCTTGAATACAATTGTTAGTAATAAAAAAGGGGCTAGATGAGAAACTCGGTCAATTCAAATTCAAATGATTTCATTGAATTGTTATCTAATTTGAGAAGATGAATGAGACTTTGAATGAGATTCTTATTAATGAAAAAAAGGCTAGATGAGAGGTTCAGTTAATTCGAAGGCGAACAAGATCAATAAATTGCCATCTAATGTGTTAAGTTGAATGAGACCTTAAATGAGATTCCTTTTAATAAAAAATGGATATTTTATTTTACAAGAACTATGGATATTTTATTCTTATAAAATGACGGGCTAAATGAGAGGGCCGATCAATTGAATGAAAGGATATTCGTGATTTTTTTCGAATAAACTATGGATAATCATTTGAAACACACAATGAAAACAATTAAAGAGATTTGGTAAATCTTGAAATGATATTCTTTAATTTCTAGTTGTGATGACATTTTTCAAAAATTAGTAGATTGCAAGTTAATTTGTTCAATGAGAAATATGATGTTTAAGTTGATTGAGTGTGCAAAGTTCAAGGAAAGGTGGGTGATAAATGTTTTGCTAGATCTTAATCTTGAGTAAATAGATGTCAAGAGATACCTAATTATTTGGTACGAAGTAAACGATAAAAGTTCATCTTAGGTATTCTCGTCTTTTGATCAGTATTTTGTTTTGAGGAAGTAGACGATGAAAGTTCGTCTTGGGTGTCCTCAATTTTTAATAGATATCTGATTTTTAAAAAAATTAACAGTGTATGTTTTCTTGGAATCTTTACATCGGTGCCTTAAGCAATGAAATTAAATGTTTGATACCTTATTGATGTCATTCATTTACAAGAACTAAGTATGACAATAATGTCTATTTAAAGGAGGTTTGTGCATCTTCCATTATTTATTTGTTATTATTTGATAATGACATGGCGAATGCTTGTATGGATATAAATGATATCATGGAATTACAACATTATTGGGAAAGGAGTTTGAGATGAAAATTTTGGGTCATTCCTAACAGTTTTAGGGTATGATATTCAATGGAATATGGAGATGAGATAAATTCACATTTTTCAAAGTGGATACATTGATAAATTGTTTCCAAATTCCTTGTGGATCGAGCTAAGGGTGTTGGTGCTCATTTTGATATCTCATTTTAAAGTTTCTAGTGGAAACTTTTCAAAGATAAAAGAGAAAGAAAAGTATATTAAAAGTTTTCCTTATGCCAATGCCAATTTGAGTATATTGTATGAAATGGTTTATTTGTACAATGGGAGAACTAAATACATAGATGTTGGGTTGTACTATGAGAGAGGCATAGTCAATGAAGAGAAATTGTTATCAATAGATGACAATGTTGTTGATATGCTGACAATTCTTTGATTTGGGAGTTGTGGAGACTTTTCTTGTTGGAAGAATGGAATACAAGTGGAGATAGTTTGTAAATCAAGGTGGAGTGTTGATAATGGATTTATAATATTGAAATTATGGTATGTTCATGGTACACAATCTTAGTTCAAGGAAAGAGTATATTAAATAAAATGAAATTATATATTTTTGTTGTGTATAATCTTGATAGAAGGAAATAAGATTAACACAAAAATAAAGTATATATTTTATAATGGTAATATAACTAAGAAAATATAGTTAAAATATTTTGGAGGCTCTTGGAGAGTTTTAGACAATATATTGATGTTGTCGTAGTTGTGACTTATTTAAAGGTACAACCTGACACTTTAGAAAGTCAAGTTTTTGCCATGAGATCATCGCTTCCTTGTAAGTTGTGTGAACTTTAATTGTAAGAGAACCATCGTAATACTTCAGTAACATTATTGATAGTAAAAATTATAAGTCTATTATTCTTTGAAAGTGGACGTAGGCTTGTTTGGTCAAACTAATATAAATCTTATGTTTGTGTTTTTAGTTGTTTTCTTTCGTTTCCGCAATTGTTAGGTGGTGTTGTTCTTATATTAAAGGATATTTAAACTTCTGATATCCCAATAAATGGACATCCTCACGTATGACCTAGACTAGCGATAACTTTGATCGTGAAATGATTCTATGGGAGATAAAGGAAGGTGAAACATACTACAAGATGAGATTTGATGTGCTAGGAATGACTAAGGAAGAAGTAAATGTTTGGATTGAGGAGAAAATGCTTGTTGTGAAGACTGTAAAACTGCCTAAAGAGAAAGAAGAATGGTTTATCAAAAGCTATGAAAATTAAAACTAGAGAATAGTTTTACCTAAAAATGTCTTGTTTGAGAATATCAATGCAGATGTCAAAGACGGTGTCTTGTATATTACTTTACCAAAATCACCTCAACTATCCAAAATGATTGAGGTTAATGTTAAATAATTCTCTTAAAAAGACTTTGTTTTAATATAGATGGATTCATCATATATATATACAATCATCTTGTTGAGGTGTTCATTGTCATTAGGTCAGGTTTTATCTTCTAAGTAAACGGGTCAGGATTTTCTGTTATGAAAACGGGTTAGGGTATAAATAATTTTTTGGGGTATTTTTCTCTTAACATAGGAAGGTTGAAAGAGAATGAACAGATCTAAGGTTTTCTGATTCCTTCTTTGTTCTTTGCCTGATCTAGAGAGAGGGGTTGAGAGTGAGATTTTGATTGTGGAGTATTCCAATCATTCATAGTGTAATCATTTATTTCATTAGAGAGCAAGGTTTGATTTCTAAGAAGATTCGTAGTTTTGTTATTGCAAAACCCAACAGTGGTATTAGAGTAGTATTGATTGGTTACCTGTTTTAATATTGGAGCAGAGTGCATTACTGGTTACCCGATGAAATTCAAAGAGGAGATCAACTAGTTTCTTTGTTGGGGTTTTCGTCAGTTGTGAAGACAATAATAATGGGGAAATCTAGACCTGATATGGTGAGTCTGAATGGTACCAACTACAGGAAATGTAAACTGATGATTAGTGATCTATTAGTTTCAAATGATTTGAATGAAGCAAATAAAAATGAGGGTGTTAAACCTGAGAGTACAAAAGAGGCTGACTAGAAAAAACAGATAAAAAAGCATGTAGCTTTATTCGTTCCTAGGTTAGTGTAAATGTTGTGATCTATATTGAGAACGAGACTAGGTTGTATGGTGTGTGGAGAAAACTTGAAGCTCTCTACGCTGGGAGGTTAGTAGGGAATAAAGCAGCACTGGTACGAACACTAGTGAATCTGAAGTACATTGATAATAAATCAATTTGCTGAGCACTTGACTGAATTTTAAAATATTTTGAATTAACTGAGTAGTATAAAGATAAACTTTAATGATGAGGTGAAAGAACTTTTAGTCTTTAGATCTTTGCCTACAAGTTGGGAGACACTTATTATCACTCTCAACAACTCAACACTAAATGGTAAAGTCAACATAGAATTTTCACCAGTTCCTTACTTGATGAGGAGAATCGAAAGGGGGATAAACCCTCTAAGTCTGATATGTTGGTGACTGATAGAAGAAGATCAAAGGATAATAGAAGTGGTTCGAGTATGGGTAAATCTAAAAGTAAGTCTAGAGTTCCGAAGAAGGATGATGCTTGCCATTAATGTGGCAAAATGGTTCATTGGAAAAACGAGTACTGGAAATTTAAAAATGATAAAGCAAAGGGTACGATGAAGCCCAAAGAAAAGAAAGACCGGAGTGCATATACATCTACTGTGTGCTTTAGATGGTGAACTAACATATGCTTATAAATGTCAAGACTCCTGTCTTGAAATGAAACAACATGGATTGTTGACACAAGTGCATTATTACCTATTACTTCACACAAAGGTTACTTCTAGTCCTATAAAGTTGGTGATTACGGTGATGTTCACATGGGAAACAATGGTGTGTCCAAGATAGTTGGTCTTGGTGATATTAGAATCGAGATAAATATGGGATATTTCCTGACTTTAAGAGATGTAAGACATGTTCCTAACTTGAGAATGAATTTAATTTCGTAAGTAAGCTCGATGATGGAGGCTACCATAATATTTTCAATGGTGGAACATGAAAGATATGAAAGGGCTCCTTGGTTGTTGCACGAGGTAAGAAATGTTGTTCTTTATATAAGACAAATTTGAAAATTGTCTATGATGTAGCATATTCTGTTGTGATGGAGTCATCCTGTGAGTTTTGGTACAAGAGACTATGTCACATTAGTGAAAAGGGATGAATGTTTTGATCAAGAGGAATGAGATGTCGAATCTCAAGGATTCTCATCTTGAAAAGTGTGAGTATTACTTGATGGGTAACCAGAACATAGTCTCTTTAACTAAGTTGATAGTAGAACTGAAAAAGAATGTCATTAAACTGGTCCATACAAATATCTATGGTCCTATGAAGATTAAATCTATAAGTGATGCTTCTTAATTTGTAACCTTCATAGATTATGTATCTAGGAAGGTTTGAGCCTATGCTATAAATCCAATGATGATGTTGCAACAAGATTCAAAGTCTTTCACAAGTTGGTTGAAAGAGAGACAAGCATAAAATGATGAGGGTGCGATCAAATAATGGGGATAGTACATATGCTCATTTGATGATTATTGTAAAGATCAGGGTATTCGACATGAATAGACTGTGCCCAAGACTCCACAACAAAATGGAGTGACCGAGAGGATGAACAGAACAATGTTGTAACGAATGAGGAGTATGTTCTCACATGTCAGGTTGGCTAAGCATTTCTAGGCTGAAGCCATGAGCACTATAGTGTATGTAATCAATCATTCTCCCTCCAAGTCATTGAATAATAAGTGTTCATATAGCATCTGGTAAGGTAAAGATGTTAATAATAACTATTTACGTGTTTTTGCTTCGTTGCAGAGTCTTTGTGCATGTTTCAAAAGATGAGTGGTCAAAACTAGATGCAAAAACCAGATAATGCAAACTTTTGGGTTATGGGCATAAAAATTGTGAATACAAGTGTTATGACCTAGTGGACAAAAAGGTTTTGATAAGTCAAGATGTAGTATTCCTTGAAGATTGGACTATTGAGAATTTTGAATCATACGTGATCTTCTTGGTCTTGAGATGACTCATGATGTTGAGAAGACAAGGTCAGATGTAGTTCAGACTCGGATAGTGATGATGATATTTCTTAGGGTCAATCTATAGACCATGGAAATGATACAGAAGCTGATCTTGGTGATAATATCGAGGCTGAATTTGAAGTTCAACAAGAAGATGGAAATCAAAAAAATTAATAAATAGAGGTACTTAGAAGGTCTACTAGGAAGAAACAATCAAGTTCTAAGTATCCGACTATATAATATGACCTTTTAACTGGTTGTGGGGATCCTGTATGCTATAAGGAGGCTCACAAGGAAGAATGACTAGCTGCCATGGATGAAGAGATGAAGTCATTGCTAAAAATGACACATATGAACTGGTAGAAAGACCAAAGAACAAAAAAGTATTATAAATTAAATGAGTGTACAAGATCAAGCAAGAGGGTGATGATAGAAAGTTAAGATACAAGGCTAGGCTGGTTGTCAAAGGTTTTGGCCAGAGGCATGGAATCGATTATGATGAGATCTTCTCAACGATAATGAAGATGAATTCTATCCGGGTGGTTTTAAGTCTAACTATTTGTATGGATCTTGAGGTTGAACAGCTTGATGTCAAGATTGCACTTCTCCACGATGATTTGGATGAAGATGTTTATATGGAGAACCCTGAAGGTTACAATAAGAATTGTGAGGAAAGAAAGGTGTGCAAACTTGTCAAAAGTCGGTACGGTTTGAAGCAAACACCAAGACAGTGATATCTTAAGTTTGAGTCATTCATGACCATCCATGGGTACATGAAGACGTCTACAGATCACTGTGTCTTTGTGCAAAAGTTTGTTTCTAATGATTTTATTATACTTCTTCTATATGTTGATGACATGATAATTGTAGGGAGTGACAATCTCAAGATTGCCAAATTGAAAAAGGATTTGACCAAGTCTTTTGAGATGAAAGACTTGGGTCCAACAAGAAAAAAATTTGGAATATATTTCATTCGTGATCGGGTGAATTAAAGGCAATGGTTGTCTCAAGAGAGATATATTGAGAAGATTCTAAAAAGGTTCTATATGGACAAGGCAAAGCTAGTTGCTTTTCCATTGGCTATACACTTGAAAATAAACAAGACAATGTCTCCTAAGGATGAAGATGAAATACAAGAAATGTGCAAGGTTCCATATGTTTCAGCAATAGGTAGTGTGATGTATGCAATGGTCTACACAAGACTGAATATAAATCATGCGGTTGGATTAGTTAGTCGTTTCTTTTCAAATCTCAGTAAGATACACTAGGAAACGGTTAAGTGGCTAATGAGATATCTTCGAGGGACCTTCGAATATGCTTTGTGTTATGAAATGGATCACCACATATTGAAGGGTTTTCTGATTCAGATATGAGTGGTGAAATTTTGACCTAAAAACGGTTTTGAGAAATTGATCTTTGCAGAGATCGATTGATCGCAATTAGGGTTAGGGCTTTTATTCCCTACAATTATGAGTTGATTGCAACTTATAGATCACGATTTTATTATCTGTATCAAAAGACACAAGACCTACTATTCTTGACCAATTCAAGAACACTTGGTTCCCAACAACCAAGTCATATAGAACCGGGACCGAGAACATGACCGAGAATAATGATCGATGTTCTTCAGTTAGGACCAAGATCATGGACAAGTGTTCTTGAGAAGTGACTGAGGAATCCGGTTGAGGTTTCTAACCTCAGAACGAGAGGTCTGACCTTGGATCGAGCCTCCTAGGTCCACGACCAAGAAACCTAGACCTAAGACTGAGCCTCCTAGACTTAGGACTGAACAACCCAGGTTCATTACGAGCCTCTAGAACCCCAAGACCGAGCCCTTCGGTCCATCGACCGAATAGTCCGACTTCGAGACCAAGCCTCCCGAACCCAGGACCGAGCCCTACAGATTCATGGACTCCGGTCCTAAGGCATATTTGGTTCCACTTTTCAAAATCCAAAATTATTTTTATAATTTTGAAACCCCAATCCATTTTTAAATAATCCCGAAAGAGTTTTTTACTTAGTTTTATATTAACGCAATAACATGTTCTCCCTTTTAAATAAATTTGTATAATTATTTACGTAATTTAAACCTATTCTTGTTTAGGACCCCAGACTACTAATTAAAATTAATAAATGTTATATATAAATATAATAGCCAGACACTGTTTTAATAAAATAAAACCGTTATTTGAAGGACGCAGAGGACATAGCGCGAAAGTCTTTTCGCGAGTGTAACAAAAAACGAACTCCTTATAGATACTCTGGTATAAAGTACGTTTATACAAGTACTTTCTTTTTGATGATTTTCTTAAAAATCATTTGGCGACTCTATTTTCAAATAAATATTATTTTAAATTAGTTATATTTTATTAATTTAAACCGACTTTTAACCAAATTGTTATTTGGTCCCTAGATTATTAAAATTTGAATAAAATTAATTATTTTTACATTATTAATTTTAAAAGCTTTCAGATATTTTCAAAATCTTTTAAAATAATGTGTTCTTTTAAAAGACACCTAACACGCAAACAAATGTTGAAACGCTTCGAACATAAAGCCACTCTGCGATTTCCCGTATTATCACATGTCGTCTAAACACATGCTAAGCTAAAGAAATATCTTGTGGATTACAATGTAATTCTTTTATTTCAAATATATTTACTTATCTATTTCAATTTTTAATAAAAATAATATATATATATATATATATATATTATTTTTAGGCTTTAGTTTGATCAAATCAAGAATTTATTAATTTATTTTATAAAATATTTTATAATATTGAACAAAATAATATTTGAAATACAACTTTATTTAAATTGAAATAATTTTAAGTGAACAATTTTTTTGTTTATATAATTTTTTTATAAATTTATTTTGACAAAATAAATAATTTATATATGACCTATTGTTGAAAAGAAAGAAAAATATATATATATTAAAGGTAAATAGATGAGAGACTAATTCACCAAATTTGTAATATTATATAGTCATATACGTTTGTATGAACTTTTTATAATTTATAGGATTAAATGAGCCAGTAAATATTTCAAGGGACATCAGCTTTCCAAAAACAAATATAATATTATTAGTTATATAATTAATTAATAAATATATATTATAAATAAGTAATATACGATTCTCTCAATCATATTAATATTTTTTAAATTTTAATTTTCAATAGGATTTTAAATTTAAACTTATAAATAAATTTTTATATTATTAAATATTATTATTTAATAATGGTTGGAGATTATTCACTTATATATGTAGTATAAATTAAATTGTTAACAATTATTAATTTATTTATTTTTAATTTGAATAAAATATTAAATACTTTAAATTAGTCTAATATGTTGGAAGTATTAAGTTATTAATATTTAGAGGAGTGATAGAGAGAGGGAATTTGGTGAGTGAATGACTTGACATCACCTTCATTTCATTGGTTGGAAATGTAAAACTGTGAGGAAAGAGAAAAAAGAGAGAAATTATTTGATTTTCAACTAATAAGATTATGCCAAGACCAAATTCCCTCACTAAATTCCCTCACCTAATCATTTCTCTAATATTTAATTAACTAAATATGTTAAAGGTGAAACTTTATCTTTTTTTTATTATTTTAAATTAATGTTATTTTATTAATATATTTTTTTTAATGATATTTATTAATTTAACACTTTAAAAATATATTATTTATTATAATTATAAATATATATTATTATATAATTAAATTTAAATTATTATCATATATTTATTATTTAATGTATTAATAATAATTTAAATTATAAAATATTTTAAAAATAAATAAGTAAATTAATAAAAATTATAGGTGAAAGAATTATTAAGAGTCACATTTTTATTCATATAGTTTTTTTTTTATATTATTTTTTTTATTTTAATTTATATTATTTTATTTAATATTTTATTTTTTATTTTAATTTATTATATTTAATTCTAATTATATATATTACATTTATAAAATTAAATAATTTATTAATTAAATAAGAATCTAAATAAATTTAGAAAGATGGACTAGTTTAAAAATGTTGAATAACTTTGGTAAGAAAAAATAGATATGCTAGTAAATTTAATGAATTTGTAGTTGACATATTTATAAATATATTATTATATTATAATTTCATAGAAAGGTAAAAAGTGAGTAGAAATTATAAATATATATTATTATATTATTAAAATTAAAATTATTATTATATATTTATTATTTAATGTATTAATAATAGTTGAAATTAATATAAAATAATTAAAAATTTTAAAAATAAATAAGTAAATTAATAAAAAAAAAATAATATCAAAGAAAATTATTAAAAGACTCACCGTTTTAAATAATTTATTATTTTATATTGTTTAAGTTAATGTTTTAATATATTGTCAAGAATATTGAATATAGATCCTCAATTGAAAACACAAACAATCCTTCATCACATATATCACTCAAAATACTTATCATGTTCTTATTCATCTTCATCATTCCAGTCAAACTAAGGCAAACATGAATATCATTTAAAGCATCCCATTCACATTCAACAAATTCAAGCCCTTTAAAACATGTTTTCATGATATCATTTTCAACTATTCACCAAGATATGAAAGCATGTGATCATTCAAAATAGTCTAGCATTGGTATCATTCAAAGTGAATTATCGATTCAATTAGTCATTTTTTTCCAATTTGAATCATCAAGCATTCTCCCTTAAAAATCTTTAAAAATAAAATCAATTTAATAAATTTAGAAAGAATTTATGAATATTAATTCGAAAAGAGGAAGAGTGGTTAATTAAATATTTACCTTCAGCAATTGTTTGTCTCTCGATTTAATGATTCTCCATTAAACGTCCTCTTCAACACGACAATATGCCCAAAGCTTTAGAAATTTTATAAACCCTTTCTCTTCATCAATTCTTTATAGTGCAAGTTCTTAATAGAATAATTAGGCTTATGAACATCTGAAGATAAGATATAGATATTCCTAGCATCCATGAAGTATTGGGTTCGAGAGCCCGTTCCGCGACAAGTTCTATCCTCCTTGTTAAATTGGTTGAATGTGTTTGCAAATTATGTTCTTAACCCGATATTAGTTGCAATCTGAATGAGAAACTTAACCAAATCCCTCTCTCTCATAAGTGCTACCTGTT